>NC_059113.1:5000-1205000 GCF_020740685.1 Jaculus jaculus | reverse complement strand
CTCAGTATGAAGTTGAGGATGACCTGGAATTTCTGATCCTCCAGCCTCAACCTCCAAGGTCAGGTGTGTGCTATCACTCTGGTTTTATGCAATGCTGGGCATCAAACCCAAGACCTTGTGCATTGAGAAAAGCACTGTACCAACAGTGACATCACCAGCCTTTCTATGTTCCTTTTGTAGATAGAATTACTTTCAGTTTGGGAATAGCACCAATTCCTCTGAAACTAAAACTGGCAAAACAACTATGGTTTATTCATGAAGGAAGCCCCTTACCCAAAGTGATGGCATTATGTTGTCAATTTGAGCATACAATGTAATTTACAATGTTTACTATGGATCCCTGTTTATCTAGCTACAAAGTGTAAAGCAAGATCTTGGAGCATAAATAGTTATTTCAGCACAGTAACTGACATTCTAATTTTAATTTATTTCTTAGTAAGTCTTTCTATGTTCAAGAACAGGCTGGCCTCAAGCTCACAATCTTGTTAGGGTGGCAGGTGTGCACTACCATGCCCACCTCTGCATGGCTCTTGAGAATACATTTCAAAATGCTAAAAGAAATTTCAGTAGAAGCTTGATAATACACCCATCAAGATCCATGTATTTCTTCATATATATACTTGAGAGAGAGAAAATGGGTGTGCCAGGGCCTCTAGCCACTGCAAAGGAACTCCAGATGCACATGCCACCTTGGGCATTTGGCTTACCATGGGTCCTAGAAAATCAAACCTGGGTCCTTTGGCTTTATAGTTAAGCACCTTAACTGCTAAGCTGTCTCTCCAGCCCAAGATCCATGTATTTCTGAAAGGCATTACTCAGCTATGTGTTCAGCCAGGACGTTGAAACTCTTGAATGCAATATTCAAAAAATTCAATGTAAACAAATAAGGGAATTTATTGATTTATATAGTGTAAGTTTTAGGGGGTGCCAGGAACTTTAGGCATAGCTGGGATCAGACAGATCTCATTGCCAGGACTTTCCCTCACTTTAAATCTCTTGGCTTTATTTCTTCAAATGTCTGCTGTATTCTTGGATAACCTTTTATATTTGGTGGCAAAGAGGATCCCTTGATGTTTCTAATTTTAACTGGAGACTAAGAGGGGAAAGACCAAATAAAATCTACTAATTATGAACTTGACTTCATAGTTTTCTTGTAGAGCCAGTATTATCTAGTGATTAGAGAGCCATGCTGAAAATTCCTGACAGAGGGATTATCTCCATGGCAGCACTTTAGGAAGAGTCTCCATTGGGCTGGGCCAAAATAAACTACTTTATGTGAATAACAAGCTCCCTTTAGTCTAATGCCATGGTATTGTAATGAGTATGTTCCCAAATTTTCATTTCGTTTACCTCAGTTTGCAGAAAAATAAATGCAATAGAAGACAGAAATTACAAGAGAGAGAATATCTTTGGAAGGCCAAGATTCTACTTCCCATCCTAATAGTTCAAAAAAATTCCTTTAAATTCTATTTCATTGACAATTAAATGGGAGTGCACAGTGAAGTAATTCTACAGTTTGTTTCAAGTTTTGAAGTGTTATAAATCTAAGTAATGCTAATCTTACTGTTAGCACACTGCAGGTTTGGTTTTGGTCTGTCACTAAGAACCCTGGAAATACTGGCCACCAAGTAGATAAGAAATATTCTGCAAGTGATGCCCACAATCAGGGTGCTGCAGAAGCTCAATAGAAAGTCCATTATGCCAAGCACTCTTCCATCCATGGGAAAACAAGGAAGCATGCAGAAAGCAACCAACTCCAGCTTCAGAAGGAACGAAGTGCCTGCGTATTGATCTTCTGTCCAACTGGGTCACAGGAGTGGCCGTGTACATTAAGTAGGGAAGGACTGAAAATTACATTAATTCAAATGGCTAAATCAATATTTAACAATGCAGTTAGTGGTAGTTGACCTTAAATGCACCTTTAATCAAATAAAGGTGACTCAGGCCAGCCTCCAGCATATGCCATTCAGAAATGTGAATTAATGTAGAACAGATACGTTAAAGACCCCTACTAATGCAGGTGCCTTTGCAGCTCAGTCTGACTGCAAGGAGAAGGTCACAGTTGTTATCTTAACAAAGGCAACTGAAATTTTATCCATGTGAATGTTGTGTCTTCATTTATTACCTCTCTCCCTGTCTCGAATTTTGCAGCCTTAATCTCAGCACATTCAGAAGTAGGAAAAAAAGAGTTCTACAACTATTTCCCCAGCAAATTATTTGTAAATCCTTAGCGATAGCTATGCAACCTTTAGCACATTCTCCAAGAGCAAACATAGATGTTACTAGTTGTCACTCTATGAAGCCTGGCTGCCTTCCTGTAATACCATTTGCATATATTTGCACATAAACATATCATTTCTACTTCACTTGCATTAAAGATTACCTAAGTAAGTTTGCTTATATTAAAGGGAATGCAAAAAGAAAAAAATAAAGAATAGATGCAATCTCTTTAAGATGCCAGAAAACCCATCTGAGATGCTATTATCTATCAGACTCACAGATATGAGACTTTTTTAAATTGCCCATAAAATACCCTAAGCTATGTAGCATTTTAGTTATCACTACTAAGGACTTGGTGATAACTCCAAGGACAAAGGTCAAGCTAAGAATCTATTTCAATATACCTAAGGCAGCAGAGTTCACAGAGGAGCTCAAGGTAGTTTACATGATTTTGTGACCTAAAGATGCCAGTACTGATGGTGCCATTTCCTTTGTATCCTGGTTTGGCTGCAAGGACAAATGTGTGATAATTAGAAATCTCTCCTGAGACTCTTCCCTTTGATTTATTATTTGGTTGTAGCTACAGTTCTGTGAAGCCCTGCTTCTTTCAAGTCTGTCTGCTGGTTACCATGGTGATGCGGCTCAATGTATCCTATGAGCTAAATCAGCAGTCTGCCACATCCAGGCTGCTAGCAGTAGAACTTCTGAGAATTAGGCAGCAAGTGTTGAGGTTGAACGTAAAAGCAATTGCCTGAAAATACGATTGCACACTTGAAGGGGATGGGGACAGTCCACAGAACAAGACCACAATCTCCTCCTCATGAGAGAAAAGCAAATATCCAGTCTCCCACAGGGCTAACCACAAAGGCTCTCGGCAAGGAAAGGGCTGTTAACAAATGACAGGCTCTTCAGCTAATGCTGAGACATGGAAAGAGATTGTTTATCACTGGGACATAGACAAGCCACAGTGTAGCTCTTGGGAATTCCCTCTTCCCAGGGGAGTCCCACATACAAACCAGTGGGCACAGACTCCTTTTCACATAGTCTATGTCAAAACATTTATTGGGTCTAAAACACCCATGTTATAAAAGAACTATATCCACAGGTGAAATGATGTTGTATATAAAGACTACTATGATATTCTTCAATAGATTATGCTTTATTTTTACAGATGGCAAAGAATACTAGGGAGATCCAAGATACACCAACATAATAAGAAAAGGTAACCTAGCAGGGGGTGTAGCACATGCCTTTAATCCCAGATCTATGGAGGCAGAGATAGGAGGATCTCTGTATATGCAATGCCAGCTCAGAACTACAGAGTTGTTCCAGAGCAGAGGACATGGCAACATGAGTGCTACTCTCACTGCTAACATGACAGCCAGCTCCAGGAAGATGGCGACAGACATTGTGTCCACTCAAAACTCTTCAAACAAAACATCCATAGCCAGCAGAGAGCACAACACTAAGTCAGACTGCTAACACTCCTGCCAAGGCTCAGGGAACATTGTGGAAGAGGAGCAGAAAGACTGTAAGAACCACAGGGTGGGCGATAATAGCCTGAGGCATGCCCCCGCCCACAGAGACTGACTGAGGCCTTTATGACCACACAGTGAGTATCAATAACCCGCTGAGGAGGCTTCTTAGTAGAAATAGGGGCAGTGGAGAGAGGATATCAGAGTTTAACCTTTAAAAAAAAAAATAAGTACATTTTTTAAAAGATACTCTCTAATTGAAAGTACTATAACTAATTAATTCACAAAGTTGAAGGATATAAGATTATCTTTGTAAACACTATGAGAGAGTGAACTTATGAAAAGAAATATATTTATAATAGCATCAAAAGGGAAGAATACTTTGAAATGAAAATAACTAGCAAAATCACTGAAGAAACTAAAAAACACCTAAGTGGAAGGAATCCCATGTTCACAGAACCAAAGACAAGAAAAGAGGTCAAATTTACATTAAAAAATGACTGCAATACCTACCACAATCCTAGCTACCTTCTTGGAAGAAATTGACAAGCTGATTCTGAAATCCACAGGGACATGAAAGGCACCCAGAATCTCCAGCAATTTTTGAAAGTAAAATCAAAAGGGTTTACACTTTCAAATTTCAAAATACAGCTTTTAAAAAGCCACAGTTATCAATATAGTGCAGTGTTAGCCTAAGTCTAGACACACAGATTACCAGAATTATAGTTCAAAAGTAAACCCTTACATTTACAGTTAATGGATTTTTGACAGAAACCATGTCAATTCAATGGAGAGAGAACAGTCTTTTCAGTAAGCGATGCTGGGAAAAATGGAGGTCTAATGCCAAAAATGAAGTTAGATTCCTATCTTAAGCCATAAACAGAACATAAACCAAAGTCACTCAAATGCTGAAATGTAAGAGTGAAAACTCTAAGATTATTAGAAAAAAACATACTCTTCATGCCTTTGAACTCTGATATGATACTAATAGCTTACATTGATCATAACTTCACAGGACCTACAATCATCAGGGTGGATTGCCTCTGGGTGTATCTGTTAGGATTTCTATATTAGTTTAATTAGGGTGGGAAGACCCATCTTAAGTGTGGGCAGCACAACCTTATGGTCAGATATCAAGACTGTAAAAAAAGGAGAAAGCTGGCTAAGCAGCAGCATTCGTTGCTCTCTGCTTCCTCATTGTAGTCCTGGTTCCAGCTGCTTCCAGCTCCCACTACCACACCTTCCCTGCCATGAGGGACTCTGCTACCTGGAACTGTCCGCTGAAATAAACCATTCTTCCCTTAAGCTGATTTTTGTCATGTATTTTTCCCCATCAGTGAGAAGGTAACTGGTACAGATACCCAAAGCAGAAGTGGCCAAAAAAAAAAAAAGATATATTGGAGTCTGAATTACATTTCTTGTTGCTGTGACCAAATACCTGAGAATCCAAACAATTTAAGGGAGGGTAGGTTTATTTTGGCTTACTGTGAGGGGATACAGTCCATCATGATGTGGAAAGGTCTGGAGGTAGGAGCAGGCGGTGTCTGGTCACACTGCATCTGCAGTTAGAAAACAGAAATCAGGCCAGAAGTAGAGCCAGGCTGTAAAGCCTCAACACTCACACCCAGTGACGCACTTCCTCCTCCAGGGCTTTACTTGCTAAAAGAGATCTTCCACATCCTTTCAAACCAGTGTCACGTGCTGGCATCCAAGTGTTCAAATTTACATGAGCCTATATGGAACATTTTGCATTCAAACCACAACAAATATCAAAACTGAAAACATTTGTGCTTCAGAAAACATCATTAAGAAAGCAAATCACAAGCCAGGTATAGTGTCCTGAAATTCCATAACAGGGAAGGTTGAAAGAGAAAGATCATGAGTTTGAGGCTAACCTGAGCTACATAGCATAAGCCTGTCACAGAAAGGGAAAAGACAACCCCAGAATGGTAGAAATGGGAGAAAGTACTTACAATCACATTTCTAATAATACGTATCCATCATATATAAAACATTTACAATGTAATAAAATGAGTAAAAAAATTGAGTAGGAATGTCCCCAGAAAAGAGTTAAATCCATTTGATTTATGGTGTTGTTTAGCTCCATTGTTTCTCATTATTTTCTGCTTAAATCTTTCTGTTGGTGATAGTGAGGTATTCAAGTCTCCCACTATTATTCTGTTGGGATTTATTTCTGATTTAATGTCTTGTAGATTTTACTTTGTAAAATTTGGTGTGCCCCTGTTTGGCACATATATGTTTCTGATGATAATATCCCCTTGTTTAATTGTTTCCTTGATGAGTATAAAATAGCCTTCCTTATCTCTTTTGATTACTTTCAGTTTAAAGTTTATTTCATCATATATTAGTATGGCCACACCTGTTTGCTTCTTATTTCCATTTGCTTGGAATGTCTTTTTCCATCATTTCACCCTTAGGTAGCGCCTATCTTTATGGTAAAGTGGGCTTCTTAAAGACAACAAATGGATAGGGCCAGTTTCCTGATTCAGCCTGTTAACCTGTTTCTTTTGACTAGGGAGTTTGTGTCCATTGATGTTCACTTATAATAGAGATGGTTTGAATTACTACCTGTCAAGTGAAGACTTTGTGGAGTTTGGTGTTTTATTATTTTATTTTGGGACACATTTTTGTTATCATTAGGACGAAAAGGCAAGGTGCCTAGAGGCTTATACACAAAGCAATAGCCTCCAGAGTGTGTCTCAATACTCCCTCACACATCCACATACTGCTCAGTACCAAAGGAGAGGAGCCTCCAACCTGGAATATGCGTGAAGTTTACACAAAAGTCCTAGGAGCCACCTTGCCCAGGGCTGAGGAAGGGGGTGGACCTATAGGAGTGGCGAGAAAGGCTATGCGATCTGCTCCCTTGCCAGCAGGACACACTGGGCCTTTAACTTTTTGGTTGGCTTTTGGGAGTCCACAAGATAATGGACAGAAGGGGCTTGGGTGCTCAGTTTTAGGATCAGCGGTAGAAGGGAAAGGGAAAGAAGGGTAGTGAGGGTGTGTAGGGCGCATAAGGGCTTAAATCCTAGACCTGAAGACTCCGGCTTACACCCAGGGGGCTCCCTGACCCAGGCCTCCTGTTTCGGCCAGAGCTTCTCCTGGGCTGCCTCCTGGCCCCTGCCCAGATCATCCAGAAACCCAAACAGGTGACCTACTTGACTGCAGGCTTCCTGGGGCTCACATGGGCCTCCTGGGGCCTCTTGCCTGGATTCTGGTGTTTCTCAGGCAACAGGGTGCCCTGTGCCTCCTATTCCTCTGCCCAGCTACTCTGGAAGCTAAGATCCACCAGCCTCCGGACTGGGTGCTGCCTCTTAATGGCAGGGTGCATCATCCAGGGGGAGCACTGGCCAGTGTGCTGCCACTTGACCTCCTCAGCAATGTCCGGTACCAGTGAAGCCTCATGATCCCATAGCACAGGGCCCTCGGGTTCGGGGGGCTCCAAGTCCACCACCACCTGACCTCCCTTTTCTGCTGTCTCCTGTCTGCCTGGGTGCTGACGCTTATAGACCCAGTTGGGTAGAAGGCTAGGAGCATTCTCTACAGCCTCTTCCTGGGGACCCTCCTCCAGCTGGGTGCAACATCCTGGACACCATCAAAATCAAAGTTAGGGTGAGCAGCAGCCAAGGGCCCCACATTGAGCAGACTGCAGGACAGTGGTGCTCTATGCAGGACAGGACGGAAGGAGTCACCACTGGATGCCAAGTTTGGTGTTTTATTGATCATTTGCTTTCATATCTGTTCTAGTTTTAGTATCATTTCTCCTTCCTATTGCACTAGTATATGACTGTTCTCTTCAGCATGAAATACTCCATCCAGTATTCTCTATAGGGCTAGCTTAGTGATCATATATTCATAAAGTGAGCTTTTATTGTAGAAACTTTTCTTTCACCTTTTATTTTGAGGCATAATTTTGCTGGCTATAGTAGTTTAGATTGCCAGCATGGTCTTTCAAAATTTGAAATAGTCCATTCCAAACCCTTCTGGATTTTAGAGTTTCCTTTGAAAAATCAAGTATAATTCTGATAGACTTACCTTTGTAAGTGACAAACTATCTTTCTTAGTTTTTCATACTGTCTTTGTTTTCTGTGTTTAAACTATAATGTGACCAGGGGATTTCTTCTCTTGTCCTGTCTCTTTATTGTTCTGTGTGCTTCATGTACATTGATGAGCCCCTCTTGCATAAGATTTGAAATTTCCTTTCATAAGTTTATTGAAGATATACTCAACATGAATATACTTATCAGTAGGTGGAAAATTACTGTTCTATATCTGTATTAATACTAGACCAAATTCTTTTATTTTTGTATATGTATTCAACATCCAGTATGCGGTGTGTGTAGACATACATATATATGAGTGTGTGTATGTGTGTGTGTATATATATATATGTGTGTGTGTGTGTGTGTGTGTATGTATGTATATATATGTATGTATATATGGACATAAAATACCTTTGGCTGGAGAAATGGCATAGTGGTTAAGGCATTTGCCTACAAAGCCAAAGGACCCTGGTTCAATTCCTCAGGTCACATGTAAGCCAGATGCTCAAGGAGGCACATGTGTCTGGAGTTTGCTTGCAGTGGCTGGAGGCCCTGGCATACCCATTCTCTTTCTCTCTCTCTCTCTCTTAAATAAATAAAATATATTTTTTTAAAGTCCTTAAATAACATTTTTAATTGGTAACTCAGGTCCCCAAAAATTGTTGTAGAATATCATAAAGGTTACAATAAATATAGACTGTTATTATACCATTATTACTCATAATTAAAAATTTGGAAAAACATCAAAAATAGGATTATTACAATTGAATTATTCAAATCATAAAATAGAAATAGACTTTAAGTTTTAATACCATAGCAAATATGCTTCAATGCTACATGAAGAAAATAACATATGATAAATATAATATGTTCTCCATTACATAGGCAGTTACATAATTTTAGAGACACTAGATGAAAATTATGCTAAATATTGAAACATAGTCAAGATTGATTTATTGTCATACATTTTCTTATAAATTTATTTCCAGAAGAGCTTACAATTACAAAATCTAAAACTCAATATTGACTATAATATTCCTTATCTTCCTGGCAATGATGCCCAAAATATTATAAATTAAAATAATTTTAGTTGAAGAAGTTGCTGTGGTAATGTATTCATATAAATTATGTATTTAAATAATAAACTGCATGTAAATTACTTTTTTCTTTTACTACAATTTATACCAATAACCCAACAGCCCTAACCATAAGCCTTATTAGTTTTACTTTTGTTAATTGCTTTGTGGTGTGTGTGTGTGTGTGTGTGTGTGTGTGGTGTTAGGATCAAACTCAGTGCTTTCTACATTCTGGACAAGAACACAACCACTGAGGTACTCCTTCAGCCTTGCCAGAAGCTTTGTATAGGCAGCTGTGGTCACTAGAACAGTAAGAAGAAAGTCGTGTTACAAGAAAACAAATACACCAGTTTTTTGTTTGTTTTTGGTTTTTCGAGGTAGGGTCTCACTCTAGCCCAGGCTGACCTGGAATTCTCTATGTAACTGCAGGGTGGTCTTGAAGTCACAGTGATCCCTCCTACCTCTGCCTCCTGAGTGCTAGGATTTAAGGCCTGTCCCACCATACCCACCTCAAATATACCATTTTTAAAAAACAAGACCCAAAGCCGGTTATGGTGGCACATGCCTTTAATCCCAGCACTCAGGAGACAGAGGTAGGAGGATCGCCATGAGTTCAAGGCTACCCTAAGACTACATAGTGAATTCCAGGTCAGCCTGAGCTAGAGTGAGACCCTACATTTGCCAAATACCCAGATCTGAAATTCTGGTTAAACATGAAATATGTACACAGGTTTTAAAAAGTCAGCACTGTGTAACATAGAGGATAACCATTTGCACTTTTAACCAAAAAAACACCACTAAGTCTCCTTCAAAGTAAGGAGTTTCTTTCCAAGTGCAACAAAAATTTAATAGCATCAAGGGATCTTCAATTTCTGCTAAAGATGTGGGATAAAGGTTGGCACACTTTTTCTGTAAAAAGCCAGATTGTAGTTTTTTCTTTGTAGGCTATATGATCTCTGACATAACTACTTGATTTTTAGCCACAGAAAATATGTAAACAAAACCCATGGCTGTTCTCCAGTCACTCTGCTTTAGCAGTAACAAGGGGTGGGCAGGATTTGATCTTACAGAGTCAAAGTTTATCTGAATTTAATGCACTGAAAGTTGGGAGTGAAATGTTACCCTCACTCCAACAAGGAGAGCAAGCTAAACAAGGGCAAATGCTCTTTTAGCCCAGATAAGTGAGGTTGCTAATGAGTGGCATCCATGGGGGGCGGAACTCCTGGAAGACGGGAAAGGAATTCACCTCAGATGGCAATAACAGGATGAGGGAGTTCCTACAGATTCAAGTAAAAAAGAAGTTCTCAAACACAAAAATGGGTTAGCCTCAACTTCCGGGAAACCCCATTCTGAGTGGGCACCCATCCACTAGCCTCTTCGCGGGCCTATACAGAGTAGGCCTAAGAAACACTGCAGGAATCCTTTACCGCAGGGAGGGCAGCTGGGCCCCAGCCTCACAGGGCCTGAGTCTGATGAGGAAACAGGTGAGAGAAACCCTCAGGACCTGAGTGGTCCACTTAGCAGCAGTACGGTGGGGAGAAGCAGACATGCTGAAAGGCCCTCTCAGAGACCCAAGCTCTGAGGCCAAGGAGCAGGCCAAGGAAACCTCCGGGGCTCGCCTCTCAGCACAAAGCCGCAGCTCTGGATCCGCCGTCCTAGCTAAGGCGATGACTGTGCCCAGCTCAGCTCTCTAGATGTGCTTTGTCCCGAAAGCAGTGTTTACCTCCATCTCTCTTCTTATTCAGATTACACAAGCCAAGAAAATATGACCCATGGTCAAGAGATAAAATAGCCAACTAGCCAGAGGTAGCAGTGGGCACATTATAAGTCAAAATAATGGAAGACAGAACTTAACTTCTGTTGTAGCTGGAAAACTCAGTCTTATTTAAAGAAGCAATATGGTAGAAGGGTTTATGGTCTTAATTTCTAACTCATGATCACCATAGAGAGTCGATACGATCCTACTAGGTAAGAAAGCTAAGCTGTGAACACCAAGATATTTAAGGAAAAAGTAATGCCATGGAATGTCAAGACCAGAATATTATTTATAATCAACAGAAGATTAAAAGTTACACATTTGGGGGTTGGAGAGATGGCCAGCAAGAGCAACTGTGCAAGTATGAGGGTGTGGAGAGGCCTGAGAGCCCACTCTACTTCTGTCCCGAGGACCCATATGAACAGTTGCCGGGGGGCCTTGAGCATCTATAACCCCAGTCAAGGCAGGGCCATTAGAAATGGGCACCTGATTTTCATGACAAACATGGTAATGCTGTATTAGCAAGGGGATCCATTCTCTGTACTGCTAGATGGACATATTTGGCAACACAAAACTGGACTAGAATGGAACTTGTCTCCTGTTGGCAGAGTCACCCCAAAGAATGGAGACATCAGTAACCATGACAGTTGGTGTAATAATGAATTATTTCAAAACCAACTTGTGATCAATGCCAAGTAAAAGCACCATGGATTCATTAAAATAATGACAGGATTTTGAAAAATAGCATATCTTTGAAACTTTAAAAATAAAAACTGAAGTTTTATAACTTTGTTTTGAGTCTATACAATTAAGGCAATTGAGTCATGCTTAGAATAAACTGGTTTATTCTTGAAGTGCGTGATTCTACTAGAAAATCTAACATCATTTAAATGTTTTGAGAAATTCTTCTGCTAACGAAACCAGCACTAGGAGAGCTACTGCTTCCTTTTTGTATATGCACACAAAGACTTGGAAAGAAAAATAGCAAAATTAATTTAGCAGGTGACTCATTGAATCTAAACAAAATCATACTTCATAGAGCAAATACAACTTCTATATGTAAAATTGCTTCCATCCAAGATGACTAACTTTTGAAGCATGTGGTAAGCTTTGGGCACAAGAGTATCTTCTAATTTTCATGTGGTCAACGTGCTAGGCAGTCAATGTCATCTATATAGTATTATGTTTAATAAAATTTTAGTATGTATGAAGCTGGGCAGATGGCTTAGTGAAGAAAGCACTCACTGCTCAAGCCAGAATACCCAAATTCAATCTCCAAATCCCATGTAAAAAAGCTGGAAGCCACAGCAGGCTTCTGTAATCCCAGCATGCTGCCACGGAGCCTGGAAGCAAGATGGGAGGCAGAGGCAGGAGCCTCTCCTGGAAGCTCACGGAGAGTTCGGCATAGGGCAGCAGAGCAGGAGTCCAGAGAGAAGCCTTGCTTCAGAGGAGGGCTGACTCCAGTGTGGCCTTTTACCTCCAGACGCGTGCTGTGGTGCCCAGACTCACAAATAAACATGAACACGCACCTGTGTGCACACACACAAGAAATAAATAGTAATAGTAATAAGGAAATTTTAGTATTTTATTATGTCTATGGACTTCCATTTCTTTGAGCTTCTTACCGACTAAAGTGTTAGCTCCCTTTTTTCAGAGTTGTCAAGTTAACATCTATAGATTTACAGCATAAAATGAACAACGAAGTCACTATACAAAAACATCCAAACTGGGCTGGAGAGATGGCTTAGCGGTTAAGCGCTTGCCTGTGAAGCCTAAGGACCCCGGTTCGAGGCTCAGTTCCCCAGGTCCCACGTTAGCCAGATGCACAAGGGGGCGCACGCGTCTGGAGTTCGTTTGCAGAGGCTGGAAGCCCTGGCGCGCCCATTCTCTCTCTCTCCCTCTATCTGTCTTTCTCTCTGTGTCTGTCGCTCTCAAATAAATAAATAAATAATTTTTAAAAAAATAATAAAATAAAAAAAAACATCCAAACTATTGCTACATGCACATCTTGTGTTTCCAAAACCAGTTTCCCATGCACCTAGTTCATAACTTCCTACAATTGACAGGCTAGTGACTTGATGTATCCCAGGCTGAACGATTAGCCACCTCTAAGCTTGTTAGTATAGCAGGTGGTCCAAAAGTGCAACAGCCCCAAATATTTCTCCCACTAGCACCCAAAACTGCAAACAATTTTTCCTAGTCACTAGGGAAGAAGAGTACTTCATTTTAAACAGCATCCTGTATGCTGTTCTTAAAAGGAAGACATGGGTTACATTGTTAACCCACTAAAAAAGACTACAGAGGAACCTCAAAACACAAAATGGAGGTCTATTTAGCATTTTTAGCTTATTTTAAGGTAATCGAAATGTTAAAGTGAAAATAGAAATTTGTGATAGATGCCAAATTAGATGGAATACAAGAAGATTAGAAATCAAGACATGCTTATCTTGAAAAAATAAGCCTATGTTCTTCCAAACTTAAAATTAAAAAGTCTCTGGAGCAGATGTCATATAGAAGTGGGTGGGGACAGAAGACAGCCACGGGTACATCATCCACCTCTTTTGAGACTCTCATAGGCTTACAGTTTACCAATTAGGCTAGACTGGCTGGCCAGCAAGCCCAGTGATCTACCCATCTCTGTTTCCACAGCTCTGGGATTACAGAGGCATGCCACTCACTACCTCTGCATCTGATGTGGATGCTGGGGAATGGATGCAAATCCTCATGCCTGCAAAACAAGCACTTCCCTGACTGAGCTGCCCCCCAAGTCCCAAAGAAACCATTTTAAAGAGGGTGGGAGTGGCATGCCCTTCCGTCCTCGCCCCTTCAGTACTCTGCACCCCGCCCCTGCCTTCGTTGGTGCATCAAATGTGATGTAATCCCTGTCTTTCTTCTATTAGGAATTAGAAGAGATGACTGTAAAGACACCTGAGTCCTGAATGGCATCATTGACATCTTGGAAGAGGCACATCACCTCAGGCTGTTTGTTTGCACCCCTGGTATTATATCAAACAGAAATAAAATTAACTTCTTCTTGGTTCAGGGGGGCATAGGAAAATTTACTTGTTTCTAATGGAGCACTTTTTATTAGCTAAAATGCACCCAGACACTTTCAATAAACCCCTGAAATTCACTGCCTACTGATGCTTATTTCAAATTCATCAGATTCATTCTTCCTCAGACAGAACTTGGATGACTTTGTTAGAGCTAAAGGAGTCATTTGAATTAAATAATTAAAAATACACACCAACAAGCATTCTTGATTCACTTACTTTCTTTTCCATTTATTGGCTACTTTTTACAGGCTGCCTGCTATCTTGAGCCATTTAAATCAACTTATTATTGAAAAGTCCTTGGGAACAGAGATGGGATCACCTGATTTTCCTGACCTTAGCACATTTGTCAATATTTGATGAGAAGCATACCATATGTGCCTTTACTTCTGCAATATCAAAACCGCTAGAAATGTGTTTGGGGATTGAAGTTCTCAGAAAGCAGACAATAAGCAAATAAAGACCTGCAGTGGGTTAAAGATTCTATAAGACCAAATGACTAAGTGATTATGGAAAATTAAAATATTGCAGGACAAATGTGAAATTACCTCAGACTATTTTAGTCCTTTTAAAAGTCATTCACTGCCCACCCCTATGCCTAACCTAACACCTTGTGACTATTAAAACCTTTAAAATGTATTATTAGAAAACCACTAGCTTCCACCAATCCAATAGCTAAGAACACCATCAGATAGCATCTGAAACCTATAACAGAGCTTTCTTGGCTTTTCTGTAACCCACCTGCCAGTGCCTGTGGACTCTGCCAATGTGTTTGGTACGTGCCTTGGTTTATGACTTTCTTTGTTCTGTAATTAATAAAATCTCATGTAACCAGTTTCACAGTGGAACAGAATATTTGGAACAAGCTGATTCGGTAGTTTCAGGCCATCCTCATTCATATTTGGCTCCAGAATAAACTATATCTGGTTCTCTTTGAGGGGAGAGCTGTTGCTTGTTTGCTTTTGTGTCAACATTGTCTAAAAGCTTTGTTTTAAATGACTCAAAAAGTTTTAAGCAGTTTCTCTCATTCGAAGTTATTCTAAAATCTAGGTTAAAAATATTATTTACTTTCTTTCTTTAGTTTTAAATTAGCTGATTTTTATATCTGTTTTTTTTTTAAGATTATTGGCAAGAAGCCAGTTTTTAAAACCTGTGCAGATTAAACATGTGAGTTAGTTATTGGGGAAAAAAATCAATCTCAAACAAAACAGAATTTTCTGCTTCCTTTGGAGTAGAGGTCTGCTTTTAAATGAGAAGATGATTATAAATCACTCCAAATTGCTCATAGACTGTATTATATTGTTACCCAAGATGAACTTTAAGAGACATCTTGTGATTTATGTATTTGTGATCAAACTAAAGACAGCCTGAAGCGTTAGCTGTGGGAGCAATTTGCATTCCATTTTCTGTGCTTAGTCAAATGTTAGTTATACAGCTGAGATACAGCAATAAGGAAAGCAATAATGTCAGGTCTTCGAACCGGAATATATCTGGTTTTGTAAAATCTAAATCACCAGACATGTTCTGATCAATTGGGATCCACTTGATAATTTCTACATGCACATCAGTGTTCCTCCCTCAACTAGACTGGGTTACAGGAGGACAGGAAGTGTGTCCTTTATACATCATTTCCTATCTTTAATGCATGATATGCTCCTGGGCACAGTGTTGGAATGAAATTGGAATTCAAATGATTGGCTGATGCCTCGTAAGTTGATAGCTATTTTGGGAGAGTTAGCCTCTTCAGTGAAATGAAGGAGGGACGATAGTGTGCCCTTGATGCCTAATATTTGTAAGTGTACATTTAATAAGAGAGCCTCTCAAGGGCATTTTTTTCCACTGGAAAATATTTGGTACCTGTTTTTGGAATCAGCATTCAACTTGAAGGAAAATGCTAATAAATTCATTCAGACACTTTACTGCTCTTCATTGTTGCATTATCTAACTGCTGAAAACAAAAATACATCATTATACTCCCACAACTTGAAACTGCTGAATTAACCAACCCCTCTTAGCCTTGACTTAAAACCCATTTATCTGTTGGGGAGGTGACTCAGTGGTTAAAAGCACTTGCATGTAAAGTTTGCTGTCCAGAGTTCAATTCCCTAGACACCAATGTAGTGGTACAAGCATCTGGCATTTGTTTGCAATGGCAAGAGATTTGGGTGCATGCACACACACATACAGAACCTGATTGTCCTTCTTGTTATAAGTATTTGTTGTGGCCAAATCACCCAAGTTCTACAGTGCTCCCTGCCTCCACATTCTCTGGCTTTTTTTACTCTTCTTTCAAAACACCTCCCAAATTTCATCAGCCATAGTTTCCCACAGGGACATGAGCTCATCCACTACTAAACTTCTTGAAAGCTTTGCAGTGTTTTCTAGGGCTCCTCTTCACTTTCTCTATGGAAAATGTTGAGGTATGCTGTTAACAATTTGGGTGGCCAATTATGTGGAAAAGGCAAATAAGACTTAAGACACAGTGACCATGTCAGTGACTGCTAGCTCTCCTTATGCTGTCATGGAATCACCACTGCAAACCATGTGGCTACACCCTTTACAAGGAATGGCTAAGTACAAGGTGGTCGTGCAGATCAAGGCTGACCTATGGGATAACCAAACTTGATTTGCTGAGAAGGACAGAATCCTGAGTTGTAGGACTTTTGCTACAAAGGCTGGAACAGACCAGGGAAAATGAGAATAAGCACTCACTCTATTGACAGAGCCCATGCTGCAGATATCCCTCAGTTCTCATGTGTGTGTCCTGCACAAACACCAGAGTGCCTTGACTGTTCTGTGACTCAGCTAGCTTCAAGTCTTCCCCATTAGTTTTGGGCTAGGATGGAAACATTTCTCAACACTAATAAAGGCTAGTTAGATTGTTGACCAAAACACTGAAAGAAATGAACTCTGACACAGACCCAAAATTCCTTAAATATAATATAGCCGGGCGTGGTGGCACACGCCTTTAATCCCAGCACTTGAGAGGCAGAGGTAGGAGGATTGCCATGAGTTCAAAGGCCACCCTGAGATGACAGAGTTAATTCCAGGTCAGCCAAGACCAGAGTGAGACCCTACCTCGAAAAACCAAAAAAAAATAAATAAATAAATCTTAAATATAATATAAACCTCAATCCCAGGTTCCCTTGTAGACAAGTCTGGAGGGAATTTCTCTCATGAGGGTGCTACAGCATCTTCTAAGTTCCCTTAATAAAAAGAAGGCTGAGTGGCCTCTCAATCAGGTCTGTCTTTGGAATCACAATCAGCCCCATTCAGAATAGTTTGGGATACTCCCTCATTGAAGTTCCCCTATCTCCACATTGGGGGAGACTCCCAGTGTGGGTTGTGAACATCCTCAGTCCACTCCTTACAACCAAAGGCTCACAGGTAGGAGAAAGTTACAGCTGAAGTCCAGTAGTCGAGGACTTACATCTGTGCTCCAACCTGATCCAGTCTTGGGCAGAGATAGGAAGTCCACATTATGTGCTAGAAAGATAGAAGTCTCCTGAGCATCTAGCCCTACTCCAAAACCCTGAATCAGAGGTATCATCCCCTGACTTAGATTGACATCTTTCTAAAGCCTAACACCTGAGTTTTTATGGGTTGAAGAGAAAATGACTACCAGCTAGATATTTGTACTCTCAGCAGAGTATGTAAAGCAGAACGTAATTCAAGTCTTGGCAGAGTTGCAAGATGATACTGGGGAGATGTAACATTTTTCCTAAAGCTTTGATTAAGCTGTTCATCCAATCCCTTCAGACACATGAAGGGAAAATCAGACCACTCTGGAAACCCTGGCTGGTCAGAGCACACAGACAGACACCACCAGATGCTGATAATTTTGCACACCCAGGCAAGTCATCAACCTTTTGATATGAACTGGCCATCTGAAACTATCTACGGGGAAGACATGCTGTAGTTCACTATTTTCTACACACAAAGCATCATTAAAGCCTCTCTTCCTATTGCTTACATGTCTTAAAGTCTTCTAAAGAGCCCTGAATAGAACCAGGTATGGTGTCACACACCTTTAGCCCCAGCACTCAGGAGGCAGAGGAAGGAGGATCATCATGAGTTCAAGACCACCCTGAGCCTCCATAGTGAATTCCAGGTCAGCCTGGGTTAGAGCGAGACCCTACCTCAAAAAAAAAAAAAAAAAAAAAAAGAGCCCTGAACAGTAACAGAAGCACAGAGACACTTCTCTTCACTGATGGATGTGTGTGTGTAAGCCCACGTATGTGTGTGTGTGTGTGTGTGTGTGTGTGTGTGTGTGTGTGTGTTGTGTTGTGTGTGTGTAGCCTACATGTGTGCTTGTGGAGGTGAGAAAACCACCTCAGGTATCACCTTCATGAACACTGTCAACCATTTTCTTTTTAGACTGGCCTGAATCTTGCCAGTTAGACTACACTAGCTGGCAGTGAGCCCAGAGGATCCTCCTGTCTCTGCCTCTCCAGGACTGGGATCACAAGTGTGTGCCATAACAATCATCTTTTTTTTTTTTTTTGAGGTTATAGAAATCAAACTCAGGTCCTCATAGTTTCAAGGCAAGCACTGACCTGCTGAACTCTCTTACAACCTGGAGGTGGACCTTCAAACCAACTAAGAGTCTTAGTAGACACTGAGCCACAAGAAACACTAACAGGCTATATGGTACTAAGGGATCAAATACCAAATGGTCCAGCAGCTTTGAGTTCACCATGCCACTGTGGAGAAGGTGGTCATAGCCATGATTTGAAGGCCTTGCAAGGTAGAGCCCAAGAGAGCTGCATCAAGAGAAGATTCCTTAAAACCAAGCACTTGCTTCACTGAAAAATATCTTTGTTTATGGCATTAAAGGAGGAAGGAAGAAGGTGAAGGAGTTGGCTTAGTAGTTAAGGAGCTTGCCTTAGTGCAAGCCTAAGGACCCATGTTAAGCTCTCCAGATCCCACATAAGCCAGATACACAAGGTGATACAAGTGCACAAGGCCACACATGTGCACAAGATGGTGACGTGTCTGAAGTTCTATTGCAATAGCTGAGGACCTGGTACATCAATTCTCCTCTCTGTCTCTCTCTTTATCCCTCTCTCTCTCTCTCTCTCTCTCTCATTAAAAAAAAAAGGAGTCAGGAAGAATATCTCTTATTTATGTGACTTGGTCCTAGAATGTTGGTATAAATTTCAATATACTACTTATCCAATTTCAACTAATTTCTAGAAAAAAAATCATTGGCATCAGAGTGTGAAAATGTTGTGGTCTGAATTTTCTAACATTTACTTTTTTTAAAACATGATCTTGATCATAGTAATTATTTTTCTAATGTTACATTAAAAATGACAGTTTAAAATGTTGGACAGGAAGATGTAATTTAATGAAGGGCATTTTTCTGCACATTGCCATCAATGTTCAATCTATTTTTTTCAGGATTCTAATGTGGTCTAATTACTTTAATTTAAAATTCTGGATGTACATGTTTTATTCATGACTTTCTACATGATTGAGAAAGTTTTTGTAGCTTCTTTGAACCTCTAACTTTGGAAATATAGCAAATAATGAAGCCATCATATTTTCAAAATGCTCAGATAGAAGAGACATTTGAAAGACAGTCTAATTGTGAATCAAAGCTTAATCAACTGCTGTGAAATGAGTTTTTAATTACAAAATTGCCCCGGATATACAAGAGTTCACCAAGGTTAAGAGAATGACCTCACACACTATCCTTCAAAAAGAGTAGAATTTGAGCTGGAGATGGCTTATCAGTTAAGGTGCTTGCCTGTGAAGCCTAAGAACTCATGTTTGAATCTACAGGTCCCACATAGACAGACTCACAGTAATGCAAGCATGCAATGTCACATGCATGCCACAAGGGGGTACATGCTTCTGGGGTGCATTAATCATGGCTGAAGACCCTGGAGTGCCCATTTTCTCTCAAAATGAAAAATAAAAGGCTAAATAATAAGGTGGAATTTATTTTCCTTTGTAGCATAGCACATCATCTTTAATATGTAGAAACAAAATTGTTCTACTGCCCTTGAAAATTCTCCTTAGACATAATTTCACACTAATACTTAATCTCACATTAGAAATTAAAAGTGTTACTCACTTTTCTCCTGCCAAAAATGTATTATTTCTATAATAGGAATCTGAAAAATTCACATTTTCCAATGTTGTTCATAAATTTGTTAAAGAAATATCAAAAAAGTGCTAAAAGCATCATTCTTTAGATTTCAGAATTCTGGACCAATAGCCAGTTTTGTTTCAAGTGAGTAAAGCTAATATGCTTCCAAACTGAAGAAAAGTGTTCTCACACAGGGGCTCTGAGCAGGCCACTTGCTGGCAGTTTCAAAATGGTTTCCTTCAGTTCAGAGGAAGGAGACCTGATACAAACAGCTGTTCAAACCTCTTGCCTCCAACACAGACCTACACGTGTGTGTTCTAACTTCCGATGTTATATAACACATTAGAAGCCATATAAAATACTTCTTATTTCAATGCTATCACCATATTTTTTTTAGACAATAAAAAAGAACCAAAATCATCAACTAAAAATCTGGGTTCTGCTTAGAAATGAACACTAACATCTTGGCCTCACACAAGACTGTCTCTTAAATGAGTTTGAAATGACATTTCATTGCAATGTTTAAAAAATTTAACTCTTTACTTGAAACTCAAAAATCTCTCTGGCTCCTGAACGTGTGTGTGAGTATATATAGATAAAGCAGTAGGCATAGATGATGAAACATGACTTGGGGTTCTTGGACAGTCAGCCCTGGCCTCACTCAAGAAGAGCAAGCTGGGTCCTGAAATAGAGTTACTTGTGGAAGAGCTGCCTTTAAAACGCAGTTCCAAAGGTCTGATTTGCATACAATCTGATTATATGTAGTAGCTTTGCATGTCTATGCTGAATCCAGGTCACTTCACAAACCCACAGGTCATCTTTCTGCTCACACTAAAAAGGGTGTGACTTCTAACGGAGAAAAATGGGACTGTACACCTAGGGTGCTCTTTGTGCTGTTCTGAGCTGAAAAGGAAGACCAACCAAGCCTTATACAGCACTTCTAAGATAGAGCTCACCTTTCATAATTTATCTCTTGAAAATTGCTATCAGTGAGAGATCTGACATCTCTTCCACTGGAGATAAATGGCAGAAGCACCAATAGACTTACTAAAGATAAAAATAATAACAGCTAGCATTTACTGAACAATTATGAACTGTCAGCCCCTATGCTGAATGCTGCCTAAGACTTTTAATCTATCCTTTAACCTCTAGCAGCCAGATGAGGCAGCTGCTGTTATTAGCCCCACATGGCAGGAAGGGAAACTGAGGCTTAGTGGTGTTAATTAACTGGTGCTGTACGGCCAACTCCTCATTGGTTGTCAAGACTTAAACTCTTATGGCCATATTCATAGACAAACTTTTCCCAGGAGCTGAATAATCAATGTTTTGAAATCATGCAGGCTCAATAAATCACCATCAAGACCCTCCTCAGAAAATCACTATGAACAAGGTTACCTCATTGTGACAAAAATCATTCAAAGGTGACATCTAAAGGCACTGACCTGTCATGACACTAAGCCAGGGGCATCTGGCTTTATGAGGAGACTGGGGAATTGAACTGTGGTCATAGGCTTTGCAGACAAATGCCTTAACCACTAAGCCATCTCTCCAGTCCACAAATATGAGTGCCTCTACTCCCAACAATTACATCCTGATTTCTTGTATAATAGACACTACTTTAACTCAAGAAGAAAAATTGATGGAAAGCCTGACTGATATTTTGTTTAGTCATTGCTGTTGTTGTTGTCATGAACTAAAGATCAGTTTGTGTTCAAAATTTCTACTGTAGTCACTAAAAACATGGGTAGGAATTGGTGAGGGTATTACAAGCCAGTAACAATGATGGAACTAAAGAATTCCCAACATTGCTCTTAAATTATATTGATCACCTGGGCAATTTTACAGATATTGCTAAACACATACTTCTTACCACACACACCAATACACCTATGTACATAACACTGAGCTGATGGGGAGTGTCACATTACAAACAGACAAACATGCCTGTGGAGGGCATCTACTGAATGTGGCTCAAGACCAGGTTCTGCCCAAAGCTTGTGGTAATTGTGTACATTATATTCTTCTAAGAAGAATTTTCAGACCCAAATACTACCTGCTCTCCATTATCAGAATGTAGGTTTTACCACAAATTCTGAATATGATAACTATTTTAACAAAATGCCAGGTGAGGTGTTACACACCTTTAATCCTAGCACTGAGTTTGAGGCCACCCTGAGACTACATAGTGAACTCCAGGTCAGCCTGGTCTATAGCAAGACCCTAACTCAAAAAAAAAAAAAAAAGATATTTGTATGGTTTAATCATAACCTAATTGGTCCATAAATAACATATAATATATGCCACAGTGAAGACTATTTCTTCTTGATCTATTGGCCAAGACTTTTACCAAACCAGTCCACATTTACTGAGTGCACCCTACAAGCAAGACACATGCATAGATGCTAGGAAATACAAAATTATTAAGATATACCCCCACCATTCTAAAGGCAATTTCTATCTAAAGGATATGCCAGATACAAAATACTAGTGGATTGGCTCTAAACACTGAGCTGAATTAATTGATAACCCATCTAAATCCTAGGAAAAAGAAATAAGATTACCACTTCTTTGACCATTAGACAAATGCAAATCAAAACTACATTGAAATTCCATCCCATCCCAGTCAGAATTGATATCATTCACATAACACAAAACAACTGTTGGTGAAGATTAGCAGATAGGCAAGAACAGATGACCCTAATATGCTGTTGGTGGGGATGTAAATTAGTGCTGCCATTATGGAAATCATGCAATTTCCTATAAAAAAAAAAAAACTAAGCGTAAAAAAACCACAGGTTCCAGCGAGACCACTCCAGCTGGGTGTGTGTACACCCAAAATAACCAAGGGCAGAACAGTGGAGACGTTTGCATAGCTGTTTATTGTAGCCCTGTTCACAACAACCAAGCCATGCCATCACTCCAGGCACCATTAATAGTTGACTGGACAAAGAAAATGTGGCATACATATAAATGAAGAATCAGACATTAAAAAGTATAAGATCGGGTTATTTGCAGGAAAGTAGCAAGAACTAGACATTACCATGTTAAGCAAAATAAGCCAGGCTCAGGCTGGAGAGATGGCTTAAAGGTTAAGGTGCTTGCTTTCAAAGCTAAAGGACCCAGGTTCACTTCTCCAGGACCCATGTAAACCGGATGCACAAGAGGACACATGCATCTGCAGTTCATTTACAGTGGTTGGAGGCCCTGACATGCCCATTCTCATTCTCTCTCTCTCTCTTTCTCTCCCTATTTCTGTATCTCTCTCCCTCTCTCTCTCTCTCTCAAATAAATAAATAAAAATAAAATATTTTTTTAAATAAGCCAGGCTCCAAAAGAGAAGTGTCACATATTTTTCTCTCACATGTGGAATTTGGAAGAAAGACATAAAAGTAGAAGGGAGACTATTAGAGAATAGGAATGGAACAAACAGAAAGGGAGTAAGGGGAATAAAATATATGGAATGGAAAAGAGAAAAGTACCTTATATGCGTATGAAAATGTCATAATGGTGCACATCATTTTACATAATATACACTGAAAAAAATAAACAAGTTTTCAAATTACCCCATCTCATATGCTGGTCACTGATTTGTGACAACTCATAGAGAATATTATATATTTGGGTTGTTTTTTAAGTTTTTGTATTTCAACCTAAAACATTTAACCCCCAGATTAGTTCTCTTGATATTTTGGATCTTCCTTTCATTATTTTCTATGTAGCTCTTTTATACTTTGGCCTACAAAGAAGTAACTAACACGTTTCTTTTTTTGCTGGAAACATTATTTGATATACACTAAGGAAATAAGACTTACTTGAAAATTACTTGTATCCATTTTAATCATAAAATAGATGTTTCATGTGCAAAAGCAAAAGCTTAATGAGGGCTGGTGAGATGGCTTAGCAGTTAAGCGCTTGCCTGTGAAGCCTAAGAACCCCAGTTCGAGGCTCGATTCCCAAGTTCCCACATAAACCAGATGCACAAGGGGGCACATGCATCTGGAGTTCGTTTGCAGTGGCTGGAGGCCCTGATGCAATCGTTCTCTCTCTGTCTCTCTCTCTTACTCTCAAATACATAAATAAAAATAAACAAAAAACAAACACAAAATCAAAAGGATCTAAAAAAAAAAAAAAAGCTTAAGCCACGCGTGATGGCACAAGCCTTTAATCCCAGAACTTGGGAGGCAGAGGTAGGAGGATCGCCATGAATTTGAAGCCACCCTAAAACTACAGTGAGTTCCAGGTCAACCTGGGCTAGGGTGAGACCTTACCTCAGAAAAGCCAAAAAAAAAAAAAAAAAAAAACTTAATAAGATAAGAGTGAGAACCCTGTGAGGAAGGCTTCTTACATCTGCACTGTGCCTGGTGGTTGTTATGTTTCTACTTTGCCTCAGTGATGCACTTCTCCTCTCTTTCACTACAAACACTATGTCTTCATCTGTTTTCTGTTTCTATGTGACAGAATGGGTAATGTTCAAGGGACCTGGCTCATGACTCTAGATAATAGGAGGAAGTCCAAGAATAAGACGTGACATCTGACCAAGGACTCCTTGCTATGTCATAACAGGGTAGAAGACATCATATGGAAAACCAGCATGTGAAAGAGAGAAAGAATGAGCCAATTCCTTGCCTATGACTAACCTACTCCCATGATAACGAAGCCATCCACAAACAACATCCTTTAGCCATCCATGAGGGTGGAGGTTGCAAAACCTATATGCCCCTTAAATATCTTACTTCTCAAGGCAATCACAATGGCAGTTAAATCTCAACATGAGTTTTGGGACCTTCAAGTTGCAGCATGCTATGAGATGGATTTGAAGAAAGTGGCAATTGTCCTTCACTCTCAAATTCTAAACTCTTCATTTCTATATGGCTTAGGTATCCTAAAACCTGAGGGCTTGCCTTTGGAAGTCATGTTAAATCACCACCAAATTAATCTTTCTCAACAATAAATTTGCCCTCTATTCATTCACTACTGTTAACAGAATAAAATATCAAACTCTTTAATATAGTATACAAGGTCCTACATGTCAAGGCACATGGGGCACCAAGTGTCAGTTGTAACACCATTTGGACCACTGTGACTGTATGAAAGGATGTTCATACACACCTAGGGAGACAGTAGCACCCCAAAAAGCCTCATGTCTTTCTGAAGTGGTATATATCAGCACTTCTCTCAGGTCAAAGGCTAGGCTAGGACCATTCTAATACTGTCTGTACTTTCTGGGATATATCACACCTAGGGGAAGCAATTAGACTTCAAACACAAGATATCTCCCAAGGTACATGAATCAACAAGAGATAAGCCTTGAAGAGATTAGAAATTCAGGATGACATAGATTTCCTTAATGTGGGGCACACTATACACACACTGTAAGAGGATCCTCACACAGAATGTCCATTACTAACATTTTCCCTGAAACCAACCTTAAAGTTATCATTTCATAAAGTTAAGTAGAATCAATCTAGAAGCTTCCTTCCCCTAACCTTCCAAATTTGATTAGTATTTTTTTTCTACCTTGAATTTATATATACATTGATAATTTGAGGATGTTCTAGGTTTGATTATTTTGATATTATTATTGCCTAGAAATAATGTCCTATAAATGCACAAAGTCTCTAAATCAACAGCTTCTTGAGACTGAGGACTATTGTGGTTACATTTGTAGCTTTGTTTTCTAGTCTATTCCCTGGTTTATGAGTTACTTTCTCATTGTTCTGACAAATGCCTGACAGAAATCACTAAAGAAAAGAAAGCTTGTTATTATAATAATAATTATTATTATTAGTTTCACAATTAATTCATACATAATGTCTTTTGACCATATTTACTCCCCACTTACTCCTCTCCTCTTTTGTGACCCACTGAGAAGAAAGGGTTTCTTGCCTGAGCACGGCTCAGAAGTTACTGATTGGCATGTAAGCATCTTACAGTGGCCGCCCACTAAAGAACATGCTCGTCTAGCTCCCCAAGTGCCAATAGCCCCTCCAGGAGAAGTGGGTCTCGTGAGTCCCTCCCATTCATGACAGATGTTGACAGGTCCAGTCCTATGCAGGAAGGCGCAGCTGCTGTGATTTCCTACATGTAATGCCATGCTTTATTCAAAAGGCAGCATTCCACAACACTCTTCCCCATTCTCTGGCTCATAACATTTTTCCTGCCCCTATTCCATGGTGTTCCCCAAGTCATGGAGGAAGTGATATAAATGTCCCACTTGGGATTGAACACAGTGGTTACTTTAAACAGCTATGTGTCTCTGCATTAACCTCTGCCCACTATCGGGGGAAAAAAATTCTGTGATCAAGGAATAAAGGCTGAGACTAGTCTACTGACATAAACAAATATTTGGAAGGTACTTTGGCAACCTGTCCACTTAGCATATTAATAGTAGTAGGTTCCCCTCCTAAAAGCCTAAGACCTCTCTAGGCATGGACCTTTAACCAGGTTTACAGTAGCAAGCATGAATATCCTCCTATGGAGTTGGCCTCAAATCCAATAAGAAAGTGTTTGGTTATCCCCATAACAGCAATGTCACTATTGCACCAGTGAGGACATCTTTCTAGTAGATTGGTTATGGAGCACACAGGGTCCACAGCTGGGTAAAACTATAGTTGACTTTTCTCCCCAGAAGCCTAACTAGCATATTATGGCAATATGAAAGCTAGCCAGCAAGAAGCTTCTAGCTTAGCTACAACTTGGATTTATGAAAGCTAGCCAGCAGGAAGCTTCTAGCTTAGCTGCAACTTGGATTTATCCATGTACTGGACCCAAACTGTGATAAGAAAGATTTTCTTTATAAATCAGCTGTTTCTGAGTGTTTTTTTAAATATTTTTATTTATTTATTTATGAGAGAGAGCCAGAAAGACAGATAGAGAACAGCCATGCCAGGACCTCCAGCCACTGTAAACAAACTCCAGACACATGTGCTACCTTGCGCATCTGGCTTACATGGTTACTAGGGAATCAAACCTGGGTCCTTAAGCTTCACAAGCAAGCACCTTAACCATTGAGCCATCTCTTTAAGAGGGTTTTAGTTCACTATGGTGAGGAAGATGTGGTAGAGAAGCTCAGCTCATAGCAGTGGAAGTATGCAACAGAAGCTATATGCATCATGCAGACCATGAAGCAAAGTACCCATCAGAATCCAAGGTCTAGGTGTAGCCAGAGATTTCCTTATAGTCACCTACTTCTACCAGCTGGGCACCACCTCCGACACTTTCCAGAACCTTCCAAAATAATATCACCATTGGGGGACCAAGTATTCAAAACAGGCAGGGATTTAAGCTTTTAAACAGTTACCTATAAATAATGTGATTTGAAGTAAAGCCCTTAACCTATCTAAGTCTTAATTTTCTCAGCTGCTAAAGATAAGCAATAAAACCACCTATTCCACAAAACATTGTGAGAACCAAATGAGAATATGTATAATGTGGCTTGTAAATGATTAAACACTGAATAAGTTATTACTCCTAAGCATGAGCTTAAAAAATATGAGTATAAAATAAGAAGAGACTGAATGACTATAAAACAAAAATATTCTCTATTATAAACACTGTCAAATTCTGAAAAACATTTTAGCCAACTGAAATTATTCCTGTAATAAGTATCTCTACAACAGGAGAGAGTAGGTAGGGACATGACAAATTACATTTCATTTATACTCAATCAATTGAATTTCCTAAATACAAGAGCAATTTGAGATAGAAACTTTTATTTTTAAGCTCATAGTTTAACATGTCAAAGTAATTTGTATAAGACTAATCCTCCAACTGAGCACTTTAAAGGGGAGATAAAATTCATTTCAGAGATTATTCATTGTCATTAGAAATCAAGCAATATATCTCAGAGAGAAAACAAGAAGTATATTTGTACTGGGGGTCATCTTGTGATCAGCCTGAACTTTTCTCCATGATAGCATTTCCTGATTCTCGGTATAAGAATAAAACCAGCTCAAAATCACACCAGTCTCACTGAAGACGACTGAATGATACCTGACTAATTGATCCCACAGAGGAAATGGCATATTAAGCAGAGAAAAATAGATCACTGACAAACTTAACCACTCAGCAAAGATGTTCAAATTGAATCATAGGCAGGAAATGGATGGAAAATACATACAGGACTTAAAAATACATGAGTAGTACTCACATGCATATATAACCGGAATCTCAGAAGGAGAAAGGAAAACAACACAGGTGATGTATAAGATGCAAATTACCAATCTAAGAAATGAAATGTGAGCTAAAACGATAGCTCAACTGATAAGAGTTCCTGTCCGGCATGTAAAAGGCCCCGGGTTTGATCCCCAGCAGTGCATAAACTGAATGTGGTGGTGCATGCCTACAATACCAGCACTTGGGAGGTGGCAGCAGGAGGATCAGAAGTTCAGGGATCCTAGACTACAAAGGAAGTGCCAGAACCGGTCTTGAAGAAAACACAGATTAAAATTAAACTAAAACAGCAAAAAGAAAAAAGCCAAAGAAACGAAATAAGAAATACTACTACAGATCTCAAATACTTACAAAGAGAATGTTCTGAATAACAATGTGCATGTAGTAGAGTTAATGCAGTCATTTTCCCAAAAAGTGGTATGAACTTCAATTCAATCACTATCAGAATTTCAGAAACACATTTATAAATTTAATAAGATGTTCTTAAATGTATTAAGAATGTTTAAAGGTAATTTTAGAGAGCAATGTTGCAGAACAAAGAGAAATAAAGACAAACTATAAAGTTGCAATAACTAAAACTGTATATTGACACAGGAAAAATAGTATACCAATAGAACTGAGTCTAGCAACAAACAATGATTTAAATGTCATTGCACTGTAGTGAGGTTTGAGTAAACATTGAGATCATTGAATATAAGTATGGAAAAACACCTCATATTACATTCAAAAAATTATAGTTGGACTTTAAATTTGAACGCAAAAGTAACTTAAATTTTCTAGAAATTAGCACAGGATATGTATTTGTGATCTTAATATAAGGAAAGAATTCTCACATAAGACACAAAAAGAATTAACCACAAAGGAAAATATTGACCAATTGAATTTCATTGTAATTTAAAAAGTCTATAAACCAAAAGAAACAATTATATCAGTGAAAAATATAAATAAGAGTAGTAAAAAATGTTTGTGATATATATTTGTAAAAGTTTATTTCCATGCAAACAAATAACAAAAAATATATATCCCAACTTTGAAAAGAACAAAACTGTACATATGTAGTTTGCAAAAGAAAGTAATATCCAGACCACCTAATCAGTATATGAAAACATATATATCAAGTCATCATAAAGATAATGAAATACCACTGTTATGGTTTGAATGTGGGATGTCTCTCATAGGCTCATGCACTTGAACATTTGGCCCGGAGCAGTCTCAGCTTTGGCTTGGGTCCCTGCTGTTTTGCTGCCTGTTGTGCTTGCTTATGGTGCTGGCTGTTTGATGGTTTCTCACTGTGTTTGGAATTATGAAGGGGAGCCAGTTTCTTCTGTCATTGTGGAACATCCCCTGGATCTGTAAGCTTGAAATGAACCCTTCCTCCCATGAACTGTATCTGGTTTGGATGTTCACCCCAGAAATGTAGAGCTGACTACAATAATAGGACTCCAGTCACTCAGGAAATAAAGTCAGTAATGGGAAAATGGGACCATATGAAATTAAAATAGCACAAGAAACAGGCAGCCAAGTGAAGAGACAATTCTCCAGGAAAAGATAAATCTTTGCCAGCTACACATCTGACATACAATCAATATTTAGAATATACAAAGAACTCAAAAAACTACACATCCAGAAAGTGAACAACCAAATACAAAACTGGGTCATATGAAACTGAACAGAGTTCTCAAAGGAGAAATACAAATTATTAAAAAATATCTTTAAAGCCATCAGAGAGCTGAAAATTAAAACTACCCTGAGAACCCATCTCAGTCTGGTCAGAATAGCTAGCATCAGAATATAAGAAAAATGAAAAAGTAAAACAAATGGCATGCCGGTAATGACGTGAGGAAAGAGGGACTCATATTCAATGTTGCTAGGACTACTACAAGTTAGCATTGTGACAGTTTCTCAAAAAGCTAAAATTTCATATACTATATGACCCAGTTATACCACTCCTGGGCACATACTCTAAGGACTCTACACCCTACTTCAGAACAACGTGGTCTGCTGTGTTTATTGCTGCTCTATTTACAATAGCTAGGAAACAGAACCAGCCTAGGTGACTACCAACTGAAGAATGGATTATGAAGTTGTGGTACATATGTACAATGGAGTTTTATTCAAACTACAAAGAAAAATGAAATTTGCAGGAAAATTGGAAAAAGAAAAGATCATACTGAGTGAGATAACCCAGACTCAGAAATACAAACAACATATGTTCTCTCCCAAGTGTGCACTCTAGCTTCAAATTCCTCCATTAGTGAGTATAATGAGTGTCTGTAGAGATGAGGAAGTGACAACAGATCCATGAGGAGCTTGAGGTTACGTAGGAAGATACTAAAACTCATGGGACACAAAAGCAGAGGAGGTAATCGTGGGAGGGAAAGGTTTAAGCAGCAGTAGAAGTGAGTAGATGAGGAAGGGGTGAGGGAGCTGGGATGATGGACCAAAAAAAAGGAAATGTGAATAGACCATATAGAAACCTACTTCTGGGTAAGACAAATTAAAATATAAAATTTGTTTGATTCAGTGATGATCCCCTTCAAGTGGATAAAGCAGCTCCCAGAAGCCATAGGATATTAATCAAAAATTGAAGTACCAGGGATGAGATATCTCCCAATGAGTTGCTGGTCAAAGAGGCCACAAAGGTCCCTAAATCAATATTGCCTACTGACATTGCTTTTCATTGCCCACCAAAATTAGATGGAAAGTCCCTGTTGATGATGACACCACATATTTAGGTTTCAGGACGTAAAGAAATCATGCTGAAACTGAACTGGAAGCTGACTCCCTACCCACTAGATCTCCTCATCAGAAGGTGCTATGCAAGCTGCTAAGGAGAAAGTGATCAACAATCCTACCCATGTATGGATCCTTTACAACTGACCTGAAAGCAGAATGTGTCCAATGATGCAATATTGACATGAGAGTTGAGGAAGTGACCAATTCTTCTCCAATTGGATTTGGAGCTCACTCCAAAGGAAGGAAAATCATGCTGTAAATTTAGCCAAACGTCTGTGAATAGGGACTTAGGCCCCAGGAAGCACCTTATTACTGTGGTTATGCTAACTGGACAACATTTCAAACTACCTTTAAAATATGTTTGTTACCAGGGCTGGAGAGATGGCTTAGTGGTTAAGCACTTGCCTGTGAAGTCTAAGGACCCCAGTTTGAGGCTCGATGCCCCAGGATCCACGTGAGCCAGAAGGGGGCACACACATCTGGAGTTTGTTTGCAGTGGCTGGAGGCCCTGGCACACCCATATTTATTCTCTCTCTCTCCTGTGTGTGTGTGTGTGCGTGTGTGTGTATGCCTCTTTTTCTGTCTGCCACTCTCAAATAAACAAATAAATATTAAAAAATTAAAAATTTAAAAAATAATAGATTGGTACTATTCATAACCTTGAACAAGAAAGGGTTGTATGCAAATGGTAAAGATGAAGACACAGATGCATGGCAAAGACACCAAGAACAAATGACTAGTATGTGCTCAGCCCAAATATGGCATCTAAATCACACCCGCCAATGCTCAGCACACCTTGCAGAAGAGGGGCAAGAAAGAATGTAAAAGCAGAAGGATGGGAAGTGGGTCTGCAAAATGATATTTTCTGAATACAACAAGTCCACTATAATCATGAACTCACAGCAGATGTGGTTTCCTGTGCATGATTGAGCCTGTCATTATGTTGACATAGATGACACACTTCCCAGAGTAAATAGTTCAAACTGATTCCTTGAGGGGAAGGGGCCATGTCCTTTTGTGGGATAGTCACTGGTGGAGTGACCATTCTTCAGTAATTAACACCCTACCCATGATGATGCAATAATCCTAAATTAAATCAGTGGATATATATGGAGAGAGAGAGATAAAAGTAGAATTGGGATCTAAGAGTAATAAGAAAGGTTTTAGTGGGAGAGGAAGGGGGAAAGGTAATTGTAGAGAGTGGGATCAAAATGCATTGTATACAGGTATGAACATATCAATAAGAAATGGGGTTTTTTTAATGCCATTTAGCACACTATCAGCAGGAGTATAAGTAACCACTTCAGTAAGCATTTTATCAGTATCTACCAGAGTTTATCATAGGTATCTCTACCTCCCAGCAATACCACACTTAGAATAAACACAACATACAAGTACGTAAATGTTCACAATGGACCTATCTATAATTTCCCACAGTCAAAAACAACCCAAATATCTACTAACAGAAGGAAGGATAAATGAAGTGGGTCATAGTTCTCTCAGTAAAATGCTATTCATTAGCGGGGGGAATCAAATCACAGCCTGGGGGTCAAAGCCAGCTGTACCCATCAGCAGCATTCTCCATGACCATATTTGTACTGCAAAGTGATTTAAGCAGCAAAGACCATATAACCTACAAAGTTGGAAATATTTATTGACAGGGACCTTTACAGAAAGTTAGTCTACTATACAACAATAAAAAACAATGAGCTACTACTCTTAACTTTCCAACTACCACTCCACATCATGAAATAAACCCCATAGACATGATACTGGTAGTCAAACACAGACAAAATTAATTCATGCTACTATCATATGTGGGGAAACATAATAACTGGGGAGCTCAATGACACATCTGATCCTTCATTATAAAGTTGACCATGGCATTTAAAATAGGGATAAAGCAAGGAGAGTCACAGGTGTCCACACATGACTCCCCAAACCCCCACCCATACCACAGACACCACTGGCAAATCTGAGGGTATCAGATCATTCAAAAAGCCTCCTGGATACCATGCGGGAAGCAAAGGAGGAACCAGCTGCCTCCTGTCTAGCTCTCGTAGTGCTGGAAAGCCCTCTGGGAGCTGCTGGAAGACAGTAATCACCGACAGTACAAATAAGCAAGGAACCTTGCAGACTGTGAAATCAACCAGCCAGACAAGTACACACTTGTGCAATAGTGACATACAGCCTCTGCAAGTAACCACCTGTTCTCTGATTGGACTTGAGGGCCACTCAGTGGGAGGGAACTCATACCTGGTACTGAAAGCCAAGTCAGAATCTCCTAGTCAGGAAACTCCGACTTCAGAGAAAAGCCCCCACTGCCTGCACACCAAAAATCTTTCAAATAACTTTCCATGCCCCCTTTAACCCAAGCGGCTCTCTGCTTTATTTTACAGATGTCAGAAAAAAAAATAGAGGAGAGCCAAGATCCATTGATAAAACAAGAAGATTGCTGACTGCTCACCATGAGACTTGCCACCCCTACCAGGGCCCAGGAGAGCTTGCAGTGGACACAGCACCAGGAACCCTGCTCTTGCTGCCAGCCTGACAACCAGCTCCAGGGTGATGGTGGCCGACATGGTGATCAATCAAAACCCATCAAAGCAGAAATCCAGACGGCACAAAAACCCAACAGCATATCAGACTGCCAACAGGTCTGCTATGACTCAGGAACATTGAAGAAAAGGGGACAAAAAGACTGTAGGAGCCACAGAGTAGGTAGACATACTCTGAGGCATAGTGCCCCTACTATCCCATAGGGACTTATTGAGGCCTTCCTGACCCCACAATGTATGCCATAACCCCACTGAGGAGTGCCCAGGGAAATGTGACCAGGGGCAAGGGGGTAAAGGTATATAATCTGTTATGAAAGACAAAAATAAATTAGTCTTTCAGTAGCTTGGCACAGTACAGATAAATATCTTTTAAAAAGCAGGGCGAGGTGGTACATGCCTTGAATCCCAGCACTCAGGAGGCAGAGGTAGAAGGATCACCATGAGTTCAAGGCTATCCTGAGACTATATAGTGAATTCCAGGTCAGCCTGGGCCACAATAAAATCCTACCTTGAAAAACAAAAACAATATATATATGTGTATGTGTGTATGTATGTATGTATATAAGTGTGTGTGTGTATATATATACATATATATATTAATAACAAGGCCTAAGCCTCCTACCTGCTCTGGACCACTTCCTTCCTTGGAAACTATATTCTTAGTAAATTTATATTTATTCTTATTATGTTGTTATTCTATATTCTTAATAAATTTGCCTGCTTCACTTGCTACTGCTGTCGCTATCCTTCCCACAGAACCCTAATATCTGCTGATCTCAGTTGATGAGCCAGACAGCCAGCAAAGGAAACTCCCCAGCTCCACATTAAACTCTTGGTGATGCAAGGACTCCAACCAGTGCCTAATACAGGAAATTCAGACCCTCATCTCCATCCACTAGATAGAGTTTTGTGGTCCCATCTAGGCAAAAACTGCCCCTCAGCAATTGAAAGAAGTTATAAGTGGACAATCAGCATCTGTCATTGTCCCAAAAAGCTTTCTGAGATCACAGCTCACAAAGGGGAATTATGGCAGGAGAATGGGGTGAAGAACGAGGCCTGGATGGCCTTACACAAAGTTGCAGATTAGAATAGGAGCAAAAAGCATGTAGACAAAAAGGAGCGCTGGAAGTCTCATGCCTAGGCTGGCCCAACCTAGATGCAACCACCGGAGCAGAAGCGGAGGCACCCTAGAGTGTCTGAAGGTGGCCTGTGGCTCATTATAAACATGGAATAGAGAGCCGGCCAAGAAAGCCCCATCCCATCCTTTGTACAGCGTTGCCCTTTGAGCTTCTCAACTTCCTGTCTGCTACAGCCTACTTCTCTTTAAAATGTATATTTTCTTATTAAAGTTTTTCATTTTTCTTGCTTAAAATAAACTATCACAAATCTCCTGTGAAATCTATAGGTTTTTAATTTCACTGTACTTAACAAAAGAAAAAATGAACTACAACCATTTATCCCCAGAGAAAGCTTTTAATACAAATTAAGAGTATGTCTACTTTCCAATCCACCTCCTTGTTTGGATAACTGAATGGAACTGCCTGAAGCATGGAGTATTGATTTTATAATAATAATTAAGATCTAATGGAGTTAATCAGTTTCACATAGAACTATAAATTCCATCCAAAGACATGATAAATTATTGAATGGAGATCTGACTGTTCATCTACTCAATTTTTTAAATTTTGGATTTCATTTTCTGACAATGTTATTCATCTTAACTGAGAAAAATATTCACACTCTCTCAAGTGCTGGTCATTTTATTGTAAGAAGGGCAGGGATAAGGGAATCATTTTGGTTCTTTATGAGGGTCAAATTTTACATCAAACAAAGTATGAAGTTCCTTCACCAGATACATTTTATAAAGTTAAATGGCTCTTTCCTGATTATGCTGACAATAGAGTCTTTAGTCTTTGTTATAATAAAGTCTATGACCTCTCTAATAAGGATTATAATGTATCATCAAAATGCTGATAATTGAAACCTGTAAGTCTAATTAACCAGGAATGTGACCATGCATAACATATTTTTAATAAAATGTAAAGATTACATTATACCAACTGCTACTAAGGAAAAAAACTACAAGGACAGTCCACCAGTTCAAAGACTCTTCACATCCATTTTAGCAGAAGTTCCTGATGATATTTGCCTTTCATTGAACTATAGGCTTCATAGCAAAATGACTTAAAACCAGAAGAAGAAAGTAAAGGCAGATTTAAAAGATGGGTCATAAGAAAGCTACAAGGGATCTGATCTATAAAGGGTCCTTCAACACAGTTGGAACACATCAGAAATATGGTGCCAATTAACTTAAGTTTCCACATAAAACTCTTTATATAACAGGTAAAATGTAAATCAGTCCTACTCCCAATAAATTAAGTAAGTAAAAGTACAAATACCCTGCCCAGGTGCTCACCTTTTCCATGTGATATAGACATGTATGGTCAGACTTGGACTTTTACAATTCTATGTCCCAAATCTGGAAACAACCAGCTTGGTCACTTGAAGTCAGCAGTCATGTCCAAGTAAACTGACCACAGTGGAAGAATATATGGTACAGTACATTGTGCAGAGAAAAACAGGTTTATCATCTTAGTTTTGAATTCAATGTCTCCCAAGAGGTTGATTGTATAGCCAAAGCCTTTCTGAAACCTAGCAAGTAGCTGCACTATAGCAAAATGGAATGTGTTTATCAACAATGAATGAGTACCAATATAACATATTGAGAGCCCATTAGAACACTACCCCTTCTAGCAACTAGCACTTAATGATAAATTAAATATAATTAAGACAGGTAAGAATGTGTAAACAAAAATTTGTAGTTAAAGTCAAGAAAACAAAATCATCATGGGTTAGAAATAGAAACTAAGTAGTATAGAGACACTTCAGTGTCATGGCTCAAAGGATTTGGGGTCTGGCCATGGAATATTGAAATAGAGCCTCAATGGACAGATGAGATTGCAATGAAAGGTATTCCACAAAAGTCAGGAGGCTCAAAATAAGGCTTCTCCGGGGGTGGTGGCACATGCCTTTAATCCCAGCACTTGGAAGGCAGAGGTAGGAGGATCACTGTGAGTTCAAGGCCACCCTGAGACAACATAGTGAATTCCAGGTCAGCCTGGGCTAGAGTGAAACCCTGCCACAAAAAACCAAAAAAAAAAAAAAAATTTTAAAAGTAGTCTTCTCAATTAAACCTAGCAGCCAGATATGAACTATTTTTACAAAAATATTTCTGCCTACATACCCCGATAGTAATTACCATCTCATTTTTGAATAAAGCACCCAACCAAAAGCAGTTGATGGGAGGAAAGGTTTTTATTTTAGCTTATACTCTTGAGGGGAAGCTTCATGATGGTAGGGAAAAGATGTTATAGCAGAGGCTAGACATTACCTCTGCCACAGCTCATGTAAAATAGCAGCAGGAAAGTGAAGTGAAGTGATGCTGGTCAGGATCCATGCTCAGCAACATACCTCCTCCAGCAAGGCTCCACTTCCCAAATTGCCATCAGCTGGGAACCAAGCATTCAAAACACATGAGTTTATGGGGGACATCTGATTCAAACTACCACCACCCCCAGTTGTGTCCAGGGAAAAAGCAGAAACTCCTGCAGATCCCATTGCTTCCCCATGTAGGGCATGAAACCCACATCCACACAAGCTGTGAAAAGCAAGACCTAGCTCATGGGGCTGAGGTGAAAGGTTGGGCACTTGCCCATATCCAAAGTGATTCTCTTCAGAAACCCATTTTGATGACATAGAATATCATCAAACTAATAATAACTAATTTTGATTCTATTAAATATTTTTTAAATAAAAGACAAATTTTCAAAACACAAGGAAACCAAAAAACAAATCCAAACTAACTCAGCTGTCCTTTAATCCAAGAAGTATTTTAGTAATATTCATGCATTGCCCCTCTAGCTTAGCCCTCTGTTGTGAAATGAATTTTGCTTCAGAAAGTAAACTAGAAGTGGTTCATCCAGATATATACCTTATGCCAGCAGGTAAGATCACTTGTTATGCAAATATGCTGACCTGAATTTTGTCCCTAGAACCCATGTAAAAAGCCAGGCACAGGGCTGGAGAGATAGCTTAGTGGTTTGCCAGCAAAGCCAAAAAATCCTGGTTCGACTCTCCAGGACCCACGTAAGCCAGATGCACAAGGGAGTACATGTATCTGGAGTTCATTTGCAGCGGCTGGAGACCCTGGTGTGCCCATTCTCTCTCTCTCTCTCCCTCCCTCTCTCTCTCTCTCTCTCTCTCTCTCTCTCTCTCTCTCTTTCTCTCTCTCTTTCTCTCTCTTTCTCTCCCTCCCTCCCTCCCTCAATCTTTCTCTCTCTCAAATAAATAAATAAAATGTATTTTTTAAAAAGCCAGGCATAGCCTCATGCATGCCTGAGACTCCAACATTTAGGGAAGTGGAGGCACGAAGATCACTGGGATTCCCTGGTCAGTCAGTTTAGTCAAAAAATGCCATGAGAGACTGTCTCAGGGAGATAAAGCAGAAAAGCCACAGAGGAGAATGCCCAGTGTCTTCCTCTGACCTCCATATGCATGTGTGTACATCTGCATACACATACACTGACATGTGTGTACATCTGCATACACATACACTGACACATGTGTGTACATCTGCATATCCATACACGAACACATGTGTGTACATCTGCATACACATACACTGACACACACACTAAAAAAAGAAGATGGCATCAAAGTCAGGAGTATTTTAACTCAGTCTTCATTCTATTCCAAGGCAGATGTTCATGACATTTTAGGGATAACCATGACCTTTTGCAAAGTGTGATTGTGAGCATGGCTGTGTATCATAGTATTAAGATGACATAGAAAGCTGGAGCCATTTACAGAGAGGGATTTCTCATGGAAACTCAATTTATTGCATACTTGTTTTGTTATAATATTTAAAACTAGGCCTGGAGAGATGACTTAGCGGCTAAGGTCTTTGCTTGCAAAGCCTAAGGACCCTGGTTCAATTCTCCACGTCCCACATTAACCAGATGCACAAGGTGGTGCATGTGTTTGGAGTTTGTTTGCAGTGGCCAGAGGCTCTGACACACCCATTCTCTATCTCCCTCTCTGTCTCTCTCTCTAATAAATAAATAAAAATTTATAAATTTTAAAAATATAAATAAAACTGTTATTTCTGGTAAAGATGTATAAGGCTTAGCAAAGCCAGCATCAGAAAAAAAAAAAAAAAAAACGGTAACAAATTGTTATATCTACTTATGTCTCACAAGAAAATGCATGGGAATATTTAGGAGGCATCCATGCTTTTAACAAACTTTGATTAAAGATCCAAAACAATCTACTTTCATTTTGTATTTTGTTCAGCAAATGAGCAAAATTTGTTTCAGGCAAAAATGAAAAAAAAAATTTAGGGGCTGGAGAGATGGCTTACGGGTTAAGTGCTTGCCTATGAAGCCTAAGGACCCCAGTTCAAGGCTTGATTCCCCAGGACCCACATAAGCCAGATGCACAAGTTGGTACGTGCATCTAGAGTTCATTTGCAGTGGCTGGAGGCCCTGGCGCACCCATTTTCTCTCTCTCTCTAACTGCCTCTTTGTTTCTCTGTCACTCTCAAATAAATAAATAATAATTTAACCTATTCAGGTTAATTTTTTTTTAATCCTTTGCTGGTGGACTGAAAGATTAAAATACACATGCTTAAAAAGTGTAAAGATGGGGGCTAGAGAGATTGCTCAGTGGTTAAGACACTTAACTGCAAAGTGTAAGGACTCAAGTTCAATTCCCCAATACCTTTAGTGCCAGATGCACAAGGTGGCACATATGTCTGGAGTTCGTGTGCAGTAGCTGGAGGTCCCAGCATGCCCATTCTCTCTCCTCTATCTGCTTCCTTCTTTCTCTCTCTCTCTCTCTCTCTTTCTCTCTCTCTCTCTTCCTCCTTTCCTCCCTTCCTCCAATAAATAAATAAAATTTTTAAAGGTGTAAAGATAGGATTACAGATTATCAATTAAAAGCAAGAGTCATGAATAAAGAACAGAATCTAGCCGGGCATGGTGGTACACGCCTTTAATCCCAGCACTCAGGAGGCAGAGGTAGGAGGATCGCCGTGAGTTTGAGGCCACCCTGAGACTCCATAGTGAATTCCAGGTCAGCCTGGGCTAGAGTGAGACCCTACCTTGAAAAAGAAAAAAAAAAATGAAAAAGAAAAAAAAAGAACAAAATCTAAACAATGACAATTGACAATATTAGTCATTGCAATTTGAGCATTTGGGAAGTTGGGTCAGTGGTTACAGGTAGTTGCTTGCAGAGTTGCTGGCCCCAGTGGTCAGGTTAAATTTCCAAGCTGCCTACATAAGACAAATGCAAAACGCTGGTGCAAAATCAAGAGACCGTGACACACCCACATACAGACACATGCAAGTAAATAAGTGAAATTTTTAAAAGAAATGTAAGCATTTAATAAATGATGCTATATGAATAGCCAAAAAGAAAATTGCGAAGGTGAAAGGTGACAATTGAGGAAATCACCCAAATATACATAAGGAGTTAAGGAAGCAAACAAGTAGAAGAAAAATAAAGAAGTCTCAACAAACATCTAAAGATACTACAAGAATGGTCAAAATATCCAAGGAGATAATTGCAGAGAATTATGTAATACTAAGAAAGACATGAGACCTCAGGTTGAAAATTCTACTGAGTCTCAAGAAGGATAAATTCATTTTATTGCTTTCTTAGCATGTGTGTTTGTATGTGCTGTGTGTATGGGCTTGTGAGTGTGGGCACACAGTATCGGGGCTTGTGTGTGAAGCTCACATGACAACCTGTGCTATCTGCCCCCACCTGCCGTCTTGTTTGAGGCAGGGTGTCTCATTTTCATTGTTGCTCATTGCTGCATTGACCAGTCTAGTTAGTCCTCAAGTTTCCACAGAATTCTCCTGTCTCTGCCTCCTGACTCATTGGCAGCATGCTGATAACCCACAACCCCATGGGGAATACCTGCAACCCAACTGAGGAGAATCCCCAGCGGAATGGGGGCAGGGGTAAGGGAATAGAGGGCGCCAACACATGATGTATTCATACAAAATAGTTGATAATAATAATTAATAATTAATAAATATAATTTAAAATAAAAGTGTATAAAATTTCTTGCTGAAAAAATCTGACATGAAATCTAGAAAAAAAAATACATTTTGGACAATGCATGTGGGTGTCTGCTCCACATACTAAGAATGCCATCTGGTTATGAGTAACTTCACATTTGTGACTAACAGGCAGTTCTGGATAAATTACAAGGTTATAGTTAGTCCACATAAAAATCTGATATTTTGGGTGTTTGGAAAAGTTTATTGGACTTTTAATGAAACTTGACATGTTGATAGGTGGGTAAAGAATATCAAGCTGGACCAGCACGTCCCTAGCCAGCAACATGTTCCTCTTTGTTTCTTTTTACTATCTTCATGCCTTTAAATACCTCTTCTACGGTGCATGAAAAAGTTCTCTTTCCCCGTGTCAACAGAAACTTTCTTGGGAGAACAAACCCAGCACCTTGTGTGTGCTAAGCAAGTGGTGCCCTACCATTAGCTGCATCCCTGGACCCAAACTGTTACCTTGTTTAACATGATGAGTTGAGACTGTTTTCTGGTTTTTTGTTTGTTTGTTTGTTTTTTCATTATTTAAGACCTTTATTAACAGGTGCTTGCAGTTTGTGGACTTTTTTTTTTTAAATGAAGTTGTAAACTTTTTATTACAAATTAAAAATGAAGTTCTTAAAAATCTCAACTTGACCAGATATGAAACAATTTAAAAACCTTTAAAGGTATATTGAGAAAAACCAGGCTTTTTTAAAAAACACGTTTGTCATTACCAAAAAGAGACATCTTTAGGTAAAAATAATAAAAACCCCATGCTGCATAGTCAATGCAGATAGTTCTAGTTTATCTGGTCAATGGGCAAAAAGCAAGCACTTTTGTTCATTTCTTATTGCTGGAATTTCATATTCATTTCTTCTTGTTGGATTACTAAACCGGATGATGGTAAAGATGGTAAGCCGGCATTTACTCAGCCCCGCCCTGCTCAGCCTTGGGAGCGGACGAATTTTCAGCTGGTGGATCGGCTGCTTTTGTCTCTTTGCCATCTTGTGGTTTAGGGTTCCCTGGGCATCTGCGTCGGTAATTGAAGTTGCGGCGGTACCGACGTTGAGCTGGCTGCTGATCTCGGGTGTCATCTCCTTGATTTTCCTTGTCCTCTTCATTGCCATCCTCTCTGGGCTGTCTTTGGCGAGGAGGACCCCTGCGGAATCGTGGTCTATAACCCCAATACATATTCTGTCTCACTGGTCCACCTTGCTCTCCTGCACCCTGGTTGTCAGCACCCTCCATCTCTTCTCCCTGCACAGGAGGTTGGAATACTGTGGTCCGTGCCCATAGGGCCTCCTCATGTAGTAAGGTGGGAACCTTCGCCTGCGGTAGGGCCGGCGTCGTTGGGCCTGTCCTTCAGGAGCGCTCTCCATCCTTCATCCTTTCCCCCACTCTCACTATTCCGGTAATTCTGCTGGTAATTGCGTGGAGGACCCCTTCGACGTGGATAGCATCTATAATGGTTACGGTCTGTTGCATATTTACTGCCTTGACCTGGACCTCCACTAGGCCTGCAGCATTTGCTGCCTCCGCACCCTTTTCTCCTTCAACAACATCAAACTCCACAGTCTCTCCATCTCCTGCACTGCGAAGGTGCTTCCTGGGGTTATTCTTCTTTATGGCAGTCTGGTGTACAAATACATCTTCCTTGGTGTCATTCCTGTGGATGAAACCATATCCATTCCTTACATTGAACCATTTTACTGTTCCCAAAACCTGCCTTGCGATGACCTTCTTGTCCCCGCCGGCAGGCGCTGATGTGAGGCCGCCGGGGCCACCGCTCCCTGCGCCGCTGCCCGTGGTGCCGGGCTTGGGGTCGGCGGCGCTGAGGGCGGGGCGGCCGGTCGCGGTGATGGTGACTGGGCCGGCTGCGGCAGGTGGAGCTGCTCAGGGCTCTCTGGGGTCCGCTCTCTGCTCCCGCTACCGATCGAACTCGTTTTCTGGGTTTTTTTAATAAAGCCTTCTTTCCAGAAACATGTAGAATTCATTTTCATATTATATTGCAATTATAATATGAATAGTTTAAATTTCCTCACAATGTATCAGGTTTCTGTCAAAATCACTATCGTCCTATCACTTAAAAGTATAAATCCACTCTTGGTTAGTCATCCTTTCTTTGTTACTGTCCTCACATGTTAACCTGTGACTAAAGCTCTTAACGTCCAGGCTATAGTATCTGCAGATAAATTGCAGAATTTAGCCCCATTTCTACATATACATTGCCATGCAGAGGAATTCAAAGCTCTTCTTAGCCATGAATATTGCTATTCTTTGTGATTTATTCTTCCCTAGGATGAAATTTTCTATTCTACAAAACAGATTTGAATGTAGAAGAATAAAATGAGTTTTCTACATTGCACAGGCAGGTAACAGAAAAATGGGGGCTTTTTACTATTAACTCTTTTGATACATTAGGAGCCATGGTAATAAAAATCTCCATGTCCTTAGTCCCATTTTCAATAGCAACAAAAAAAAATAAAATACCTTGGAATAACGTTAACCAAGGAAGTAAAAGATCTATACAACGAAAATATAAAAACTCTCAAAAAAGAAATTGAGGAGGACTTGAAAAGATGGAAAGACCTCCCATGCTCCTGGATAGGCAGAATTAACATTGTGAAGATGACAATCCTACCAAAGGCAATATATAGATTTAACGCAATTCCAATTAAAATCCCTACAGTGTTCTTCACAGAGATAGAAAAAATGATCTCAAATTTCATATGGAAAGGCAGAAGGCCTCGCATATCCAAACATATCCTCAGCAAAAGAAATACCTCTGGTGGCATCACCATACCTGATATAAAGCTATATTACAAAGCCATAGTAATAAAAACAGCATGGTACTGGCATAAAAACAGGAGTATAGACCAATGGAATAGACTTGAGAACCCGGATTTTGGGTCAAGCAACTATAGCTACTTGATATTCGACAAAGGCCCAAACAATATAGACTGGAAAAAAGATAGCATCTTCAACAAATGGTGCTGGACAAACTGGATAACTATATGCAGGAAACTAAAACTTGATCCACACATTTCACCATGCACTACACTCAAATCCAAATGGATCAAAGACCTCAACATAAGACCAGAAACTTGAAAACTACTGGAAGAAAATTTAGGAAGTACTTTCCATGATATAGGAATGGAAAAAGACTTCCTGAACAAAACCCCAGTGGCTCAAGTTCTTAAACAGTCACTCAACCATTGGGATCATATGAAGCTGAAGAGTTTCTTTACAGACAAGCATATAATAAGCAAAGCCAATAGAATACCCACAGAATGGGAGAAAATATTTGCAGGTTATCCAACTGATAGAGGCCTTATCTTTAGAATTTACAAAGAACTCAAAAGTCTAAACAATAAGAAGACAAATACCCCACTAACAAAATGGGGCACAGAGTTAAACAGGCAATTCACAGAGGAAGAGATACAAATGGCAAACACACACTTAAGAAAATGTTCATCATCCCTAATCATCAGAGAAATGCAAATTAAAACAACTATGAGATTCCACCTTACCCTAATAAGGATAGCCAACATCAAAAGGTCAAATGAAAATAAATGCTGGCGAGGATGTGGAGAAGCAGGGACACTCATTCACTGTTGGTGGGAATGCAGGATGGTACAACCACTTTGGAAAGCAATATGGAGACTCCTGAAAAAGCTGACTATAGAAATACCAACAGACCCAGTTATACCATTACTGGGCATCTACCCTAAAACCTTCAAACCAAAGGCCAGAGAGATTTGCTCAACCATGTTTGTAGTGGCTCAATCCGTAATAGCTAAAAGCTGGAATCAACCCAGATGTCCATCATTAGAAGAATGGATAACAAAGATGTGGTATATCTACACAATGGAATTCTATACAGCAGTAAGAAAAAAAGACATAAAGAAATTTGAGGAAAAATGGTTGAACCTGGAACAGATCATTCTCAGCAAACTTACCCAATCACAGAAAAAAAATCGACCAGCAAGCACCTCATAGACTAGACAATAAGATGGATGGGAGGGCAGGGAGGGCATCGAAGGGTGGAAAACAGTAATCCGGACCCAAACGGCAATGGTACCATAAAATTCTACTTCCTAAAAGACAGACCAAATGGCTGAACCTTCACTAGACCCTTACAGGAAACACCTGAACCACAAGACACTGGAGAAGGTAGGATCAAGACTTACCTAAATCTCCTACATCTTCCCTCCCTCCCTCTCCCCTTCTCCCCTCTATCTCTCTCCTCTCTAACTCTTGTATATTAGTTATGTTTTTCCTCAATTTCTTAGTGGACACTGACCTGTACCCCCACTTCCAGCTTGGGCCTACCATCCACAATGAGCTTTTGATCAGAAAAACTTACAAGGTTTCCCAAAACAATGACAGACTTCTGTCAGAGTACTTGATGACCCACCAAAGGCCAGTGGTAAGACCCTATTGCTGAAGACTCCATACGCAGCTGACGCTTAAAATGGAATGACATGGCTGGAAGCCAGGAGAGAGTCAGTCCCCAGACAGTCAGCGTGTCTAGTGCCAGAAGGTGCTACATAGGCGACTGGGGGAAACGACCAAGATCTGTCCAAGCAACACATTGTTTAACCTAATTAGCAACAAATAACCTGATGTGATGCCCACACAAGTGCAATAGTGGTACACAGCCATGGTGAGGAACCAATTGCTCTTGATTTGGCTAACTGATCCACTCAGTGGTACTAGACCCATAGCTGGAGCTGGGAAACAAGTCAGAACCATACCTAAACACAAGCCCACTCTACAATATCAAGCTACCATCAATCACGGGGTATAAGAGGGCCTACACCTATCAAACTGTCTATCAAAAAAGTAAGTGTTATCTCAATTCTCCCGGTGCTAACTTACTCTTGGTTGGAGAATCTGCTTCTCTTTTCCAGATAGATGCAGATCCTAAGAAGAGAGCTGCCCCAACATACCTCAAAAGGGGCCCAACTGAAACTAAGGACAACTGGTGAAATAAACAAGGGTCATGTTTTCCTGTGAACCGGATACCAGCACAAAGGGGAAGGAGACCAATGCAGAAAAAAATCAACTCCTACCAAATCAGAGAACCAGAGCCTCAGAGGCCCCCAACACCTCAGCACTGAAGCAGACCAAAAATGAACCCAACATGGCTCAGGGAAATTTTGCGGAAGAGGGGGCAGAAAGAATGTCAGAGTCACATGTTGGGTCATGATTTGCAGAGACATTTATCATACCAATAACTGGGGGCTAACTCCACAATGCACGACCCATTTTTCATCAACAAGGAGGGTCCAAAAGGGAGGGGGTAGATCACAGATGAGCCTAAATAATGGTACCAAACTGCCTGTATTTACTGAAAAGAAAACTAATAAATTAAATTTAAAAAAAAATTTCCATGTCCTCCAGAAAAGAGGACACTTTGTCACTTAAACTAAACTCAAAAATCCAGAAAAATGAAGAGCCTTTACAATTTCTTATGCAAAGCAATGTCAGGTAGACTTTTTTTTTTTTTTTTTTTCTTTTTCGAGGTAGGGTCTCACTCTGGTCCAGGCTGACCTGGAATTCACTCTGGAGTCTCAGGGTGGCCTCGAACTCACGGCTCTCCTCCTACCTCTGCCTCCTGAGTGCTGGGATTAAAGACATGCACCACCACACCCTGCTATAACCTTCTTCAATCTTAAAAAAATTATTGCTGGAATACTTTGTGAGTTAAGCCTAAGGCTCTGAATGTCACTGGATTTTTCTGTGTTGAATATTTTCCATTTTTAATTAGACTGAACAAAGGATGGAGACAATGCAAGTAGAAGGGATAATTTAAGTCTAGCTGAAGCCGGGCGTGGTGGCGCACGCCTTTAATCCCAGCACTCGGGAGGCAGAAGTAGGAGGATCACCATGAGTTCAAGGCCACCCTGAGACTCCAGAGTGAATTCCAGGTCAGCCTGGACCAGAGTGAGACCCTACCTCGAAAAACAAAAAACAAACAAACAACAACAAAGATTGAAGAAGGCATGAAAAACAGATGTTTTGGGTTGTAATAATAGCTGTAATTTATAAAGTTTAGTGGCAATATTTCTGAGTACGTAGAAAAGTCCATTTTCAATATAACTAGTCCAGAAATAAATTGTTGCTGTTGCAGGAATTGCCTACCAAAATTTCAGGGTTTTCAAACTGGGAGAGATACAAATGGCTTACTATCTACCACATATGGTGAAAGTGTTTCCCAGGACCTCAAAGCTACCCCAGAAGAAGAACCAAACAGAATGAAGTGCAAAAGGTGCTTTCTATTTTGTTTTCTTACCTTTTATAATAAACAGGATTCTAGACTTTTTAGTTGTCTAACCTTAACCCTAACCCTATTATGAAAACAGCTTAAAAACTAGATTATTTTCTCTAAAATACTATATGAGAAATAAAGGTAAGAGAAGGAAAGTTGGTTGTGGAGTAGATGTATATATGATCCGGAGGCACACTGTGTGTAATGGATATCACTTCACAGAGAGCCAGCCATGGGGAGGTGCTCATGTGTCAGAGGACTGCCCCATTTGGTAACTGAGAACAGAAATAGTTTCTCCCAAAGAAAATAGCAAATTCAGCACATTGTTTCTTTTAGCATTTTACTCATAAAAGAAAATAAAAGACATTGGAAATGACTTCCAAAACGCACACCAAGCTTTCAAGGAAAAGTTTTAGACTTTTTATTTTAAAATACAATACCTGTACTAATATAACCTGCTCTAAAAATATATCAAGAGGAAAATAATTGCATTTACAATTTAAATTAAATTCTAGTTCATTTTCAAAGTAGCATAATTTCACTATGATCTAACTCCAAGTTCTGTTGCACCTTGATTATATGTCTTTAAATGCTGGCCTTTTCCTTTGATTCAGTACAAGTGTTGTTCAATCTTTTCAGAAGCCCAGAAAACACAATGTTTTACTAATGGTCCCTCATGAGCAGTCAGTGAAAATACCATCTGCCAGAAAGCTCTCTTGTCTCTCTGCCTTTGCCCCAGCATTCTCTTTCTGGTGCTCTTGTTGAACTATTAAATTTGATAAGCACCAGTTTTTGGCAATTCTCTTCTATTAGATGATAATCAGTATTAAAAACATAATATGAGGCTGGAGAGATGGCTTAGCAGTTAAGGCACTTGCCTGCAAAGTCAAAGAACCCAGGTTTTATTTCCTAGGACCCACCTAAGCCAGATGCACAAAAACATGATATGGCTTCATCACATATGTCTGCAATGGCAACTTGAAACAGGATCTTTCATGAAGCTAAAATCAAGGTATCATTCAGGGCTTCAGCCACCTAAAGACTTCACTGGAGCTAAGGACCTGCATTCAAGATATCTCCCTCATAAGGCAAGCACATTGCACATGGTGGGTGGGAGGCAAGTTAGCACCCCACTCCCAGCACCAAGGTTTGAGCACAGAGCCTTACAAACAGTGAACTACAGTCCCAGCTCCTGGCGCGGGAGCTTGATTTTGCTTTGAGCTTTTGGGTTGTATTGGGTTTTATTTGTACATGTGCATGTGTGGTATGCAAAAGTGTATGTGCATTGTGTGTGTGCACATGTGTGTGCATGTATGGGAAGGCCAGAGGAAACTTTGGATATTATCTTCAGGAATACCACCCACCTCTTTTTGTTTCTTTTAGTATTTATATGTACTGGCGAGTGTGTGTATGAACATGTGCTCCTGTGAGTGAGTGCAGGAACAACCATGCCACGGTGCCCACGCACTGGTCAGAAAACATCAGATGTGGGGCCTTGTTTTCTTCCTTTTTGAGACAGGGTCTCTCATTATTCACTGCTGCAGTCTTCATACTAGCTGGCTCAAAAGCTTGTGAGCAGTTCCTCCTTTCTACCATAGGCACTCTGGGATTACAGACACTCCCATTACAGCATTTGGCTATAAGTGGATTCTGGAGATCTGAACTCAGACACTCATGCTTGTGTAGCAAACACTTTATCAACTGAGCCATTCTTCCAGCCCTTGCCTACTTTTTTTGAGACAGAATCCTTCAATGACCCGTAATTCATGAATTAGAATTGACTAGCTAGCCAGTGAATTCCTCCTCCCCACCCACCCCAGTGCTGGGTTACAGGTGTGCGCTAGCATTTTCATGGGTGCTGAGGATCAAACTCAGGTCCTGATGACTGCAAAGTGAACACTTCTCTAAGTGAGCTATCTCCACAGCTCCAAGTTTGAAGAGAGAGATAGTATCTTGCTATGTAGAAAAGGCTAGAACTCACTAGGTAGCCCAAGGTGGCCTTGAATTTGGAATCCTCCTGTCTCACTGTGCTAGGATTAGAGAATGCCACAATGCCACCAAGTATTGGCATTTGATGTACAGCTTTCCTCAAAGCTGACTGAGTATCTTTGGAACATGACAGCTGATTTTCTCCATTAAAAATTGACCCAAAAGATCAAGATAGAAGCCACAATTTAGTGTCAGTTCATTTGCAGTGCCCTGGCATGCCCATTCTCCCTCTTCTCTTCTCTTCTTTCTCTCTCTCAATCTCCCTCTCTCTTCTCCCCCTCTCTCTCTCCCTCTCCCTCTCTCTCTCCCTCCCTCCCTCCCTCTCTCTCTCTCTCTCTCTCTCTCTCTCTCTCTCTCTCTCTCAAAAGTACAATTAAGACTTTTTGAAAAAGAGTTGGATAAATGAAGAATGGCAACTGTTTCCAAGGATTTTATGGTGTACTACTTTGCCTGAGGGGAAAAGAAAGTCAAGATGCATACTACTAATAAGAATAATATTTTAGGGCTGAAGAGATGGCTTAGTGGTTAAGCACTTGCCTGTGAAGCCTAAGGACACTGGTTCAAGGCTCAATTCCCCAGTATCCACGTTAGCCAGATGCACAAGGGGGCACACACATCTGGAGTTCATTTGCAGTGGCTGGAGGCCCTGGCACGCCCATTCTCTCTCTCTCTCTCTCTCTCTCTCTCTCTCTCTCTATCTCTCTCTCTGCATATTTCTCTCTCTGTCACTCCCAAATACATAAATTTTAAAAAAGAATAACATTTTAATTATATGTATATTTACTTGATAAATATAATACAGTGTGTTTACAAAAAACATTATTATCGAGGATAGAGCGATGGATTAACAGGTAAGGCACTTGCCTGTAAAGCCTGAGGACCCAGATTTGACTCCCCAGAACCCACATAAGCCAGATGTACAAAGTGGCACATGCATCTGGAATTGGCTCATTGCAATGGCTAGAAGCCCTGATGCACCCATTCTCTCTCTCTCTCTCTCTCTCCCCCCTCTCTCTTTTGTTCTCTCTTTCTCTCTCTCTCTCTCTCTCTGTCTGTCTCTCTCTCAAATAAATATTTTAAATGATTATTTTTTACCTTAGGTTAAAATTTCAAAAGTAAATATGAGACTTCTGATTAAGATAGCAGAATGGAAACCTTACCCCCCCAAAAAAAAAAAACTGGTAGAAGAAAGGAGGTACATTAACACAAGATGTACCCCTTGTTGTCCTTTTTCTGCAAAATCCAAGGCCCATAAGGAGTTTATTAATCCAGGTTAGACCTCTTCACAGAAGCAGGAGAAAGCCACAGGAAGTCAACAATAGCAAGGAGCGAGGAGGATCCTGACCCAGCCAGTTGTCACAGGGAAGGAAAGAGCATGTCTTTGACCTGCCACTCTCTGGTCTGCTTGAGTCTAGAGCCATCAGGAGCCTTGAAGACTGCTGGAAGGTGTTCTTCCCATGCACCTCAGACCTGCTGCAAACTCTCAGTGGAAAAGGAAATAAAGTCAGCAATCCAGCCAATCAGTACATCACCCAACAAAATACTAGGGAACAAGAACCATCTCTATAATAACCTTAAATGAAAATGGCTTCAATGCTCCAATAAAAAGTTGCAGATTAGACAACTGGATTAAAAAAAAGTCCCAGCCGGGCGTGGTGGTGCACGCCTTTAATCCCAGCACTCAGGAGGCAGAGGTAGGAGGATTGCCGTGAGTTTGAGGCCACCCTGAGACTCCATAGTGAATTCCAGGTCAGCCTAGGCTAGAGTGAGACCCTACCTTGAAAAACAAAAAATAAATAAATAAATAAAACCCAAGACCCAACTATTTGCTGCCTCCAAGAAACCCACCTACTTAGCATAGATACTAATAAACTAAATGCCAAAGGCTGGAAATCGAACTGTCAAGCAGATGGTAGTTGGCTCCTGCAAACAACAGAAGTGACCATCCTTAGACAAAGTAAACTTAAAACCAGGACTAATCATAAAAGACAAAAGAAGACATTTCATCTAATAAAGAGAACAACCCATCAAGAAGATATTGCAGTTGTCAACACATTTATGCATTAAATATTGTGGCCCCTAACTTCATAAACAAACACTAGAAGACATAAAAGAACACATTAAGTCCAAACACAGTAATAGTGGGATACTTCAGTACCCCCACTCTCACACTTAAATAGGTCATCCAGACTAAAAGCTAGCAAAGAAACTTCAGAGCTAAACCATACCATGGATAAACTGGACCTAACAGATTTGTACAGAGTATTCTACCCAATAAATACAGAATATACACTCTTCTCAGTAGCTCATGGAACCTCCTCCAAAACTGACCAAATAGGCCACAGAACAAACATTAACAGATACTTTTTAAAAATGAGGCAGGGGGCTGGAGAGCTGGTTTAGTGGTTAAGGCATTTGCCTGCAAAGCCAAAGGACCCAGGTTCGACTCCCAAGGACCCACGTTAGCCAGATGCACAAGGGAGTGCATGCATCTGGAGTTGCTTACAGTAGCTGGAGGCCCTGGCATGCCCATTCTCTCCCCCCCCTTCTCTTTCAAATAAATAAATATATTAAAATGTAGCTTTTTTAATTAAAAGAAATGAGGCAGGGATGGAGGGATGGCTTAGCAGTTAAGGTGTTTGCCTGCAAAGCCAAAGGACCCAGGTTCAATTCTCCAGGACCCATGTTAGCCAGATGCACAAGAGGGCGCAAGCGTCTGGAGTTCATCTGCAGTGGCTAGAGACCCTGGCGTGCCCACTCTCATTCTCATTCTCCCCCCCCCTTTCTCTGTCAAATAAATAAATAATTGTTTTAATTTTAAAAAATGAGGCAATCTCTTGCATGCTATCAGATCACAGTGGAATATAAATTGAAATTAACAAAAAAAAGAGTGAATACAGTAACTACACAAATTCTTAGAGATTGAACAACACACTTGTAAATGAATAGCAATAGGTTATTCAAAAAATCAGGAAGATTTAAAATTTAAAAATTTTTAAATTTTTAAAATTTTTAAAAATTTAAATTTTAAAACTTTAAAAATTCCTAGAAACAAATAAAAATGATAATACGGGAGCCTCTGCCATCTTATCACCATCGGTAAGGACTCTAGAGCCCTGAGTGCTAAGTAGGGTAGGCTGACCAGGGCTCAGGTGAGCTCTCCCACACCATGTGGGTACCACCCCAGGCTCCACTTGCTGGGGTAGGGCTCAACCACACAAAGCACTTAATTCCCTTCTGGTCCTGTGCCCTAAGCCTCCGCTGCCCCACTGCCATCAGTAGGGATTTCAGAGCCCCCAGGTTTTCAGTAGAATGATCAAAGTTCAGGTGAGTTTCCCCCCCCCACCACAAGGCAGGAACAACCCGGGCCCCACTTACTGAGATTGGGAATCAGCTATACTACCACCAAAACTCTCTTCCTGCCCTGCTCCCCTGAGCCCCTGCCACTGCCTTCAGTAGAGACTCTGGGGCTGATTGTATCCCAAAGTCCCTTGTCTTCAGTAGAATAAGGCAACTAGGACTCACCTGAGCTCCCACCCCCCTGCAACCTCCCACCACCCCATATACAACTCCTCACTCTGACCTGGTCTGCTTACTGCACCTCCACAAGTAGGGACTTCCTATCTTATCCACTCTACAGCCTGGCCAATGAGTAGGTCAGGCCTCCCAGGGTCCAGCCTAGACATGCCTAGAGACTGCAAACACAGGGAGGAGCCTGCTCATATTCAAGTGAATCCACCACAAACCTACACACAGACTGCCCTCCTACACCCACCTTGACCAAGGCTGACCATGCCACTGCACACGGGCTACACAAGAGTTGCTATGGCCGAATTCTTAGCAGGACAAAAAGTCTATCTCTAGATGGGTAAACCCCAATGCAAAACAAATAATGCAATCAAGGCAAGATATCCCTACCAAGAATTCCTAGTCTCGTACAGGAAGCCCTCAATGAAAACTTAGAAGAAACTCCAGATAGAATTCAAAAATGAAGTTATGATAAACAAACATATTAAACAGATTTAATGAGGCCACAAAAAATGCCTAGATAAAATTAAAGAGAAACAACAAAAATAACTCAAAAGATAGCTGAATAAAAATGAAAGAATCAAAAAGAACTTAATAAATGGCTAAATGAAATAGGTGAGAATAACACAAAAATGAACTCAATGGCCAGTGAAATAAACTCAATAGAAACATGATCAAATGCAGGAATGAATTCCAAGAGACAATAAGAAAATCAAATAAAGAAATGAAAATGTAATTAACATTAAATGTAATTAACAAAGACATGGAGACACTGAAAAAAACCTAATAGAAAAAAATAAGAAATAACTCAATTAAAAGACTCCTGTGAAAGTCTCAGCAACAGAATAAAATTATGTGGAGGACAAACTATCAGAACTCAATAATAAAAGAGATGAAACAGGCCAGGAATTCAAAATTAATAATAAATTCAAAAAATGTGTGAACAAACATGAGGGAAAGGTAGGACACCGCAAAAAGACCAAATGTTTGAATCAAGGGCATACAAGAAGGAAAAGAAATACAGGACAAGGGCATAGAGAATACCTTTAATAAAATTAAAGAAGAAGCTGGGTGTGGTGGCTCACGCCTTTAATCCCAGTCCTCAGGTAGCAGAGGTAGCAGAATTGCTGTGAGTTCCAGGCCACCCTGAGACTACACTGTGGATTCCAGATCAGCCTGGGCTAGAGCGAGACGCTTCCTCAAAACAAAAACAATAATAAATAATAATAATAAAAGACGCTTCCTCATATTTCAAAAGAGAGCCCCAACCAAGTACAGGAGGCACACAGAACACCAAACAGAGAGGACCAGAGAAGAAATTTCCCATATCACATTACAGTTAAAACACTAAACACAGAAAACAAAGAGAGAGTATGTAGTGATTTGAATGCATTAAAATTGAGTTTGCAGCTTCAGTCCCCAGCAGGCAGACTCCTGCTACAGGGGGCATGTCACTAGGGGTGGATCTGAATTTCAGTTCAAAGGTATGCACAGAGGTCTGAGCTCTGGTGGGGTTCCTGTTTGCTGTTTTTGGTGTTTTCTGGCTGTATGGTTATTTCTGTCTGCTTGGCTCTATGAAAGGGAGCCAGCTTCTTCCACCACTGATCTATAAGCTTGAAATAAATCCTTCCCTCCCATAAACTGTGTTTGGTTGAATGATCATCCCAGCAATGTGGAAATGACTGCAACAGCTACTTAGAAATTTGCAAGCTTGAAGGTCATTAAGGACCAGACCCTTTTCTCATAATCAGCATCAGGAACCACCCCCTATGTCTTGTGTAGCACACTAACTTCAAAGAAGGGGGAAATACTGCAATTATCCCTCTGTAGATTCAAAAATATCATGTAGAAAGGGGAAGAAAGCAGAACCATTGTCCCTCCTTAAAATTTAAAGTACTCTGTGAAAGGCAGAAAGGGGAGGTAGCAGGGCTTGTTTGAGGCCCACTAAGAGAAGGCTATTCCTCCTTATAAAGCACAGGGTTTTTTTGTTTTGTTTTTGGTTTGTTTTTTTTTTTTTTTTTTTTTTTTTTTGGTTTTTGAGGTATGGTTTCACTCTAGCCAAGGCTGACCTGGAATTCACTATGTAGTCTCAGGGTGGTCTCAAACTCACGACGGTCCTCCTACCTCTGCCCCCCAAGTGCTGGGATTAAAGGCATGTGTCACCATGCCCAGCTAAGCACATCTATTTTTATACACTCATTATTATTTTACTTTCTTTAACTCTTTTTTTGAGAACTTAATTGCATATTGGTCATATTCCCAGTGGGTTCTTCTCCCCTGTCCCCATTCCACTAAGGGCCATCCTCAGTGGGATTATTGGTAATCACTGTGGGGTCACACACCAGTCTCTGTCAGGGGGAGACAATGCATCAGAGTACACCTTCCCTCCCTGTGGTTCTTTCATTCTTTCTATCCCCTCTTCCACAATGATAACTGAGCCCTAGAGGACAGGTTAGAAGTCTCCTTCACAGTTGAACTCTCAGCAGCCTCTTATTTTCTGCTTTAATGAGTTTGAGTCTCCTCAGTGTTTCCTGCCATCTTCCTAGAGGAGGTTCACGGGCTAGCAAATGAAAGCAGCACTCATATTTCTTCCTTTAAGAACTCTCTGTTCAGTTCCCTGGCCCACTTTTTGAGTGGGCTGATTAATCTTTTATTGGTTAATTTTTGAGTTTTTGTATATTCTAGATAATAAATCTGTCAGATATATAGCTGGCAAAAAATTTCTCCTACCAAATAGCCCTCCAAATGCTTATGTTCATACCCATATATTAATGCTACTCTCATTTTTGGTTATAGAAGATCCTCTTAGATGATGGTGACCACTAGGGTGACTCAAAACTCACCAAAGTGCTGAGGAGTAACGGAGTGTTTAACACTAAATGAGACCTCTCTATCACACCCTCAAAGGCTCAGGGACCATTGTGGAAGAGGTGGTGGAAAGATTAGAGAGCCAAAGGAAGGGGAGGAGTGCTTACAGTGCTATCTTCCAGAACAAAGTGCCCTTGACATTCATGACCTCACAGTGTTTGATGCCACCTACCCGAGACCTGTATAATGGGAGGGAAAAATGAGACATCAAAATAGAAGAAAGACTAGTTGGAAAGTAGAAGGGATTCTGTGAAGGGTGGTCTTAGGAGGGGAAAAAGGGATGCTGGTGGGAGGGGATTATGACCATGGTATATTGTTTATATTTATGGAAGTTGCCAATAAAAAGTTTAAAATAGAAATGAAGGAAGGAATAAAAGAAGGAAGGAGAAGACAAGGGAAAGAGGAAGAGAGGGAGGGAGGGAGAAAAAGAAAAGAGAGAGAACAAAAGAAAAAGCCATGTCTTGTGTCTTGGACTTTATGTGTTTATTATGTCCTATATTAGTCATACAAGTCATCTCTACTAACTAAAAAAATTATAAATGTCTAATATGCACAGCATAATTATCTCTTTTATTTTACAAAATATAATTTGCTGGCTACACATTACCATTCTATCTGGCCATTTAACTACTGGTAATGATTCTTCCTGAATCAAACACACAACCTGGAGATTTTCTATCTCATGTTCCTTTGGACCCTTGAGAAAACAATATAGAATGCCTGCAGTGTAAAATTAGACCTAAACTTAATTATCTGGCAGCCTATTTCCTGGGTTTAATTAACTTTTCTGAGTGGTTTCAACTGCAATGAGGACTAGTCCCATTCTGTATTATTTAGTGTCATAATTTCTCTTCTCCCTGAGTTCCAAGGGCACCACAAGTTCCTTCCAGTCCTAATTGCCATGGCAAATGCAGAGATACAAGAACTGAAAAACAGCTACAGCCAAAATTAAAAATGGTTGCTGTGCATACTAATAGAGGGATAGGGATCTATGAGCCATCTATAATTCTGGCCAGCCTCTGAATGAACAGACTTTAAACATTTCATTATCTTTTTAAGCAAATTCAAATTATGTATTTAATCCCTCACCATTATAGATTATTGGGCTATTTCAGGAGTAGAAGCTGAGCCCGGACCAAAAGCTTTTACAAACTAGAATATGACATGCCTCATATTTGAGATGACCTCCTTCTCCATACCCAAACACACAGGTACTCTGAACTGAAAATACTGGCTTTAGCAAGCCATTATCCTTCAAAGCATCTGACCCTCTCCTTAGTAATGGAGTGGATATGGGCCACTGGAAACAAGCCAGACAGTTCCATGAGTGTTCTGATTGCAGGTTACTGTCTGGAAACATATATTTTTGTTTTGGTTTTGGTTTTCTGGGGGGGATTATTTTGAGGTAGGGTCTCACTCTAGCCCAATCTGACCTGGAATTCACTATGTAGTCTCAGCCTGACCTCCTCCTACTTCAGCCTCCCAAGTACTGGGATTACAGGCATGTACCACCGCGCCATCATGCCTGGCAGAACCTAGATTTTTTTGACTGCAGATGAAGATTTCCCCTCCCCATTTGAAGTGCTTTTAGCAAGTATTAAAGCAAAGCACACTCAACCCAAAGGGAAATAAGAGTTTATTATGAGCCAAATGTGGGTAAAAACAGCCTAGGAACATAGATTCAAGTTGACCCCAAAAACCATTCTAAAGCCAGGCGTGGTGGCACACACCTTTAATCCCAGCGCTTGGGAGGCAGAGGTAGGAGGATCACCGTGAGTTTGAGGCCAGCCTAAGACTAGTGAATTCCAAGTCAGCCTGGGCTAGAGTGAGACCCTACCTCGGAAAAAAAAAAAAAGGAAAGAAAAAAACACTTTCCAACATGGAAACATGATCTATAGTCATCGAACAAAAGAAAGTTCTCACCACTGTGTGGGAACATCAGATAGGCAGGTACAGCAAAGCGGGGGAAATTGTTGCAGGCTTTGGATGACATTCTTAACTTTTGGTTTGTGTGGTCTTTTATGTTAATACATTCCAAAGGTTTTACCTGATAGTTGAAAGGTTGTTATTTCAGACACAGAAGTGGGCAATGGATGGCTATTTAGGATATTAAAAATAGCCTAAGAAAATTTGGCTCTGAATCTACAAGATTCCAACACTCCACAATCACAAGGTTCTAATCAGCCTATCAGCCTTGTAGAAGCTTTAACATATGTGTGGTTCTCTTCTGGGAACTTCAGTTCACAGGTAAAATCCATTTCCTCAAACATTCCCATGTGTTGTGAGAGAAGCAGAGGGAAGATGAACAGGAAACAGACTTGGAGAAGGAGGCCTTCTCTTAAGACCGCTAAAAATGAAACAACCTAGAGAAAGGATTGTGAAGACCTAAATCTTATTTATTTATTTATAAGAAAAAAATAAACAGAAGAGGCTGTGGACAAGGAAGAGAAAGAAAAACCATATCCAGGATATTCTAATACAGAGTGATAACTTCTAAGTGCCTGAAAGACCCCAAGGAGCATTCAGGAGCACAGCAAAGCTCCAGAGCCACCTTCCCAGCCATGCTTCTGCCTGGACTCCTGTCCAGAACCTGTCTTTATGCCAGAGGCTAGGAACCAAACCCAATGAAGGCTGGCACAGGGAGATGCCAAAAACCTTTCTGATGCCACCAAGTACATGGTGCCTGAGCGTCTTTTCAGTCATCCACTGTTCTTGTTGCTGGTCCAACTGCTGAGCTGTTTTTCCACATTGCTTATTCTCTAACTGGGCAGGTTGCCGGCTAGCCCATCACTGTCCTTGGTCAGAGGAACACTTGGCCTTAGTCCATGTAGTCCTTCCTTGAACACTCCTCAGCCAGCCATGAATGTTTTCAATTCCATTTTAACATCTTCTGATGGTTCTGAGCCATGGCTGGTAAACAGTGTCCCCCATAGTCCCACTGACGCACTCTGTGAACCTGATAGAAGCCTAATCCAAGCTCTCAGCCCAAAGCAAATCCTCTCAAAATATCAATGATATTCTCCACAGAAACAAATGACAGTCCTAAGATTTGTGGGAATCACAAAAGGGCCCAAGTATCCAAAGCAATCCTGGGCAAAAAGAACAAAGCTGCAAGCATTACAACACTGGACTTCAGGATGTGACAAAAAGTCATAGTAGCCTGGCCCAGGTAAGAGGATCGCCGTGAATTCAAGGCTAGCCTGAGACTACATAGTGAATGCCAGGTCAACCTAGGATAGGGCAAGACCCTACCTCAAAAAGTGAAAAAAAGAAAGATAGGAAAAGTCATAGTAGCCAAATGCCACAGTGCTGGAGGAAGAACCCACGACAGAGAAAGTCTCTGCCATGAGCAGTAACAGGAGCACTTAACAGCCATGTTGAAATGAAACTAGAGACCTCTCCGCTCGACTACAGCAATGTCAGTCCAGGCCTTCCAAGGCTGCTGCAGGGCCTCCCTCTATGCATCCTGCATCTCTGACCGATAAAGAGACAGTGGGGGAGGGGGCAAATAGTTACTACTCAATGCCTCTGGCCCCTGGCCAACCACAGGGCTCATCATGGGCTCAGATAGAAAAGGCATGAACCCACCTTCGCATTACACCCAGCCAGTGCCAGGGCCCCAGTGCCAATGCAACTGCTGTGCAGACCGTATACATGCAGCAGCCTGCCTCTTCTATGACCACCCTGTCCAGAGGTGTGGTCCTTCCCACAGCAAGGTGATCATGACTCAGTTGTCCTACCTATCTGTCACCATACTGAAAAAAATGAAGACAAAATGGATTAAAGGCTGAAGCATAAGGCTCTAAACTATGAAATTACTAAAGGAATTAATTATAAAATTAATTACCAAAAAGAAGTAATGCCTCAGGACATGATCTGAACAAAAATATTTTATATATGACCCAAAAGTATAAACAAAAATAAAAATTAATTAATAAGATTACATCAAACTGAAAAAATAAGCTTCTTTAGACCAAAGGAAACAATAGAATACAGAAACAATCTATTGAAAGGGAGAAAATATTTGCAAATTATTCATTCATTGCAGAATTAATATCATCAATACAGGGATTCAATGCAATAGCAAAAATAATGATCTGGGGTGAAGAAATTGCTCAGTGGTTAAAAGTGATTGCTTGCAAAGCCTGATGGCCTGGGTTCAATTCCCTAGTGCCCAAAAAAAAGCCAGATGCACAAAGTGGTAGATGCATCTGGAGTTAGTTTTGGAGTTAGTTAGTTTGCAGGGGCAGGAGGCCCTGGCATATCCATATTCACTATCTCTCTGTCTGTCTCTTTCTCTCAGATAAATAAATAAAAATATTTTTAAAAAATAATAGCCTGGCATGGTGGCACACACCTTTAATCCCAGCACTCAGGAGGATCACAGTGAGTTAAAGGCCACCCTGGGACTACATAGTGAACTCCAGGCTAGAGTGAGACCCTACCTCAAATAATAATAATAATAATAGCCCTCCTGCCTTTAAGTTGGGTAAATAACCAGAATGGACATTTCTCAAAAGAGGATATACAAATAATCAACAAGTATCTACTTAATGTCACTAATTATCAGGGAAATACAAAACCACATATTATCATCATTCTCAAGTTAGACCAGCAATTTTCTAAAACACAAGAAATAGCAAGTTCTCAGATGTGATGCCCACACAAGTGCAATAGTGGTACACAGCCATGGTGAGGAACCAATTGCTCTTGATTTGGCTAACTGATCCACTCAGTGGTACTAGACCCATAGCTGGAGCTGGGAAACAAGTCAAAACCATACCCAAACACAAGCCCACTCTACAATATCAAGCTACCATCAATCACAGGGTATAAGAGGGCCTACACCTATCATACTGTCTATCAAAAAAGTGTTATCTCAATTTTCCAGGTGCTAACTTACTCTCCGTTGGAGAATGTGCTTCTCTTTTCCAGATAGATGCAGGTCCTAAGAAGAGAGCGGCCCCAACATACCTCAAAAGGGGCCCAACTGAAACTAAGGACAACTAGCGAAATAAACAAGGGTCATGTTTTCCTGTGAACCGGATACCAGCACAAAGGGGAAGGAGACCAATGCAGAGAAAAATCAACTCCTACCAAATCAGAGAACCAGAGCCTCAGAGGCCCCCAACACCTCAGCACTGAAGCAGACCAAAAATGAACCCAACATGGCTCAGGGAAATTTTGCGGAAGAGGGGGCAGAAAGAATGTCAGAGTCACATGTTGGGTCATGATTTGCAGAGACATTTATCATACCAATAACTGGGGGCTAACTCCACAATGCACGACCCATTTTCATTAACAAGGAGGGTCTAATGGGAGGGGGTAGATCACAGATGAGCCTAAATAATGGTACCAAACTGCCTGTATTTACTGAAAAGAAAACTAATAAATTAAAAAAAAAAAGAAATAGCAAGTTCTGACATGAATGTAGATAAAGAAGAATGCTCACAAATTGGGAATGCACAAAGTGGCACATATATCTAGAGTTCATTTGCAGAGGCTGGAGGCCCTGGAGTGCCCATTCTGTCTGTCTGGCTCACCTCTCTCTCTCTCTCTTTGTCTCTCTCTCTCTCTCTCTCTTTCCTTGCAAATAAATGTTTTAAAAAAATGTTTAATGTTCTTCTTTTAGAATGTAAGAGCCAAAGGAAGGGTAGGACTCCTTACAACGTGCTCCTCCAGAAACAAAATGGCCTGGATATCCATGATATCGCAGTGCCTGACACTACCTACACCAGATCATCATAATAGGAGGAAAAGATCATGACATCAAAATAAAAGAGAGACTGATTGAGAGGGGGAGGGGATATGATGGAGAATGGAGTTTCAAAGGGAAAAGCAGGGGAAGGGAGGGCATTACCATGGAATATTGTTTACAATCATGGCAGTTGTTAATAAAAAATAAATTAATTAAAAAAACAAAAATATTTTTGATGTTCTTCTTTTAAGGAAAAGATGGTTCTGAGTCATGGAAAGTCTACTCAGAGAAGATCAGCTCAGGGCACAGATTAATGTCAGTAGAGATGCCCACACACAAGAGAAAGACAATTTCTGGGTGACGTGATGCCACATCTAACTAGAGTAGCTGCATGGCTGAGGTCCTGTTGTGATTATTGCTGTGATCACTGTACTCACACCATCTCAGTCCTGGGAAAACTCTGCTCTACCTACTCATCATCCCGATGCTTGCATTCAGAATCCTCAAATCGCAGAGACAAGGATGTGCTCCATGCCTGATGCTATGACTCAAGAACAAAACACTCCTTCATGTCACAGACTCTGTATTTCACAGACCCCTGCAAATTACATATTGGTCCTTATTTTACATTAACGCTTTTTTAGCCTTGAGATTGTATTGAGACCCTGTGGACTTTATACCTCAGCATCTTCCGCCTGCACCTCCTTCCCAGCTACCCCACACTCCACCGCACAGGTCTCAATTATACACACTCACCCTGCTCATGTACCTGCCAACACCATGCATGATCTGAACACAGCCAGCAGCTGTTTATTTACAATTAGATCTACCAGCTGGAAATCAAACATTTGACATTACCAAATCAATCAGTGTTGCAGGGAAATGGCAATGGGGGTAACAGGTACAGCGTGAAATGGAGGCTAGGAACACTGAGCTACACCACATCTGTCCTCGTCCAAAGCCATCAGCTGCTCTCAGCATTGAGGATTAACACAACTACAGCATATGATCAGCCATGTTCTAGCTACAGATTCAACACCTAAGAAATACAGCCCAGCAGAGGTAAAGATATGGGCTTCGGATGCCATGGGCTGTTCCCCATAATGGAGTTAGAGTTTGCAGCCAACCCCATGCTGTCGTTTGTATTCCTTTTTCTTCAAGTAGTGATTACAGCTGAACCCCACATATTGACATGGAGACTTCAAGTAACGCATAGGTATGTATGTGACATATTCAGAAAAGCTTATACATACATACAAACCTGAGACATAATCTCATTTGGGGATTGCTTTATTTTTTCTTTTTTGTTTTGTTTATTTATTTGTTTTGTAATTTTGTTTCATGACAAGGTTTCTTTACGTAGGTCAGGCTGGCTTTGAACTCACGATCCTTTGCCTCAGCTTCCTGACGTCACCACCACACCAACTTCATTTTGGAAATTTTAAATGATTAACTTCTCTCCATAAAGGGGCTATTTATGATTAATCCTCCAGTTTCTACTTAGATGTTTACTGACATTTATGCCCATGATATATCATAACAATACATATAGCTCATGCTAAAAACATAATCTCTGGGGCTGGAGAGATAGCTTATCAGTTAAGATGCTTGCCTGAAAAGCCTAAGGACCCATGCTCAATTCCACAGTACCCACATAAGTCATATGCACAAGGTAATGCATGCATCTAGAGTTTGTTGGCAGTGGCTGGAGGCCCTGATGTGCCCATTTGCTCTCTCCCTCTCTTTCTCTCATAAATAAATAATTTTTTAAAATAAATTTTTTCTGCTTTGTTCCTCAAAACTGACAAAAATAAAAGAATAACTATTTAGTGGGAATACAGAAACTGCCAGACGTGGTGGTGCACGCCTTTAATCCCAGCATTCAGGAGGCAGTGGTAGGAGGGTCACTGTGAGTTCAAAGCCACCCTGAGACTGCGTAGTGAATTCCAGGTCAGCCTGGGCTACAGTGAAACCCTACCTCGAAAAACCTAAGAAAAAGAAAAGAAATGAAACAAGAGAAGACAGTGGAAGGGCTCTGGGAGGACATAGACTATCTCAGCGGGGGGGAGGGGGACATGAGTGGTTTACAAGGCAGCAACAAGAGCTTCCTGTGTTCGCCCTCCAGGTTTTTCCTTTTTTACTACGGACATACTTAGTGTGGATACATCATGTGTAGGTACCCTCTTTTCCCTCGTCCCTGCCCCCTTTGTGCTGGGGACCCTCCTCAGTGGGGTTGCAAATACTCCCCATGGGGTTGTGGGTTATGCACTGTGGGAGCAGCAGTCAGTTATTTAGAGGAGGCGATGCCTCTGAGCATGATGTCCCAACCTGTGGCTCTTACAGTCTTTCTGCCCCCTCTTCCACAAAATTCCCTGAGCTGTGGTGGATGGGTTTTAAGTCTACTTCAGTGATGAGCTCTTTGGAGCCTCTGGATCTCTGCTTTAGTAGGTGTTGAGTGTCCTCAGGATCTGTCTCCTCCATCCTGGTACTAATTATCAGGAACAGCATGGAAGCAACACTCTTGCTCCTCTCCCCAATTTCTCTGCAGTTTCAGCTGAGCTTGGCTGAAGTGCAAGGGGTAGTTTATGTCTTTGGGTCTTGCTACCTTCTGAAAAAGAAAAATAGATTCTCCAACAGAGACCCTGAAATTCCCAGCCTCAGTGCACAGCCAGAAGCCTAACCTCGGAATTCCCAGCCTCCAGCACACAGCCATCCCAGAACCTTGACCTTGGAATTCCCAGCCTCCAGTGCAAAGCCGCCCCAGAACCCTGGCCTTGGAATTCCTAGCCTTCAGAGCACATTTCTGTAACTATATAACATGGTCATAATCCCCTCCCACTACCGTCCCTTTTCCTCCTTCTAAGTCCCCTTTCGTTGAATTCCTTTTTCTTTCCATCTAGTCTCTCGTCTGTTTTAATGCCATCACTTTATTTTCTTCTATTATGCTGGTCTTGTGTAGGTAGCATAAGCCACTGTGAAGTCCTAAGCACCTAGGCTACTGTGTGTCTGGAAGACAGTATTGTGAGTACTCCTCCCCTTCCTGCAGCTCCTACATTGTCTACATGGCCTCTTCTGCAATGCCCCCTCTGTTGCAATTAGGTTCTCCTTGCTAGCAGAAATCACCTGATTAAGAGCAGCTAGTGGGGGGATGGGAAAGGGTTCATTTTGGCTTACAGACTCGAGGGGAAGAGCCATGATGCCAGGGGAAACAATGGCATGAGCAGAGGGTGGACATCACTGCTCCCCCCCACCCCTGGCCAACATCAGGTGGACAATAGCAACAGGAGCATGCCAAACACGGGAAAAGGGACACTGGCTATAACACCCATGAGCCCGCCCCCAACAATACAATGCCTCCAGGAGGTGTTAATTTCCAAATTGCCATCAGCTGAGGACCTAGCATGCAGAACACCTAAGTTTATGGGGGATACATGAATCAAACCACCACATTCTACCCTGGTCCCCATAAACTGATAACCATCCATGATGTAAAATGCAATGCATTCATCCAACTTCAAAAGTCCTTGTAGCATTTATCAATCCCAATGATATTCAAACATTCCCATAGCCTGGGATCTTTTAACTGAGCTATAGTACCAAAAATATCCCCCAAAAAACCATAATGGCACAGAATAAACACACTGCAGAAGATGGCACTGGGCATAGCAAAGAAATACTCAGCCAATACAAGATTTAAACAGGGCAAACAACAAACTCTGTAGCTCCAAGTACAACACCTCTAGTCAGTGACAAGTCTCCAAGTCCAATAATTCTAACCAGCAACAATTCTTTGGTTTTCCAATTCTGCCCTCCATCTAGACTACTCACAGTCATGGAAAACTTCATCTGGGGCCAGCAGCTTTCCTTGGCAACCATTTCATGGTCCTAGAATCTCCACTACAACCCATGGTTCATCCTCACAGTTCCATCAGGTTTCCATGCAGGCATCCAGCAAACCTGCTTCACACTGCCCATGGCTGTTTCCAAAACTCAAGACCACATTGAAAACTCAATGATCTTCTCTTTCCTGAATTTCTTGTACTCCACAATACCAGGTAGGGTGCTAATTTGTTAATCCACAGGGAATAAAGCAGACTTTGAAAACAGGACACTTCTTAACCACTCAGGCCCCTTCAAAAGAGTCTACATTCTTCCTGTTGCCCCAGTGCAGGTCAGCTGGCCCAATCTCAAAAGTTATAATTTCTCATGTAATTACAGCTGAACAGGCAGAAGTTGCAACCCAAAGATTTCATTTCTGTGCCATATCCCTCTGGTTGCATCAGTCTATTTCTATGCAAAGCAACCTTGTACAAGTGCTCAGGAGAGGGGCATAACAGCAAGCCTCTCACACAAACTGCTTCTAGCCCAGCCCAAGCAAAGTTCTTTCTCACGCTCATCAGTCAAACCTCACAGTCCATAGTTCTTACTGCATTCAGGTCTTTCAACTCTGACCAGAATAGTCCATCAAGCTGTACTTACAGCACTGCAAGGCATCTCTTATAGGCCAAGCTTTCAAATTCATTCACATTCCTCTTGAAAATCAGCTCCAAAAGGCCAAAGCCACACAGTCAGGTGCCTAGCAGCAAGTGGCCCCACTCCTCAGTACCTTGGAGAGCATGATAAAGATGTCTCACCTAATAGTAAACACTCCACTGTCACTTCTTAGCACTTTGATAAGCTTTGAGTCACCCCAGTGGTCATTACTAAATTTCTATTTCTAAGTTCATTTTCTGAGCTCCAGTTGTAATTTGTGTTGAAATGCTGAATATTAGATCAAGCCATTATGTCACCATGATGGTGAAGTTGGCTTTCTTAGGAATAACAAGAACAGAGAGAAAAGTCAGCATAATCTATCAAAAGTAACTGAAAAACTACCATCTCTTGTCCATCGTTCGTGAGTCTATGCAAGGAATTCAAGAATAGAATGTTAAAGTCTTATGTGATTCATTAAGTTTTGTATGTTTTGGAAAATACATTCAATTTAATCTCCGATAAAATTGCAAATTGCTGCTCAGAAAATTCTAATCTGTCACTGACAGTCAGTCACAGATCTCACTGCAGTAAAGAATATAACCACCAGGTGGCAGCATTGTAGCATTAAAGAAGCTTTGACCTTGAAATTGAGGAAAGCTAGTGGAAAAATTGTCTTGGCCCAGAGTCAAATCAACCTGCTTAGTGACTACATCCCATCCCAGCTGATTTCTTTGTAATTTCAATTATTGTTACTTGAATTCATTTTAATTGTGGCCTAAGCCATTCACCCTGAAGTACCCCATAAATGTTTAAAATATTCAGTTACCAACAATGCCAGAGTTAGAATTAAATGGATTAAAATTACCTAATAAGTATTCCTAATGAATTTTTAAAGTGGTATCCTTAATTATTATTAATCTGTCTTTTAGGCTCCCAGGAGTGACAGCTGCTGCATTTGGTAAAAGACACCCTGATGGTATGATGGTAGCTCAAGAGACATGCTTAGGGCTGGGGAGAAGGCTTAGCAGTTAAAGGTGTTTCCTTTCAAAGCCTTCTGGCCATGGTTCAAGTCTCTAGGCATTTATTTGCAGCTTCAAAAGACCCTGGTGTGCAAGCCGGGCGTGGTGGCACATGCCTTTAATCCTAGCACTCAGGAGGCAGAGGTAGGAGGATTGCAGTGAGTTCGAGGCCACCCTGAGTATACAGAGTGAATTCCAGGTCATCCTGGGCTAGAGTGAGACCCTACCTCAGAAAAAAAAAAGGATCTTGATGTGTGCACAACATGCTCCACCGTCCCCTACACGCACACACGTGCAAATAAATTTTAAAAATTTTTAAGCAAGAGAGAGATTTCAAATATAAGGGCTGATATGTAGTTCAGTGATAAGCATTTGCCTAGTTTGTGCAAGACCATCAGTTTTATTCCAAGCACAGGAATGGCACATGTGCTCTGGGACTACACCTAACACAGAGTTTACTTCAATGCTCCAACTAGGAATCCGTCCCTCTCCCACCTCCTCTTCCACCCACTCACTCAACTGCTTCAGCCTACCATGGCCAACTGCCATCTCCTCAGACTTCAAAGCAAAACATATTGCCACCAAAATATAGATATATATCCATAAGGCCATTTTCTATCCAAAAGTAACAATTCTGCATTGAAATAGCTCTGATCTTCAAAAGTTTCATAAATATTGTCTTAGTATGTTTCTGTGATTAAAATATCATCAGACATCAAAATAGCCTTAGCTCTCTCTATATCTACACACACATACACACGCTCTTAGGTTTGATTGTGTTTAGGGTTTTTGTTGTTTTGAGGCATGATCTCATGTAGCCCAGCTTGTCCTCAGATTCACTATGCAGCCAAAGTCTACCTTGAGCTACTGATCTTCCTGCCTCCACTTCACAAGTAATGGGATTACAGACATGGGCCACCATGCTCGGTTTATGCAGCATTCAGGATTGAACCCAGCACCTTGGGCATAATAGACAAGTACTCTACCAACTGGGCCACATCCCCAGCCACTCACTCTATATTTCTATAAGCATTCGCTTATGTGACTACCTAGGTGAACACGGGTTTCCTTACTTCACCGCCCTCACTGGAACTGCCCTTAATGCGCTCTTCACAGCACTTAAGGCTTTTCCCAGCATGCACTTCAAACTGTGCTAGTTTCTGCCTGCTTCCAGTCCCAAAACTGCTTCCGCATTTGGGAAAGTTGTTTAGTGGTGTCTTCCCTTTGGAGCCATTCATCTTGTTATAATGAAATATTTTGCTGACTTGCAAAGAACTTAAAAAGTGGAAATGTATTTCCTCACAGCACTTTCCATAGCTTGCACAGTTGCAGAAGAATGCTCTATCACTGAACCTCATGCCCAGCTCATCCTTGCACATCTTTAATAAGAGCACAGTGTCCATCCATGCTAGCTCCACAGTCATGGCCCAACCACCACCTAACTTCCCTACCTCTGCTTTTGCCTGGTTTTTTGTTGTTGTTGTTGTTGTTGTTTGTTTTGTCTTGTTTTTTGAGGTAGGGTCTTGCTGTAGCCCAAAATAACCTGGGACTCATTATGTAGTCTCAGGCTGGCCTCGAACTCACAGCAATCCTCCTACGTCAGCCTCTCCAATGCTAGAATTAAAGGTATGCACCACCATGCCCATTTTTTTTTTTTTTTTTTGCCTATTTTCCCCCCTTTCCTGTTCTTTGTTTGTTTGTTTTTGTTTTTTGAGGTAGGGTTTCACTCTGGCCCAGGCTGACCTGGAATTCACTATGTAGTCTCAGGGTGGCCTCGAACTCACGGTGCTCCACCTACCTCTGCTTCCTGAGTGCTGGGATTAAAGGCGTGCACCACCACGCCCAGTTTCCCCTTTTCCTATTCTTTTGTTTGTTTGTTTGTTTGTTTGTTAGTCAGGATCTCACCATGTAACCAGGCCTCCAACTCACTAGACAGACCAAGCTGTCTCAAGCTGGCAATCTTCCTGACTGAGTGCTGAAGTTACAGGCATGTGCCATCACACCCAGCTGAAGCTCCTATGTCATAACACTGCAACATCAGCAACTGAAACGTAATACAAAACTCTGGATGGACACATTCAGACATAGAAAATACTCTCATTTTGTTGATGAGAGAGGTCTCATTATGTCACCCAGCCTGGCCTCATATGACCTACCCTGAGTAGCTGGGACCACAGGCCGACATAGGCTACTATTACCAGCTTTAATTGCTTTAAAAAAAATTTTTTTTTAATTTTTGGGGGGGGTGCTTTTTTTTTTTAATTTTTATTTATTTATTTATTTATTTATTTGAGAGCGACAGACACAGAGAGAAAGACAGATAGAGGGAGAGAGAGAGAATGGGCGCGCCAGGGCTTCCAGCCTCTGCAAACGAACTCCAGATGCATGCGCCCCCTTGTGCATCTGGCTAACATGGGACCTGGGGAACCGAGCCTCGAACCGGGGTCCTTAGGCTTCACAAGCAAGCGCTTAACCGCTAAGCCATCTCTCCAGCCCTAAAATTTTTTTAATTTAAAATAGTTTTCAGTACTGTTTATGCTTGCAAGTCCCTCCCCCATTCCTCAAGAAGGCACAGAAACTAAGTTGGAACAGTTTATAAGCCATTTGTATCCCAGATTCCAGCAATCACAACATCAGAAATAAGAGTCAATTTTCAGATCGCTCTAACACAAGCTTACTGATAGTTTAATTGTGAAGAAAAAAATCTTGTCTCTTTCCTTCTTTTACTCTTTTCATTTGAGATAAGAGGCTAGCATAATGGACCATTTGTCCCACAAGGATGCCTGCCTGCTTCATGAGCCCCTTAAAGCACAGATATAATGAACACTCATACGTGCCACACACACACCGTACACATACATGCCATACACACACACACACACACACACCTACACTAAAGCAAAGAACAAACATTTTCATTTTCGAAGGTTTCAGGCACCTTGAAGCCAGGCTTGCCCCAGGCCCTTCTGCAGTTCCTACCCCCATGGCCTAGGCTTTGTTGAACAGACCTTGAATCTCCCTCCCCACCCCAAATACCAACTGCACAGCCTGATTTGCTCAGTTATTGTTTTATTCTGTTTCCCTAAGACAAAACATAGAAGGAACCAACAGAACATCTAAGAGACTGTTTTAAAAATCACATCCAGAAAAAACAAACCAAAATGCCACCTTGTTGATGAGAAAATAAATCAGGGCACACATTGTGCAAAGCCATTTGATAATCTTTCTAAAAGCATAAGATCCTTCTTCTAGAAATTATCCTGTGGAAATAATGATGACTTTGCCAGTGATGTGACCTAAAGGATAATCATTAGTATTGTTCATAATACTGAAAGTCTAGAAATAATATTGCCAACAATATTGATAATTCAAGTCAAGTAGACAAGGCACTGTGATAGCACTGAAACATGTTTGATAATGTTAAGGAGGAAAGGCAGATTCTGAAGTAGTCTGTGTTGTAATGAGTCAATCTTGACACTTACATGCTGAAATGATACTTACAGAAACAGTGAGAAGGCTGAGCTACAGAATTACAGTTCAATTTATATGTCCTTCCCTTTGTCTTTTGATTCCTATTTCTCATCTGTATATTTTTTTATTTTTTTAAGGTATTACTTTTAGACATAAGCACACTGAGGCTACTTGCTCATTAAGGTCCATGGCCAAGAGAGACATGAAGTTTGGTAAGCTAGGAACATGTGAGCTCCTCGAATGAGCAACAATAAAACTGAAACCAAGGCAACAGCCTGAGCCAGCAAACATCTCCAAGCAGAGAGCAATACTAGGAAAGAAGGAGAAGACCAAGCAGCGACTGAGCCTCGCCAGCCACCAGGGCTGCACCAGGTAAACAGATGAAGGAACAGTGGGCGCCATTCCCATCCTACCTTCCATTATGATGATTCTGATAGACAAACCTCTTTATATAAAGCTGATAATGAAATAAAGTCAATCCCTATAGTTTTATAAATCGTGGCTCCCAACACATAGCCTGTGGGAAAGCAGCCTATTATTTTCAAGTGTACAACCTTGCCCTAGTCCATAGAAAATTGCCAGTGTATCAAAGGAAAATCAGCTCTTTGCTCCATAAGGAAGATTAATAGCAGGCTCTGGCTTTTCTGTCAATTGTACTTTTTACAGAGAGACCTTGTTTTATGTTAAGAATATCTGAACTTGTTCCTTGGCAATTTTGAACACATCTAACATAGATTTTACCATGTCAAACCCCAGAACCAGTGGTTGGAATTGCATGTTTCAATGGATTTTCCTTTATCATCTGCCCTTGTCCTCCTTCCCACAATAAACTACAGTGAACTATGATTCCAGCCCCAGAGCAAAACTCTGCTGGATGACACTTCCAAACCCCATCAGTGAACCCTCCTTTAAAATGTTTATGAATTCAAGTGGACATGTTAAACAGAATATATTGGACCATCTAGCCCCTCAAGGATGCCTACCGCTCTACAAGACCTTTAGCACCAGAAGGACATAATGAAGATCTCAATCTCTCTCTCTCTCTCTCTCTTTCTCTCTCTCTCTCTCTCTCTCTCTCTCTCTCTCTCTCACACACACACACACACACACACACACACACACACACACACACACCAATCCACCCACACTAAAACAAAGAGTAAACATACATGTCTTTCTCATGGAACAAGATTAGCTGTGATCAGAAACTCTGTGCCTGAAATAGGGCTACAATAGTTTACTTACATTTTGAGCTCCTATTTTGCTAAGAGGGTAGATGTTCAATTCTTCTTGGTTTGGAATTCCTCCCTTTTTATTCATATATTGTTTGGGGGATTCATATAAAGCCAAGCCTTGAAAGGAAGCTGCCTCTGTAGATGCTTCCAGACTATAGCCATCTGGCCCACAACTAAGAGGAGCTCAAGCTCTGAGTAGTGGTTCAGGTCTACCTCTAGAGACATCCAATAATGTCGGTCCAGTCCAGGTGGGCTGGGAGCCCAACTCTGTGGCAATGGTTTCTCCCTTAAGCCAAGCATTAGGTGGACTATCCAAGTCTGGTGAATTCCTTTACTCAGGTCATCTGTGGCTGAGAAGGGGGAAAAAAAAATCCATAGATTCTAGAACCAATTCCTGTCATTTTCTCTGTCTTTCTTAGATCTTTCAGGGACAAAGAAGCTGTTTGAAATTCATTGTATCCAACTCCCAAATCATCTATGGTTTTTAATCTTCAGTGATTTTTAAATGACTCTAGTGTAACTCACCATAGAGCATACTTATCCTTCCTGAAATTACACGGGCTTAATATACAGTCTTACCAGTGGATCCCCCATGGTTCACCCAGTTAACTCTGTTCTTCAGTATGTTTCCAGGCATAGGAATATGGGCCATTCTGCATGTCCTTTGTCATGGTAGCAGTGACAGAGCCTGTCACAAGAGCTCCACAATCTTTTTGATGCATTGGGTTACAGTTATACCGGCTCCTAACAAGAAGGTCTTGGGCAAATTAATGATATTCTCTGTGCCTTAGTATCCTCACAAGAGTTGGGGGAGCTGCACCTATTCCAAAGTACTCTTAAAGGACTGAGTAATAGCTAACACATGCCAAACACAGAAAGGTATGGAGCACAAACACAGACCCTTATTAAGATAGCCAGTAAGTCGGGCCATAAAGCAGAACATTCTGAAGTCAATAGTGTTTTCTCTCACTGAACGACATCAGTGCTACACACGTGGTTTCTTTTTGGTTGATGAAAGACTGGCCTCTAATGGCTCCTTGTCAGAGCTGCAGAATGTGATGTAAACAAAAACACAGCAAACGTAAACCTCTGTGGTGAATCCAAAGAGTAGAATGCCACAAGTTCCTTATTATGATGCCAAGCAAACCTATTTCTGTAAATAAATAGGACTTCACTTAGGAAACCTTACCAGCTACATATCATTACCAGCTTCCTTTGCTCGTGTATGCCCCCCAAAAGATTCTAAATTTTAAAAAAGCCACAGAAGGGAAAAGTCAAATGACTGTGTGTGCCCTCACTGAATAGCAGACCTGTAGAGGACAGACATTTCTGTCTTTCTAGAGTTTACAAGGCATACAAGGAGAGTTTAGACTTTTCATGAAGACTCGGGGCATTTTTAATTTGCAAGATATATTCCTTTGATATTATAGATCCTAATCCTTTCAGGTTCTCAAGATACAATGTTAAGGGGTGTGTGTGTGTGTGTGTGTGTAAGAGAGAGAGAGAAAGACCTGCTGTGAAAAGTCAGCAGTCAGAGCTAAGCATTGCTACTTAGCCAGGTAACTATGTGCACATCAATTTCAAATCCTTCCACAGATAACCCTCCCTGTTGTGAAGAGCCTTTCTCCACCCTGGGCATTTCATTCGTCATCTTTAGCTTGTGCTGGAAAAAGAACTACCTGTTCAACTCTCTCTGAAGATCAAATCCACTGTGTTCAAGACAAATTGCTTCCTTCTTACAAATAAATAAGTTTTTAAACCTCTAAGTCCTAATGAAGATATATTACTTCAAAGACCAGAGAATAGAGGTCCTGGGTGCAGCTTTTGAGTGAATCCCAGGAAAGGTCAGGAAGGTTTTCACATCAGAGGTTTGTGGTGCCTTGAATCCCTCAAAGCTACTGCAAGCTCTGAAGGCCGTGTGAGCCAGCCATGCTGGCGGGTGACAGGAGGGTCATCCACTGGAAGCCACTCACATCTCTGACACAGCAAAACAATCCGATTCCCCCTTGCCAGAGGGCAATTCTACAGCCCTTTCATGCCTGTGTTCAGAGAGGAAGAGCAACATGGCAGCAGAAGCGCTTCTGACAAAGGATGTGACAATTCTCCCTCATTCATGCCCTTGGAAGGTGAGTGGCTAAGGTGCTCCACTAGACTAGAAACTTGGAGGCTGACATCAAGGTTCAGAAGGACTTGAATCTCCTCTGAATCAAGTACAGTGAAGACACCACTTTGAAGGCAGACACTAGCTCCCTCTTTTCTCCCAGATCCTCAAAGTGGTATGTGCCTCAGTCAGAGGTCTGCATTGCATCTTTATGGAAAAGTGAAAAGAAAATTAGGATGGGAGCTCTGAGAGATGCTCACTGTAGTAGACAGCTTCAGGTTCACTGAGATGAACTTCCAAACCAGGCAGTTATGGAAGAAGGGACATTTATTGAAGCTTACAGATCCAGGAGAAGTTCCACAATGGCAGAAGAAGCTGGCCTGCTTTCACAGGCGGAAGCAGAGAGAGCAAACAAGCCAAATCCCAAAAGCCATACCACAAAACAAGCACATTTCAGGAATTCCAGGCACTTTGCATATTTTTAGACTGGAATTAATTGCACATCCACCATCACACCTTAGGGCTGGACCCTAAGATCCACCCACTGACACCTCCTCCAGCCAGGTGGCTACAGATCCAAAGTACAAAATAATAAAACACTGAATATATTGGGGGCCATCTATTCAAACTACCACATCCCACCCCTGGTCCCCAATAGGTTCATAACCATCTCACATTGTAAATTGTATGCAGTCCAATTTCAAAGATCCCACAGTCTTACCAACTTAAGATAGTTCCAAAGTCCCAAGTCTCATCTGAGATTTAAGATTGTCTCTTAGCTGTGAGTCCTGTAAAATCAAACAACTTTCAACATATAAAGGCACAGAGTAAACATTTTCAACTGCTATAAGGTATAACAGGGAGAGATAGGAAGAATGCAAACTCAACAACCATCAAGCAAACATCAAATTTCTGCAGTCAAGTCCAATATAAGCAGTGACTGACAGTCTCTGGATTTTCTAATTCTGCCCCACCAGCTAGGCTGAATAGCCAGGGAAGACTTCCATCCCTATCCAACAGCCTCCAGGGTAGCCCTTGCATGGTCCTGGTATATCAAAAACATCTCCAGATCTCCATGTAAACCATGGTACCTCTTCCAATGGCTTTGCCAGCCTACAGGGTCATCATGCCCTGCCTCATGCCACATCTCAGCAGCAGTATGTGCAATTCATGACCACTCCAAGCATTTTTTATTTTTCCAAAACCAATACCAGCAAGACAATTTCAAGCAGGGAAAAGGTTTCCCTAATTATGCTGGTACATTTCATCTTTTCCTAGATAACAACTGAGCCTGGGAGCCTAGCAACTAGATGATCATGATACCCTTCTTAAGAAACCAGCTGAAAATGCCATATGCAAAAATGCAGTGTCGTCCTCTTAAGTTATCCTCAGGCTACTCTAGGCCACCCTCACCTGATTCTGGAAGCACAGGCTCAGGCCCAGGGATTTTTTTATTTTCTTTTTTGTTTTTTACCTTTTTATTGACAGCTTCTATAATTGTAGACAATAAACCATGATAATTCCCTCCCCACCTCCACTTCCCCTCTCACAAATCCATCCTTCATCATATCCCCTCCTCCTCTCAATTGGTCTCTCTTTTATTTTGATGTCATCATATTTTACTCTATTATGAGGGTCTTTTGTAGATAGGACCAGGCATTATAAGGTCATGGGTATTCAGGCCATTTTGTGTCTGGAAGATTGCATTGTAAGGAGTCCTACTCCTCCTTTGGCTCTTACATTCTTTCTGCCACCTCTTCCACAATGGACCCTGAGCTTTGAAAGGTATAAGAGATGGCTCCATGCTGAACACTCCACTATTATTTCTTATAAGCACTATGGTGTCATTTGAATCAGCCCAGTGGTTACCACCACTTTTTTCTTTCTGAAAAAAGAAGCTTCTCTAACCAAAAGTGAGAGAAGCATAAGAATATGGGTATGAACATTAAGAAAAGTGCCTACAGGGCAGTTTGGTGAGCATAAGATATGCATTTAGGCAGACAACATCAGCCGTTACTCCCTTAGGGTCATGACTTTCTCCACTAGGCTTTTTTATTGTTTTGTTTTGTTTTTTGGGTTTTTGTTTTGTTTTGTTTTTTGTTTTGTTTTTCAAGGTAGGGTCTCTCTTTCTAGCCCAGACTGACCTGACCTGGAATTCATTATGTGGTCTCAGGGTGGCCTTGAACTCACAGCAATCCACCTTCCTCTGCCTCCAGAGATTAAAGGCATGCTCCACCATGCCTGGCTACATCATAGGCTTTTGACTAGGTTTTCAGTACCAGGCATGTATTCCCTCCCATGGAGCAGGCTTCCAGTCCAATTAGAGAACCATTGATTTCCCCTATAGCAGACATGCCACTATTGCACCAGTTGGCACATTTGGCCTGGCTGGCCAATTTTAAGGCTTGCAAGTGCTGTTTGCCACCATTAACAACTCCTCTCTCCCATAGGGCTGCAGGCAGCATAGCTTTATCCAGCTTTCAGTCATCTGGTCCACAGGGAGGAGGTTTGCCCTTCAGCTCCAGTTTGATTTCTCAGTGCAGGCCCAGGTTTTCTAACCTAGCTCTGCAGAGCCATTTAAGGAAGCACTGGGGGAGTGAGAAGAGCCCAAGGGAACCCTACAGTCCTGCCCTGACTTAACCCACAAATTTTCCAAACCTACTTGCTCAAGTGACCATGGCTTCTGTGCATGTGCTTGCATGTACACATACACACCTACCTCCAAAGTAGTTCTACATATTTCAATATAAAGAAAAGACTAGAGAAAAGCATGGGTGAGAGAATGAGTGGTAGAGCCAAGATGTAAAGCAGACACCAGGCATCTGGAATCTAATAGAAAAAAGAGATGTGGGCTATTGAGATGGTTCAGCAATTAAGGCACTTGCGTGCAAAGCCTTGCAACCCAGTTTGATTCCCCAGTGCCCATGTAAACCCAGATGCACAAAGAGGCACATGTGTCTGGAGTTCATTTGCAGTGATTGGAAGCCCTGGCAAACCCATTTTCTCTGTCACTCTTCTATCTTTCTCTTCTCTTACATACATAAACGTAAACCAATGGAAAAGGAGATGAATTTAAACTAGTCTGCTGCACAGAAGACACCCATTCAAGGTAGATGTAATGCAAACTCAAGAGGGACTAACACCAGTCTTTCCTCCTCTGAATCACATTTTTAAAAAATTATTTATTTATGTGAGTGGAAATACCAGGGCATCTTACCTCTGCAAAAGAGCACCAGATTGTGTCCAGCTTATGTGGATGGCTTGGGAATTGAATTCGGACTGGCAAGCTTTTCAAGCATGCACCTTTGACCACTGAACCATCTCCCTGGCCTCTGAACCTTATTTTCTTAAAACAATGAAAGAGGACATGCAGCTGCTGTCCTGTTATAAATGCATTTGTCCTCCAGGCAAGTGACCTGAATGGCTCCACCTTCCCTTCTTCACTTACAAATGCCTCATTCTTTCCTTGGCTAGCTCAAACTCCAGTGATTCTGTACAGTGGAATTGTGAATCAGTGGCTGGAGTCTTATTTTGAATTAGTATAATCCGTTTGATTGCCCTTCAATTTGGGTGCAGTTCATATTATCCCAATAGACCAACTCCATCTTGTATCTGTGACCAGTTTGGTTTCACGCAGTAGGAGAGATGTACCACAATATTTAATAATGTCTCTTTTTAAGGAAACATCTTAAAGTATGCTATACTTTTAAGGAAATAATAGTTGAAATGAGATAGTATAACCTGTTGTCTCCTTTACTATGCTGCTTCGGTGAAAGGTGATGCAGGAGTCGCAGCTGTACATTATACAAACCATCTCCATCTGGAGGGAGCAATACTATTAGACTGTGGCAATTGGGATCAATTTGAAAAGCACCAGAGATAAGCTTGAAATTATTCCCCTCCCTGCCTCTCTCAGTTAAGTAATTCTGTTTCCATATTTTGCTCTCATATATTACTTTTCTATTTCATTTTGACCCTTCTCTATGTCCTTCATGGTTCTGTATGGACATGCCAGACTACCCACTAAGCAAGGATCTGAATATGGAGACAGTTTTTTAATGTTCCTGCATTTTTCACCCAAGAACCCTTCCCCCCAAATTATCCAAAAGCCAGTGAGCACATAAATGTTACTGTTAATGCTGTAATATAGTGCATGTCCTCTCTTTCTGTGTAGATGGATATGGAATCTCACTGATGTCTTTTGTTTGTTTTGTTTTTCAGTATAGGGATGGAATCCAGACACTCACATATACTAACCAAGTAAGCAAGTGCTCTAATACCTAGTCAGTTTTTTTCGTTTGTATGTTTGGGGATGGGGTGCTGTCTAGATAATATTGGCTTCAGTACTGTCAGTGTTCAGTTTCCAATTTTCAGTTACCTGTGAAGGTATCTTTCAGAGAGTGTCTTCTATTGGTTGGTAGCTGCTTCTCAGTGGAGCATGATTTTGGGGTGTATTTGTCCAAAAAAAGCAATCCCGCAGTCCTGCAATACTAATGGGCTGTGTTGTGTGTTGCTGTGTTCCATTCTGTTTCTGGTTTCCACTGAAGTGTTGCACATCTAGCCCCCTAAATATGGTTTGTAAAGTGGCTGAAACCCAAGAAAATTACAATCACCCTGCAATAGAGTAGCACTGAAAAAATAAATATTGCAAGCATAATTCTTTCCTGAACAACCTTTTGCAAACACCCTGGAAAGCCAATGAGAACCGTTTGGTTTTTCTTGTCCCACTTTGCAATGAGCCGAACCAAAGAAAAAAAAGCACAAATCATAATTCCAAAGCAAGTCTTTCCAACAGCACTTAGACCATAGCCTGCATTTCACCCCTGTTTGTCAGCCTCCTCCCCGCTCTCCGCCCCAGGCTGCTCCAGCTATACTTACTTCTACCGGCTTCCCAGAATCCCTAGACCACACGTCCATCCTTCCTGCACTTTCTTCTGTCCTGTGTTTTGATTTTGAGCTCCATCCTTGGCTTTACACATGGTCATAATCTGTTATCTAAAATTAATTTTGTCTCTGAAACATCTAAGCAAACAACAGTTCTGAGGAAAATACTTGTATGTGGACCCTCAGCATTAGACCACAAAAACTTTAATCAAAAGAGCAAACACGAGCTGGAGAGAGGGCTTCGCAGTTAAATGCTTGCCTGTGAAGCCTAAGGACCCTGATTCAAGGCTTGATTCCCAGGACCCATGTTAGCCAGATGCACAAAGGGGCGCACATGTCTGGAGTTCATTTGCAGTGGCTGGAGGCCCTGGCATGCCCATTCTCTCTCCCTCTCTCTCTCTCTCTCTCTCCCTCTCTCTCTCTCTCCCTCTTTCTTTGTCTGTCACTTTCAAATAAATAAATAAAAGCCAGGCATGGTAGTGCACGCCTTTAATCCCAGCACTCGGGTGACAGAGGTAGGAGGTTCGCTGTGAGTTCAAGGCTACCCTGAGACTACATAGTGAATTTCGGTCATCCTGGGCTAGAGTGAAAGCCTATCTCAAAACCCCCCACCCACGCAAAAAAAAAAAAAAAAAAAAAAGAGAGAGAGAGAGAAAACACTGAAATCAATGCTCAAAAGCTTTTTGGGAGAGATGTGAACTAGGAAAAGCAGCTCTTTGGTAATGTTAATCAGCTTAATTTGATCATTCCACAATGCTTCCAGGTACCAAGACATCACATTGAATAATCCTGTCAATTTAGGCAATTCCAAGTCTGAGGGTTTCCAGAGAGACTAACTGCAGAGGGAAAACCTTCCCTGGATGTGAGTGGCACCAGCCCACAGGTTGGACTCCTGGACTAAATAAACAGAGGGAAGGAGAAAATGAGCCAAGCACCAACATTCCCCTCTCTCTGCTCTATGAATGGACACACTGAGATGAGCTTCCTCGCTCCTGGTGCCACAGGTAGGGAGGGCCACACTTGCTGTCAGGCCTTCCCCACCACTAAATGGTGAACCAAAATAACCCCTCCCTTCCTTCCTTAAATTGCTAGTGTCAAGTGATTCCCACAATGAGGAAATGTATGTAATTCTTTGTCATAATAAACCTTAGGTAGGTATGGTGGTATACACCTTTAATCCTTACTCAGGAGGCAGAGGTAGGAGGATCATCATGAGTTTGAGGCCAGCCCAAGACTACATAGTGACTTCTAGGTCAGCATAGGCTACAGCATGCTCCTACCTCAACAAACCAAACAGTAAAAAATAAAATAAAACTTTAAAAAAGTTCTACAAGGCAAACCAGAACAGCTGTTTTAGCAATGACTAGAACTAAGTCAGGGATCTTTTTAAAAAGAAAATCAGGGACTTCCAGCCAAGATGGCAACCACCTAGCTGCACTGCAAATCCCAGGGAAAGATAGATGCAGATCCTAAGGAGAGAGCCACCCCATCATACCTCAAAAGGGCCCTGGCTGAAACTAAGGAAAATTGGTGAAACAAGCAAGTGTGCTGTTTTCCTGATGAACCAGATACCAGCACAAGGGGGAAGGAGACCAACATAGAGAAAAATCAACTCCTACCAAATCAGATATCAAGAGCCTCAGAGGCCCCCAACACCTCATCACTGAAAGACCAAAAATGAACCCAACATGGCTCAGGGAAATTTTGCGGAAGAGGGGGCGGAAAGAGTGTCAGAGCCACATGTTGGGTCAAGATATGCAGAGACATTTATCATACCAATAACTGTGGGTTAACTCCACAATGCACGACCCATATACCTCAACAAGGAGGGGCCAATAGGGAGGGCGTAGGTCATGGATGAGCCTAATAATGGTACCAAACTGCCTGTATTTGCTGAATAGAAAACTTATAATATATATATATAAATTTAATGGGGCTGGAAAGATGACTTAGCGGTTAAGCGCTTGCCTGTGAAGCCTAATGACCCTGGTTCGAGGCCCGGTTCCCCAGGTCCCACGTTAGCCAGATGCACAGGGGGGCGCACACGTCTGGAGTTCATTTGCAGAGACTGGAAGCCCTGGCGCGCCCATTCTCTCTCTCTCCCTCTGTCTGTCTTTCTCTCTGTGTCTGTCGCTCTCAAATAAATAAATAAATAAATAAATAAATTTAAAATATATATATAAATTTTAAAAAAAGAAAAACAAAAACAAAAAAGAAAGAAAAGAAATTTAAAAAAAAAGAAAAAGAAAATCAGTTTCATCCTCTTGAAAAGGTGCTGGTTCAGGCACTCGCTTACCTCTGGAACAAAGTCTGTCTTTTTCCGTCTCTCCAGCTGTGTCCTAGAAGCCTGCTGGGATCAGGTCCTGTCAGAACTATGTGCACGATCCCCTGATTTACTAACCCTATAACAATTTCAAATGTCCTAGCTTAAAACATTTGCAAGGAATGAGAATAAGGATTTTAGAATATCTACCAGAGTATTAGTAACAGAAGACAGGAGTGGGTGATCAGCACATTGTTTGATTTCTAGTTATAAAGCTAAACCCAGGGGCTTGGGAGATAGCTCATTGAGCAAGGTACTGCTCAAGCCTCACGTCAAGCCTATAGGACCAGGGTCTGTAGGACGTGTCATTTGTACAAGCTCACTCCAAGTTTCAGAAGCAGGCTGAGAAATACACGAATCACCCTTCCAATACGAAACTGGCCTGGCAGTCAGGATTCATGGGCCACTAGATGGTGCCAGGAATTCAAAGATGTAACTTGCTGGTACCTTTCAGTTTCCCAACTTTGGAAATAGTTCACTCAGCTTCAGTTAAAGTGTTTCTCCTTGCTGTTGGTAATAAAGGATAGGCTTGTTTCAAAGGGGTCTTTGGAGGAGGTAGATTCTGCCCCCTCCTTTCATTTCCCCTTGTACTTTGAGTGCAAATGCTGAGAAGGAGAATCACTGTCGGTGGAAGCCACTATCACAGAGTAACAGGGTGGGAATTTCACAAGGCCAATATTTAACTATATATACTTTTGATTCTTGCACTTTCCCAAATACCATCACTTCTAAAATGTACCAAGATAACCAATTGTTTTCTTTCCTAACTCTCACTGTCTCTGTGCAAATGTATGGAATTTTTTTTTTTTGCTATTTTAGTCTTCCTCAGTTTTTTTTTTTTTTTTTTTTGTTGTTGTTGTTTTTTTTACATATTAAAAAACCTTGGAGCTGGAGATATTGCCAATAAATAAAGTAAAATAAATATTTTTTTAAATCTTATTCAAAAATTTTCTGAATCCATTGTATTTATCTTTACTTTTTTTTTTTTTTCAAAATACACATTGAGAAGAAAAGGCTAGGAACCTAGGTGAGACCCAAAAAAATACTACTTCTTTTACTAATCCTTGGTATGTACTATGACAACAAAACATCTGAGGGCTGTAGAAATGGCTTAGCAGTTAAGGCGCTTGCCTACAAAGCCAAAAGACCCAGGTTCAATCCCCCAGGACCCATGTAAGCCAGATGCAACACATGTAAGCACAAAGGGGCACACACAGCTGGAGTTCGTTTGCAGTGGCTGGAGGCCCTGGTGTGCCTATTCTCTCTCTCTCTCTCTCTCTCTCTCTCTTTCTCTCTCCTTCTTTCTCTTGATCTCTCTCCCTCAAATAAATAAATAAAACAATTTTTTTTTCGTCTGAGAATGGGTAACTTACAAAGAATAAATTTTTTTCTCACTATTCTAGAAACTGCCAGTATACTATGTCAGGCAAGGGTCTGCCTGCCACACCCTCCTGTGGAAGGCAGAAGAGCAAAGCCACAGAGCCCTCCTGAAGCCTTTTACAAGGGTCCTAGACCCACCAGTGAAGGTGAGCCCTTCATGCCCTGCACACTTCTTCAGAGCTCTATCTCTTAATAATATCACATTAGCAACACCTGGGTTTAGTGGGCAGCACATTCAGATCAGGTGGTGTGATGTATACTGATAAAGAAATATAACATTGAACACAACAAACAAGAAAGTAAATTAATGAGGATAGAGAGTAGCAATTTGAATAAAAAGGCAGAGAGATGGGCTGGAGAGATGGCTTAGTGGTTAAGCACTTGCCTGTGAAGCCTAAGGACCCCAGTTCATGACTCAATTCCCCAGGACCCACGTTAGCCAGATGCACAAGGTGGTGCACACATCTGGAGTTTGTTTGCAGTGGCTGGAGACCCTGGCACACCTATTCTTTCTCTATAAGCCTTTCTCTCTCTGTCTGTCACTCTCAAATAAATAAATAAAAACAACAACAACAACAAAAAAAAAAAAGCAAAAAGAAAGGGAGACATCTGCAGTGGTGTAGCAACTGGTAACGTGCCCATGCTCTGGTAAATAATCTTCCACCAGTTCTCATGAAAGCAACCCTAATTAAACTCAGCGGACACACATACTCATGCATACATGCTTACACATACACACACAAAATATCAAAGTAAAAGAGATACTAGTTGGGAAGTGGGATTTCAACCAGATTTCTATGTGTACAATGCAAGGAGGTGGTGATGGATGTGACAAAAAATATATTATATACATATATATAATTGTCAAAAAAAAAAAAAGAATGTTTTCCCTGATGCAGTCAATGTATGGGGACTTTATTAGGGTCTCAAGGCCATGGCTTTACTTGACCTTCTTGGGGCGAAGGTTGTTGGTGTGGCCACACTTCTTATGGCAGTTCACAGCAGGGGGTGGAGATGAGCACAGCGCTTGTGGCTGATCATCTTGTGGCAGCTGTACTTCTGGACAAGCTGGCGCAGGGAGGACTCAATGATGCCACCATGCAGGCACAACAGGGTGCAGGGTGGACTCTGTGGATGTAATCAGAGAGAGTGCCGCCATCCTCCAGCCGTTTGCCAGGAAATATCAGCCACTGCTAGTCTGGTGGGATGCCTTCCTTGTCTTGGATCTTGGCCTTGACATAATGATGGTATCACTGGGTTCAACCTCAAGGGTGCTGGTCTTGCACATCAGGGTCTTCACAAAGATTTGCATTTTGGTGTCCACTCAACTGCCTCGTTCAATAAAAATAAGATTTTTTTTTATTTTTTTGTTTATTTTTCCTTATTTGAGAGTAACAGACAGAGAGAAAGAGGCAGATAGAGAGAGAGAGCTAATGGGTGTGCCAGGGCCTCCAGCCACTGCAAACGAACTCCAGACACATGCGCCTCCTTGTGCATCTGGCTAACATGGGTCCTGGGGAATTGAACCTGGGTCCTTTTGCTTTGCAGACAAATGCCTTAAGTGCTAAGGCATCCCTCCAGCCTGGTAGGGCACTTCTTTAATCCCAGTACTTGGGAAGCTGAGGTAGAAAGACTGCTGTGAATTTAAGGCCAGCCAGAGACTACATAGTGAATTCCAGGTCAACCTGGGCTAAAGCAAGACCCTACCTTGAAAAACAAACAAAAAATAGTTGCCTGCAAGTAACATATGCAGTTAATGAATTTTCAACAAAGGAATCAAGACAATCTAATGGGAAATAGTCTCAACCAAAACACTAAAATAACATGTAAAAGAAGGAAGCTAGTCCCTACCTCAGAAGACACACAAAAATTAACCCTGCTGAGTCAAAGACTTGGGTGAGAACTGAAATTATACTTAGAACTGTAGGAGTAAATCTCCATGAGCTTGGGTTAAGTCATGATTTCTTAGGCACAACAAAACCACAAGTGAAAAGAGAGAACTTTAATGAACTGGAACTTTATCAAAAAGAAGGTTTTGTACCTCCATGTATAATGTTAAAAAAAAAAAAAAAAAAGAAGAAGAAGAGGGGCTAGGAATATGGCTCAGTGGTTAAAGGCACTTGTTTGTAAAGCCTGCCAGCTGAGGTTCAATTCCCATGCTGCTCACATAAGCCTAATACAAAATAAATAAATAAATAAAAAGTGGCGCAGGTGTCTGGTGTTTGTTTGCAGCTACAAGAGGCCCTGGTGCACGCATGAACTTACGTGTGTACACACACACACACACACACACACACACACAAGCATACAAACATCTAATAAATAATTTTTTAAAAGAGAAAGTGAAGAAACAGACTATAATGGTAAAAAATATTTTCAAGTCATCTATCCTAAGGAACTTGATATACATATATAATCATCAATGACACAATTCAATAAATAAAAAGCATGTTATAGCCATTTTCGAAAATAGCTAGTCAGATCCTCAAAAAGTTAAACAGAAGCAATCTTATTTCCAAATATAGAACTGAGGAGAATTGAAAACATGTCCACACAAAAACTTGTATACAAATGTCCCTAACAGCATTATTCGTAATAGCCAAAAGTGTAATAACTCACATAGCTACCAACTGAAAAATGGGTAAATAAACCATGGTATATACATACTATGGAATATTATTTGTTCATAAATGGAATGAAGGCTGATACATGCTATATGGATGAAGATTTTAAACACCTTAAATAAAAGATACCACACACGGGCTAGAGAAATGGTTTAGTAGGTAAGGTGCTTGCAGACAAAGTCAAAGGACCTAGGTTTGGCTCCCCAGGACCCACATAAGCCAGATGCACAAGGTGGTACATGCATCTGGAGTTTTTTTGCACTGGTTGGAGGCCCTGGTGTACCCATATTCATCATTCATTCTCTCTCTCCCTCTCTTTTCCTCTTTTAAAGAAATAAAAATAAGTAAAAAGAAAGATATCACTCACAAAAGATCATGTGTAATACACTCCTACTAGAAGAAATGCCAAGATGGCATGGAATGCCTTGTCTATATGAAGAAATGTAGATTAGTGGATTCTTGCGGCAGGGTGATGAAGGAAAGATAAGGACAGAGTCACTGTTCGTGAACATGAGGTTTTTCTTTGAAAGTTATGCAAAATGTTCTAAAATTAGATGATGACAAAGTGGCCCAATTCTGTAAATAAACTACTTTGTTCATTTTACTTTAAACAGGTGAACTTCGAATTAGATTATACTGTGATAAAGCTGCTTAAAACAATTCCAAAAACAAATGTTCACACCTGGAAATTTTGACCATCATGGTCTCATACTCATAATGGCCTATTGAGTTGTTTTTAGTGACAGCTTTGGTTTGCTCCACACCTCACTGGCTTGCTTACCCACATGAGCACCATGAGTTCCCTTCTCTCAATATTCAAGCCAGAACATATTTGGGTGTTCCTGCTGCTTTATAGAGCTTGTATCATTTGTTATATGAACATAACTTACCTTATTTTCTCATACTAAGAAATGTAAATCACTTTATTTTAATGAAGTAATTTTGGTTATGATTAAGGAGTAAATTCCAGATTTCCATGACTTGATTTGAACTTTGCTTATTTCATATCAGTAGTGTAGTCAGTTTATCTAAATAAAACATTCCCTTTCTCAAAAAAAAAAAAAAAAACACAAAAGGTCACTTTTAATAGGCCATATTGATTTGCTGTAAATGTAAAAACAAATAACTACCAATGCTGGTCAAATAAATATAAAGTTGTTAAGTACTAATATGTTAAAAATTTATAGCTTTTACAAATATCAACCAGTTAATTTCCCAACAAACCTATTTGGTAAACACCATTATTCTCTTTTTACAGATTAGGAAACTAAAGAAAGCATAAGTATTTTCAAATCTTCTAGGTATTAATGTGACACAATAAGAATTCAAACAGTGTCTGTGTTTCCAAAAAAAAAAAAAATATATATGCATTAGCTCTGGAAACAATTGTAAATAAAAAGAGGAAATACCTAAATTTCAGAGAACTGGAAGAATTTTAAAACATTATAAATAGCTGTGGTGGAAAACTTAAGGTTGTGGTTTGGTTTGTGTGATTGCATCCCTCTGTATGGGGCAGTAGCAAAGCAGTACACACCTGTTGCCCCAGCACTTGGGGGTTAAGGTCAGGAAAAGGACAAGTTCAAGACCACCTAGGACACATAGCATGACAATCTCTCTTCCTGCCTCCAAAGAGCATATTAATCACAGACAGGTTGCTGCTGGAGTAAGTCTGATCACCTGAGTGCTAAGGAAGTGTTCTACACAGTACCATTGTGTGGAAGGATCCAGGCTGTCAAGTGAGCAAAGATGGGGCCACCAACCTCAGCCCTTGATTATTCTTGTTACCTTGAGAAGGTCAACCATCCCTTCTAAACAGAAATATGGGCTTTTAAAGTCCATATTGATACTAAAATCTCATAATGTGCACTGAGTTTCTAGACTAATCTGAAACATCTTGGTCAATAGCAAACATAAACATGTTTTATGGAATTCTCTAAGTATGTCAATAATACTATTCAACTAATCTTTTTTAATTTTTTAAAAGATTTTATTTATTTATTTATTAGAGATAATAGAGACAAAGAGAGAGAGAATGGGCATAACAGGGCCTCTAGCCACCATAAACAAACTCCAGACTCAGGTACCACCATGTGCATCTGGCTTACATGGGACCTGGAGAATCAAACTTGGGTCCTTAGGTTTTGCAGACAAGTGCCTTAACCACTAAGCCATCTCTCTAACCTTGTGTTCAACTATTCTTGACCCATGGTGAGAAAGGAGCCATCATGTGTCTTTTTTTAATATATTTTATTTAGTTACTTGAGAGAAAAAGAGGTAGAGAGAAAGAGTGAAAGAGAGAGAGAGAGAGAGAGAGAGAGAGAGTGTGTGTGTGTGTGTATGACAGAGAGAGAGAATGGGCAAGCCAGGACCACCAACCACTGCAAACAAACTTCAGATGCATGCACCCCTTGTGCATCTGGCTTATGTGTGTCCTGGAAAATCGAACAGGGATCCATTGGCTTTACAGGCAAACACCTTAACCACTAAGCCATCTCTCCAGCTCCACCATGTGTCTTTTGTTCCTCACTTTAGATGGTAAGTCCTCTTGAAAATGATGTGTGTGGGGGGGCGCTATTTAATTGGATATACTTTTAGGATCACCAACTACTTTGACAAACTTTGTGAGTAAAACATAAATCTGATACTGAGTGTGTGGTAGTGCACACCTATGATTCCTAGCACTCATGAGGTGGAGGCAGGAGGATCCGGAGTCAAGGGCGAAGGCTCAAGGAGAACTCGGGATTCGGCGAGGAAATGACAGACAGACACACTCTAGGTAGAATATGCTGCTGCAATTTACTGAAGGTTTCATGAAGATTTTATACAGATTACACAGGGAAACTTAGCAAGCCAACAAGTGATTTCAGAAATCATTAATCTAAACAATCTTAAGTATTGTTCTATTGTAAGCATACATGTAGTGTTGATCAGGCAGGAACTGTACCCATTTTTTAAGAAGGATGCCTTGTATCATTGACCACAACAGAAACTAGGTGTAAGGTGAATAACAGGTTACTTATTTCTTATACCCCAAGGACTGTATAAACACCAAGGCTTACGCTTTCTTGTTAAGCGTTCCCATAAATGGAAGAGAATGCCATAGCCTCCTTTTTACTTCATAATTCACCCATCTATTACCAAATTCATCATATCCTCCCTCATAGGGGAGTGGAACTAAGTAGATTCCAGCTCTAGGAGTCCACCATCTGCCCTTGATCAAGTACTGAACATATCCCCCAGGAAGTTTCCTGGTGGGAATGCCTAAGTTTTGTAACTCCTTTTCTGCAGAACTGTCATGTTTCTTATGAACACTACCGATCAACATTTCTACTTTCATATTCTCAGGCTCAGTATCGTTCTCAAACATCATAAGCTGTTTTTACTTTACACCATCTAAAAACTGTTCTAGAGTTAATTTTTTATTCCTAGTAGAGTTATACATTCTCTCCATTGCCCTAATCATAGGAGGGGCACATTCAATGCTTAGATTGTTTCTTGTACTCTGATTGCGTGCATGATTACTAATAAGTGTTGAATTAGCTGTTCTTAGAAAAACAGCTAGAAGAAAGCAGGAAAGAAACAGCATTGGCGCCAGCAATTAGGTCGTTGTGACTTCATGGGCAGCAGGAACCTTTACAGTAACTGACTGCCAAGGGGTCACCGGGGGCATCCCTCCGAGGAGTGCTGGCCCTCTGTCCTCAGCTCTCTTCCAGTGCAGAAGCATTTCTGCTTGCTACACAGGCGAGGTCGCCGTGGACGTAGCAGTTCCCCCTTTTTTGTTTTTAAAATGAAGCTCAGAGACTTCCTGTTTCACGGCAGCCACAGTGCTGAAAAGGCATTTAAGAAGAATAGGAAACAGAAAGACCACTAAAAGTATTAATAAAAGCAGCACGCCAATCAAAACAAAGTATTGAATCCAATCTAGAGGATTAAGAGAGCGAACTCGCTGTTTTAAGTCCCTAGCTAAGGTTTCTAAACCTCCCATTTGTAGATGAGACTGACTAATGGCAGAAATATCTTTTTGTAATGTATCTATATCATGAGTAACATCATTATCCTTCCATACTCCTTGTAAATGAGCCTTTACCTTATCCCATGTTTCTGATGAGTTATATGGAAGAGGTGTAACACAAATTGACTGAAAACCAGCATGACACCTAGTAGATAATGTAGTTTTTAAATTAGCTAGGTCTTGTCCTAGAAGCCTGAAACACACGAGACACTGTCTTTAAAACAAAAAGTGATGACATAAAAATGTAAACCATGATTATCTCTGAGGGTTAAGAAATACAGATGGTGGCTATTATTTCTTCTTTATGTCTTGTGCATCTTTGAGATGTTGATGCTAAGTACACATTATTTTATAAACAAAAATTATACTTTTTGAGTGCAATTCTATGAATACAGTTAGTGCCACTAACCTAAAAAGTTTAAAAATAATTAACAGAAGCATAATCTCCCAAATAACCAGGTGATCCTCTGCAGGAACGCACACATGCATGCATGCACGCACACACACACACACACACACACACACACACACACACACGCAAACACAGTTACAAAAAGAAAGTATCCTTTAGGGCTGGAGACATGGTTTAGTGGTTAAGCGCTCACCTGTGAAGCCTAAGGATCCTGGTTCGAGGCTCGGTTCCCCAAGTCCCATGTTAGCCAGATGCACAATGGGGCGCAAGCGTCTGGAGTTCGTTTGCAGTGGCTGGAAGCCCTGGCACGCCCATTCTCTCTCTCTCCCTCTGTCTTTCTCTCTGTGTCTGTCACTCTCAAATAAATAAATAAATAATGAACAAAAAATATTTTTTTATAAAAAGGAGCAAGCTTCATTTAAAAAAAAGAAAAAAAAGAAAGTATCCTTTAACAACAGGAGAGAGAGCTAAGACTTTTGCAAGGGTTTTACATTTTAAATGGGCAGTTTGCTCATTTTACAGCCTCCATCTATGCCGCTGTTAGCTGCTATCTATTTTTGTGGTTGTTTATAGTGCTATCCATCCCATAGCTTCTGTTTGCTCTATACGGAAGTGGATAACACTTCTGTGCATTTGTGTTAATTCTGGCTAATATTCAGACTGGCTTGGTTACTGGAATTCTAGATGTTGACCCTAAATCTTTCACTGAAATTTTATAGTCTTTGTTCTAGTAAAACCTATGTATTGTTTAATGAAGACTAAATAAAAATGATATATAAAGGCAAAAAAAAAGTTTAAAAATGTGAATTTTATGGTATAAATATATATCCCCAATAACAATACAAAAAAAATGGAAACACTAATAATTATAACATCTTCAAAAGTACTTTTATAGAAATAATAAACAACTTATATAATCAAAAGTATGTTGTAACCACTATGCAATTTTGCAGATGATAATGCTATTTGAATCAAAGAACACAGGTTTCTTAAATCTGCTAACTCTAAAAAAAATTCAGAAGCTTTACCAAGGATCCAGGTTTTAATGTGTAAGTGTCTGTCATGGTGGGAGGGAGTCATCTTGAGCGGTTCATAGGAGCTTGTTGTCACCAAAGCCGTGTTTACAGTACCATGTTAGGATCATCCATGGCAGAAGCATTTACACTATGAAAACAAGCTTATTAGCATATCATAGCTAAATAATAAATACACCCACCATTCAACCAAAATTTACAACAGAATGCTTACATCAACCTTAATCCATTTTATAAATGCAAGCAAATATAATAAAAGGCAGCACAAAAAAATTGCCCAGGTTGATGATAGAACTAGAATAGAAAATTGGGTTTTCAAATTTCTTTTCCTTCTATCACAAAGGCCAAATGCACAAAAAGAAAGGTTGCTTTAAGTCTGACTTCACTGTATCTATTGGAGCTGCATGATCAATTTTCTAATTTTTCAGGGGAAAGCTCTCTCTAATGTCATGACTGCTTCAGAGAGTCATAACTTTCTGCTCAAGGCAGCATCTGTCTTCTCTCTGCATCCTTTCAAAGAAGGGCTATTGCCCATTGGGATGAATTAACTTCATCCCAGTCCTTATCATAGAAACTACAGAATGAAGGAGTATGAGAAAGCTGGAAGAAACTTTATATGTAATCTAGTCCATAAGTTAGTCTGGATACTCCAGGCTGCTTGGCAAAGCCATTGTTATTAGTGTCTACCCTTCCCATACCTGGGTTCTTAGCATTTGCTCTCCCTGTAGGATGAGGTCTTCCATAAGCCCCAGCTGCTGGTACATTGATAAGAATGAGTCATACATTCACATACTCAACATCAATAAAAATATGATTAGCTTAAAAATCACATTCTTCTGGGCTGGGGAGATGGCTTCACAGTTAAAAGCACTTGTTCACAAAACTTGCTGGTCCAGGTTCAATTCCTCAGTACCCATGGTGGTAGTTTGAATAGATATCCCCCAATAGATTCAGGAGTTTATGAAAACTTTAGATCTCCAGCTGCCTGGCTGGAAGAGGTGTCTGTATGGGTGTGTTCTAGAGTCCAGCCTTATGGTGCCTCAGGGTGGATCTGGAATTCCAGCCTAAAGGTATGCAGATGCTGCAGCTCTGCCTGGAGTTCCTGCAGTATGCTTTTTTATGGTGCTGGTACTGGTAGTTTTCTGTGTGTGGACCTGTGGAAAAAGCCCAGCTTCTTTCACCATTATGAGACTTCCCCTGGATCTGTAAGTTTCAAATAAATCCCATTCCTCTCATAAATTGTCCAGTTTGGAGGTTTATCCCAGCAATGTGAAGCTGACTATGACCCAATCCATGTAAGCCAGATACACAAAGTGGCACATGCATCTGGAGTTCATTTGCAGTGGCAAGAGGTTCTGGTATACCTATTCTCTGTCCCTATCTCCCTCTCTGATCACAAAAAAATTAAAAAATTATAATCTTCATCATGAATTGTACCTTCTGAATGCTTACTATGTACAGACTTCATAGTTACACTTTCCATGCCAGGATGACAATAGTATGTGCACAGTAATGTTAGTAATATTACCCAGTGCTGCAATCGCCTTCTTGCTAGAACAAACACCTGATCAGAGCAGCTTATGGGAGGAAAGGATTTATTTCAGGCTTACTGATCCCAAGAGAAGCATCATCAGGGTAGAGAAAGCTGGCTCACCTCATCATACATCCATAGCAGAGAGAAAAACCAACATCAGCAAGTACAAACAGCCAGAGCTCAAACTGCTGTCTGTACACTGAATAGGGATCAAGGTCCAATTCCAAGTAGGAAGCATAATCTTAATAAAAAAGGCCTCAGGCTCTGGGGGTACATACATTTATGTTCAAACCACCATACCCAGAATATAGCATATTGTACCAGATAAACCTTAAAGTACAAATATTTATAACTTTGCTGAATCATAGAGAAAATCTCATTTTCTTATAAATAGAAATTTATTTCAGATGGAAAGCTGAGTTCTGAATTCTGTTTGGTGTTTTTAGTTTGATCTTATACCTTGATATCTAGACCTTATGCTTCTAAAAAACAATGGAGGAGAAAGAGGAAGAAGAAGAGAATTATGTGGGTATAAAGTCCCCAGGCCCTATCTAGCCTATTACCAGTGATTGTGTGGACTTCAGAATGCTTGAGTCAAATAAACAAGACCATCGTCATTACAAATACTAAGTTGTTGGATCTGTGGGCTTTGTTTTATTGAAACAATAAAAAATACTGTCAAAATTTAAATTGTGAGGTTTAAACAAAGAAATTAAGAAGACTTTAAACAGCATCTGGCCAGGAACTTTAAGCTGAGATGCAGATCATGAGCATGAGTGAAACAGAGCAGACAGGGAGGTGATGAAAGCTGAAGGCTGGCATAGAGCTTTGTCACATGTTTGTTCACTGAGCACCAAGAAAGCTTTCCTAGTGAATGCTATGCCCAAAGATACACCGGAATTGCTTCTGTTTGAGACATTTTGTTCTAAGTTAAGCATTGCTCCCAGTTAAAATCTAAACCTGTGTGAGGGAAAGAAACGTACTACACTTCCTTGGTTATTAACATCTGTGCTGAGTAGACTTTTGTTTACAAGTAGAAACTCCACACAGGTGGATGCTAGGGTATGAAGTGTGGTGATTGGCCTGGGTCAGCACTTTAAAATGACTTACACAATGTCTTTCCAACATGATTTCCCACACAGTGGAAGCCCAGGGGTAATAAAAGAGGAGTGCAGACCATGTCCTGTCAAGAAGGCACAGGAAAGCAGCTGCATCCGAGACACCATCAGACACAGCACTGGGCACTAGGATGGCCACCTACACCAATTTGCCCAGAACTAATGAGTTCCCAGGATTTAGGACATTCAGTTCTAAAAACAAAAACTAAAGGCAAATGAGGCCACCCTATTAGGCACCAGGAAAATCCAACTGAAAGACATACTTGGTCTAGTTTCAAAGCCTGCTTAGAGACAGTACTGCATTCCTAGCACAAACTTGTCGCTGCCTGGTTATCAGCCAGTTAGAGTAAAGTGCTAATGAGGCCAAGGCTAAAGGTTTGATTTCCCAGGAAACTTTGCTCTCTTCCACAATCAGAATTCCTGCACATCTTTTCGTATCACTGATGAATCACAGAGGCCACAAGAAAGAAATAGCTACTGTGGAACAAAATCTTCCATCACCACTAGAAACATTGGTGGGAGGACACTAATGTTTTCCTGTGCATGAGCATCAAGTTGCTAAAGACTGTCACATGATTGAATTTTTTTTCTGAACTTCTGGGTCTCAGTACAGTGTATACTTTGATAACGATAGTAATAAATGCTATAATTACAATTGTCATGGTGTGCTTTTCCATATTGTATTCTAATCCTGTGAGACAGACATGCCAAGCATGGCCAGCAAATAAGAGAGCCCAGGTTCAAAGTCTTGCTTTCTGATCTTTGCTATTGCTGCTGTAGTACAGGCCACAGCCTACTGTGAAAAAGACATATCCAGAACAGTTACACTCCCTTGACATTGCACTTATCATATCATCATCATGCATCAGTATTCCGAAACATTAAGGTCCCAAGGACCAAGACAGACACACAGCCTTAAGTGTCCTGCGCAGCTTGCTGAGGATTATTTCCTGCATGTGTGGGGCATACTCCACATCCGCATTCCTCACCCTGCCCATCAGGCTCTGAGGTTAGGAGAAGCATGTGGCTTTTAATGTGTACATGCCACTTGTGTTTGAACTATTTTCCCATAGATTTTTCTGCCTTGATCCACATATTCAATGGTGTTTGTATTAGTAACTGAAAGCTGAATTTCCCAAACATGGTTATTTCTCTTTTAGAGCAAATGTTGATAGGATGAGAAGTACCCTGTGTCATAGGGATACGTTACTCATTAACTGACTTCAAAAAAAAAAAACATTGCCTCATCTAGATCAGGAGTCAGGTAAGGAGCTTCCTGCAAAGCAGCAACTGTGCAGAGGTGAAACACGCCAGTTTTCACTTGTTTGGGAGCTTTGGAAATAAGCTTCTGAGCTGATTTCTTGAGTTGGTGGTAGGCAAGTGAACAATGGTGAAGAAAAGGCATTCTTCCAGTGACACTGTGTTCCGGTTTGAGATTCCCAGCAGCCCAAAGAAGACCAGTGCAGCCGCCCCACACAGCTCCACTGACAGCCCAGGCTCCGTGTTTCTCAGGTAGGTGCAACATGGCCCTGACCATGCCCTGAGTCAAATAGGTGACCCTTTCTTCATGTCCTGAAGTAGCAATGGGCCAGAGGAAAGAGGAGCATCAACCCAGATATTCTGCCCAGAGGATCTGAAAGCCACAAAGAGAAGGGATGAGATCTGAGGAAACAGAACTATTGCCAATATGAAGTAAAATCATCTTTAGTGCCTGCTTTTGTACTGTTTTCATGTTAGTTAACTAGCCAGTGAGCAGTTCCTTGCTTCCTTTCAAGTATACAGGAAGCAGAGACAGAGAATCAAACCAAAAATCTACATTGGTGTCAGAATTCCCTGAAGTATTTTCAAAACATTATTACTATGTAGTGGTTATTTAAAAATTACATCAAGACAACTGCCCTGGCTTTTTTTTTTTTTTTTTGCCTTTCTAAATTAAATACCAAAATACTACTAGCTATGCCATATTTCAACTATTTACTACAGAGTGATTGACAGCAATTGTGGCCTGAGTCAGAACTGATCCAGTTAAGCTGCAAATATTAATATCCACAATTAGCACCACTCTGATACAGGGTAATTAGATACCTTGAATGAAAAATCAATTATTTATTCCTTTGGTCTCAGCAGTTCTCTGGCCATTTAAAGTAAAGTAGAAATGGAAACCAAAAGTAAAAGGTTTCTTATGGCACTTTCATGTAGTTTTCCTGTGAACTTTCCAAGTGGAGCAAATAGCCCCGCCCCCGACTTCACCTTCAGGTAGCACTGTCATCAGAAAGTCAGAGTGAAACACCACGCACGGTGTCATGTTCCTGATCATTTAATGAGGGGAAAAGGGTGCTTTAAGTCACAGTTTTTAAAACTAAATTAAAAACAAAGAAATCCCACTTTATTCTGTGGCATTCCCATATCAAAGTGTTAGGTTATGAAATCAAGGTAAGTAGGTTAAAAAAGTTTCATAGACCAAGAATTTGTATAACTTGCGGCTTAGTAGATCTATTTTCATGTTAGCTTAATTGTCCTATCATTAAAAGGAATCTATCTTACTTTCATTACTGGTTGGTTGAACAGAACCATGAGTCTTATACTTAAAAATGCAAAGCATCTGCATTATTTCCATATTTTTCCAAGCTTTAAGTGTCTCTCAAATGCTTTTTTTGTTTAGACTGTCTCTTAAGTACAATTCCATGCACACTCTTCTTAAAAAAATATTTAAATTAAAATGTACCAGCAAAAAAATATGCATTAGAAGGTAAAACTTAAATAAATATGATTTTCAAGGTTATCAATCAATAAATTAGAATACAAATAACACAAAGACATGCACCAACCTATATGCAAGCATCTTTCAGAAAGAATGCAGGCTTCTAGTCTAGTGTTCAACATCAATTATCTATCTTAGCATTTATGAATGCTACTTCTTAAAGATTTTTTAAATTTGTATTTATTACAGAGAAGGAGAGGGAATGGGAATGCCAGGGCCTCTAGTCACTAAAAATGAACTCCAGACACTTGCACTACCACGTGCATCTGGCTTACATGGGTACTGGAGAATCAAACCTGGGTCCTTAGGCTTTGCAAGCAAGTGCCTTAACTGCTAATCCATCTCTCCAGCCATTTTAAGATTTTTAATTTTTAATTTTTGTTTTATTGATGTGTATATGTTGTATGGTCGCACATGCTATGGCATACATGTGGAAGTAAGAGGACAGCTTCTACGTGTGCGTATACCACCTTCATTAAGACAGGTTTCTTACCACTGCAAACAAACTGCCAGACTGCAAAGGGACATCAGACGAGCTGGCTCATGAGTTTGGATTCTCCTGGCTCTGCCTCCCACTGTCATAATTGTAATGGGGTTGCAAATGTATGTAACATTTTGCATTCAGCTTTACATGGATAGCTGGAGAATTGAACCTGGGCTGGCAGGCTTTGAAAATAAGTGCCTTTAACCACTGAGCCATCTCCCAAGCCCCTACAAGTGCTATTTTTTGGGGAAAAGGGGGTTTATTTTGGTTTATAGACTCAAGGGGAAGCTCCATGATGGGACAGGAAAACTATGGCATGAGCAGAGGGTGGACATCACCTCCTAGCCAATATCAGATGAACAACAGCAACAGGAGAGTGTGCCAAACAGTGGGAAGGGGAACCTGGCTCTAACAACCATAAGCCTGCCTCCAACCACACACTGCCTCCAAGAGGCTTAAATGCCCAAATTACCATCAATTGGAGACCTAATACTTAGAACACATAAGTTTATGGGGGACACCTGAATCAAACCATCACATTCTGCCCTTGACCCCCATGAACTGATAGCTAAAATACAATGATAAATAAAATTCAATGCATTCAGCCCAACTTTTAAAGTCCCCATAGTTTTTGTCAATCCCATGATATTCAAACATCCCCATAATCCAAGGTCTTTTAACTGAGCCATAATACAAAAAAAAAAAAGGCACAGGACAAACATCCACACTGCAAAAGACGGTATTGGCCATACCACAGGAATATTCAACCAATACAAGATTTAGCCTTGGAAAACATCAAATTCTGCGGCTCCAAATACAGCAACTCTAGTCAGTGACAAGTCTCCAAGTCCAATAATTCTAACCAGTGACAAGTCTCTAGCGTTCCAACTCCGCCTCTCCAGCTAGGCTGCTCACAGTCCCAGAAAACTTCATCTGGTGCCAGCAGTTCTCTTTGGCAGCCATCCCACAGTCCTGGCATCTTCACTAGGTCTCCACTCACACCACAGCACATCCTCATGGCTCCATTGGTTCTCCACACAGGTAATACAACAAGCCTGTTTCACACTGCCCATGGCCATTTCCAAAATACAAAACCGTTTTGTAAATTCAATGACCCTCTCTTTCCTGTATTTGTTATGCTCCATAGTACCAGGTGGGCTGCCAACTTGTTAATCCAGGGAGGAATAAAGCAGACTTTGAAGAACAGGACACTCCTTCAGCATTCATACCCCTTCAAAAATCTGCATTCTTCCTGCTGTCCCAATGCAGATCAGCTGCCCTAATCTCAACTGCAGCTAAGTGGACAGCAGTTTCAGCCAAAAATTTCATTTTTTTCCTTTTTTCTTTTCTGTGCCATATCCCTCTTCTCATACCAGTACATGTCTACACAATGCAACCCTGCACACGTTCTCAGGGCATGGGAAAACAGCAATCCTCTCACACAAACTGCTTCTAGCCCAATGCAGGCAAAAACTCTTTCTCACCCTCATAAATCCAACCTCACAGTCCATAATTCTTACCAGATTCAGGTCTTTCAACTCTGACCACAATGGTCCATCAAGCTGTACTTACAGCACTGAAAGGCATCTCTTTAGGCCAAGGTTTCAAATCCTTCCACATTCCTTCCTTCCAAAAGGCCAAAGTCACACAGTCAAATTTCTAGCAGCAATGATCCCAATTTTACTATTACAGTAAGCTTCCCATTGCTGCCAGAAAACACCAGACCAAGAGCACCTTTGGGAGAAAATGGTTAATTTTGGCTTATAGATTCAAGGGGACACTCCATGATGGCAGAGGAAAATGATGGCATGAACAAAGAGTAAACATCACCTCCTGGCCAACATCCAATGGACAAAAGCAACAGGAGAGTATGCCCTACAAGTGCTAGCACAAGTGAGTAGGCATTGGAGGACTTTTAGTCTAGTTGAAAGATATTTTATATATGCGCTGGAGAGGTTGCTTACTGGTTAATGCACTTGCCGGCAAAGCCTAATGAGTTCAGTTCCCCAGTACCCACATAAATCCTAATGCAAAAGTGACACATGTGTCTGGAGTTTGTTTGTAGTAGCTGGAAGCCCTGGAATGCCCATTCTATCTATTTAATATTTTGGTATAAAGTCACTGAGAATACATTGTCAAAACATTCAAATATTTATAGATTAAATTTTTAGAACAAAAAATATAAACAAGTAAGTAGTTCTTTTTACCTTCTCAATAAATATTTGGAATTTACGAAGCTGTTTGGTATACCCTATCTTTTCTTTTCTTTTTTTTTTTTCAAATATAAAACAATTTGTTTATTTATTTTGTAAACAAAATTGTGTTAAGAATATAATATCATTGAGAAATATATAAATGACATATGTGAAATGCATGACTCATCTTTGCACATATTTTCATGTTGTAAGGCATTTCCCAAAGAGAACTTTGTCAATAATGTTCATTTAAATATTATACAAATCCTAATGAGTGTCAACGTTTTTTTTAATTTTTATTAACATTTTTCATGATTATAAAATATATCCCATGATAATTCCCTCCCTCCCCACCCCCACACTTTCCCGTTTGAAATTCCATTCTCCATCATATTACCTCCCCATTACAATCATTGTAATTACATATATACAATATCAACCTATTAAGTATCCTCCTCCCTTCCTTTCTCCACCCTTTATGTCTCCTTTTCAACTTACTGGCCTCTGCTACTAAGTATTTTCATTCTCACACAGAAGCCCAGTCATCTGTAGCTAGGATCCACATATGAGAGAGAACATGTGGCGCTTGGCTTTCTGGGCCTGGGTTACCTGACTTAGTATAATACTTTCCAGGTCCATCCATTTTTCTGCAAATTTCATAACTTCATTTTTCTTTACCGCTGAGTAGAACCACATCTTCATTATCCACTCATCTGTTGTGGGACATCTAGGCTGGTTCCATTTCCCAGCTATTATAAATTGAGCAGCAATAAACATGGTTGAGCATGTACTTCTAAGGAAATGAGATGAGTCCTTTGGATATATGCCTAGGAGCGCTATAGCTGGGTCATATGGTAAATCAATCTCTAGCTGTTTTAGGAACCTCCACACTGTTTTCCACAATGGCTGGACCAGATTGCATTCCCACCAGCAGTGAAGAAGGGTTCCTTTTTTTCCACATCCCCGCCAACATTTATGATCATTTGTTTTCATGATGGTGGCCAATCTGACAGGAGTGAGATGGAATCTCAATGTAGTTTTAATCTGCATTTCCCTGATGACTAGTGACGTAGAACATTTTTTTAGATGCTTATATGCCATTCGTATTTCTTCCTTTGAGAACTCTCTATTTAGCTCCATAGCCCATTTTTTGATTGGCTTGTTTGATTCCTTATTATTTAACTTTTTGAGTTCTTTGTATATCCTAGATATTAATCCTCTATCAGATATATAGCTGGCAAAGATTTTTTCCCATTCTGTAGGTTGCCTCTTTGCTTTTTTCACTGTGTCCTTTGCGGTGCAAAATCTTTGTAATTTCATGAGGTCCCAGTGGTTAATCTGTGGTTTTATTGCCTGAGCAATTGGGGTTGTATTCAGAAAGTCTTTGCCAAGACCAATATGTTGAAGGGTTTCCCCTACTTTTTCCTCTAGCAGTTTCAAAGTTTCCGGTCTGATGTTAAGGTCTTTAATCCATTTGGACTTAATTCTTGTGCATGGCGAGAGAGAAGAATCTATTTTCATCCTTCTGCAGATATTTATCCAGTTTTCAAAACACCATTTGCTGAAGAGGCTGTCTCTTCTCCAATGAGTATTTTTGGCATTTTTATCGAATATCAGGTGGCTATAGCTACTTGGGCTTACATCTGGGTCCTCTATTCTGTTCCACTGATCTACATGTCTGTTTTTGTGCCAGTACCATGCTGTTTTTGTTACTATGGCTCTGTAGTATAGGTTAAAATCAGGTATGGTGATACCACCAGCCTCTTTTTTGTTGCTCAGTATTATTTTAGATATTCGGGGTTTTTTGTGATTCCAAATAAATTTTTGGATTGTTTTTTCTATTTCCAAGAAGAAAGCCTTTGGAATTTTGATAGGGATTGCATTAAATGTGTAGATTGCTTTAGGTAAGATTGCCATTTTTACAATATTGATTCTTCCAATCTAGGAACAAGGGATGTTTCTCCACTTTCTAGTGTCTTCTGCAATTTCTCGCTTGAGTGTTTTAAAGTTCTCATTGTATAGATTCTTTACTTCCTTGGTTAGGTTTATTCCAAGGTATTTTATTTTTTTTGATGCAATTTTGAATGGGAGTGATTCTCTGATTTCATCCTCTGTGTGTTTGTTGTTAGCATATATGAAGGCTACTGATTTCTGTGTATTTATTTTGTACCCTGCTACATTGCTGTAGGTTTTGATCAGCTCTAACAGCTTGCTAGTAGAGTCTCTAAGGTCCTTTATGTATAGAATCATGTCATCTGCAAATAATGATAACTTGATTTCTTCCTTTCCAATTTGTAACCCTTTTATGTGTGTCTCTTGCCTTATTGCTATGGCCAAGACTTCCAAACTATATTAAATAAAAGTGGGGACAGTGGACACCCTTGTCTTGTTCCTGATTTTAGTGGAAAAGCTTCCAGTTTTTCCCCATTTAGTAATATGTTGGCTGTAGGCTTGTCATAAATAGCCTTTATTATATTGAGATATGTTCCTTCTATTCCCAGTCTCTGTAGGACTTTTATCATGAAGGGATGTTGGATTTTGTCAAATGCTTTCTCTGCATCTAATGAGATGATCATGTGATTTTTGTCCTTCAACCCGTTTATGTAATGTATTACATTTATAGATTTGCGTATGTTGAACCATCCCTTCATCTCTGGGATAAAGCCTACTTGGTCAGGGTGAATGATCTTTTTGATATACTCTTGTATTCTGTTTGCCAATATTTTGTTGAGAATTTTTGCATCTATGTTCATGAGGGAGATTGGTCTGTAATTTTCTTTTTTTGTTCTATCTTTGCCTGGTTTTGGTATCAGGGTGATGCTGGCCTCATAGAAGGAGTTTGGTAGAATTCCTTCTTTTTCTATGTCCTGGAAAAGCTTAAGAAGCAATGATGTCAGCTCTTCCTTAAAAGTCTGGTAAAATTCAGCAGTGAATCCATCCGGGCCTGGGCTTTTTTTAGTTGTGAGATTATTGATAACTGTTCGGATCTCCATGTTTGTTATAGGTCTATTTAAGTGATTAATCTCATTTTGATTTAATTTAGGTAGGTCATATAGATCAAGGAAATCATCCATTTCTTTCATATTTTCATACTTTGTGGAGTATATGCTTTTGTAGTATGTCCCTATGATTTTTTGAATTTCTCTGGAATCTGTTGTGATGTTGCCTTGTTCATCTCTGATTTTATTAATTTGTGTCTCTTCTCTCTTTCTTTTGGTCAGATTTGCTAAGGGTTTATCAATCTTGTTTATCCTTTCAAAGAACCAACTCTTTGTTTCTTAACCGGAAGTCAACCTACCCTATCTTTTCTCACTGTCTCTGTCTCTGTCTCTGTCTCTCTCTGTCTCTCTCTCTCTCTCTCTCTCTCTCTCCATATATATATATATATATATATATATATATATATATATATATATTTCATTAAAGGAAGCAACTCAAAGCTGAGATGGAGAATAAGATGGAAAACTAACTGAAATGAGATAGTAAGTAAAGGGCTCCTTAAGGAAGTGATGGTTAGGCCAACGTCAGAGGTGGAAAGAGTCAGCCTTGAACAGGTGGGAAGAGAAGCAAGGGTAGGGGAGAGCTGAGTCTTGAGGAACCTGGAAGGGAGCCACCTAGGAAGTCAGAGAAGGTATAATGAAGGTTAGAATTCTATTCTGAGGATCAGAGAAGGGGCGTGACATGATGCAATTTCACTTTAGATGAGCACTCAGACTTCCCTGTGAGTTGTTTCCAGTGTTTGCTCATGCAAACAAAGTGTAGCAGGGGCCTGTCTACTGGTGCACATAGGCTTAGTGTCTCTGAGGTACATACCTAGGAGCGGCATTTGCTTAACATAGAATTTGGACACCATTAAGTTGGTCCATTGATATCAAATTGTGTCATTTAAATTTCTGCCATTGCCGTTGCCTCAACAGCATTTGAATTGTCTGCCTTTTAAATTTTCTTGAGTCTAGGAGGATAGAAATGATATTTCACTGCATCTGTGATGCACATTTCTCATTAGTAACAAAAGGAGCATCGTTTCAGCATGCTTACTAGTCATTTTATCCTCCTCTTCCCCTGGGAAATAAAGATCAGTATCTTTTTTACTCTTTTAGACAGTTTTTAAAATACTCCAGACAGTAATTGTTTGTTTGTTTGGTTGGTTGGTTTGGTTTTTCAAGGTAGGTTTTACTCTGGTCCAGGCTGACCTGGAATTAACTATGTAGTCTCAGGGTGGCCTTGAACTCTCAGCAGTCCTCCAACCTCTGCCTCCCAAATGCTGGGATTAAATGCGTGTGCCACCAAGCCAGCCAGTAATTGTTTTTTTGTTTATATATATCATGTTGCTAATTTTTTTTGTTTGTTTGTTTTTTTGTTTTTGAGGTAGGGTCTCACTCTAGCCCAGGCTGACCTGGAATTCACTATGGAGTCTCAGGGTGGCCTCGAACTCACAGCAATCCTCCTACCTCTGTCTCCTGAGTGCTGGGATTAAAGGAATGTGCCATCACACCTGGCTCATGTTGCTAATTTTTATAACTTGATAAAAAAAAAAAACTCTGATAAGACTCCTTTCCTAGGTTAGAAAGATATGGCTACTCTTGATCCTTTGTTTGTCTCTTTAAAATCTCTTTGATTTTCTATTTAAATCTTAGGGTCAGTTTGTCAAGTAAAAACTTTCATTTCTTAATTGAAATTATACTGAATCAACTTCTCAGTTTGAGGAAATTTGACATTTTATAGTACAAAGATGTCTATTTATAAACATGGCATATCTTTTTACTTAGATCTTCTTTAAAATTTTTTTTGTTGTTCATTTTTATTTGTTTATTTGAAAGCAACAGACAGAGAGAGAAAGGCAGATAGATAGAGAGAGAATGGGTGCCCCAGGGCCTCCAGCCACTGCAAACGAACTCCAGACACATGTGCCCCCTTGTGCATCTGGCTAACTTGGGTCCTGGGGAATCGAGCCTCTAACCAGGTTCCTTAGGCTTCACAGGCAAGTGCTTAACTGCTAAACCATCTCTCCAGCCTTAGATCTTCTTTAATATCCTTAAACAAAATTTTAGAATATTCTACACAAAGATGTTGCACATCATTTATTATATTTATTCCCAGGAACTTTGTACCTGTTTTCATTTAAAAATATTTTTATTGCAATTTATTTTGTTGATGTTATACAAAAAATATATTTAGGTTTCCAAATTGATCTTACATTTAATATCCTTTCTAAATCTTTTTAAAATTTTTATTTATTTATTTGCAAGTGGACAGAGACAGAAAGAAGAGAGATAGACAGACAGGGAGAATGGACACACACACCAGATCGCTTTCCCTGCTGCAAACAAACTTCAGGTGCATGCACCACTTTGTGCATCTGGTTTTATGTGGGTCCTGGGGAACAAACCTGGATTATGAGGCTTTGCAGGCAAACATCTTAACCTCTGAGCCATCTCTCCATCCCCCTAAATCTTTTTATTAGTTTTGGTTAATATATGGGCTCTTAACTAGTTCTTTAGTAGACAATAATATCATTTGAAATATTAGAAATTTTGTTTTGGGTTGAGGAGGTGGCTCAGCAGATAAGAGTAAATTTGGCTTAAGTGTAAGGTTCTGAGAGGGCCAGAGACCATCTGAGTTCAGTCCAGGACAACCACGTAAAAAGTTGGATATGTCCACACAGTCTGTAGCCTTAGTTCTGTGAGGAAGGCAGAAACAAAAGAATTGCTGGGACTCACTGGTCAACCAGTCTGACCAAGAAAATGGCAGCTCTGGGTTTAGTAAGAGATCCTGTCTTTAGAAAACAAAACAGATGCATGAAGGCCCCTCCTTAGGACTTAGACGTGTCTAAGAAGGAAAGAATAGGCTCCTCAGCATAGAATTGCCAGGAAAGAAAGGACCTGCCTTTTCTCAGGGAACTTTACCACAAATTTCAGTCCACTTGTATTGCATCACAGTGTCTCAGTACGTATGTTCTGTGCTGTTACCAGACTCTTGAATGTCTGCAAGTCCCTGTCTCCCTTGACCATCCATGTCAAAGATTCCTGTTCATCTCTCACAATGCACCTACAGGAAAGCTTAGTATGGGAAAGAGAAATGGCTCAGAAGTTAAAAGGTGCTTACTGGCAAAGCCAGGAAGTCTAGGGTTCAACTCTCCAGGACCCATGCAAATCCAGATGCATAAAGTGGAACACATATCTAGAGTTCATTTGCAGTGGCAAAAAGGCCTTGGCATGCCCATACTCTCTCTCCCCCACCTTCTCAAATAAACAAAAATAAAAAACAAGATTTTTTTTAAAAGAAAATTTAGTATATTATCTGGGGAACTTCCCTGTGGCCCCCACTCTGGCCCCTCTGAATTAGCAGCCTTTTCATATGTGTTGACATCATGTCCTATATTTACCATTTATCAGAAAGGATTGCACTGGGTTTTTTTGTTTAGCAAAGCCTACACAGCCAACTTTCTCCCCTCACCTTCAAAGGCTCTGGAAGGATTTCTAGACAGCCACTCACATGTTCATACATTTTTCTAAAATTTTTCTAAAATTGTAGTTTAACTACAATTATGATTGTGCTCCCCTCCACTCCAATTTTTCTGCTATTCCATTTCTCTTCTGTTCAGGTAGACAGGGAATTTTTGGCATTCTGATCTTGGGGCCACTGTTTAGAGATGCATTTATTTGGGAGTTAGAGAAATATATTTATGTGATTTGCTTCATTCTTGTGTACACATTAGTCATTGGTAGCCATCTGGAGCTGTAATTGTTTCCAGAAATATCCCTACCACTAAGACTAAGCCAGTCTGCTTAGTCACACACAGGAACAAGGACCAAAGATAATATCATAATATGAACATTCCCTACAGGCACCATGCATCAGAAGTATGTGGACATTAGAAGACAAGCAAGGATTTGAAATATATGGAAATAGAACCTGGGCTCTGGAAAATTCTTCTAATCATTAAATATAGACATTCCAAGGGATGGACTTTATTCTCATTATTGTCTAGTCAAAATAGAAATTCTGGACTGGAGAGATGGCTCAGCGGTTCAAGCACTTGTCTGCAAAGCCTAACAGCCTAAGTTTGATTCCCCATTCCAGCTCTCTCTGCTTGCAAATAAATAAATAAATAATTTTTCCCCCACTTACACATCTTTATTGGCCCCTTGTGGGGATGAGCTTCTGGAGGGAGACCAGCTCCCTGCTAAAGGGGTCAGAAGTCAGTGGAGGTTGTGGGGGCCCACAACTTTGGAGCCCACAATTTCACTGGAGGGAAATCCATGTCTTTGTCCTAAGTCCTCCTCCCTAACTCCCTAGAACCAGTGCTTGAGCTGCTGCCCAGACTAGAACAAGGAGGCCACTTCTAGGAGGGCATCAGAGATGCGCTGCCCCAGTCTGTGCAAGTCTGGTTTTGTGCTTGATTTTTAAAAATAAAAAAATATATAGAAATTCTGGCCAGGCATGGTGGCGTACACCTTTAGTCCCAGCACTTGGGAAGCAGAGACAGGAAGATCCTGTGAGTTCAAGGCCAGCCTGGGTCTACAGAGTGAATTTCAGGTCAGCCTGGGATATAGTGAGACCCTACCTCAAAAAAAAAAGAAATTCTTCCCTCCTGAGACTTTATCCTTAAGAAGGCAGCTAATATAATTACAAGTAACAAGTCATATTCTTTTCTTTTTGAGGGTAATTGCACACAATAGAATTTATCAGAATTCTTGTATTTGGGGGCATAAAGCAAGAGTAACACTAAAGACAGTTTTATTACACCTACATGTCACATAGATTAGCAGGACATTATCAAGAATGGGTTTGAATTTTTTAAAAATATCATTCAACATTGTCAGAAAGTATTATAAACCATATCAGGCAATTAATTCGAGTGTGTTGCATTACTTTTTTGGATTGGGGAATGTTTATGAAATTTATTAGCTTTTTCAAATTAATACTTCCTTTCCTCAAACATACAAATTCATTTTCACTCGTCATTTTTCTTATGGAAGACATTAAAATTGCATAAGCCTCGGGCCCGCAAAGCTTGCATCTGCCTCTGCTTATAACAGCTTCTGTCCTCCGAACTGAGCTGAGCTTTTTGTGCATGTGGAAGCTGACACTGGCCATGCTGAGTGAGGGTCCATATGCAGCCAACTGAGGAGTCACAAATGCTGGTTTAGAAGTGATTCCTGCTATCAATCCTTCCTTTGTGGCAAATTGAAAAAATATATAAGCTTGGGCTGGAGAGATGGCTCAGCAGTTAAAAGCACTTGCTTGCAAACCCTCAAGGTGCAAGTTTAATTCCTCAATACCCATGTAAAACCAGATGCACAAAGTGGCACATGCCTATGGAGTTCATTTGCAGTGACAAGAGGCCATGGCATGTCCATTCTCATTCTTTCTCTCTCTCTTTCTCCTTGCAAATAAATAAATAGAAGATATGCATAAGAAAACCAATTTTATAAAAATATTTTGAGGGCTGGAGAGATGGCTTAGCGGTTAAATGCTTGCCTGAGAAGCCTAAGGACCCCGGTTCGAGGCTCGGTTCCCCAGGTCCCACGTTAGCCAGATGCACAAGGGGGCACACGCGTCTGGAGTTCGTTTGCAGAGGCTGGAAGCCCTGGCGCGCCCATTCTCTCTCTCTCCCTCTATCTGTCTTTCTCTCTGTGTCTGTCGCTTTCAAATAAATAAATAAATATTTTAAAAAAATATTTTGAGTATTTTTCATTACATCAAATTTTTAATTATCAGAAATTTTTTTCAAAAGAAAAAATAATAACATATTTTAATTTTCAACTCGGATTTTTTTTTTTTTTTTTTTTTTTTGGTTTTGTCAAGGTAGGATCTCTATCCTAGGCTGACCTGAAATTCACTATGTAGTCTCAGGGTGGTCTTGAACTCATAGTGACCCTCCTACCTCTGCCTCCTGAGTACTGAGATTAAAGACGAGTGCCACCATGTCTGGCTCATTTGGTTTTTTGTTTTTTTTTCATTCAGTTTTCTTTTTAAAACTATTTATTTGCTGGGGGGTGTCCCAGGGTCTCTTGCCACTGCAAGCCAGTGTTGTCTGGCTTTACACAGGTGCTGGGGCGCTGGACTCAAGCCAGCAGACTGCAAACGCCTTCGACCACTCCACCATCTCCCCAAATCCTCAATTCAGTTTTAAAAGAAATCTTAATTCCATGCTTTCATAAAGAGCCTTTTTCCTAACAGATTATTTTTCTTTTATTTCATATATATTATTATGAGTTGTACTCTTTTATCCCTTTGCCCCTGCTCTGGTTACCCTTGGGCCCTCCTCAGTGGAGTTAGGGTATTCACTGTGAAGTCATGAAGGCCTCAGTCAGTCCCTGTGAGATAGTAGGAGGGGCCTCTTAACAGATTTTAACAAAATAATTCAGATGCATTTACATGCCTTCATTTTTGTGTATTTGGCTATTTAGCCTTCACAATTTAACAACACCAAAACTAGAAAAGTAGGATTGAATTGAAAGTTCTAGGAATTGCCACCTCTGTAACTTGTCACCTCTGGCTCCTAAGGGCTTTGCATATTCCCTTTGCCCTCTAACCCAGCAGCTGGCAAGTACAGGAAAGTGTATGGAGATGAGACTTTGTAATGGAGCACAGAGCTCAAGAAGGGCAATAGAGAACCTTGCCAGAAAGTACAGAGGGGATGAACGAGGGTTTACAAATAATCCACTGAAAATGACTTCTCTGTTCAGTGGCTTTTTCAAGGGCTTTTATAATATGTGCACTTAACTCTATATATGTGTATGATGTATATGTGTGTGTGTCATAGTGCATATGTGGAGGTCTGAGGACAACCTTGGAGTATTTGTCTTTGCCCTCCACCCTACTTATAACAGGGTCTCCCTTATTGGTATTTTGTTTTTACCTCTTTCTGTGTGTCAGTCTTAGCTGGCCAGTGAGCTCCTACATTCTCTAGGCCCTGCCTCCCATTGTCACGGGTGCACTGGGCTCACGCACTCCCTTATATCCAGCTTTATATGAGTATTGGGGAGTTGAACTCAGGCTGGCAAGCAAGTGCCTTTAACTGCCAAACCATCTCCTCCACCCCATATGTTGACCCTTTATAAACTCAGATGCTTTGTATTACAGTAGATGGGTTATATTACTTTCTACTTTGCTTAGGTGGGGAAAACAAGTGACCCATTTTCAGGTCTACTGTATGACCCAGTTCAACCAAATATTCAGTTCAGAGTGAATCTACAACTGTACCCATGCCGTTTTCACTGACCTGGCCTGGCTTCAAATGATTGGGCTATTTCCAAAATTCAACTCCATCTTCAAGGTACAGTTAATTCAGCTCATCTCCCCTAGGGTGGCTTTTAGAGCCCAAAGGGCCATTCAGTTCAGAAGTAATCAAAGTGCTATGTGAAAGAACAAGGGTTAAGAGATACTTGGAGCCAGACGTGGTGGTGCATGCCTTTAATCCTAGCACTCAGGAGGCAGAGGTTGAAGGATTGCCATGAGTTCGAGGCCATCCTGAGACTACATAGTGAATTCCAGGTCAGCCTGAGCTAGAGTGAGACCCTACATCAAAAAGACCAAAAGACAAAAAAAGATACTTGGAATGGCCAATCCTATGCCAACTCAGTATGTGATTCCGTGAGTTTCCAGTAAAGTGAACAAGTGTTCCTCAACTCATAAAAGGGTTACTTCCCAATAAACCCAAAGTGAGTTAAAAAGACCAGAGGTTAAAGATGCCTTTGGGGGACTGGAGAGATGACTTAGTGGTTAAAGCATTTGCCTGCAAAGCCAAAGGACTCAGGTTCAATTCCCCAGGACCCACGTTAGCAAGATGCACAAGGGGGTGCACACATCTGGAATTCTTTTGCAGTGGCTGGAGGCTCTGGCACATCCATTCTCTCTCTCTCTCTCTCCCTCTTTCTCTGTCAAATAAATAAAAATAAATACACAAATAATATTAAAATATGCCTTTGGGGTGCCCCACCTATCAATCATCACAGTTTAACTGTGTGCCCTTCATGATCATGTGACTGGAGTTATGGCTCTGCCACCACCCAGAACCAAGGGAGAATATTAGGTCACATATCTTGGCCCAGAACAAGAAGATTAAAATTTGAAGTATGGTTTCTGTTCAACACCTACAACCTTAACATCACCATAAAATGGAAAAAGTTTAAGTTGAAACATTGCATGTCAAGGATCATCTATCTATAAGACAGTGGTATTTACTCAAGTGCTTTAAAAAAAAACACTTCATTCATTTATTTATTTAAGAGACAGAAAGTATGGGTGCACCAGGGCCTCCTGCCATTGAAATGAACTCGACGCATACGCTACTTTGTGCATCTGACTTTATGTGTGTATTGGGAAATAAAGCCTGGACCATAAGTCTTTGCAAATATGTGTGCTTAACCACTGAGCCATTTATTTCTCCAGGGTCTAAGTGTTTTTGACAATTGGGGAAACAGGAAGCATGATGGGTAATTCCACTGAAGGGTCTTGGGATGTTTTCCAGTATCTCTGCATAGGGGTGTTTGTACAAAGGTGACTTCCTGGTATGTAGCTGCTTTGGGGCTGATGAGCTGGGCATCTTCCTGATCCCCACTTTCTGCAATGCGAAAAGAATCAGATAATCATAGGGTTGTGGGGAGTATCAAATGAGATGTTTGAAAAGCACTTGGCACTCAGTGAATGTTCTAATATTATCACTTGTTTTTAAAAGCCAGTGGGGGCTGGAGAGATAGCTTAGTGATTAAGGTGCTTGCCTAAAAAGTGCACCCATTCTCTCTCCTCTCTCTCTCTCTCTCTCTCTCTCTCTCTCTCTCTCTCTGCCTCTTCCCCCTCTCTCTCCCTCTCCTTCTCTCTTAAATAAATAAATAAAATATTTTTAAAGCCACTGGAGTGGGACTCCAATGGGAAATAACGGCATATTATTTACTACCTAGAGCTCCTAAGGGCCATAAATATACTCTAACCCCTCTACCCAGCACCTAGAACATAGATGGAACTCTGTGATAAGAAGAAATTCCCATTGAATGGCTAGATGGATGAAGGCAGCTCCTACTTTCAGGAGCTCCAATCCCTGATTTTGACTGACACAGAAACCAAGCAAATGCAGACGATATGAATTCAGTTTGAAAATTACATTACTAGCTCAATACTCCAACTTCTAATTTCCCATCTCATGTGTCCTGCTGACCACCACATGTTGCTTCACTCAGATCTAGACATAAACTGCATAATTCAAATGCTTAGTGACAGCATAGAACGTCTTTAATGTGAAAAGCTATTGGCTGCCAGGGTGATCCTTTCCAGAAGAAAGGAAATCTTTCATTTTACTCCTTCCAGTGGTCCCACAGGGGCAGAACAAGTACCAGAACAGACCTTACTTCAAACAAAGGCCTGTGCAGAGGAAAAAGTAATCTGGAATTAGAAATGCTAGAACATTACAGTGTGTCCTCTTCTCTCATGGAGCTGTGCTACAGCTCCATCACCTGGTCATCTCACCTGGTCAGATCACTGAGGAGGACACTCCATCACCTGGTTGGCTCACTTGGTCAGAGCACTGAGGAGGCTCCATCACCCAGTTGGCTCACGTGGTCAGATCACTGAGGAAGATGCTCCATCACTTGATCAGCTTACCTGATCAGATTATTTGCCTCTATCCACATTGAGGCATGCATGCTAACTTGGGGACTGTATTTTCTTCTTGGTTTGTGACCTGTGACAAAGTAGATTCTGAGTTGATGTCATACCTTCAGAGAGACTTCCCTCACATCATTCTCTCTCACTCTGCTCACAGTATGCCTTTTGCTTATGCCAAGTTTGGCCTCTAGCACACACTGTGACACTTATGATATTTGTTTTTCTTACACAGAATGTTGCCTTTTATTCCATACCAGTCCCTCAGCACAGCTCCTGGCACAGAGCAAACAGTATATGTTAGATGAACAAATGTTGGGAGGGTGATGGATGAATCAGCTGGCTGTCCCTGGCTTGCTGCTGACCTCACCTCAGGAGGCCAGTGCTCAGTGGAACACCCAGGATACACAAGCCATTAATCTCCCAGTCCACGGAGAACAACTAGTGGCAAAGTCAAATGACACCCAGACCTTGTGACTCAGTCCAGGTCCTGTCACTGCTCCACAGAGATTTGCCACTAGAGCTGAACTGGTAGTTCACTCTCTGCGATTGACAATGTTTTGTCTTTGTAACTGATAGGAAAACAGAATGGAAAAGTATAGAATAAAAAAGCTACCAGGAGAGCCGGGTATAATGGTGCATGCCTTTAATCCCAGCACTCAGGAGGCAGAGGTAGAAGGATCATCCCAAGTTTGAGGCCACCCTGAGACTACATAGTGAATTCCAGGTCAGCCTAGGCTACAGCAAGACTTTACCTCAAAAAATAAATAAATAAGCTACGAGGAGAAATATGTATTAAAACTTCTATTTCCATAAATGTAAGTGTAAATTTAATTATAAATTAATTTCACATTGAATTAAATTTTAAAATAAATATACTATAAACTAGGGCTGAAGATATGACTTAGCAGTTAAGTACTTGCCTGTGAAGCCTAAGGACCCCAGTTCGAGGCTCGATTCCCCAGGACCCATGTTAGCCAGATGCACAAGGGGGCGCGTGCATTTGGAGTTTATTTGCAGTGGCAGGAGGCCCTGGCTCACCCATTCTCCACCAACCCCCCCCCATCGCTCTCAAATAAATAAATAAATTTTAAAAAAGGGATCCTGAGACCCTTGTATCTTGGGCATACAGAACATTAGGCCGTCTGAGCACAGGGAGGCAGCTCTGCCCCTAAGGTCATACACAGCCCTAAGAAAATGAAGTACAAGAGTTGACCCAAACATGAAGCAAACAGCCTGACCTGAAGAAAGGAAGAGGAAGAGACAGAATCTCCCCTGGGTAAAACAGCATTTGCTATCTCTGTGAAAAACAAAATGCACATCAAGGTGCTGAGACAACTCTCGAGCAGAAGATAGAGAAGAAAGGGAGGAAATACAATAGAAGTCAGATGTTCCTCAGTGAGAAAACAGGCACTCAAAAGCTTGGCCTTGGGCTGGAGAGATGGCTTAGCGGTTAAGCGCTTGCCTGTGAAGCCTAAGGACCCCGGTTCAAGGCTCGGTTCCCCAGGTCCCACGTTAGCCAGATGCAGAAGGGGGCGCATGCGTCTGGAGTTCGTTTGCAGAGGCTGGAAGCCCTGGCGCGCCCATTCTCTCTCTCTCCCTCTATCTGTCTTTCTCCCTGTGTCTGTCGCTCTCAAATAAATAAATAAAATGTTTTTAAAAAAAAAAAAAAAAAAAAAAAAAAAAGCTTGGCCTTGTCCCAAACTCTACACAAAATGTCCTCCAGGAATACCATCATCTGGGTTGTTTTCCTAGAGATCATAAGGAATCATAGCCAGGCGGTTAGAAGCTGAGTTAGCAGCTCCCCTCTACTTGCTGTCTTTGGGGAACAAAGGCATCCACCCTGTCATCGTCTCCAGCCAAGTCTGCTCATCACTCTTGGCTTGATTCCAGGCTGTCCATCAGGCAAAGGCAAGTCCAGACAAGTCACCAACATGACCATGAATCCCCCAAAGAAGCCACCCAGTCCCGATAGATGACAAGGACCGAGATGTAGCTCAGTGGTGGAGAATTGTTCTAGCAGATGGAAGGCCCTTGGTTCAGTTTCCAGAGGTACAAACAGGTAACAACAGAAAGAATGGTTTGGTTGTCAGTGGCATCACAACACATGATGCCAAAACTTAGCCTCTGAAAAGACGAGCATGTATTATCTCATGCAGCGTCTGTGCATTCTGACCTGGGAGCAAGCTAGCTAGGCAGCTCCAGCTGAAGGCCACTCCTTGAAGTTGCCATCAGCTCCTAAGCAAGACTGCAGTCCTCCTCAGTCCACTGAGCTAGAGGATGTTTCCAGACAAAGACAGGGGTGAAGAAAAAGGGACACGATGCTTTAAAAAGTACTTTATGGTGCTGGGGAGATGGCTTAGCAGTTAAGGCACTTGCCTGCAAATCCAAAAGACCCAGGTTCAATTCCCCAGTATCCACATAAAGCCAGATGCACAAGGTGATGCAAGCATCTGGAGTTCATTTGCAGTGGCTAGAGGCCCTGGTGTGCCCATCCCCCCACCCCCCTCAAATAAATAAATTAATTGAATATATATTTTTAAGTACTTCATGGCTCTCTCTTGGCACCACCCTCAGGGTGTGTGCATGCGTGTGTATGTCCAGCTCTTACCCTGTGTTGCTTGGACACATGTGAGTCTGGATTCTACCTCTACCCAGCCTGGCTGGATCGGGATGGGAGAGCATAGCATGGTATCTTGATCTAAACTTTTCAGCTTGCCTCTGCTTTAGAGTTTGGCATAATTTCTCACTTTGATTACCTGCATGGTTTTCCTCCTGTCTCTGATCTACCATGTGGATGCTCTCACTAACTCCAGGCCTGCTACCTGTGTAGTTTCCTTAAGTGTGGGGTAACCATGAGTGTAACCCTCTTCATTTCTCATTCCTCCTCTGAATTTCTTGGTCTCTGCTTTGATAGTTTCCCTCTTCAGGAAAGTACATGGTGGATACCATGTGTGTTAAATCTCTCTATATATGCATCTAAGTTCTATCCTCCAATGCTTGTGGCTCTATTCCAGTTCTCTGACACCCCCCCCCCCAAAAAAACTCAATTTCTCTTAAGTGAACCTTATAAACTACAGTGTTTTCACACGAGGGCATGTTTCCTAAATCTTACAATTTGTGATTTCTCCCTTAAGTAAAACCCACAATATGTGATTTCCCTCTAAATATAAAATTAAATCATAATTTTTTAGTAGTACTTTATGTAGCCAGGTATGCTGGTGAATACCTTTAATTCCAGCACTTGGGAGGCAAAGGTAGAAGGATTGCTGTGAGTTTGAGGCCATCCTGAGACTACATAGTGAATTCTAGGTCAGCCTGGGCTAGAGCAAGACCCTACCTAAAAAAAAGGGGGGGTGATGGAGGGATGGCTTAGAGGTTAAGGCGTTTGCCTGCAAAGCCAAAGGACCCAGGTTTGATTCCCCAAGACCCACATTAGCCAGATGCACAAGGGGGCGCATGCATCTGGAGTTCGTCTGCAGTGGCTTGGAGGCCCTAGCATGCCCATTCTCTCTCTCTCTCTCTCTCTCTCTCTCTCTCTCTCCCACTTTCTCTGCCAAATAAATAAATAAATAAATGTTTTAAAGACTTCAAAAGCCAAACTCAATGATTCAAACATCTGTTAAACTACTTCATTCCTCCCAAATACCTGCCTTCCACATTATAATGACCTTAAACATGGAGGGACTAGGACATTGTCTTACCCAAGAATAAACACCAAGGTTCCAAGCAGCCATGTAAATGCTGTCATTGTTGCTGGCTCTGTAGTCAGATTTGTTTAATCAGAGTTGGGGACTCAAACCCAGTACCTTGCACATGCAGTCTAACAGTGAGCTCAATTCTGAGCCGTGTTAAGTTTTGAAAAACTAGGCCTTCCAGAAATCTAAAATCTACTTCCCTGACAATTCCAGTTTGACCTGAGAAGTAGCACAGGACAGCAAATAAGAGCCCTGCCTTCTCTGCCAGGTGCCTGGGCCCCCATCTCATGTAAGTTACTCAGCTGTCTGTATTTCAGTTTGCTCTGCTGCTAAAAGAAAATTGTAACTTCACAGGGCCATCCTAATGCCTCATGAGTTACCCTACCTGTGAAGTGTTCAGAAAACTACCTGAGCCTACCTAAGTTCCATGGCAGTGTCACTCAGAATACATCTGGCTAATTTCTAACTTGGGCTGTTGGGGTGGTTTTATTCAGGTGTCTCCCATAAACTTAGGTGTTCTGAATGCTAGGTTCCCAGCTGATGGAGATTTGAGAATTAACGCCTGCTGGAGGCAGTGTATTGTTGGGGGCGGTCATATAGGAATGCGGTAGTTTGGTTCAGGTGTACTCTATCAACTTAGGTGGTCTGAATGCTGGGTTCCCAGCTGATGGAGATTTGGGAATTAATGCCTGCTGGAGGCAATGTATTGTTGGGGGCGGTCATATAGGAATGCGGTAGTTTGGTTCAGGTGTACTCTATCAACTTAGGTGGTCTGAATGCTGGGTTCCCAGCTGATGGAGATTTGGGAATTAACGCCTGCTGGAGGCAATGTATTGTTGGGGGTGGTCATATAGGAATGCGGTAGTTTGGTTCAGGTGTACTCTATCAACTTAGGTGTTCTGAATGCTGGGTTCCCAGCTGATGGAGATTTGGGAATTAACGCCTGCTGGAGGCAATGTATTGTTGGGGGTGGCTTATGGGTGTTATAGCCAGTTTTCCTTGCCAGTGTGTGGCATACTCTCCTGTTGCTATTGTCCACCTGATGTTGGCCAGGGGTGATGTCCACCCTCTGCTCATGCTGTCATTTTCCCTGCCAACAGGGACCTTCCCCTCGAGCCTGTAAGCCAAAATAAACCTCGTTTCCCACAAACTGCTCTTGGTTGGGTGATTTCTTTTTTTTTAATATTTTTTATTTTTATTTATTTATTTGAGAGTGACAGAGAGAGAGAGAGAATGGGCACACTAGGGCCTCCAGCCACTGCAAATGAACTCCAGATGCGTGCGCCCCCTTGTGCATCTGGCTAGCATGGGTCCTGGGGAATCGAGCCTCGAACTGGGGTCCTTAGGCTTCACAGGCAAGTGCTTAACCACTAAGCCCTCTCTCCAGCCTGGCTGGGTGATTTCTGCCAGCAATGCGAACCTGACTGCAACAGTAAAGTGCTTCTGAGGAATGGGACTGCTGCTAGACACCCGACTGTGTGGCTTTGGCCTTTTGAAGCGGATTTTCAAGAGGACTGTGAGAGGGTCTGAAACCTTGGCCTAAGAGATGCCTTGCAAAGCTATAAGTACAGCTTGATGGACTATTCTGGTCAGAGTTGAAAGGCTGGCCTGAATATAGTAAGAACTATGGACTGTGGGGGGTGGCTTATGAGGGTGAGAGAGAGAGTTATACTTGGACTGAGCTATCAGTTTGTGTGAGAAGCTTGCTGTGCCTGTGTCCTGATAAATTGTGCAGGGTTGCTTTGCATAGAAAGGGAGTGATATGAGCAGAGGTTATGGCACAGAAAGAAATATTTAGGCCAAAATTGCTGCCTGTTCAGCTGCAATTGAGAGATTACAACCTTTGAGATTGGGCCAGCTGACCTGCAACAGGAAGAATGTAGACTCTTGAAGGGGACTGACTGCTCAAGAAGTGTCCTGTTCTTCAAAGTCTGCTTTATTCCCCCCTGGATGAACAAATTGGCACCCTACCTGGTATTGTGGAGTATAAGAAATGCAGGAAAGAGAGGGTCATTGAGTTTGCAACAGTCTTGTGTTTTGGAAATGGCCATGCACAGTATGAAGCAGGTTTTCTAGATGCCTGCATGGAGACCCCATGGGACCATGAGGATGAACCATGGGTGGCAGTAGAGACCCAGTGCAGATGCCAGGACCATGAGATGGCTGCCAAGGAAAGCTGCTAACCTGATGAAGTTTTCCAGGACTGCGAGTAGCCTAGCTGGAGGTGCAGAATTGGAACTCCAGAGACTTGTTGCTGGTTAGAATTATTGAACTTGGAGATTTGTCACTGACTAGAGTTGTTGGACTTGAAGCTACAGAGTTTGATGTTTTCCCTGATTGTTTTAAATCTTGTATTGGCTGAATATGTCTTTTCTATGCCCAATGCCATCTTTTGCAGTGTGAACATTTATTCTGTGACATTATGGGTTGGGGGGATTTTTTTAGCATTATAGCTCAATTAAAAGATCTTGGACTATAAGGATGTTTTAATATCATCGGGATTGATAAAAACTATGGGGACTTTGAAAATTGGACTGAATGCATTGTATTTTACATCACATATGGATATCAGTTTATGGGGACCAGGGGCAGAATGTGGTGGATTGACTCAGGTGTCCCCCATAAACACAGGTGTTTTGAATGCTAGGTTCCTAGCTGATGGAGATTTGGGAATTAATGCCTCCTGAAGGGAGTGTATCCTTGGAGGCAGGCTTACAGGTATTATAGCCAGTTTTCCCATGCCAGTGTTTGGCACACTCTCCTATTTCTATGGTCCACCTTATGTTGGCCAGGGGGCGATGTCCACCCTCTGCTCATGCCATTGTTCTCCCTGCCATCATGGAGCTTCCCCTCGAGCCAGTAAACCAAAATAAACCTCTTTTCCCACAAGCTGCTCTTTGTTGGGTGACTTCTGCCAGCAATGCGAACCTGACTGCCACAGCTGTCCTGTCACATGTTGCTTTATTAATGTGGGTAATGATTGAGTGACCTCGTTGTCATGCTCATTCGGCACATCACCTGTTAAATGCCACTTTTTTTGTTTATGAGACTGTCGTTCACCTTAGGGTCCTCTCAAAAGTAGTGTTACTCTTCTTTCCTTAGCAAGGGCCTCTCACTAAACTTGGGGATTGCAAGTTAAAATAGGCCTAACTAAAAAAAAAAAAAAATATATATATATATATATATATGTATATATGTATATATACATATATATATATATATATGTATATATGTATATATACATATATATATATATATGGCTTAAAACTTAGTAAGTGTTTTACAGCATAGGGTTATAATGTATATTTTTCAAAAGATATTTTAGTATTTTCCAAATTTTTTTATCGACAACTTCCATAATTGTAAACAATATCCCATGGTAATTCCCTCCCTCCCCAACTTTCCCATTTGAAACTCCACTCTCCATCATATCCCCTCCCCCGCTCAATCAGTTTCTCTTTTATTTTGATGTCATCATCTTTTCCTCCTATTGTGATGGTCTTGTGTAGGTAGTGTCAGGCACTGTGAGGTCATGGATATCCAGGCCATTTTGTGTCTGGAGGACCACATTTTGTAAGGGGTCCTACCCTTCCTTCGGCTCTTATATTCTTTCCACCACCTCTTTTGCAATGGACCCTGAGCCATGGAACGTGTGATTGAGATATTTCAGTGCTGAGCACTCCTCTGTCACTTCTTCCCAGTACCATAATGCCTTCTGAGTCATCCCAAGATCACTGCCATCTGAAAAGAGAAGGTTATCTAGCCAAAAGTGAGAGTAGCATTAATATATGGGTATGAACATTAAAAGAAAGACTTACTGGGTAGTTTGGTGAGCATAGTATATACGTTTAGCCAGACAACAGCAGACATTACACTTTAGGGCTCATGACTACCCCTGTTGCAGGTTTTCAGTATCAGGGATGTATTCCCTTCCATGGAGCGGGCCTCCAGTCAAATAGGGGATGGTTGGTTTCCCCCATAAAAGATATGTCCCTTTTGCACTAGTTGGCTCATTTGGCCTAGCTGGCCAAAAATAAGGTGTGAAGTGTCCACTGCTGGGTATCTTCACTGGTGATTTCTCTCTTTCCCATTGAACAGCATGCAGCATGGCTTTTTACAGCTTTCTGTCAGCTGGTCTACATGAAGGAGGTTTTCAGCTCAGCTCCAGCAGGATTTCTCAGTGACCTTACAGCCCAAGTATGTGGAGTCTTCAGCAATAGGGTCTTACCATCTATTCCTGGTGGGAAACCAAGGGCCTCAGCAATGGCCTGTAATGTTTGGGGACATCAGGGTCCCCCATGGCCAACAACTCACTGGAAGGCATCCCATCCCTGGCACTGAAAATTTTCTGGTAACAATCTATGGCTCCTGTATGTTCCATTGTCCAAAAGAGTAGGTTTCCATATGACTTATTTATATCCTCTTAGATTTTTGATTAGCCTTCCCTCTGCCTTTATTTAGTTTCTTCCCCTGACCTCACTTAGGCCTTTTCACTCCCATTAATCTGTCCTTCTACTTACATATATATAAAATACCATCCTATTAAATCCCCCTTCCATCCCTTTCTGTTCCCTTTATATCTCCTTTCTAGCTTACTGGCCTCTGCTACTGAGTTTTCTTCCCACTCACACAGAAGTCCAATCATTTGTATCTAGGATCCACATATGAGAGAGAACATGTGATGCTTTCTAAGCCTGGGTTACCTCACTTAGTATAATACTTTCCAGATCCTTCCATTTTCCTGCAAATTTCATAACTTCAATTTTCTTTACTGCTGAGTAGAACTCCATTGTGTAAATGTGCCACATCTTCATTATCCACTCATCAATTGAGGGACATCTAGGCTATTTCCATTTCCTGGCTATTGTAAATAGAGTGGCAATAAACATGGTTGAGCAGGTACCTCTAAGACACTGAGATGAGTCCTTAGGATATATGCCTAGGAGTGTTATAGTTGGGTCATATGGTAGATCTATTTTTAGCTGTCTTAGGAACCTCCACACTGATTTCCACAATGGCTGGACCAGATTGCATTCCCACCAACAGTGTAGAAGGGTTCTTTTTTTTCCACATCCTCACCAGCATTTGTGGTCATTTGTTTTCATGATGGTAGCCAATCTGACAGGAGTGAGATGAAATCTCAACATAGTTTTAATCTGCATTTCTCTGATGACTAGAGATATAAAGCATTTTTTAGATGTTTATATGCCATCTGTGTTTCTTCTTTTGAGAACTCTCTATTTAGTTCCATAGCCCATTTTTAACTGGATTGTTTATTATTATATAATTTTTTTAGTTCTTTGTATATCCTAGATATTAATCCTCTATTAGATGTATAGCTGGCAAAGATTTTCACCCATTCTGTAGGTTGCCTCTTTGCTCTATTCATAGTGTCTTTTGCCACACAAAAGCTCTGTAATTTCACGAGGTCCCAGCAGTTAATCTGTGGTTTTATTGCCTGTACAACTGGGGTTAGATTCAGAAAGTCTTTGGCAAGACCAATATGTTGAAGGGTTTCCTCTAGCAGTTTCAGAGTTTCATGTCTGATACTAAGGCCTTTAATCCATTTAGACTTAATTCTTTTTTTTTTAATGTTTTGTTTATTTTTATTTGAGAGCGACAGAGAAAGAGGCAGAGAGAGAGACAGAGAGAGAGAGAATGGGTGCACCAGACTTATGTGGGTCCTGGAGAATCGAGCCTTGAACTGGGGTCCTTAGGATTCACAGGCAAGTGCTTAACCGCTAAGCCATCTCTCCAGCCCTAGACTTAATTCTTGTGCGTGGAAAGACATAAGGATCTATTTTCATCCTTCTACAGATACATATCCAGTTTTCCCAGCACCATTTGCTGAAGAGGCTCTTTCCTCCAATGCGTATTTTTAGCCTGTTTGTCAAAGATGAGGTGGCTATAGCTACCCAGACTTACATTTGGCTCCTCTATTCTGTTCCATTGATCTACAGATCTGCTTTTGTACCAGTACCATGCTGTTTTTGTTACTATGGCTCCATAGTTAAAAATTAGGTATGGTGATACCCCTAGCCTTAAGCCAGCATCACCCTGATACCAAAACCATGCAAGGATAGAACAAAAAATTAAATTTACAGACCAATCTCCCTCATGAACATAGATGTAAAAATTCTCAACAAAATATTGACAAACAGAATACAAGAATATATCAGAAAGATCATTCATCCCAACCAAGTAGGCTTTATCCCAGAGATGCAGGGATGGTTCAACATACACAAATCGATAAATATGGACTAGAGGGCAAAAATCACATGATCATCTCATTAGATGCAGAAAAAGCATTTGACAAAATCCAACATCCCTTCATGATAAAAGTCCTACAGAGACTATGAATAGAAGGAATATATCTTAACATAATAAAGGCTATTTATGACAAGCCTACAGCCAACATAATACTAAATGGAGAAAAACTTGAAGCTCTTCCATTAAAATCAGAAACAAGACAAGGGTGTCCACTGTCCCCACTTTTATTTAAGATAGTATTGGAAGTCTTAGCCATACCAGTAAGGCAAGAAACACACATAAAATGGATGCAAATTGGAAAGGAAGAGATCAAGTTATCATTATTTGAAGATGACATAGTTCTATACATAAAGGACCCTAAAGAATTTGCCAGAAAACTGTTAAAGCTGATAAACACCTGTAGCCATGTAGCAGGATACAAAATAAATGCATAGAAATCAGTAGTCTTCCTATATGCTAAAAACAAACACACAGAGGAGAAAATCAGAGAATCACTCCCACTCACAATAGCATCAAAAAATAAAGAAATAAATAAAGTACCTTGGAATAAACCTAACCAAAGAGGTGAAGGATCGCTATAATGAAAACTTTAAAACACTCAAGAGAGAAATTGCAGAAGACACTAGGAAATGGAAAAACATCCCTTGTTCCTGTATGAGAAGAATCAATATTGTGAAAATGGTAATCTTACTGAAAGCAATCTACACATTTAATGCAATTCCCATCAAAGTTCCAATGGCATTCTTCATGGAAATAGGAAAAACAATCCAAAAATTCATTTGGAAGCACATAAAGCCTTGAATAGCTAAAACAATTTTGAGCAACAAAAATAACATTTTCCAAATGTTTGACATTGAGAAATAGAATTACATGCCAACTACTGACCAAGGGTTTCACTGTTGACGGTGAATAAAGTAGCAAAATTTTAGGTTGGGTTCTTTCAAAAAAAAAAAAAAAAACCCACAAGGAAGTCTACTTCCATTGTATATATCAATAGGTATAGCTCTACTATATGATAGCCCCTCCTCCTTCCCTAGTGGACCAGCCACATGCAAGCAGGCTAAAACGAGAAGACACTTTGACTTTGAACTTTCACCAATATCTGGGTTTATAATAATAAAACAGAGTTTGTTTTATTGTGGCCCTACCTGCTTCTATACTTGCTTCTTTGCCCAAATTAAAGTTTTAAGGTAATGCTTGCTGTAAAGCATAGTAAATATTTAACTGCAATATCAAATGACCTTTATTAAAGTCCCATATCTAATTGACAGAGGAGGAGGTTTGCTTGTTATTTTCCATGTAGTTACATAAATCGCAACTAATTCATGACATTAAGAAGATAATACGATAAAATGTACACTTCTGACCACACCACAGTTTGTTTTTTTTTTTTTAACCTTGGACTCCATTAGATCCTAAAGAGCACTGGCAGTTTATTGCTGAGATCAAAAGAAATAAAATCATTCTACTGTGTGCTTATAAAATTCTTTGATGGTGCTATCTAACCATGTACTTTCACATAATTTCATCAGAAACTCACTGTTATGAACAGAATGATAGCTTATCTGTTAGGCAATTCTTTAATTTTCTTTTTTAAAGAGAGAGAGAGAGAATTGGCACACCTGGGCCTCAGCCACTGAAACTGAACTCCAGACACTTGTGCCACCTAGTGGGCACGTGCAACCTTGCACTTGCCTCACCTTTCTGTGTCTGGCTTATGTGGGATCTTGGGAGTTGAGCATGGGTCCTTAGGCTTTGCAGGTAAGTTCCTTAACTGCTAAGTCATCTCTCCAGCCCTTGTTAGGCAATTCTTAATGGGAGCCCACTTGATATTTTCTTAATAAAATAACAATAATCTAACATTTATGGAAGTTGTCTGTATGCCTGATGACACCTTCTAAACCCTTTGCTAAGAGCTAATTCAAACTTCATAACTAAGAAATGGAAACTACAACTGCCCAATAATCCAGATAGGAACCTGAAATAAGACTTGGAAAGACTCATAAATAAGTTGAACTCAATATTGACTCCAAATCCCATGCTTTTTAAATTCCAGTATATCCCAACTTCTCACATCTTTTTTTTTTAATTTATTTATTTATTTGAGAGTGACAGAGACAGAGAGAAAGACAGATAGAGGGAGAGAGAGAGGATGGGCGCGCCAGGGCTTCCAGCCTCTGTAAACGAACTCCAGACGCGTGCGCCCCTTGTGCATCTGGCTAACGTGGGACCTGGGGAAGCGAGCCTCGAACCGGGGTCCTTAGGCTTCACAGGCATGTGCTTAACTGCTAAGCCATCTCTCCAGCCCAACTTCTCACATCTTTAACTTCCCTCAATCATTGAGAGAGAGAATTGGACTAAAAGATGTGGACCTAAAATCTTATTCATTAGAGGCAAGATAGATGCCTCAGTGGTTAAAGGCACTTGCTTACAAAGCCTGACCACCTGGGTTCAGTACTCCAGCACTCACATAGAGCCAGATGCACAAAGTGGCAATGCAGCTGGAGTTTATTTGCAGGAGAAACAGGCCCTGGAATGCCCATTTCATATTCTCTCTCTTTCTCCTCTTCTTCTTCCCTTCTTTCATAAATAAATTTAATTTTTTTTTAAATCTGCTATGTGCTGGGCATGGTGGTGCACACCTTTAGTCCCAGCACTTGGAAGACAGGGGTAGGAGGTTTGTCATGAGTTCAAGGCTACCCTGAGACTACATAGTGAATTCCAGATCAACCTAGGCTAGAGTGAGACCCTACCTCAAAACAAAACCCAAAAACTAAAAACAGCTGGGAATGGTGGTGCACGCCTTTAGTCCCAGTACTCAGAACACAGAGGTAAAAGGATCACCATGAGTTCGAGGCCACCCTGAGACTACATAGTGAGTTCCAGGTCAGCCCGGGCTACAGCAAAACCCTACCTCAAAAAACTAAAAATGAATAAATAAATAAAACCAAAAAGTAAATAAGTTAGTTGTTCCCAGGAAGTGGAGGTAAGGAACAATGAGACTGACTGTTAATGGATACAAAGTTTTGTTTTCTTTCAGAAAGAGTGATAATGAAAATGTCCTAGAGTTAGACACTGATGATAGTTGCACAATTTTTTAAAAATATATTTTATTTTATTTATTTGAGAGAGAGAGAAAGGCAGATAGAGAGAAAATGGGCCCACTGGGGCCTTCAGCCACTGCAAATGAACTCCACATACATGTGTCACCTTGTGTATCTGGCTTACGTGGGTCCTGGTTAATTGAACCTGAATGCTTTGGCTTTGCAGGCAAGTACCTTAATCTCTAAGCCATTTCTCCAGCCCAGTTGCACAATTTTCTATTGATACAAAAACTACTGAATTGTGCACTTTAAAGGGGTGAATTTTGAGTTGGGCATGGTGGCACCTGCCTTTGATCCCAGCACTTGGGAGGCAGAGGTAGGAAGATCTCTGTAAGTTCGAGGCCACCCTGAGACTCCATAATGAATTCCAGGTCAGCCTGGGTTAGAATGAGACCCTACCTTGAAAACAACAACAACAAAAAAAAGGTGGTGAATTTTGTGGCATATGAATCAAATCTCCATAAAGTTAAGAGATGCCTAAAGGCATTCCTTTTTTGAAAGTATATATGCTACAAATAATTTTTTTAAAAGATAATGTTTTTCGATGACCAATAAATTGGTTCCCCTATTTTCAGAAGTATTGTTACCTTTTTCTTTAACTAGAACTACTAAATCACTATTTTATTTGACATTTCAAAAATACCTTAAGCGCCAGGGACAGAGCTCATTTAGTAGATTGTTTGCCTGCATAAGTCTTGGATTCAATTCCCACCACTGCACAAAATGCTACTCTTTTATCTTTTTACCAAAAGTACGTAGGGTTAAAGTACAAATGTATTAGGATAATTACCATAAGCAAAGAGATTTGCCAGGCATCTGTAAGACAGCCCCATACTCAGAGGTCCAACAGAGGGATTCATGAAGCTCAACATGGAATTCTATTCATGGCTATGATTTATTGAAGTGATAGAATCAACAGGCTTATACGAATAATGATAATGGTAGAGTCAGGGAGAATCCACATGCAGACTTCCCTGTGCTTTCTCCATGAAGGGTCTCAGAGAGCACATTTCCCATAACAGAAATATAGCAACATCTGTGTAGTGCTTCTGAGGAGGGAAGCCCCTGACAGACTCAGGACACAGGATTTTTACAGAAGGCACCCCTTGCCTAGCACATATACCAAACTCAGATCCCTCAAAAGAAAACAGAAGTTCAGCAAAAACCATATGATTAGCATAGTTCTCGGTACAAGGAGCCATCTTTCTCAGAACTGACAAGACTTCAAAGGTCCCAGTTCTTATCTGCCAGCTACAGGTTAACTGCTCTGGCTTGCCTGTATAATAGCCTCAGGCCTCCATGTTAATTCTTTTCAGTCAGGAGTGAAAAATAAAGATATCAAAACCACTACCCAAGGAAAAGAGACCTTAAAAGGCAGTGGAAGAGGAATAAGGACTCTCTTAGAAATAAGCTCAACAAGGTCTCAGGGGACACAGGGGACAAAAGTGAAAATCTGACACCCACTTCTATAAGTTAGACTCCTTCAGTGAAGAGCCCTGACTACTTTGAGGTGGGCTCAGAAAGTTCTGGCTAGAAGCAGTTCAGGTACCCATCAAGGACTTTCATTTGCCTTCCATGTGGAAATAAACTCTTGGTGCTTCCTGGAGTCAGGGTTTATCACACAGGGGCATGCACATGGTAGGTAACCAACCACTGTTTCATTACCCTACACCCTCAGACCAGGATGTCCTTGAAGGAGAGGTGAAGGGAAGAAGAGATGAAGTACAGAGATTCTTTGACTTACCTTTTTTCCCTAGACATTGAAGAAGTTGTCACAGATCCCAGAAGCTTGAATGCCATCAAGAACAAAATTCATGCCGGGTGTGGTGGCACATGCCTTTAATCCCCGCACTCGGGAGGCAGAGGTAGGTAGATTGCCATGAGTTCAAGGCCAACCTGAGACTATGTAGCGAATTCCAGGTCAGCCTGAGCTAGAGTGAGACTATACCTCAAAAAATCAAAACAAACAAACAAGAACAGAATTCATGACATCCTGGAAGTACTGAGCAGGCTTGCTATTGTTATTAGCCAGATCAAGTTTAACTTGCATCTCAAGCAAGGTGGAAGAATCTGTTTGCTTTCCCAGCTCTTTTTGGAAGAGGTAATTACAGCAAATCAACTAGAACATATTTGGGGGGAAAAAAAAAGTAGATAACATTAAAGTGCTATGATATAAGAATTTGTACACCAACATACCTGTTATCCCAGCACTGGGAAGGTAGAGGTAGAGAACAGAAGTTCAAGGTCATCCTCAGCTAAATAGCTAGTTCCAAACCAACTTGGGCTACATAGCACCCAGGGCCAGAAAACAAGCAAACAAAAAGCTTTACTTTTGACCAGAAAATTACAAAACATAGAATTATAGTAAAGGACACTGTGTTTATAAGAAATAGATAAGAAGGGGCTGGGAGATTGCTCAGTGGTTAAAGGCCCATGCTTGTAAAACCTGCCAAGCCAAGTTTAATTTCCCAGTGCTCATGTAAAAGCCAGATGGGTACTAGTTTGTAGCAGCAAGAGACCCTAGCATGCTCACACACATACAAATGTAAATAAATAAATAATAAAAATAAATAGTTAAGGGCACATAGCTATTTAGAATTTTTTTCACTACCCTACCTGCTTTGACTTTTCCATTTTCCCTCCTGCTTTGCCCTTCCTGGAGTCACCCATCAGCTCCCTTCACATCCCTTTTCCCTTTCCATCAAGATGACCTTATAATCTGATTGTACTTTCTAAAAACTCAAATAACTGGAAAAAAGTTTCCTCTTACAGTTATAGCTCCCTGATTTCTCAAATGTAAGATTCTATCTCACCAAGATGGTTTCTAGTAAAAACTACATGTTTGTATGTACAAGTACTTGAAACTTCCAAATTAATAGTTTGATTTTAAAGTTACCTTTAGAAATCATCAAAGATCATAAAAAGAAATAAATTCTCCTTGCTAAATGGTACCTTCAACACTCCCAGAAGAGGAAAAGAAAAACAGTAAATTCTTACTTACTTCCACAGCATAGAAACATTACATAATCTTTCAAATCTTCAAGGACAGCCTTTAAGTGCAAGTGTCTGCACACGAGGAAGCACTGCTTCCCTACAGTAGTCTGAATGTGGGCTGGGGTTCCTGGAAGAAACATTCAAGGTAAAGCCCTTCCAAGGAGGAGCCTCCATCTTACTCTCCAGATTTCATCTTCACAGAAGTCAAATTATCTTTATCCAAATAAGTCAATTTAGAAACAAGGCACACAGATGAATGACTAACAGGATAAGCCAATCTCTGGGATAAGAGTTACTTCCCACTCCCATTCCTTTCCACTGAGGTAACATGTGAAGTCTCAAATAGAAGTTCCATCAGAAAAGATGACCAAATAAATAAATAATAAATAAGCTTCCTCAAAAGAAAATAAAAGCATTTGTCTGGCCACAAAGACTAAAACTAGTTTCCAGACTCACTGAGTAATCACCAACATTGACACTCCCTTCCTTGAACCGGCCATACAGAAGTGATAATCTGGCACATGCTCAGAGGAGATCACATCATGTGAGCTGTCAAAGGCTGGGGAAGGTTGGTCTGCCAAAGTAAACCTTGGCGGTCAGGTGGAGAGACGGAGGTGTGAAACGCAACTCACTTATGTAAAGGCCTGTCATATGGTGGGGAAAGCCACAAAGCCTAGAGTGCTAAATTTGAATTTAAAGCAGGAAGCAATGACAGACAAATCATTATAAAAGAGAACTCACATTCGTGATCTTGCAGTAGTGATTTGAAGAATATTGAGCCCATCAACATTTTGACATCAAAACAGAAGGCATGCTTGGAAAGAGGAGGGTTCTCAATGCAATAGTGGTACAGGAGGGGAGCTAAAAGAGGTTAATGGGAGGGGAATATGTTCAAATTATAGTATGGTCATGTATTAAAATTCTCAACTAAAAAAAGGTAGTAGGTGGTGAATGTCAAAATTCATTAAATCAAATACATAAAAATAGCTTATATTCATGTATAAAATTGTTTAAAAAATACATTAAGCATTTTGGGTTTGTTGTTGTTGTTGTCGAAGCAGGATCTTACTCTAGCCTAGGCTGACCTGGGACTCACACTATAGCCCAGGCTGGCTTCAAACTCACAGTGATCATTCTACTTCTGCCTCCTGAATGCTGGAATTAGAGGTATGCATCACCACACCGGCCTAAAAATATTTTTAATTGAAAAAGGCATAACTCTCAACAAGCATTATTGCCCAGGAGTGGACTAGGCTTCTCTGAACAGGAGTTAATTTCCCACAGCCCAGAGTGTTGGAGTCTTCTTTGGATTCTTTTTGCATAATTTCTGTATATGCTTACTGGGGAAGCTCAGCATTGACTACATGCAGGTGAATGAAATCACCACACTTCCTTCTTTTATCTAACCTAGATCTAGTGGAACAATCAGATGTATAAAAAAGATTTGAATATGCATGCATTAGGACTTGTGAAGCTTCTCCTAATCCTAAGAAACTAATTCTAGAAATAAGTCATGATTTTTTTTCAGTAATTGGAGTTGCGCACATATGTCTTCTTTGCTTATAAGCAGTATGCCAGCCAAGTTAATAACACTTAGCTTTGAAACAACCTAAAGCTAGCTTAGAAAATATTTGAGATAATATTAAAATTCTAAGTATGGGTCTCCAAAGTATATTCATGAACAAGACTCAAAATCATTTTCCAAAAGCGAGCTAGATAGAATCATTCTTTTGCTTTGGGCCATGGTTCTTATAACTCACTCATATATGAATTTTATGATTAGCCAATATTTTCATCTGGAAAAATGGAATTTATGTTTTGCAATTAAGAAAGAAACATAAGGCTGATTTTTAAAAAAAAACATACTGAACTGGAGTTTTAAAAATGGTTCTTTAATGAGAAAACTGGTCAAGTATAGTCCACTTCTTGCCTATTAATTATAATCAGTGAAGTTCATTCTCTAATTGGTTTCCTAATCAGCACATTTAAAGATATGATCACTTTAGCTCAATCTAAATTTAACAATCCTGATCTCAGATTGAACTCATGGATGGATTTGGAATCTGGCTTCTTGCTCCTGAAAAGGTGCTGGCTTGGCCTAAGGCTGGCCTGGCCTGAGGCTGGGAAGAAGCACCAGTGACATTCCAGAGGCTAATCTCTGCTCCTCCCAGCTTGGCCCTAGGCAACAAAAAATCCACAAGCATGTCTTCATGGAACATCTTGCATAAATGTTCATTTTATCTCTTTTTAAAGCTTTCTTTAATCACTGTAGCTAACAAAAATCTATTAGCAAAGCAGTATTAGTCAGTGCTATAATGTGAGAAGTTTAAAACAGAAAAAGAAATAAGAGCTGGAAAGATGGCTTAGTGGTTAAGGTGCTTACCAGCAAAGCCAAAGGGCTCAGGTTTGATTGCCCAGTACACACAAAACGAAAGATGCACAAAGGGGTACACGCATCTGGAGTTCATTTGCAGTGGCTAGAGGCCATGGCTCGCTCTCTCTCTCTCTCTCTCTCTCTTTCTCTCTCTCTCATAAATAGAATGATTTTTTAAAAAAATGATATGTCAAAGTCTAAAAAAGTAAAAAATGGCAGGAAGGAACCTAGTAGTCAATCTTTAGACAAGAGGAAGTATGTTTACTTCTGGCTTTATTGAGGTATAACCTAATGTATAGTTCAGTTTCCCCATATTTGTGAAGTTCCTAACTTTCTTGCTGCTACTAATCTCAAATTTCATGCATTATGACTGGTAAAGATGCCTGCAATGATTTTGACCTTCTTAAATTTGTTTTGTGACATAATATATAGTTCCATGTGCCCTTGAGAAACATGAGCGCCCTCCTATTTCAGGGGAGAAGGCTATCCACATGAACCTTGTTCTACCATGTTTTTCAAGTCAGACATTTCCTTATTCATTTTTTCTGTCTGGATATTCTATTTGTTATTAAAACTAAGATATTAAGGTCTACTGCTACTATATTGCTATTAACTTTTATATTCAGATCTATCAATATTTGCTTTGTAGATTTAGGCTATCTCATATTGTACATGTACATAATATATATGTGTGTGTGTATGTGTATATATATATCCTTGTTAAATCTTATATAGAATATATATAATTCTTATTAAACCTTCCTATTGAAAGAACACTTTTATCATTATATATCATGAACTTCTTTGTCTCTAAAAACAGTTTAAATATAATCTATTTCCTGTGACATAGCCACTCCTGTTGTATTTTGGTTATTTGCATAAAATGTCTTCATCCTTTAACTCTTGTGTGCATCTTTAAAGCTAAAGTGAATCTCTTAGAAACAAAATATCACTGGATCTTTTACTTTTGTATGATGATGAGTTTAATCATTTCCATTTTGGGTAATAAATAAACGCTATTATACTTTTTTCCATTTTATAGTCCTTTCTCATTTTTTCCTTTATGATTTGATGATTGTTTTGTAATGACATGCTTTGATGCCTTTCCCCTTATCTTTTGTGTTTTAACAAGTTTTTCTTTGAGCTTTGAAGCTTACATAAAGTATCAGGTTTGTAAACTGTTTTAAGCCAGTAAGAGCTCCAAGCACAGCCAGGTGTGGCAGAACACACCTCTAATACCAGCACTGGTAGGTGATCACAGGAGGATCAGGAATTCACGGTCATCCTTAGCAACATAGCAAACTCAAGGTGGTCCTGTGCTACATGACAGCCTATACAAAAAAGAAAGAAAAGAAAGAAAGAAAGAAAGAAAGAAAGAAAGGAAGGAAGGAAGGAAGGAAGGAAGGAAGGAAGGAAGGAAGGAAGGAAGGAAGGAAGAAAGAACTCTACATTTATTTCTTATAGACATTCACTGATGTCACAGTTTAATATTATGATCCATGTACAAATTATTTTAGCTGTAACTTAGGGTTGTTTTCTTAAAGCAGTATTTGGAATTGCATCTAGGGCCTCTCACATGCTAAACAAGCACTGTACCTCTGAGCCATATAACAAACCTTCTTTTTACTTTTTATTTTATGACAGTCTTACTAAGTTGCCCAGACTGATCTTGATCTTATCCAGTAGCCCAGGAAAACTTTGAATTTGGGATGCTCCAGCCTCATCCTTCCAGGCAGATCGATTTACAGGCCTCTGTCACAAGCCATGGCTTATTTAAGTATTTTTGTCTTTTTACATTTATTCTAGAATTAAAAGGTATTACACAACACTGTTAGAAGATTGGACTATCTTGAACTTGGCTACATATTTACTTTTACCAATGAGTTTATGAGGCTTATACTGAAAAACACACTGGTAGCCTTCCACATGACATGTCACTTTTCTCTTGGTGCTTTCCAAGTTCTCTGTCACTAATTTTCTTTATTATCATAATGTATCTATACAATCTTACTTGAGTTAATCCTGTTTAAGAACCTTTGAATTTCAGAAACTCTCTCCCTCCCAAGATTTGAGACATTTTCTACCATTATTTCTGTAAATAAGCTTTCTTTTAATTTTTCTTCCCTAAGACGCTCATAATACATATGCAGGTATGCTTGGTGATTTTCAGTAAATCCATAAGCTTTCCTCATTATTTTAATAAGTTTTTTCTTTTTTTCATTTTTATTCCTCTGACTGGATAACTCAACTTATCTGTGAGGTTCTTCCTTTTGCTTGTTCATGTCTATTATCTATTCAGGTTTTCACATGAATTTGTCAATTAAGTTATTGTGTTCCAGAATTTTCATTGGGTCCTTTCTTTTTTTTTTAAGATTTTGTTTATTTATTTATTTGAGAGCCATGAACAGAGAGAGAAAGAGGCAGAAAGAGAGAGAGAGAGAATGGGCTCACCAGGGTCTCCAGCCACTGCAAACAAACTCCAGATGCATTCACCACCTTGTGCATCTGGTTTATGTGGGTACTGGGGAATTGAGACTCAAATCAGTGTCCTTTGGCTTCACAGGCAAGTGCTTAACTGCTAAGCCATCTCTCCAGCCAGGGTCCTTTATTTCTATCTCTTTGATGATCTTCTTTTGTTGATGTATTATTTCCCTGACTCATTGTTGTCTTATAGCTCACTGAACTTTCTTTAAAAATTATATTTAGGGGCTGGAGAGATGGCTTAGCGGTTAAGCGCTTGCCTGTGAAGCCTAAGGACCCCGGTTCGAGGCTCGATTCCCCAGGTCCCACATTAGCCAGATGCACAAGGGGGCGCACGTGTCTGGAGTTCGTTTGCAGAGGCTGGAAGCCCTGGTGCGCCCATTCTCTCTCTCTCCCTCTATCTGTCTTTCTCTCTGTGTCTGTCGCTCTCAAATAAATAAATAAATAAATAAATTATATTTAGAGCTGGGTGTGGTGGCGCACACCTTTAATCCCAGCACACTGGAGGCAGAGGTAGGAGGATCGCTGTGAGTTTGAGGCCAACCTGAGACCCCATAGTGAATTTCAGGTCAGCCTGGGCTACAGTGACCCTACCTTGAAAAAATATGTGTGTGTGTGTGTGTGTGTGTGTGTGTGTGTGTGTGTGTGTGTGTGTGTGTTTGTGTAGGCAGCCTCCATTTCCTTGGAGTTGTTACTAAAAACTTACTGTGTTTCTTTGGTAGTGTCATGTTTCCTTTATCATTCATGTTCTTAAAAGTCACTTATCTTCACATTGGAAAGACTGAGTCCTTCCAGTCTTTACTAACTTATTTCATCAGAAGAAGACATCACCAGTTGTCCTTGTTAGAAATTTTTAGAGGTCTCTTTTTTTTGGAGGTCTCTAAAGCTTTGCTGGAGAGACATCTGCTCTAGTTTACTCACTACAGCAAGATATACTTTATGAAAAGTTTGCTATCAAATAAACTAATAGCTTATATAACTTTATAATTTTTTTTTTCAATCCTGAGTGTGCTGGGTCTAAGCACAATCAATGTGTCACTGCTAATAAGGAGGCTCAGATAATTCAGTACTGACGTGACCCTGGTCATAATCACAGAAGATAATACAAACAATTGAAGCTATAGTAAATTTGATACTGCCTGGTTCACTATTCATTCCAACAAAACTCTCTTGGTTATATTAGCTGAGGGTCACAATTATGTAACTGCTGAATCTGGCACATGGAAAATCAGCAGCCTAGGTAGAATTCCAGCTGAATTGGGTTTGAGGCCCCATTGTGTTCTGGCATCAGCCCTTTCCTCTGGTGCCTTAAATCACAGCTCTTCTTTCTATGGATCACTAGAACTTCTACTAGTCCCTTACTAGGATGCCACACTATCATTGTGACTTCTTGTCACCCTGCCTACCCCAAGCGGAGTGAAGTTAAATGAAAGAGTTGTCTCTCCAAGTGTTGCAGTCCTTTTTGCTTTTTAGTCCTTTTAGCTAACTCTAAAAGCCTACTTCACAAATAGTAGACACACTGATAATAACACAAGTTATGAGATTAAAGGTTTTCTGAGCTAGGAGACATACGTAACATCAACTCCAGTCACATGCCTAGCCTTCATCCTAGGATAACATCCGCCTCCTCAAGAGAGGTAGCTTCCCTCAGACTAAGGTCCCTGTGGTATAAAATACCACATTCTAGAAAACAGAACAATTGTCATCATTTTCTTCTTTGAAACATAATTTCTTTGGTATTGGAGGTCCATATTCTTCTACGGAGAATTCTGAGATAGAGGGGGCTCCTAAGAACCAAACAAGTGTTATAACTTTGCTTGCTGAACCTGAATTAAAATGACAGGATGTAAGCAGTGTCTATTTATCTTACTTGTGAGATATTACATATCATATTGAGCTTAACATATCATTGTGCTGAATTATAAGCCAGGAAAATTATGTAATATGAAACATATCTGTCATCTTACCATTATAAAATCTAAATGTAGTTTTAATTCCAAAATATATCTGGTCTTGTGGATTTTGGATAATGACCTATAAATTGATTTTATAATTTTTCTTCACGATTTTCCTCAGGAGCAGGGGTAATAATGCATGGCATGTGGCTAAAAGGAGGAGATCACATATGAGAATTAGAAGTGCTCATAATTAAGGGGAATATAAGAAGAAGAGTAGAGTCTCTCCTAAGGCAAGTGCCCTTAGCCACTGAGGCATCTCTCTAGCCCACCATCCACCTTTTTTTGAAACAGTATCTTTCACTGGTCTAAAGCTCATTAAGTAGGAAAGCCTCAGGAATCTGTCTGTTGCTACCTCCTCAGGGCTGGGGTTACAAAGGTGTGCCATCACTCCTTGCCTTTTTTTAAAAATTTTTTGTTCATTTTTATTTATTTGAGAGTGACAGACAGAGAGAAAGAGGCAGAGAGAGAAAGAGAGAGAATGGGCGTGCCAGGGCCTCCAGCCACTGCAAATGAATTCCAGACGCGTGCGCCCCCTTGTGCACCTGGCTAACGTGGGTCCTGGGGAATCAAGCCTTCAACCGGGGTCCTCAGGCTTCACAAACAAGTGCTTAACAGCTAAGCCATCTCTCCAGCCCCTCCCCCCTTTTTTAACATGGATTCTGGAGATTAAATTCAGGTCCTCATGATTGCAAGGCAAGCACTTTATAACTGACCAATCTCCCATCCCCTTCTGAAGCATTAGATATTGAACAATATTTAAATCTTAAAACTTTAGTGGTACAGTGGGAGGTGGCACACACCTGTAATCCCAGTGCTGGAGAGGGTAGAGTAGAAGGACTTCCAGCCATTTCAAATGTGAGGCCATTTAAGCTACATAACCTGTACCAGGCCATGAGGGACACATAACGAGACTGTGTGTGTGTGTGTGTGTGTGTGTGTGTGTGTGTGTGTGTGAGAGAGAGACAGAAAGAGAGAGAGAGAGAGAGAGAGTTTTTTAAAAAAGACCACAGTTGGACATGGTGGTGCATGCCTTTAATCCCAGCACTTCAGAGGCAGAGGTAAGAGGATTGCCTAGACTACAGTGAGACACTACCTCAAAAAAACAAAACAAACAAACAAAAAAGACCACAACTTTCCTGGAAAAGGTTGGAAAGCTAAAGTCTAATAGTTGTAGTCCACATTTAAGAAAGCTTTTCATGACGTTCTACATATCATATTTTTGAAAAAGTTTACCTGGTGTTATTGAAATACTCAAGTTAAGTTCTCCAAGTAGAACTAAAAGTAATAATAATAATGGCTACCTTCCTGAAATTAAGAACTCCCAGGATCCTATAGTCTCAATACAATCCAAAGAAATTAAGCCTTGGCTTTCTTCATGGAAACAGAAAAAACAATCCAAAAATTCATTTGGAATCACAAAAAACCTCGAATATCTAAAATAATACTGAGCAACAAAAAAGAGGCTGGTGGTATCACCATATCTGATTTTAACCTATACTACAGAGCCATAGTAACAAAAACAGCATGGTACTGGCACAAAAACAGACATGTAGATCAGTGGAACAGAATAGAGGACCCATTTGTAAGCCCAAGTAGCTATAGCCACCTGATATTCGATAAAAATGCCAAAAATACTCATTGGAGAAGAGATAGCCTCTTCAGCAAATGGTGTTTTGAAAACTGGATATATATCTGCAGAAGGATGAAAATAGGTTCTTCTCTCTCGCCATGCACAAGAATTAAGTCCAAATGGATTAAAGACCTTAACATCAGACCAGAAACTCTGAAACTGCTAGAGGAAAAAGTAGGGGAAACCCTTCAACATATTGGTCTTGGCAAGGACTTTCTGAATACAACCCCAATTGCTCAGGCAATAAAACCACAGATTAACCACTGGGACCTAATGAAATTACAAAGATTTTGCACCGCAAAGGACACAGTGAAAAAAGCAAAGAGGCAACCTACAGAATGGGAAAAAATCTTCGCCAGCTATATATCTGATAGAGGATTAATATCTAGGATATACAAAGAACTCAAAAAGTTAAATAATAAGGAATCAAACAAGCCAATCAAAAAATGGGCTATGGAGCTAAATAGAGAGTTCTCAAAGGAAGAAATACGAATGGCATATAAGCATCTAAAAAAATGTTCTACGTCACTAGTCATCAGGGAAATGCAGATTAAAACTACATTGAGATTCCATCTCACTCCTGTCAGATTGGCCACCATCATGAAAACAAATGATCATAAATGTTGGCGGGGATGTGGAAAAAAAGGAACCCTTCTGCACTGCTGGTGGGAATGCAATCTGGTCCAGCCATTGTGGAAAACAGTGTGGAGGTTCCTAAAACAGCTAGAGATTGATCTACCATATGACCCAGCTATAGCACTCCTAGGCGTATATCCAAAGGACTCATCTCATTTCCTTAGAAGTACGTGCTCAACCATGTTTATTGCTGCTCAATTTATAATAGCTGGGAAATGGAACCAGCCTAGATGTCCCTCAACAGATGAGTGGATAATGAAGATGTGGCACATTTATACAATGGAGTTCAAATCAGTGGTAAAGAAAAATGAAGTTATGAAATTTGCAGAAAAATGGATGGACCTGGAAAGGATTATACTAAGTGAGGTAACCCAGGCCCAGAAAGCCAAGTGCCACATGTTCTCTCTCATATGTGGATCCTAGCTACAGATGATTGGGCTTCTGCGTGAGAATGAAAATACTTAGTAGCAGAGGCCAGTAAGTTAAAAAGGAGACATAAAGGGTAGAGAAAGGAAGGGAGGAGGATACTTAATAGGTTGATATTGTACATATGTAATTACAATGAATGTAATGGGGAGGTAATATGATGGAGAATGGAATTTCAAATGGGAAAGTGTGGGGGTGGGGAGGGAGGGAATTACCATGGGATATATTTTATAATCATGGAAAATGTTAATAAAAAAAAAATTAAGCCTTGGAGCTGTACCAGCCCTATTTGTATCAGCAATCAATAAAGAGGGGACAGTTCCAGAAAGCAAAGAGTCAAGCACCTTTATTTTTCTTCATGTCCCCTGGGAGTAAGGAGCTGAACATCAGTGGAAATGGGAAACTGTGGAGAGAAAGCACGTATTAGGATCGCTTTCTTGTACATATGAACAGTTTACATGAACTGTGTAATGTTAGGAAGGAAAACTCAGCTTGTGCTATAGGGTAATCCTCAGCAAAGAGCAGCACAAAAAAAAACAAACTCTAAATGGCATCATAGGAGCATCCGACTACATGCATAGCTGGAGATTTCTAAGAGCAATGGGAAACACGCATGGGAAAGGCCAGCCTGAAATCAACAGTCAGTTCCTCATGTTGAGCAAATAGAGATCAGGGAGGCTTGCGTTCTGGACTCAGTAGAGTTGCTAACTGTGGAAATTTGAAAATATAGAAAATTTGTAATGTTACTAGCTGGAGAAAATCAATCTAATGGGCCTTAGTTCACTGTCTAAAATTGTCAAGTCTCAATCTTGGTACTGAGGGGAAGAGAAGTACATTACAAAAATATTTGGGATACAGCTCTACAGCTCCTTGTCACTGGGAGAAGAGTCTGTACACATATAAACTGAGTGTACCAAGAACTATGCAGCAAGTAACCGTTCAGTAGGACATGAGATACATTCTACATGCTTTCTATGTTTAAATTCACTCCATTTTCACAATTGCTTTTCCTTTTTGTTTGTTTGTTTTTGGTTTTTCAAGGTAAGGTCTCACCCTAGCCCAGGTGGACCTGTAACCCACCCTATAGGACTCAAACTCACAGTGAGCCTTCTACCTCTGTCTCCCAATGCTAGGGTTAAGGCGTGCCAGGTTACTTTACTTTATCCCTAAGCAGGGAAACACACAGAGAGAACTAAAGCTCACAGAAGCTAAATAATGGCACAGTCACCTGACTCTGAAGTCATAGGTTACAGATTTGATTTCACATTCCAGAACCCCTTCAATACTGACTACCTATAAGACAGAATTAAAAGGTTTTTAATTCTATGACATGGGAGGCAGCATGACTTGGGGAAGTAGGAAAAGACCCAGCAGGTATGTCCAACCCGCAGCCCACATGCAACACAGAACAGGTATGAATGCCACCCAAACCAAAACCACCATCTCAAAACATCATGAGATTTATTTTGTAACTTGATTATGTGGTTCTCAAGCATGAACTCTGTAGGTGGCAATGGCATGTACCAATATTAAAAGGTTAGACATGCCTGCTTGCTGGAAAAACTGATAGTAGCTGAGTTGTATGCTGTCAGATGGAACCCACATAACCTCCCTGGACTGTTTCCTTATCTCAAAAGAGTGAGATGGATGGAATAATCTCAAAAATCCCTGGAGTCTTTGAGTCATACTGGACTTCATTTCTTGTGAAATCTCTAGAGATACATACCACAGGTGGTAGGCGAGTGCAGTGAGGTTTTAAAACCATGGCTAGACTGGTGTGGGTTAGGCTGAACTTCCATTACTGCTAAAATGAGGCACTCCTCATAGGTCTTTCATAAGTACTAAACAAGCTATGTGAGGAGAGGGCCTAGCATCTCCAGAATTCTCAATTATTTTTACTGTCACTCCCCCACTCCTCCTTACTTTGATTGCATGAAACCCCAGTCCTTGAGCTCATCTATGTACATTATTAAGTTCCCCCTGAAGCTTGAGAGAAAGCGAAATGCAGAATCTGAGTTATTAACTCCTTTTGACAATCTAAAAGGCTCTAATTTGCCATGCAGCTAACTTCTATTAAAATGCTGCTTGCTTCTCTCAATCCATTTGACTATGCAACTAAGTAGCATTTTAAGTACCCACATGAGAAACTAGGAACCAGGAGATGGAGATTCCTACTGTACACATGCCAGTAAGTTTGAATAGACTGTTACAATGTTATAGAAAATAACAACAGCAGCAACAAAAAACATGGCCAGAGGTAACCATTTTTACTAAAATAAGTATGGGAAAGAGAATAAACAGAAAGTATTATTCAAAAACCCTTTGTCATGATTAGAAGTTTTAACATCAAATATTATATAAAGCAGAAATAAGGAGGTATTTACTCACAGAAAAGAATAGAGACAAAAATGCATTTATAGGGCTGGAGAAATGACTTAGCAGTTGAGGCGTTGGCCTGGAAAGCCAAAGGACCTAGGTACAATTCCCCGGTACCCATGTAAGCCAGATGCACAAGGTAGCCCATGCATCTGGATTGATTTGCAGTAGCTAGAGGCACTGGGAGATCCATTCTCTCTCTGTGTGTGTCTCTATCTACCTCTCTTTCTCTTAAATAAGTAAATAAATAAATAAAATATTTTGAAATAAAAAAATACATTTGTAGCCAGGTGTGATAATGCACACCTTTTATCCCAGTACTTGGTAGAGGCAGAGGTAGGAGGATCACTGTGAGTTCCAGATCAGCCTGGGCTAAAGTGAGACCCTACGTCAAAAAAAAAAAAAAAGTGAAAAGAAAAACACATTTATATCCCAGAGAAAAAAGATAATTTTTGTGCCTGTTATTTCAGAGGAAAGAAGAAATAATTTTGTGCACGTTGCTTTCTTTCATTTGTTACATTACTAACTCAGGAAACATTTTTGAATCAGTTTTAACTAAAGAGAGTTGAAGTCTTTCTTTTTTTAGTGTTTATTTATTTGCAAGCAGAGAAAGAAAGATAGAGAGAAACAGAGAAAATGAGTGCACCAGTACCTCCAGTGACTGTAGGCAAGCTTCAGATGCATGTGCCGCTTTGTGCATCTGGTTTTACATGGGTGCTGGGGAATTGAACCCTGGTTGTTAAGCTCTGCAGGCAAGCACCTTAACCACTGAGCAATCTTTCCAGCCTAAAGCCTTTCTTTTTAGTCATTAGAATTGAAGCTTAACTTACATTTGTTTCAATGTTCAAAGAATTTAATCAATGTGCACACTCAGCTAACTAACCAATCAGATCAACATACTGAACATTTGCATTACTTCTTACCCTCTTTAGTAAGCAGATGGCAAAAGAAGAAAGAGATGCGTAGCACAGCAAAGGAGCCCAGAATCTGGTGTCACTGCTAGTGTGGGCTTTAGTTTTCTTATTGCATGCCTTACTCCTTGGAAAGGGAGTGACCATTAGATCTCCCAATCCTCTAAAATATGCATTCCAAGAGTGATTAAACTGAAAACCAGAGCCCGGGGCTTATGACAAGCAGACTTCACATTCTTGCTATAAAATTGCCTTACTTCTGAATTCTTTCTGAAAGCAAAATAGTTAAGGAGAGCACCAGGTGAATTTAGGCAGATTGTCAACATAACTGTGATAGTTCAATGATTAATAAAGTCAAGATAAGTAGTCATCAATTACTTAGACCCAAGCCTTGATTGGGTCACAAAGCTGTCAGCTCTGCACAGAGATGCTCTGGTCTCCCATCAATGCAGCATGTGCTAGAGATGTTTTGAAGCATTTGTGATAATTTGACATTCCTGCACACATTTGTTTTCCCCTCACCTTTCTAAGATGTTGGAAATACAATGACTGAGATCAGTACTTGGACAACAAGGCAGTCAGCTCCAAGGCATAGGCTAATTAAATACCTGTTCTAATCAACTGGGCACGTCAGCACGAGTCACTGGAGGTAGATGTGGCTGCACTCGCCTGTCATCTGGGTTCTTGGAAGGCTGAAGCAGGATGATCACGAGTTTGAGGCCAGCCTGAGCTACATATTGAGAGTGTCTCAACTCCTTAACCCCTAAATACTAAATATAGATACTATAAGTACTATATACAGAAATCTTAGAGTTACCTTTAGGAAATGGAAAGAAACTGTTGTAGCTATGCTAGAGCCACAGGACTAGGTCAGGACTTTACTGCACACTTGATAAGAGTTCATGTTGATTCTTCATTCCAATGACTTAACTAATTAAGCTAAAGCTTTTTAAAAAGAGATTTTATTTTATTTATTTATTAGAGACAGACAGAGAGAGAGAGAGAGTGAAAATGGGCATGCCAGGGCCTCCAGCCACTGCAAACCAACTCCAGATGCATGTGCCACCATGTGTATCTGGCTTATGTGGGACCTACAGAATCGAACCAGGGTCCTTAGGCTTCGCAGGCAAGCAACTTAACTGCTAAGCCATCTCTTCAGCCCTAAGATAAAGCTTTTATAGTAACAAAGTCATCTGAAAATGGGGGGAAACAAGAAGGCATGAGCCAGTATTAGCAAGTTAGATGTATCTGTGGCTATGATCTAAAGACATAGCCTTAACTTCAGACACAAACAGATACCTTTAGCGACTTCCTCCAGCATGTGACATTACCACTCTACACACTGCAGGATGCCATAAAATATTGACAGCCAATGAAGTAAGGGAGGATAACATGTTTAATTTGTTAAAAATAATTCTCTTGCCAGACATGGTGGTGCATACCTTTAGTCCCAGCACTCAGGAGGAAGAAATAGAAGGATCACTATAAGTTTGAGACCAGCCTGGGTCTATAAAATCCAAGTCAGCCTGGGCTACAGTGAGAACCTTTCTCAAAAAAAAAAAAATTGTCTGGTCAGTAATAATGTAATAATGATTATCAGTAGTCCATATCAATCAATCAATCAATCAAATGTTGACAACTATTCATAATACATATTGTCTTCTTACATTCCTTAATCATTCTATAAAGTAAGTGCTTCTGCCATCCCTATTTCCCCCCACAGAGGAAGAAATTGAGATTTAGAGAAGATGTTATTTGTCCAAGGTAGTAAGATGGACATAAAGATTCTCAGGTCAAGTCTGACTCTCAACCATTCCCTATCAACCTCCTGGTCAGGGTTCCTATTGCCAGGACAACTCACAATGAGCTCAATCTTCTGGCTCATATAAAAAGAGGTGTTTACTAAAAGGACATTGCAAACAACCCCTTGGACATCCAAAGGCAGAAAAATAAATATCATGGAACCATCTGGAGGGACAGTTGAGAGACCAGAACCCAAGATTATTATAGCTCTCATCAGCTGCTTCTTGGTGCTATTTCCTAAAAATTTGTATATTTTCTTTTTTTTTTTTTTTTTTTCGAGGTAAGGTCTCACTCCAGCACAGGCTGACCTGAAATTCACTACGTAGTCTCATGGTGGCCTCGAACTCTCGGCAATCCTCCTACCTCTGCCTCCCGAGTGCTGGGATTAAAGGCATGTGCCACCACACCCGGCAAAATTTGTATATTTTCTTAAACTCTGGAATTCTATTATACTAAACATCTCTAATGTCTGATTCTCCTTCTGATATGTGCTTTAGTAGACAAATTATTCCATGCCTGTCAAGATGCACAGAGATAAATTTTAATGTAACTTCTTTGGTTATAATAAAAGTTGAGGTTAATTCTGATTTTAATTAATCCATGGCCTTAAAATACAGGGAAACATGATGCTTTCATTTGGAATTCTTTTAAAGTAGAAATGAATGCAAAGTACAAAGGGCTACTGGAAAGGTAAATAGCCTTGCTTGCTTAAATGAATAGATTTCAATAATCATTCTATCTGCATGAAAAAGTTAAACTACTTTGTGATTGGTTTACACAAAATTTGTGTGCAAAAATGCCTCCCTGGCCTGCATGCCCAGCCTTTGTCAGAGCAGGGGGACATGGCACCACCATGGCTGAGGGTGGGCTCTTCTTAAGCAGGCAGCTTGTGACTTTCTGCTGTTCTGTGTGAAGAGATTCACATTCCAGCACAAAGCACAGAGCTTGGCCTGGAGCCCAGTTCTGACTTCTAGCCTAGGGCCTTTCTGGAAGTTGGGTGGGTATGGGGGAGGGAGGGCTGGTGTGTGTCAAAAACAGGACAAGAACAGGAAACATCAAATGACTGTCCCCTTTTCTTTCTCACCATTTGACACCATAATGTCTAGTTGTGAAACAAAAAATTCTATGTATGTACATATAGTAAATACCTGTTGATAACTCTGTCAGCAGAGGACAAAGTCAAAGTCACATACAGCAAGCATGGTACTTTTTGTGTCTTTAACCTCAACCCCCCAAATAGGGCCTGAAGCATAGATGGCATTCCAAACAGGGAAGAAGAGAGGGAGGCCTCAAATGGAAGATCTGTATTGTTTTGTTTGTTTGTTTTTCAAGGTATAATCTCGCTCTAATCCAGGCTGGCCTTCAATTTACTATGTATTCTCAGGGTGGCTTCGAACCCACATGATCCTCCTGCCTCTGCCTCCCAAATTCTGGGATTAAAGTTGGGCACAACCACACCCAGCAAGATCTATTTTTAATATTCAACAAAAAAAAGAAATTAAGTCTGTAGCTGAGAAAAAGATGAAAACTTGGGCTGGAGAGACTCCTTAGTGGTTAAGGTGCATGCTTGGGAAGCCTACGGTCCCAGGTTCAATTCCCCAGTACCTAAGTCACACAAGGTGGCATGTGTGCATCTGGAGTTCATTTGCAGTGGCTAAAGGCCCTGGTGGGCCCATTGTCTCCCTCTCTCTCCTTCTCTCACCCTCTCTCTCATAAGCAAATAAATATTTTTGAAAAGATAAAACCTTTCTTATTTACTTAAGGAGTCTCTGCCATCCTCTCAATCCTTCTGGAGGGAATACTTTTTTAAAATGAGTTGTTCTACATAGAGGGAAAAAATGGGCAGCTGGAGAGATGGCTAAGCAGTTAAGATACTTGCTTACAAAGCCTAAGGACCCTAGTTTGATTCCCCAATGCCCACATAAAACCAGATGCACAAGGTGGTACTTGCTTCTACAGTTTGTTGCAGTGGCTAGAGGCCCTGGAGCACCCATTGTTTCTCTCCCTATCTATCTTTTTCTCTATCTCTCAAAAATAAATAACATTTTAAAAAATGGAAGAAGAGAAAGTGCTGAGAAATCGTCAAAATGGAAATTAAAGTATAAAAAATAATTTTAAAAGAGCAAATAAAAAGTGTACAGTATAAGTGGCAAAAGATATGTAGTATGCAGAAACAATGACTAAACATTAACTGCTTTGAAACAGCATGACATCAGCTGTGCATGACTATGCTGTCAACATTTCACAGGGAGAGAAGCAGAACACACCAAACCATAGTGGGAAGAAAAAGAGGCCAGTCTAAATATTGATGGCATTGTCCCCAAACAAGGCTACATGAATCTTTTAGCTAAGTTAAAAAATAATAAGTGTCAGGGGCTGGAGAGATGGCTTAGCAGTAAAGGCGCTTGCCTACAAAGCCAAAGGATCCAGGTTCAATTCCCCAGGACCCATGTAAGCCAGATACACAGGTGGTACTTGCATCTGGAGTTTATTTGAAGGGGCCGGAAGCCCTGGCACAACCATTCTCTCTCTCAATCTCTCTCTTTCTCTCTCAAATGAATAAATAAAAATAAAATGTTTAAAAATAAAAGAAAGAGTATCCCTGGCTCTAAATTGCTGTGTGTGGATTATAAACAGTGGCTCCTGAATCATCTCCAGAGGCAGACACTCTGGAGGTAGAAGTAGGAAGATTACTGAGTTCGAGGGCAGCCTGGGATTACAGAGTGAGTTCCAGGTCAAGCCTGGGGTAGAATGAGACACTACCTGGGAAAAACAAAAATGTAACAAGAAGAAAAACCAGAAATGTCATTTACCCAAATGTCCAGTCATAAAGTCTACATCAGAGGACCTGAACTGTTCGCTTGGCATAGTTGCTGCCAGTCTCCAAAGATGGCCCCTAGTGACCTAACTCCAGGTAGTCGCATCTTGAGGTTAGACTGGTCCTATGGCTCATAATTTTTTTGTTGGTTTTATGAGGTGCAGTGTGTGCATGTGGGTATGCAGATGTGTAGCCCCCTATGTGTGTGATCACAGAAGCCAAAGAGAACATCAAGTGTCCCCTACCTCACTTACCACGTTTATTTGACACAGAGTCTCTTACTAATTCCTGAACTTGCTGTTTTCATGAATCCCAGTGATTCTCTGGTGCTCCACAGGACTGGGCAGTGTGTGTGTACAGACATATGTGGCCAGGACCAGCTATCCACATGGGTGCTAGAGAATCGAGCTCAGGAAGCTTAAGGCCCCCATAGGCCCTCATGCTTGTATGCAAAGCTCTCTTACGTGCTGAGCCATTTACCCAGCCCAACTCACTTCTGATGAAGAGAATGTAACAGGTGAAGCCACATGGCCCCCACTGTAGCTCAGGGAGGCTTGGAGATTCAACCTTGGTCTGTAGGACAAAGGTTTGGATGAAGACTCCAAGGTAGAAATACCCAACTCTACTTAGCTCTCCATGCTATAAGAAGTCAAGGCTAGCCCCACCCGTGGGGTGCCATACAGAGACTGAAGTGTTCAGCGGGCCTCAGTCCTTCCAGCTCTCCCAGCTAAGGCCCCAGGCTCAGCATCTTACTATCTGGCTCAGCTGAATCTTCAAATGACTCCAACTCTAGGCTCCATCTGACTTCACTTGAGAGTCCACAGTGACAGCCACCCAGCTGAGCTCTGTCAGCTCACAGACCTATAAGAGGAAATAATAATCATTGCTTTAAACCCCCACATTTTCAAGTGGTTAGTTACATAGCAACAGAAAACTGCAAAATACAGCCACCCAAAATAACTCTAAATTCAAACATTTCTTTCCCCATCAATTTCACACCTGCAGACCCCAGTTGGGCTTTTCCCCAACATACATTAAAAGTGTGTATCTCTGCCTTTAGCAACAAGTGCTTTTCACTGTTCAGTCTCCAACAATCATACAATCACCCCACTGAAAGTCAGGAAAACTGGGTCTTCATCCTCTTGGGACCACGGTGGTTCTGGCTAAGTCACTAATCTCCCTGAACCTCAAGCTCTTCTATGAAAAAAATGATTAAAATTTGATTTTTAAAGTATTTTTTATTTATTTGCAAGCAGAGAGAGAGAGTGAAGTAAGACAGAGAGAATGGGTGCCCCAGGCCTCCACCTGCTGCAAACAAACACCAGATGCATGAGCCATTCTGTGCATCCAGCTTTACATGGGCACTGGGAATTGAACCCGGGTTGTTGGGCTTTTCAAGCAAGTGCCTTAACCACTAAGAAATCTCTGCAGCCCAAGATTTGGTTTTTAAATGCTGTTTAGAGTGTGGTAGGCAATAGTTTCCCCTGGCCCCAAGAAAAATTGAGACAAGCACATATAGTGAAACCTATCCAAACTAAGAATTCTAGCCACAACAGGAGAGACTACAACGCAGTAGGGTGACAACAGCACTGTTGTTAGGAGCCTACATTAAGTGCCAGGTCCATCCCTCACTAGTCCTAAGAGCTTGGACTCCCTCAGAACCCAGTATGGAACTGATCAGGGTGATCCCAAGGGACTTGTGAGTTCACAGATGTGAGCCATAACGTTTACCATTGAGAAAATATACATGAATTCTGAAATTTGGACTGATTTTTCACTTAGCTTCTCACTACTGTGACATGGTAACTGAAGTAATCATCTTAGAGAAGGTGAGGTGTACCATTTTAAAGGTGTCATTCCATGATCAGTTGTAGCATTGTTTGTGGGGTTGTCGCATGGACGTGCATCTTGGCCACAGGACATGTAGGAAGCTGCTCACCTTCTGTGGACTGGAAAACAAGAGAGAAGAAAAGGAGGCAGGGTGCCAATTTTCCCTTTGGGAGTAGTCCCCCTGTGACCTAACTTCCTTCTACTACCCTTAAGGATTTACCACCTCTTCTGTACTGCCATGGGCTGAACACCCAGCCTTTAAACACATGAACATTGGGGAACACTTATCCAAACTATAGTATGTAGCATCATTTATTTAAGTTCTAAGGAGTATGGAAAAGGAAGAATTTTTGTATTGCTTCCACGTTTCTCATTGAACCAGATTTACACCAGTGTTTCTCCACTACTCGCTAGTCCCAAGGACCCTGACCATTCTGCCTGTTCTGCCTGTTCTCTTCTGACAGAGGTACTAAGCTTAGTTCTTGCTTCATCTCTAAGGGAGAAAAATAGAGCATTTCAAGTTTCCCAATATGCGTTATACTTAGGTTGGAAAATACTGGTTCAAAATTATTCTATTGATTTAAAAAATAAGCTTGGCTCTAAATGTCTCTACAATAGGAAATTCTATAGCCTACCATGGACTCATTCTAATGGTCAATGGTTGTATTTATTGAAAAGTTTCCTGTTTGGTAGATATTCGATAGTGATTACTTTTCATGCAATACTTCTCAGCTTTTATCCTCTCATTTTTGTCTTAGAATTAAATTCTCCAGTGTTATTGTGTTGTATAGCTTTTTTTTTTTTTTTTTTTTTTTTTTTTTTAAAGGCAGGGTTTCACTTTAGTCTAAGCTGACCTGGAATTCACTATGTAGTCTCAAGGTGGCCTCGAACTCATGGTGATCCTCCAACCTCTGCCTCCAGAGTGCTGGGATTAAAGGCATGTGTTACCACACCCGGCTCTGTATAGCTTTCTTTTAAACTCTTTCATTCTCTTCCCATTTTCCATTGGATAACCAATCTTAACTGAAAACAAGAACAGTCTTATAAGTGTTCCTGGAATTCTTCAATTATGACTATTGTGCATAGTCAAATCATTACAGGGCTTTCAGATTTCATCAGGATAAGGTCATAAATATCTTCCAGAACATAACATCAGACAATATGCATAAAATTATAGGTATGTAAAGATACTTAATACATACTTATACTGACTAATAAGCACACACCCTGCCACATGTTGTAAACTAAATAACTATTTGGCCATTCATCACAACCAAAACTCCCCTCAAATTTCCAAACTTATTATTGGAACTCTGCCCCTGAGCTGATGCATACTATATCAGATCAATGTTAAAAATAAGGTCAACAGTTGAGCAATATTCTAAATAATTATTTGAATAGACATTCCCACCTCTGAAAAGATGAAACTATTATTTTCTAGCAAAGTTATTTTAGTAACTGAAGAAACTATCATTAGTTAGAACTCTGATAAGAATTTAGATTTCTGAAGACCTAAGGGACCAAAAATGATGGTTCATATTAGCAAAAAAAAAAAATCAAAAAGCCTCCTAAAATATATTTTAAACATAATCATCTGTCTGTACCTTACATTATACCACAATAAAATTTCCCTATTGTTTGCTGCTTCCTTTTTATTTTGTTTTATTTTTAAATTTACTTTTATATTTATTTGATTGTGACAGATAGAGAAAGAGTGAGATAGAGAGGATGGGTGCACCAGAGCCTCCAGCCATTGCAAATGAACTCCAGATGCATGTGCCCCCTCGTGCATCTGGCTAACATGGGTCCTGGAGAATCAAGCCTCCAACCGGAGTCCTTAGGCTTCATAGGCAAGCCTTAACCGCTAAGCCATCTCTCCAGCCCTGCTGTTGCCTTTTTAAAATAGTGTATTCCATCTAATTGTATAATAGCCCCAAGAATAAACAAATCAGGCAGTGTCTTTGAGATGTAAGCAAATGTCAATAAGCAAAAGAATGCTGTTTACCTTCTTGTTCCTTTTGTTATTTCTCCTATAACCCTTCTTCACTCCATTGCTTCCCCTCACTCCTCCTCACTAAAGACTTCATCCCAGACACTCAAGAATGGGCTTGGGATATTTGAGTGTTCCTTAGTTTAGCTGTAAACCCATGCTGGGGTCACCCTGAATACTTGTCCAATTCATGTATCAAAAGAAGCCTGACACCAGACATGGTGGTGCATGCATGCCTTTAATCCCAGAATTTGGGAGGTGGAGGTAGGAGGATTGCTGTGAGTTTGAGGCCAGCCTAGGACTACAGAGTGAGTTCCAGGTCAGCTTGGGTTAGAGTGATTCCCTACCTTGAAAAAAAAACAGACAAACATAAAGCCTAACCATGGTTTTCTAAAAATCATGTGGCCCAGAAAATCTACTTAGGTGTGCATCCAAAAGAACTGAAGCAGGGACTTGAACAAATACATGGACACCAATGTCCATAGCAGCATGACCTACAATAGATGAAAGGTGGAAATAACCCAAATACTCATCAATGAACACCTAAATAAACAAACTGTGGAGTGCAAGATGTACACATTAACAATGGAATATTCAGACCAACAAGAAAATGAAGTTTTGGTATGTGCTATAACCTGGGTAGATGTCAAAAACATTATTAGCTAGACACAGAAGGAAAAAAGTTGTATAAGTCCACTTACATGAGACACTTGAAGATAAATTCATATAGACAGAAAGTAGAAATGAGTTCTTGATGGCAGGAGGCTAGAGGAAAAGTTATTAATAAATTTAATGGAAGCTTATATTGGGGATGATAAAAATGGGGGTTATAAGTAGTGGTGACTATAATATTATGAATGTATTTAATGTCACTGAATGGCAAACTAACAATGGTTTAAATGATAACTGTTATGTATATTTTTTGACAACTCAAGCAATTACTTGAGAGGAAAAATCATTAGGGTGTGGGGTTTGGAAGCTTGGCAGGCAGTTGAGGTTTAAAGACGCAGTCATTCATACTACAGAGGTTGGCAGGCTGACGACCTCTTCTATATTCCAAGCCCACCCCCATCCGAAGTAGAGTGAGGAGCAAGGGGAAAAACCAATAAGGAGGCAAAGGCATCAGCAATGTCTGGGGAAAGACATAGCTGTGGGCACCAAAGGGGCAGCCTCCCGGCTTCCAGGTCACAGAGAGCATTCTCTGCCCAACACAGTTCCAGTTAGCCAGTACAGTCAGAAAGAAAAAGAGACGAGACCTGGCTAGGCCAACTCTTGGGGGGTTTGCATAAACGTGTTTTAGTTTTGAAGCATCACAAGAAGTAAACAGGCTACAGAAAGCAGCTTCTACTGGCCAGCCGCGCATGGCCAGCTAGTGGATGAGAAGTGCAGAGTAAAACTTTGCAAAACACTTGCATCTCCAAAATACGCGAGGCTATTCGAAAGTCCAGGTGTTTTACACATTTCTTTCCAAGGGTATCAAGTCCAGTCATTGCCTTTGTATTTGTTAGCGTCCAACAGTCGGGTTTTAGGCTATTCTTTTAAAAAAATATTTTAGTTTTACTTATTAGAGAGAAATAATGGGCGTGCCAGGGCCCGTAGCCACTGCAGAGGAACTCCAGACGCGTAAACCAGTGCATCTGGCTTTACATTGCTCTTGGGAAATCGAACCTGGGTCCCCATCTCTCCAACCCATTGCTAGTTATTTTTATTCTCGGCTTCTGTACAGTAAATTGGAAAACCACAAACACAAATGTCATTGCCTATAATAAACCTATGCTTGGAACACGATGGCTCTCAAAAAGATGTTGAATGAATGGAACACCAGACCAAAGAGCTAATGAGATTTTAATGACTGACTGCTTCTCCCTTAACCCACCCGCCAAAGAACTAGGAAAGGTTAAGCAGCCAACCCCTCAAGGCCACAGCTTCCCATTACGTGTGCTCCCGCATGAACCGAGGAGTCCGGTGGTTTAAGCACCAAGAGGCGGTCAGCCCGCGGTGAGGCAACATCCTGTGTGAATAATTCCGGCCGGCCCCCGGGGCGTGAGTGTACCAAGCATCTCCCAGCGGAATCCACTTCCTGTATGCAGATTTCACTGCTAAAAAAAAAAAAAAACTGTCCTTTACTGTCGCGATCGGAAAGAGAAGGGGGTGGGGAAAGTGGGGGGAAAGCCCAATTTAGCAGGCAGCTGACTATATTGTGTCTACTTCGGCAAATGTTTCACTGATGGGCCAATTAGCTTCGTCTCCCAGAAAGACTCGTTCAACAGGTCTCCCCTCTTTCCTGGGTTGGGGCAGAGGGCTGTCACTTGGCTTCGACCCTCCCCTTCCCTCCTCCGGGCAGGCGGCCCGTCCCGACGCGTCCCGGCGGGCGGCGGGCGGCGGGCGGCGGGAGCGGGCGCGAAGGTGGCCGGCCTGGGTGCGCCGGCGGCCCGAGCCCCGAGCCCAGCACAGCCCCCGAGCGGGGCTGACGGCGCGGCCCGATGACCGAGCTACAGGCCGACGTGGACGACGGCAAGCCCGCCCGAGCGCCCGGCAAGAGAGACGGCAGAGTCGGCGCGGCCCCGTGAGTGTCGGCGCGGCCGCGGCCTCCCGCGCTCCGGAGCTCGGTGGGGCGGCCTGCGTGCGAGCTCCCCCCCCCCCCCCATAAGGCCGTAAGCTCCGGTGTGATTGATGAGGACGCGAATGATCTCTTCCGAGAGCATGACTGAGTGTTTGATTACTCCCAAGGGACGCGTGGCGAACTTCACATCTCCCAGCAAGCCAGGCCACCACGCTGATACTTGTTTCAGTCATCTCGCTTCTTACTGCCGTCCCGGGAGAGATCCAGTTGGCGCTGGTTATTAGATGTTATCTGATGATTGTCTTCACAATAGTGTGTGCTGTATGTGATTCGGAGCTCGTGGGCGACTTCCCCATCCTCCTCACTGGTGCACTCCGGAGAGTAAAGTTGGGAACGGGAGTCATGCGCTGTCTTTTCCCGCAAAGACCGCGTGCGTCCTCACGCGCACACGTACAAGCCCACTGCCTGTTCTGGAGGGAGTGCGGGCTTGCGTGGAGGAACACAATGAGATAGGTACTAAAACAAAACATTTCAAGTGTTAGGCTGTGACTGTCTTCTCAAAGCATTTATGTGCATAAAAGGATTTGCACATTATTTGGCCTGTACACCTTCCAGTTTAAGAAACTGAAAAACATTTTTATCAGGATTAACTTCCTACAATGAACTTATTGACCTCCTCTGTACTACTTTGAATTGCTTTTTTTTTATTCGGGCGCATGATTTTTAAATGATTCTTAACCCTATTCTTTTTAAAAGGAAAAGAATCTAAAACGATGTTCTTACTGTGTTACCATAATATGTCACCATGACATTAAGTTGTTGGGAAATGTAAAATGTTTGATTAAAGATATCAATGGTAACTTTTTAAATTTTATTTTATTTATTTGAGAAGGACAAACAGAGAGAGAAAGGCAGGTAGAGAGAGAGAATGGGCGCCTCAGGGCCTCCAGCCACTGCAAACGAACTCCAGATGAGTGCTCCCCTTGTGCATCTGGCTAATGTGGGTCCTGGGGTATCGAGCCTGGAACCGGGGTTCTTAGGCTTCACGGACATGCCCTTAACCGCTAAGCCATCTCTCCAGCCAATGATAACTTTTTAAAATAGTGACGACTCTCCATCTTCCATCATTTCATCACTGTTTATGTCACAGCTGTGTTCCACATGAGGATTTGTATGCCCAAAAGCAGATTCTGGGTTCTGTCAGCTGTGGTGTGGTTGAAGTCTGGAAAGACTTTAGTTAGCTGCTTTGATTTGTGTTTCCAAGGCTCTGATCACATTGTCTCCCAGGCCCCTGCCTGCCTTGCTGCTCTTGTTCCGTGCCCTCACTTAATGTTGTCAGCTTAAGCTAACATTCCTTATTCTTTACGATGGAGAAAAAATTTTCTAGAAGTAAAACTCCCAATGTTTTTGTTTTCTCGCCCAGAAACAAAATCCTAAATGCACTATTATTATGTTTCCTTTGCCCTTAACCATTCTTATTTCTCTGAAGAAAAGGCAGCATGGATTATCTTGTCGCGGTGCTGTAGATGTTGGAGTGACAGGAACACTGAGTACAGAAGCAGGACTAGAGCCCAGGACTTGAAACTCCTACTCTAGAGCTCACTCAAGGCAGTCTTTAGTTCCAATTACATAAAGAGTGAACAAAGCCGGCCGTGGTGGTGCACGCCTTTAATCTCAGCACTAGGGAGGCAGAGGTAGGAAGATTGCCATGAGTTCGAGGCCACCCTGAGACTACATAGTGAATTCCAGGTCAGCCTGGGCAAGAGTGAGATCCTACCTCGAAAAAAAACAAAAAAAAAAAAAGAGTCAGCCAACAACTGCCGAGCTTTGTAATCTTTATGTTCCAGGTGTCTCAATACTCAGATAAGAAAAGGCTTTGGCTTGATTGAAGTCTATGATAGCATTTAGACAAATTTTGTTAATTCAGACCTCTGATGTTGAAGAAATAAATTTGTAGAAATACTAAGCCTAACCAGCAGTGAAGGAGCTTCACAAATTCATTTCAGTTCAATAAAAACTGCAGGACCTGGGCTGGAGAGATGCCTTAGTGGTTAAGGCACTTGCCTGCAAAGCCTAATAACCCAGGTTCAATTCTCTAGGTCCCACTTAAGCCAGATGCACATAGTGGTGCATAAGTCTGGAGTTTTTTGGTAGTGACTAGAGGCCCTGGTGCACCCATTCTCTCCCCCTCTGCCCTCTCTATCTCTCTGTCTCTAATAAATAAATAAATTTAAAAAACTTAAAAACTGCAGTGCCTAAATTGTACAATACAAGGGTAAATGTGATTTTGGATCTATCCTTCTGGAACTCAAAAGAGCAGGGTGGGGATAAATGAGACACAAATATGGCCATTGCCACATTAAACAAATAAGGTTCTATAAAAAGTATGGCCTATAACTGAATCTGCTGTGTAGTTAAGGTATTTATTTATTTGGCAGTTTTATACTTTTATGCTTTTGAAGCTTTGCTAATTTATTTTCCCTGCAACATGATGATTTTAAGCCTACCGAAATGACTTCTGCTTCAACCTAAAATTTTAGACACTTTCTTCTAAGCTCTTCAGTTCTTGCTCAGGTCAAGAGTACCTTGAAGTAACTTGATGTCATCATCACATTGGTACACTAGTGTGATCAAACTTCACATGGGAATCACCTTAGGTTGTCAAATTTTATGATTGCTCTCATTGAAGCCCCAGTATACCAGTAAACATTTCTTTAAAAAGTTTTAGAATAGTTCACTCCTCCCCATTGCCCTACACTTGTTACTATACTCACCTAGGACTCATGACCTAGAACCTAGCCTCCTGGGTAAGAACAGCTGGCATTATTGAGAATACTTGCTATAAGAAAGGGAGTATACTCTACACTTTACATGCATTTACACATAGAATGAGCCAGGCAAATAATTCCCCACCTGTCTTTCTTCTCACTTCTATCCTTTTATTTCAGTTTGTGTTTTTCCTTTTCTCACTCTAGAAACCAACTTGGGCTTTCCTAGCCATAAAATCACTTCCTTATCCACGTGCCTCTTCTATTGTATAAGTGGTCATCCCTGAACTTTGCTGCTGCTATGATAATCATCCATTATTTAGTGAAGGTTTAGCTTGCACAAAGTGCTACAGTAAATTGTTAAAATATATCAACTCACACTCTAACCACTGGGTTATACTGGATAAATGGATTGCAGGCTCTACAATTTCTCTCTGAATATCTCAGAAGTCCCACAAATAGACATTTTCAGTATTGGTTTTCAGTAAGCTAGGGAGGTTGAGACACCTTAGCTCCCTATTTAAGATATGTGATATACTTACTGTTGACATTCAACTTGACCATGTCAGTGAAAACTCTATGTTTTCTGAATCAGACTTTCTGTCAGTTATTTTTTATTCACTTACTTGCCCAAGACCAGTTGCTTTGCTCAAGAAAGTGAGGCTTCTGGTTCTGTCATCGCCAAACTATGTATTTTGTTTAAAAATGCAATGTGAAAAAATGTAATGTGCTTTTTTCTGCAAATAATAGGTAACTTAACCTTATACTTCTTTTTGATATCCTATTTTTCCCCATTTTATTACCTTTTCCATTATGAATTTTACCTGCCATTGCATAGACAATTCTAGCATAGCTTAGCTTTCCATGATAAATATTATAAAACACACTTTTCTTTCTTTTTAAAAAATATTTTATTCTTATTTATGTATTAGAGAGAAAGAGAGATATAGAAATAGGCAGGTAGAGAAAGAAAGAATGGGCATGCCAGAACCTCTAGCCACTGCAAACGAACTCCAGATGTGTGTGTCCCCCGATGCATCTGGCTTACGTGTGTCCTGGGGAGTTGAACCTGGATCCTTTGGCTTTGCAGGCAAGCACCTTAACAACTAAGCCATCTCTCCAGCCCTAAAACAGATTTTTCTTATAATTTTATGGATCTAGGGCTGGGGAGCTGGCTTAGAGTTTAAGAGCACTTGCTGCATAGTCAAGAGGACCTGAGACTACTGAGACTCATTTCCAGCACCCAGGGTGTGCATGCCTGTCACCCCAGTCCTATGGAGGAAAGAGACAGTGACTGGAGAATCCCTAGGGCTTGGGGTTGGAGGTAGCCTTTAATGGACCTGACTTAGGAATGACCAGGTTGCCATAAGTGAATTTTAACAAGTAGCTAAAAGTAATATTAATGTATTTCTCAGAAAGGCTATCTTTATTAATATTCCAAATAAAGAATTACAATTATATACTATATACTTTACTGCAATGTGAATTTTTAACATGTAAACTTAAACAACTTGGGGCATATGAATTCTAAAGCTTAAATCCATTGATAGAAAGTTTGCCTAGCATGTGCAGGGTCCTGGGTTTGATATCTTGTATCATAAAAGTAAAATAGAAAGACTTCTAGAAGTTTATCCAAGTCCATATGTAAGTAGAACAAGAAGATGGATATATATGATATTACCTTGAAATAAAGCTGTCTAGTATTATCAATAATTATTTTAGGGATTCGTTTCTTTCCTGAAATACAAATTCAAGTACAAGTACATTATCTGCTCTTTTGTGTGTGACATGTCAAGGGACTTGACAATCACAATACAAAGTTAGAAGTTGGTCATCCATTGAAAGTAACAGAAGCAAAGGCAATATTGTATATGATTAGATTTCTCTAGTAGTTTTTTAACTCTGAAAATTCCCATCTAACCAAAGAGTTACTAGATATTATCCTTCTGTCTAGATGTGTGCATTTGTATGTATGTATTAGTTTCGAGATCACCAAATCCAACAGCCTCAGTTCAGCTACTAGCATGAACTTTAAGGTGTGAAGGAAAACTGATCTATAGTTGATTAAAAACTATAAAAATTATAAGCCGGGCGTGGTGGCACACGCCTTTAATCCCAGCACTCGGGAGGCAGAGGTAGGAGGATTTCCATGATTTCGAGGTCACCCTGAGACTCCATAGTGAATTCCAGGTCAGCCTGGGCTAGAGTGAGACCCTACCTCAAAAAAAAAAAAAAAAACTATAAAAATTACATCAAAACACCAATTGTGGAAGCATTTGAAAAGATAAATAGAATAATCTGGTTTGAAACATTTTGAAAAGGAACTCTAATGAACCAAATCAGCTCTGTGACTGGATTAGTGCCATAGGAAATTGCTGGTTTATGAAGACAAGATATGACGTGATTAGGAGCGCAGGCCCCAGGACCTCAGTTAGCGCTTTCCTCTGTGCTGGAGCCCCGCTTCTTAAACTAGGCAGCACAGCCACAGGACACAGGGCCAGGACAAACTTAGCAATGGTGACAGGTTATGAACATGCAGTGACCCAAGAGTCATTCAAACTCAAATGTGGACTGAATCTTAGGGTGCTCCAGCAGCATCTGTCCACGTTGCATCATGGGACTGCCCTGCAGCTTGCTTTTGAACACACAACATACGCAGCTGCACTGTGCGTGCCTTCGTGCTACTCACCTGAGGCTGCCTGGCTCACCTTGGCTCAGATTCCAGACCATGGATGTTATATGTTTTCAGTATACATTCAAATAGTTCTACTCTTATAGAAACATAGTGGTTTGTTTCAAAAAACAAATGCTTTTAATAATTTCTTACTACTGTTCCTTAGCCTGTATCAAGTTAGTATATCTTTAGATTATATGGTTAGAATGTCTGGATTTTAAAATTGCTGTTAAGAGTTACTGACTTGAGTTTCTTTTTTTTTTTTTGTTAAAATAGAGGGGGGGAGCTGGAGAGATGGCTCAGCAGTTAAGGTGCTTGCCTGCAAAGCCTAATAATCCAGGTTCGATTCCCCAGTACCCATGTAAAGCCAAATGCACAAAATGGCATATGCATCTGGAGTTTGTTTGCAGTGGCTGGAGGCCCTGGCATACCCATTCTCTCTCTGTCCGTCTCTCTTAGTCCTATGTCTTTCTACTTGCAGATAAATAAATAAAAATAAATGAGTTTTGATTTGGAATTAGGGCAGGATTTCCAATGTCTGAAGTGGCCTTAAACATATTTCTGCCATTTCGTACTTTGAATTTGTGCAAAGTAGCATTCTAGCATTGACAATTATAAAATCAGGATATTGATCAACTGTGAAAAATGTTGAGGTTGTTCTACACCTTGTAGTGTCAAACATTCAGCCAAGATTTGGTTCTTTTTTTTTTTTTTTTTTTGAGGTAGGGTCTCACTTTGGTCCAGGCTGACTTGGAATTAACTATGTAGTCTCAGGGTGGCCTCAAACTCACGTGATCCTCCTACCTCTGCCTCCTGAGTGCTGGGATTAAAGGCATGCGCCACCACACCCGGCCTTGATTCTTTTTTTTTTTATACTTTTTTTTTTTTTTTTGATACAGAGAAAGAGGCAGAGAGAAAGAGTGAGGGAGAGAATGGGCATGCCAGGCCCTTCAGCCACTGTAAACAAACCCCAGATGCATGTGCCCCCTTGTGCATCTGGCTTACGTGGGTCCTGGAGAATCAAACCAGATCCTTTGGCTTTGCAGGCAAATGCCTTAACCGCTAAGCCATTTCTCCAGCCCCCAGGATTTGATTCTTTATATAAAAATAAGCACATACATCTCATTAGTATGTAAATTTGATATCATCTTTAATAAATGGTAAAATTATGTGTTGGTTTTAAAATATTTTTTTTAATTTGAGAGAGAGAAATAGGCAGGGGGGAGAGAGAGAGAGAGAAAGAGAGAATGGGCACACCAGGGCCTCCAGCTACTGCAAATGAACTCCAGACACATGCGCCCCCTTGCTCATCTGGGTAACGTGGGTCCTGGGGAATCGAACCCGGGTCCTTTGGCTTTGTAGGCAAATGCCTTAACCACTAAGCCATTTCTCCAGCCCTAAAATAATTTTTATGATGTATATTATTAGTAAATGCTTCATAAATAGATTTGTTTATTTATCTACATACTCATGGTTTAGCAAAAATTTCTTAGGTGGAAAGGGCCTGAGGCTACATAGTAAATTCCAGGTCAGCCTGGGCTACAGTGAAACCCTACCTTAAAAATAAACAACAACAAAAAAAATGATGCTGCTATGAATGCTTACATGCAAATCTTTGTGTCAATATATGCTTTCTCTTGAGTATATTTCTAGACATGGACTGCTGAGTCATGTAATTATGTGATACTAACCTTTCTGAGGAATTGGCAAAATGCTTTCCAAAAGTAACTGCAACATTTTACACTTCCACCAGGGATACCTGTATGTGTGTTGTAGATTTAAGACAAAGGGTCCTCACTTAGTAAGGGAAGTAAGATTGTAAGCAATTGGAGGGCAGGCTAGTGCTTTTTACTTTATTACACCAAATATCTGTTGAATGCTATGACATTTAGACTTTAAATAGTTCAGTCTGTGATACTGTGGGACACTCTAGTTGGTGGTTTTTTTTCGGTCTCTTAAGTCATACTCTCTTTGTGTTGACATTTTGAAAAGTTATACATGTGTAAGGTTCGAAAATCAAAATGGTATATAGAGCCATATATAATGAAATATATAAGCCTTCTTCCCATATCCTACCTCATAATTTCTTGTTTTTATGCTACTGTCTTTTAAGGCTCAAACCATGAAAGTTTTTTGTTTTTGTTGATTTGTTTTATCTTAGAATAACCACTTTCCAGTTGATTTAAACTTGTGTTGTGCCATAATGGGAATACATCCTGAGAAATTCATTATTAGGTGATTTCATTGTGGTATGATCCTCATAGAGTATACTTTCACAAACCTCAATGGTGTAGTCTGTTACATGCCTGGCTATTCTGTATTTGTATGGTGCCTTAGTCTGTTGCTTCCAGGGCCTTGGTGAAAGGACAGAGCTTAAATCAAGCATAGGAGAACATGATGCAGTCAACAAGTTTGCTAAACACAAGATATACAAGGCTGCTGCTGGCATAATATGCTAAGCACACTGCTTCACAATGAACATTTTTTTAATTTATTTTATTTATTTATTTGCAAGCAGAGAGGTATAGAGAGAATAAGAACAAACAAAATAGGTACAACAGGGTCTCCAACCACTGTAAATGAACTCCAGACACATGGGCCACTTTGTGCACCTGGCTTTATGTGGGTACTGGGGAATTGAACCAGGGTTGTTAGGTTTTGCAGGCAAGTATCTTAACTGCTGAGCCCATCTCTCCAGCCCCACAGAAAACATTTTTGTTACAGGAGTAAACTTGAAAAGCACAATAAGAAGCAGAGTAAATATGTATCATTATATCAAGTATTGGTGCTGTCTGTAATGGTGTGTACTATATTTCATGTGACTGGTAGTGCAGGTGGTTTCTTGCCACCAGCATCATCGTAACCACACGATACCATGGTATAATAGCTGTGGTGTCACCAGACAATACCAATTATTTTTTAATTTATTGATAGCCTCTATACATATATACCATGGACTCTGATCATAACCCCTTCTCACTACCCTCCTTTGTTCCCTGTTTTAATAAGCTCCATCTTGCTGGGATGCATTTCCAACCAGACACAGTTTATGGGAGGAATGGGATTTATTTCAGGTTTATAGATCCAGAAGTTCCATAATGGCAGAAGATGCTTGGCCTCCTTTCACAGATCCATGCAGAGGGAGAAATCACCAGCAGCCAGAACCACAAGCAAGCAAGCACAAACCTGCAGCTGTAGGATCCCCAGAGCTCACTCTTCTTTGCATACCTTAGGCTGGAATTCAGATCTGACTCCAGTGACATGCCCTTGCCAAACCTTAGCAAGAGTCTGCCTACTAGGGGCAGAAGCTGCAAACTCAATTTTCATGACACCTGAGTCTATGGGGAGGACATACATTCAAACTACCACATTCCCCTTCACTTGTCCCCCCTGAACCTCCTCTTCTCTCCAACTAGTATTCCTAGTTTGATGTCTTTTTTTTTTACCCTCCTCCAGCATCCATGACAACATGCAACAGGAATTATTCAGATCCATTATAACCTTTTTTTTTTTTTTTTTTGAGGTAGCGTTTCACTCTAGCCCAGGCTGACCTGGAATTCACTATGGAGTCTCAGGGTGGCCTCGAACTCACAGCGATCCTCCCACCTCTGCCTCCCAAGTGCTGGGATTAAAGGCATGCACCACCATGCCTGGCTTCATTATAACCTTTTTAAAAAATATATTTTATTGATTTATTTGAGAGAAAAAAGGAGAGAGAATAGGCATGTCAGGACCTCCAGTCACTGCAAACGAACTCCAGATGCATGCACCCACTTGTGCATCTGGCTTACGTGGGATCTGGAGAATTGAAACAGGGTCCTTAGGCTTCACAGGCAGGCGCTTTAACTGCTAAGCCATCTCTCTAGCCCCAAGATCCATTACAATCTTTTTTTTTTTTTTTTTTTTTTTTTTTTTTTGGTTTTTCAAGGTAGGGTCTCACTCTGGCTCAGGCTGACCTGGAATTCACTATGTAGTCTCCATTACAATCTTATGGGCTACTGTCATATATGTAGTATGCCACAGACCAAAATATCATTATGTAGCAAATCACTGGATAAGCATCTTGGATTTGGCAAAATAAAGCACCTCGTGAGGTTGCTGCTATGATAGGGATATCACACAGATCTGGACAGCACATCAGAGCAGAACTCAGTCCTATATGCTCACATTACACTCACCCCAAATTTGAGTGGCTATACTGCTTTAACAGTAATAAGTAAGACCATCAGATTACACCTTTCTTTTGACCTTAGCCAACTGTACTCCTAGATTTCAGTGGCAAGGATGATTTCTGATTGAGCCATCCTAAGTAATCAGTTCATTCTCTTACAAGTCTTCTGTCCCCCTATGTAGTCTTGATACTCCTGGATAGGCCCCAATCCCACAAGGTAGCAATGTCTTGGCACCCTCTGAACAATTAAATACAGGTCACAATGTTGATGAAACCTATTAAAAATAGAAAAGGCCGGCTGGGTGTGGTGGCACATGCCTTTAATCCCAGCACTCGGGAAGCAGAGGTAGGAGGATCGGCCCTGAGTTCAAGGCCACCCTGACACTACATAGTGAATTCCAGGTCAGCCTGAGCTAGAGTGAGACCCTACCTCGGAAAACCAAAGAAAAAAGAGAAGGCCAAGGTGGAGAGGAATGGAAGTACAAATTTGGAGAAAATGAGTGAGGAGATAGGGAAATAAAAGTATCAGAAAAAAAGAGAGCAGGGAATAGGGCTGGAGAAGGGGGTTAGTGGTTGGGGCACTTGCCTGCAGAGCCTGAGGACCTGGGTTCCATTCCCCAGTGTCCATGTGGAGCCAGATGCACAGGGTGGTGCATGCATCTGAAGTTTGCAGTGGCTAGAGATAGTGCATGTCCCTTCCCCTTTCCTCCCCTTCCCCAACACTCTCCCCCTCCCTCTCTCTCTCTCTCTCTCTGCTTACAAATAAATAAATAAAATTTTTTTTTTTTTTTGAAAAGAGAGTGAGAGTACTGGAGAAACGGCTTAGCAGTTAGAGTACTTGCTGGCAAAGCCAAAGGACCCAGGTTTGACTCACCAGTACCCATGTAAAGCCAGATGTACAAAGTGGCACTTGCATCTGGAATTTGTTTGCAGTAGATACAGGCCCTAGCACACCCATTCTTTGTCTCTCTTTCTGTCTCTCCCCACCACCTCAAATAAATGCATTAAAAAATGTGAATTTCAGCCGGGCGTGGTGGCGCATGCCTTTAATCCCAGCACTCGGGAGGCAGAGGTAGGAGGATCGCCAAGAGTTCGAGGCCACCCTGAGACTACATAGTGAATTCCAGGTCAGCCTGAGCCAGAGTGAGACCCTACCTCGAAAAAAAAAAAAAATGTGAATTTAGGGCTGGAGAAATGGCTTAGCAGTTAAGCGCTTGCCTGTGGAGGCTAAGGACTCCAGTTCGAGGCTCGATTCCCCAGGATCCACGTTAGCCAGATGCACGGGGGGGGGGGGGGGGGGGGCACACGTCTGGAATTTGTTTGCAGTGGCTGGAAGCTCTGGCGCACCCATTCTCTCTATATATCTGCCTTTCTCTCTCTCTCTCTCTGTAACTCTCAAATAAATAAATAAAAATGAACCAAAAATATTTTTTAAAAATGTGAATTTAGCATTTACCTATAGTTGTCCCTTTTCTACCCTGAAAGTCCTTCCTCATCTTCTCTCTCTGGTCTATTAAGTCCTATTAGTGAGGTATCAGGCAGGAAGGAAGGTGGGTGGTAAAACGCCTTTCTTTCTTCCTGATGGAGATATTGATCAGAATATATATATATATATATATATATATATATATATATATATATATATATATATATATTGGTGGCTTTTTATTTTTTGAAGTTGAGAAAGATTTTGGTATAGAGTACTACAGAGCTTAAGAGGAGAAAAGAAGGCAGAGCTCTTGTAAAGTAGAGGGGTCCCAAGAGGATAATCTGCCTGGTAACTCTGATCCAGGTGTTTTTTTGTTGTTTTGTTTTTTATCTTGTTTTTTAGTAAGCAAGGGAACTCCTTTAGGGAGGAAGAAGTCTAGGGAGGGAGTCACTGACATTTATCCCCTTACAGGCTCAAGAATATTTCTTGTCTTTGGACATTTTTAGTTTAATTTTGGAAACCCTGTTACCCCTAAGCTGCTTCATTCCACAACTCCTCCCACAAGATATAACTCTAACTGCCATTAGGGAATTTGAGTGACAATCAATCTGACTTCTTCAAGCTGAATGGGGTTGTTGAGTGTGGCAATTGGGGTACCAGTGGGCCTATCTAGCAGACTCCAAAAGTACATTGATATAGAGTGAGAAGAAAGTCCTAGATAAAGACATTGAGGAGAAAGAATAAAAGAGGTATCAGGGAGAAGACACACTGAATAAATTGGGTGTCAGAATGGTTTTTATGGTTCCCATTCTCATAGACTTCCAGGCCTTAGAGAGTGATCAAGGGGCCCCAGGGAGAAGGAGTTAGATTATTGTAGGACCATCTGAGTGTGGCTGGCTGTAAACAAGCGATAAAGTTTAAACAGCAGCTGAATACACAAGGTCTAAAATTTAGTAGTTTCTATAACTAGAAATGCTAGATAAAATTCTCTTTCTCTATGAAGATCTAAGAAACCATTTCTAGAGCTGTTCACCAAATGGCATGGTGGAGTCTGACATAGTCTGAACCTGTTCTTATAGATCTTGTAAAGCAGGTAAGACACTAACAGAATTATCAAGAATACATACACAGCACTTAACCTTGATAGTGGCACTGGTGTTGTTTTGGGCTTCCATGAGCATGTCTGGAGCCATGGGGCTCTATACAATTGCCTCGCATCATTTGGACTTCAGGATTAGGAAGGGAAATTCCCTGGACCCAAAGATTTAAGGCATGCTTTACTCTCCAGTTACACTCTTCTGCTGGTTGTTTAAGACCAATTAGCCAAAAAATTTCTCTCTCTCTCTCTCTCTTTCTGTATATATATATATGGCCAGGTGCATGCGCCACTTTGTGGCCATCTGGCTTTATGTGGGCACTGGAGAATTGGACCTAGGTCCTTAGGCTTTTTTTTTTATTTTTTTTTTTTTATTTGAGAATGACAGACACAGAGAGAAAGACAGATAGAGGAAGAGAGAGAGAATGGGTGCGCCAGGGCTTCCAGCCTCTGCAAACGAACTCCAGACGCGTGCGCCCCCTTGTGCATCTGGCTAACATGGGACCTGGGGAACCGAGCCTCGAACCGGGGTCCTTAGGCTTCACAGGCAAGCGCTTAACCGCTAAGCCATCTCTCCAGCCCAAGGTCCTTAGGCTTTTGAGGCAAGTGCTTTAACCACTAAGCAATCTCTCCAGCCCCATACATATAATTTTCAAGGTCAGTTTCCCCTCTTTAAGAGAGACTTTTAGGGACCTGGGAGGAACCCCATGGCTCTTTTAACAATTCATACCCTCTGTTGGGATGGGTCAGAGTCTGTTGATTATATGGCCTAGAAGGACTGAGGATCTGTTTCTCTGTTTTGACCTTCCTCATGCAGATGGTACACAGATTGGAGTCCAATCTCTGGGTCTTCATGACCTCACTGATTAAGAGAACAGGTGATTTACCAGAACTGTGGGATCTTAGAGGTGTCTTATTGTTTCCTGGTGCTTGTTGGACCTGGGAGCAGGAACCTAAATGTTGTTGTCCTTTCAGCCCAGATATCCTCATTGGAACTGGCATTTACCTAAGGTAATTAAACACTCAGATGGACAGATATGAAATTCTTCAAGCAAAATGTGGATACAGAGCCTATCTGATGATCTTTCAGCTTTAACAAAACAGATTTACTTAAAAGATGGTATAGCATCTAACTTAAACCCTGGAAATATAATTTTTTAAAAAAATTTGTTTATTTTTATTTATTTATTTGAGAGTGATAGAGAAAGAGAGGGAGAGGGAGAGAGAGGCAGAGAAAGACAGAGAGAGAATGGGTGCACTGAGGCCTCCAGCCATTGCAAACAAATTCCAGATGCATGCACCACCTTGTGCATCTGGCTTATGTGGGTCCTAGGGAATCAAACCTCAAACCAGGGTCCTTATACTTCATAGGCAAGCGCTTAACCACTAAACCATCTCTCCAGCCCCTTGACATGTATTTTCAAGCCAGTGGGAAACTGGCTTGGAGTCTATGGTTCCTGTCTGGAAAGCATGTTGGTAGTTTCTTAAAGTATATGATTATATCCATACTTGTTATCTTCTATATTTTTCAAATTATATTTTCATCAGCAGTGAGTTAAAAACTGTGAAAAACCTCAGAAATATGCCAACCTTTGTGACCTTTGTTGTTAAAGCTCATTATGTAGAAAAGTTATTTTGTGATTCTACAGCTTATCTGAAATTCTAGTTTGTACTTGCTATAAAAATTATGTTATGGGACTAGAGGGATGGCTTAGCGGTTAAGGCATTTGCTTGCAAAGCTAAAGGACTCAGGTTCGATTCCCCAGGACCCATGTTAGCCAGATGCACAAGGGGTCGCATGCGACTAGAGTTCATTTGCAGTGGCTGGAGGCCCTGACGCACCTGTTCTCCCTCTCTCTCTCTCTCTCTCTCCCTCTCCCTCTTTCTTTGTCAAATAAATAAATAAAAACATTTTAAAAAATTCTGTTATGAATCCAGTTTTTGTATATTAGAACAACATGTAAGGGTTAAATAGATCAAACAAGATGTTGTCTTATAACAAAATATAGAAACTATGCAGTGATAGTTATCATGGAGAATTAGTGCTTTTCCATCAGTTCTAACATATATTAAAAGATTGATAGTTGAGTACTTTTTCCTGCATTTCACACACATGTGCCTCTTAGAGTACTGGCATAAACATCTCTTCAGTTCTGAAAGAAGGGAACTGATTGGGTTTTTTTCCTTTTCAGTTGCTGCTTCACATTATGTTCTGTACAGTAGTCATTCTCATTCCGTATTTTAAAACCCTGTAGCAGGGTTCTTCTTTGCACAAGTCTAAGTAGAATTTTTCTGTAAAGGGCTAGTATAGGTTTGTTTTGTTAGCATGGGAACAGTATCTTCGTAAGGGTGTCATCAGTGGAACCCAAGGACTTTACCAGCAGTGTTGGAGCTGCACAAAATCGTTTTGGAATTCTTGTCGTTACTTTCAAAGCCTGGAACCAATCTACGAACAGCCACAAGGCTGGCAGATCCTTTCCCTTTGAGGGCAAATTCAGGTTTTGAAAACAGCCTGCAGTTGTTCAAAGCCTAACTTGGTAAACAAGGTGAATAGGAATCCTTTAAATTCCTTTCAGCCTTTCTGTGAAACTCATTCTTCATCAAAGCCAAGACGTGGCTGGAAGAAGACAGTGTCTGGCAGTACTTACAAGCCACTTTTTATACACATACATCTAGAGTTACTGCTTTATAACCTCATTTTGAAAACCATAAACTTTTATAGTTACTGTTCTGTATTCAAAAATCTCATTTCCCTGTGTATGATATATTCACATAAGTGTAATTGTGTTATTAACATTAAAAATACTTGGAGAGCCAGGCATGGTGGTGCACGCCTTTAATCTCAGCACTTGGGAGGCAGAGGTAGGAGGACTACCATGAGTTCAAGGCCACTCTGAGACTCCATAGTGAATTCCAGGTCAGCCTAGGCTAGTGTGAGACCCAACCTCAAAAAAACAAAAACAAAATAAAACAAATACTTAGAAGATGCAACTATAATTATAAACCTTTTTCTTTAAAGGTATTCCCAGGACTGGAGAGATGGTTTAGCAGTTAAGGCATTTGCCTGTGAAGACTAAGGACTCAGATTCAGTTTCCCAGTACCCACATAAGCCATATGCAGAAGGTGGTGCATATGTCTGGAGTTCATTTGCAGTGGCTGCAGGCACTAATGGACCCAACTGTCTTGCTCTCTCTCTCTTTCTGTCTCTCTGAATAAGTAAATATATATTTACTATATAAATATATTTATTTATTTATTAAATAATTAAATATGAATGGTATTCCCTATTTATTGTGGGAAACATATTTTTTGAAAAAAATCACTGAGTATATAAACTGAAGGTTCAACTGTCACAGTTTTCTTATACTATCTTCTATTTCATGACACATAATGGGATTTTATATGAGAATTGTATTTTTTCAGCTTCCCTCTCCCATGTTATAGTTATAGATCAAATGAGCTTTTTTCGCTGTATACAAGCTTAGCTAAGTTTCACCCAATAGTCAACATCTCTTAGCCTGTCTATTTCCTGTTAACTCTCTCAACACATTAAGGACAATATTTTCTTGCTCTTTTGGTCAGAATAGACTCATTAGTATAATCTTTCTCCATCATTTTGTCCGAGATCTGATTTTTAACATTGTGTTCAGTAACTTTTCTATAGTGGGTCTGTCTCCACACTAATCCAGTATAATTTGGCATGCATTTACCTAACATTCACTCTATGCTGGGGAGACAAGGCCAGCTTGACTCCACAGTATAGAGTGAATGGCGTGTGGGGCCCTTTTGGAGCTCCCCTGCAGGGTCTCATACACACATAGCTAACAGTGCTGCAGTTGTCATCAGTAGTATGGGAGCAGGGAGAGAAGAGCAATACTAGTATTCTTGCAAGTTCAAGTGCCTTTTTTTCCTCTGCAAGGAGAACACTGGAGCTCTGCTAGCCAGATTCCCTTCCCAGCTTTCCTTCTGCTGCGCTTCCCACTATCACTCTGCAGCCAACTCTTTGACACTTCAGGGAAATCATTCTCCACTGGTCATCAGTTTCTCCTCTGTAAAGTGAGAGGGCTGAGAGGCCCGATTTGTTAGGTTCCTGCCAACTGAAAGAGTACCAGTCTTTGAAGAAACTGCCCTACTTCTCAGCACTCCTCAGTGCCTTTGTGTGGTGAATTCTATTAGCCTGAACAAGCTGGGAGAGCCTTTTAAGTCTGAATAGATTCCTTGCTTTCTCGCATGGTTTGCCCTCTTTATTCATTGTTTTTCTTCCCTAGGTAAACGTCTACCTGTTTAGGTCAGGACTACCACTGGAGCCTAGACTGACCTCTTAGACAAATGTGGTTTCATGTCAGCATTCCGGTCCCATTCCTATGACCCTGCTGTCTTTGGGACTGGTCACTGTAAAAATGCCTATTTGGGTTACTTAATTTAAGCCAGTAACACATATGGAGACCAAATTTATTATCTGTAGAACTACATTCTTCTCTTATAGATTGAAAGACTGATGACAACCATTTATTACACCTGAGTGCAGAATACAATTTAAGATTAATAAGCCCTTTTCCTCAAAAGTGAAAATGGGGAAATTCTAAGGGACACCAGTGTTTACTCAGCTTAATAATTACATATATGTTAGTGATGTGTTTCATGGTCTTTAATGTATTAATATTGACATCATGGTAGGACCCTTGTCACCTAGAAGACTAAGGAGTATCTGGTTAGGGGCTTAAGTAGTGTGGGTGCATGATAGGAATATGAATGTAGGGAGCAAGAGAAGAAGATATCTAAGAACTGCTGAGGGCCAGGCTGACAGCAAAGGCCCAATCCACAGTAAGGGCTGGATTGTTTCCCCAGCTTTACTGCACTAACTCAGAGCTGATTTGGCAGGTGGTAGTATTCTGGGCAGGTATAGCAGGTGACTGGCATGATCAGGAGGTAGTATTCTGGGCGGGTATAGCAGATGACTGGCATGATCAGCCTCATGTGTGATCCACGCTGCCTCAGGAATGAAGCCAAGGGCAGAAGCGATTAATGGAATTGAAGGATAAGGAAGTATCAAGGTCTTTGGGGCCAATAGCATAGGAGGTGAGAGACTAGGGATGGAAATTAGGGACCAATGATCACAGGTGGACAATTGAGGACATTAAAAACGTCATGTTGATGGACAATTACAGTATAAAGTGATACGAGCCACTGGGATGTCACACAGTGACCGTAAATGGCTTCTGTGGTGTAGCAGTGAAGCCACAGGGTAATTGGATACTGTTCAAATAGATGGTGAAGGACCCAGGTGTCAGAGCTTCCAAGGAAGGGAAAGGAGAGCCAGAGGATGAAGGCAATAAGGAAGGGTAAAGGCAGCTTGGTCGAGAGTAACAGGAGGAAGTCCTGGTGTTCTCAACATACAAGTTTAACCAAGAAAATTTTATTATACAGTATTAAAAAAAAACTTATTTATTTACATTGTTTATTTTTTTTTAATTTGGGAGTGACAAAAAGACAGAGAAAGAGGCAGATAGATAGAGAGAATATGGTCACACCAGGGCCTCCAGCTACTGCAAATGAACTCCAGATGCAGGCAACACCTTGTGCATCTGGCTTATGTAGGTCCTGGGGAATCGAGCCTTGAACCAGTGTCCTTAGGTTTCACAGGCAAGTGCTTAACCACTAAGCCATCTCTCCAGCCCCTATTATACAGTATTTTTTAAATGTAGGTGAATTAGCATGAAAATGACTAGCAATGAGAATTTGGTCAATTAATTGGTTACCAAGAAGAAATATGTATAAATCAATCACTTTCCTTACCAACAAGTTCAAAAAATAAACTAGAGAAAGTACAAAGAATAAAAATACAAAATACCTATGACTTATTTTTATTTTATTTTATTTTATTTTACTTTACTTTACTTTACTTTACTTTACTTTACTTTACTTTACTTTACTTTACTTTATTTTATTTTATTTTATTTTATTTTATTTTATTTTATTTTATTTTATTTTATGAGAGAGAAAGAATGGGCACACCAGGGCCTCTAGCCATTGCAGTCAAACTCCAGACGCATGCACCACTTGGTGTGCGTGTCATCTTGTGTGCAGGTCACCTTGTGCATCTGGCTGATTGGGGTTTTAGGGAGTCAAATCTGCATCCTTAGGCATTGCAGGCAAGCATCTTAGCTGCTAAGTCATCTCTCTAGCCCAATGACTGATTTTAATAGGACAAAGTAAAATAATATGCCTACTCAGAACACAACTTGCCTAAGTGGAGAATTTTATCTTCAAAAAAAGAACTTAACATGATAAACTTTTACTTAAATTTATAAGTTTAATGCAACTCCAAACAAAATTTCAAGCTCTTAAGAAAACATAACAGATGATCCTGAATTCTTCTGAGATTCATATCAGAATATCAATATATAATATATATGGTAAGACAATTGTAATGAAAGTTCAGCAAGAAATATAAGTTTATGTTGAAGTATTTTCAGATTTGTGGGAGCAAAAGAGGCAACTGGTTAGCTACTTGGAAAATTTGGAATGAGTAGAAATTTTCTTTTTTAAAAAAGTCTGTATGTGTGTGTGTGTGCAGGTGCATCATCCGCTCTTGACCTGAGGTCTGGGGACCCAGACTTAGGTTTACAGGCTTGCACAGGCAAGTACTTTTCTCCACTGAGCCATCTCCCCAGCCAAGAAAAATTAGTTAGAAACTTACTTTTATTCCATAATTAAAATAAGTTCCTAAGTTTTTAAATGCAAAGAACCATACAAATACTAAAATACAGTGTGAACCACTGTAATATTGAAGGTGGAAGTCACTACACATGGAATTAAATTCAGACATTATGAAAGATAGATTGACGCATTTAACCAAAATACAAAGTACAGTGCTTTAGAATGGCACTTTAAGGAGCCATCAGTACTGGATGAGGTCAATGATCAATACCCTAATATAAAGGGATGTTATGTAGCATTTGTTAAAGGTGACATTTATCTCTATTCTTGAAATAGAATAATCTCAGAAATATCTTTGACCTTTTTTTAAACAGAAAAAGAAACATGTAATGCAATCCTGTCATATAAAATTGAATATGCAGGACTAAGAATGTATCTTACTGGGTAGATGCTTGCCTAGCATGCATGAAGCCTCGGTTAAGCCCTTAGTGCCACATAAAACTGGGTGTGGTGATATGCAACTGTACTTGGTAGAAGCAAAAGTATCAAAAGTTCAAGGTTAGGTTGAGGAGATAACTTACACAATAAGCTGCTTACTTCACGAACATGAGGACCTGAGTTCAATTACCAGAACCCACATAAAAACACGAGATGTGGTGGCAGTTATTTGTAATCCCAGACTGGAGAGGCAGAGACAGGAGGGTCCCGAGGGCTCACTAGCCAGCCATTCCAGCCTGATCGGTCAGCTTGAGCCATTGAGATACCCTGTCTCAAAAAAAATGGATGGTGATCATGAGAAATGACACCCAAGGTTCTCTGGCCTCTACACATATCAAAAAATAGAGAAAGAGAGAGAGAGAAAAAGCCGGGTATGGTGGTGCACACCTTTAATCACAGCACTAGGGAGGCAGATATAGGAAGACCACCATGAGTTCAAGGCCACTCTGAGACTACATAGTGAATTCCAGGTCAACCTGGGCTACAGCAAAACCCTGCCTCAAAAAAGAAAGAAAGAGAGAGAGAGAGAGACAAAGAAACAAAGAAAGAAAGGAAATTCAAGGTCATCCTCCAATGCACAGGGAATTCTAGGCCAGCATGAACTTGTTTATGACCCTGTGAAAAATATTTTAAAAGGCAGAGATGGGAGGAATTACCATGAGTTCAAGGCCACCCTGAGACTACATAGTGAATTCCAGTTCAGCCTACCTCAAAAAAAAAAAAAAAAAAAAACACCAATTAAAAAAATAATTTGGGGGCTGGAGAGATGGCTTATCAATTAAGGCACTTGCCTGTGAAGCCAAAGGACCCAGGTTTGATTCCCCAGGACTCATGTAAGCCAGATGTACCAGGTGGCACATGCATCTGGAGTTCATTTGCAACAGCTAAAGGCCCTGGCATGCCCATTCTTTCTCTTCCTACCTGTCTCTCCCCACCCCTGCCTCTCTCAACAAATAAAATAAAGCATTAAAAAATAACTTTATGTTGCCAGTTTCATTTTATACCACTGGTTTCATTTGTGGGTTTTTCTAAAATGGGCATGTACTAATCAAGGCAGGGAGGGCACTATATAAAAATACACAACTTAATATACTTTCCTCCTTTATGAAGATACCGATGCCTTTCCAACACTAACGTACAGTTAGCTGGGCTTACTTGAAACGTAACAGTATGAAGATGGGTATCTAATGTTCTAGGCCTTAGGTCACACCAATAAATCAGGTGTACCGAGAGCATGTGGACTGTGGGCTGTGGATTGCACAAAACTAGGGATTAGAGCCTGTGAGTGCTAAGGAGGAAGGCAGGCTGCTTCAGACTGGTTGTGTTTGCAGGCTGGATTCGGGGTTCGCGCTCTTCTGCACCACTCTTAGCACTAGTCTTCTAGAGTCTTAAAACTGTACAGGCATTCTCAAGGTAATCAGTGTGACCCCCAAGTCTTCTCTTCTTTCACACTCCTCACATAATTAGGTCATTCAATCATCCATACAAGAATGAGTCGTAGGTAAGAAAAGTGGTGTGCAGAAACATTTCACATTTATCACTGCAGTGTTTTTGCTAAAGCAGATCATTGGTTCTGATTCTATAAGGGCTCCCATGAGCATTTTCTTAGAAATTGTGACCAGATCTTTCCAGACACTTAACAAAACGTACTTCTACATGCCTTATGTTTCTATACCAAACAAGAAGTTTGCCTGATAACTGTGGCAGCAGTCACAAGATAATATTTGCTCAGTAGTGCCAAGATTGCATGATTATAAGACTTACAAGGTCTGAAGCAAGGCTGAAAGCCATTGTTGTGAACCCTCCCCTACTCAGCACGGGGTCATTCTGACATACAGACTGTCCTTAGCCCATCCTTGGAAAACTGTTAATATGTGGAGTCCAGAAACCATTCACTACATGACCCAAATGACATGAAATGACCCTTGATAGAGGAGAGAAAAACCATCAGCCTCATTTGTATTCTCAGCCATAGTTTTAGTAGCCCAGGGACCTGCTAATGAGACAAAACCATGGGCTTAGGTTCTTCCCACACACTCCCTCCAACCTCTTTTTCCATGTCTTCAAAGACATCTTGGCCCATTCACCTACCGCTCTCCCAGTGGAAACGTTGACATACCTGATAACTTTCCTGCACAAGATAGTACGTCCTCTTACCTGTGGATAACTGAAGTACCAAATGGAAAATTCCAGAAATAAGCAACTTATAAGTGTTTATAAGCATGCGGTTCTGAGCAATGTGATGAACTCTCACATCATCTACTTCTTCCCACCAGGACACCCTTCCCAGTGTGCATACTACCTAATAGCCAGTCTTACATCTACTGCCATGGTATAGTAGTGGTGTACAAGTGACCAGTACCTGACTTGATGTTGGCCCCAAAGCATAAGAATAGTGGAGTACTACAATTGCATATTGTATTATTAGCTGTTATTATTAACCTTTTATTGTACCTAATTTATAAACTAGGCTGTCATGAGTATGTGTACTGACCGCATTTCAGACCTCTATGGAGACCATACCCTGTGGCCCGTGGACAGGGGACAACTGTACATTTGCTGTCTCCCCCATGAAGCTGGCTGTCTGTCAGCTTTCATGGAGGCTATACCAGTGGCTGCATGTATTCATGCTGCTTGTTCAGAAATTGCATTAGTGAGCCGTAAAGGACACAGTTGTCTTCTAATTCCCTTCCACCACTTATCTTAGCCTACATTTTCTAAAGATGATTCCAAAGAAGTATAGGAGAAACACATGGGGTCTGGGGCTAGGAACTAGGAGACATGCAAGGATGGGTAATGGTAAGGAGGTTCAGGGATGGTTTAGCAAGGGGTCAGCCCACTTCTGAGTAAGCCATACTGTACAAATATCTGCCTTAAAATCAAGCTGCTCCTCCAGGTTAGAAAAGGTCTTTCCCCAATTACCTGCTTGTGTGTTACTCAAAGCCATGAAGGAGAGGTTTGGCATCAGTGTTGCATACAGAGTCTTACAGGTTTTGTTCTAAGAATTGACCAGAGCCTCTTGCAAGGATGAGGGGGAGGGTGTTGTTTAAGGCATGAATTTATAATCAATAATTCCGAAGATCAAAACCTAAGTCGGGTATGGTGGTTCAGGCCTTTAATCCCAGCACTTGGGAGACCAAGGTAGGAGGATTACCATGAGTTCAAGGCCACCCTGTAAATTCCAGGTCAGCCTGGGCTACAGCAAGACCTGGAAAAACATAAACCAAACAAGATTTAAAAAAAAGAACAGCTAAGAGTGCCAATTTTGCACTTTGAACTCCATGGTTTGTTTCAAATCTGCGTGCTGCTCATTTTTCAGGTGGTGATAAAATTTGTGTTTAGGTCTAACCTGACCCTGCAAAGTCTCAAAGACAGACTTGAGTAGCAGAGCAGCCTGTGGCCTTGCCGACATGAGTGAGGGTCATGTCACCAGTGTCTCCTGCTGCTCAGGTCTGTGTTGGGACTGTCTCTTGGGTATACGGCAAAGGTTGTAAGAGAAGTGGCAGCAGAGCAATGTAAGGACTGGGTATGTGTGGCTTCGTCTTGCGGCTGAACATCAGGGTCCTTCATCTGCATCGATACATTCTGCTTATAGTGACAGCTTTGTACATCAGTCTTCGTTTGCCTGATCTGGCCCAGCTGTTGAGATGAGGCTATGTCATTTCTGCCTCTTCCTGTCTCCAGAACAGCCAGAGCAGGTTTGACCCCCTGCTTCAAAAAAGGATCAGTGGTCCCTGGTGATAGAGAAGTAGGTTCCCCCATTGATGTGCTTAGCAGCAGACCTGTGAACTAGTCAAGGAATGTGTTCCCCGAGGTCCACACCAGATACCCAATGCCAGGCCGGCTGTCTGTCTAAAGATGCTTTACTGTGCTCCAGTTCTGACTCCTTTGTGTGAACATCATCCCTGAGGAACAGCTAGATGTCACTGCTGTGAAAGAAAACTTCTAATCTTTTTTCAAATTTGGTATTGTGTTTGTTGTTAATTTTTAAAAGGCTACCCTTCTTAGAACTACGGGCTGTGGTGGCTACAGATGAAGAGATAATGTGTGGAGTCTGCTTCAAAATAAATTGGAAGTAGAAGTAGTTGGCAGGAATCCTGGTGAAACAAGCCTTGACATTTACAATATTTTCCCATAAGTGACTACCATTAGTTGACTCATTAAGGTGTAAATTTAGTATTAATCTCAAAAGGTAGACCAGTCTCAGGTTTTCAAATGAAATCTAGCCATAACCATGACTGAATTCATATACTGCCACTGTTCTTCTGGTCAGGTAGAGTTCATTCACTCCCTAAAGCATTTTCAGAAGTCTGCTTTCTAAAGTGGAAGAAAACATGACAGAGTAGCTCCTTGCAATGAACTGTGACACAGGCTGTGGGAGGGAGAGTCTGGTGTGGAGACAGGAAATCCCAGCTTCTGAATGAGACACTGAAATATGGTAAAAGCCCCTTAAGAAGACATCACACCCAGAAACAGCACTACACTGCTACCATGTCTACTCCTGGGCTGCCACAGATGGTAGAAGAGCTTTGCAACCAGAGTGCCTGAGCTTTGCACTATAGCCTGCGGCTCCTCCCAGGAGCAGTGAGATCAGTAGCCTCCGCCTAAGGGACGACACTACCTCTCGCCCAGTTCCTGGGAAGGATGGGGAAGCTTCATGGGTGGAAATGTGCCTTCTTCATCCACCACCTGACGGGGTCATTCTGCCAGACCCTTTCCTGGATGAACTGTGTGGTGGGTGGGGCAGCTTGTTGCCTTTGTTCCACCCTCACACCAGCTGTCCAGTAGGCATAACAGGAGCCAGCCACTGGCTGGGAACTCTGGCCTTCCCATACCAGTCTCCCCAAGTTCAAGGATTCCAAGTGGATAGCAAAAAGAGCTCTGGGCTAGAAATCAGAAAGTTGGCCTTTAACAATCACATAGTATGTAAGGTAAATGACTTTCCACCTTTGCAGGAAACAGATGTGATAGATCCTTCAGGGGTTTATGTCTAAGCAGCAGAAAGGCAAATAGTTGCTCACTGGTAATGTTCAAGCCAACCAAATGTTAAAGGTGTAACAATCCCATGATGGTCTTACTTCACAGGGTACTAGGAGGAAAGACAAAAACAGAAGGGTCAGTCTTTAGGACCTTAAGGAATTCAAATTTCATTTAAGATGTGACCCTAGCCAGAGCTAAATTTTCAAAGATGTGCAGTGTTCACAGGAGATCCTGAGATAGCTGAGGCAGCCCAGGAGCAGATGTTTGGGGAAGAAGCATGACAAAAAGTTGAGAGCCATAAAGGGAAGTGTCAGCTTACAAAAACTTATTTGCTGAACTCATCTTCACCTTTACCCTGTGGACAATGGAGAACTGTGAGGGGAAGGCAGAATGCTATGATACTGTTCTGCTTTGTTTTAAGAGAGGGTCTCATGTAGCCTAAGCTAGCATCAAACTCACTAAATATCCAAGGAGGACCTCGATCTCCTGTCTTGATCTCCCAAGTACTGGAATTACAGGCATGTGCTGCCTTGCCCAGTTTTATGTTGCGCTGAGAATTGAGTATAGGACTTCATGCATGCCAGGCAAGCACTCTGCCAAATGACCTACTGCCCCAGCCAATATGATCTTGTTTGAGCTTTTTGACGATCACAAGGCTAAGTGGCCTTCCATAAACATGAAAGAAGATGTCATACATAACTCAAATGAAAAGGAAAGGGAGAGTGGTCTAGGCTGAGACATCTTGGACCCTAGCTGAATTAACCAAACTAGAGAAAGTAAAGGAAGGAACTTAGCTAGAAAATTCCAAGGAGGTATTGATTTGCCTTGGTGAGAGAAAGATCGTCAAACCTGGGAGTACCATGGGCTCCAGTCAGACGCTACAGTTGTGTGGTTCTGCAAAGCTCTTGATTGTGTCTCCTTATCTATGGAGTGTGAACAGTGCCTTAGTTCTTACCTTGAAAGGGCTGACAGAGGGTTAGTGTGGAAGCACCATGTCATAGTGCAAATCATCATTTAAAACAGTGAAACACAATGTAAGCATAAAATAACCTGGAAAACCCAGGAGAGAGGAATGGTAAGGTAGAAACAAAAAGATGTATTTCCCAAGATCACATATTCCTACTGCAGGTAGAGATAATACCTTCCTGTGGTAGAAAAAATTAAGAAAAGGAAATAGGATGTCAGATATAATAATGACTAAAATCTCTTTAAGGGCTGGAGAGATGACTTAGTGGCTACAGCATTTGATTGTGATACTTAAGGACCAAGACTCTAGTCCCCAATACCCATGTAAGCCAGATGCACATGGTGGTGCATGTGTCTGGAGTTCGTTTGCAGTGGCTGGAGGCTTTGGCATGCCCATTCTCTCCCTCTCTCTCTCTCTCTTTCTCTCAAATAAATAAAAATAAAACTTGAAAAATCTCTTTAAAGTCTTTATTTCCCTGAAAGAGGACTAATTGTCACACATAAATTTAATTATATTATTGTATCTAAATTAATTATATTTAAAATATTGTAATAAATACTTTTAACAGCAATGTCTTAATATTTATAATTATAATAATATATGTAAGGCGTCTTTCAAGGTAGGGTCTCACTCTAGCTCAGGCTGACCTGGAATTCACTATGTAGTCTCAGGTGGCCTTGAACTCATGGCGATCCTCCTATCTCTGCCTCCCAAGTGCCAGGATTCAAGCATGCGCCACCATGCCTGGCTTATATGTAACATTTTAATAATGTTGTCTTAATAAAAATATGGAGGGGCAGCGAAAATGGCTTGCCAGCTAAAGACACTAGCAAAACCTCCCAGCTTGTGCTCAATTTCCAGCCCCCATGTAAAGCCAGATGCAAAGTAGCACATGTATCTGTGATCCCATCTAGCCAAGACAGTGGGAGGTGAAGCCAGGGGAGTCCACAGCTGTGGGGCAAGAGACCTTGTCTCAAAGAAAGTGGAGCATGCACATCTCAAAGTTGTCCTGATCTCCACCTGTGCACCATGGCATTTTTGCCCATACAAACACACATATAAAATTTTTAATGTGGGGGCGGGTGTGGTGGCTCACACCTTTAATCACAGCCCTCGGGAGGCAAAGGTAAGATCACCATATGTTCGAGGCCACCCTGAGAATACATAGTGAATTTCAGATTAGCCTGAGCTAGAGTGAAACCCTACCTTGAAAATCAAAAAAAAAAAAAAAGGAATAAAAAAACTTTAATGTGGAATAAATTGTATTATTGACAGTAATATGTACAAGACACAGAGACAAATTCTGAGGAAAATCAAGTCACATGAGAGACATTTACTTCTTATGTTGGTTACATTAGCTTTTTTAAAAATGTTGTGTATTTATTTATATTTGAGAGCAACCGACATAGAAAGAAAGAGGCAGAGAGAGAGAGAGAGAGAATGGGCGTGCCAGGGCCTCTAGCCACTGCAAACAAACTCCAGTTGCATGTGCCCCCTAGTGCATCTGGCTAACATGGGTCCTGGGGAACCGAGCCTCGAACCGGGGTCCTTAGGCTTCACAGGCAAGCACTTAACTGCTAAGCTATCTCTCCAGCCCTACATTAGCATGTTTAAAACTTCTCTTATAACTTGAAAGACCAAAAAACAAATACTGTCTTATTTTTTGTTGCAGGGTAATGCAAACTGCACTTAGGCAAATGTACCTGTTTTGGTTAAGTCAAAGTCTTTCGTAGAAAACTCTTTTCTCTAATGTATAAAAATTATCATATTGTAAAGAAATGACAGTAGCTTTTCTAGAAATTGAACCTGATTGACTATTTAAATTTATTTCATTTTTTTCTTTCTTTAAATTGTTTGTTATTGGGTCTAAGTTATCCAGCTCAAATTCCTGAATTCAAGCAGTCTTCACATATCAACCTCCCAGATAGCTATGCCTACACACAGGCATTTTCATAACTGTCTGATTTTTTTTTTATTAGTAAAGGAGACCTGAGTTTTTTTTTTAATTTTTTATTTTTTAATTTTTATTAACATTTTCCGAGACCTGAGTTTTAATAATACATAGGATTTTTTAATTTATAGGACTTGTTTTGTTTTGTTTTGTTTTTCGAGATAGGGTTTCACACTAATCCAAGCTGACCTGAAATCACTTTGTCATCTCAGGGTGGCCTCGAACTCATGCTAATTCTCCTACCTCTGCCTCTCAAGTGTTGGGATTAAAGGTGTGTGCCACCATACCAGACTAATTTATAGGATTTTTTTTTTAGTTGTTATTTATTTATTTGCAAGCAGAGAGTGAGAGAGAGAAGAGAGACAGAGGAGAATGGGCGCACCAGGGCCTCCAGCCACTACAAACGAACTCCAGGTACATGCACCACTTTGTGCATCTGGCTTTACATGACTACTGGGGAATCAAACCCAGGCAGTTGGGTTTTGCAAGCAAGCACCTTAACCACTCATTAGTCTTTCCAGCCCCAATGCATAGGATTTAAGCAAAAGACACCTTCTTTTGTGCTAATGACATCTGTGTCCCATCTCATGCTGTGTTCGTTACCTGGTGTCATGTGGCCTGAGATTTGCATCTGCTTGTGGGAAGTCCCTGGGTAGCGTAGCCCTGTGAAGCTGCTGCACTGTCCTCAGACACATGCACATGAGCTATGAGATTAGACACAGCTCAGGGAGAGGCCGAGAGCAGGCCTGACAGAGGCAGCAGAACAACGCAAAGACAGGCTTCTGGAGAGCCTGCTATGGACTCACAGGCCTTTTAACATCACTGCAGTGACCAAACACCTTAGAGTTTAGCTTTCTAGATTTTTTTGTTTGGTTGGTTGGTTCTTGAGGTAGAGTCTCACTCTAGCTCAGGCTGACCTGGAATGATGCACTATGTAGTCTCAGGGTGGCCTCAAACTCACAGCGATTCTCCTACATCTGCCTCCTGAGTGCTGGGATTAAAGGTGTGCTCCACCGCGCCAGGCAGCTTTCTAGCTTTTAATCTTTTTTTTTTTTAACTGTCCTACATGGAACCGAAAGAGTCCCAAGAAATGAAGGACATAAGAGGAGAAAAAGGGCTTTGGTCATCACAGATATCAGCCATTACTGCAGGAGCCCATATAAACAACAGAAGTGCACAGTTTACACTTGTAGAAGCTAGAGGCTAAATGTCGAGTGCCACTGAATTCTACATCTGGTGAGGACTAAGTTGCCCGGTTCATGGGTGCTCCTCCTTTGTACTATACCCTCCAAGGGTGGCAAGGGCTAAGAGCTCCCTTGAACTCCTTTTATGAGGACTCTAATGCCATTGGTGAGAGTTCCTCTCATAACTAGTCACCTCCCAAAGGCTGTGCCTCATCTCATACCTCTTCACATTGGAGTTTCATATGTCAACTTGGGAATTTTATGTAGAACTGAGCATTGAGTATATATGTGCAGCCCTAGCACTTGGGAAGCTGAGGCAGGCACATCTTGATTTCAAGCCCAGTTTGGGCTACATAGGGATAGTATGTCTCAAAAAAAAAAAAAAAAAAAGAGTTTTGACATTCAGACTATAGCACAGCTGACAGTACTCTCTTGGGATTCTTATCTATCATTCTTATCTATCAGATGATATTTACTGCCTCAGCTCATGAAACCGTGGAAGGACCCATTGCCTAAATTCAGAACACCTGTCCTGAAGAGATTGCTTAGAGGTTAACGTGCTTGTCTGCAAAGCTTAAGGACCCAGGTTTGATTCCCTGATACCCACATAAAGCCAGATCCACAAGGTGGTGCATGCATGCATCTAGAGTTTATTTGCACTGGCTAGAGGCCCTGGTGCTCCCATTCCCTCTGTCTGTCAATCTTCCTCTTTCTCTCACTCTTTATCTCTCAAATAAATAATGAATTTTAAAAAAATGAACAATGCTGGGCATGATGATACATGCCTGCAACCCCAGTGTTGGGGAGGCAGAGACAGGAGGATCCCTCGGGCTTACAAACTGGCTACTCTGCTTTACTCAGTGAGCCCCAGCCAATAAGAGAACTTCCTCAAAAAACAAGATAGAGTTCACTTGAAGAGAACACATGACATCAAACTCTGGCTTCCACCTACATGTACATATACATATACATATACATGCACCTGCACACACGTGCACCCATGTACTTATGGACATGCATATATGCATGCATACATACATACACACTAAAAAGAAGAAGGGAGAAAGAAATATGAAAAATAGCTGTGCATGGTGGCACACACCCAGCACTTGAGAAGCAGATGCAGGAGGATTGTCACAAATAGAAAATCAGCTTGATCTACATAACTAGTTCAGAGTTATCCAGGGCTACCTAATGAGACCCTGTCTCAAACAAAATAAGCCAAAAACAAAATATGAAAAATATTTGATGTCTCTGCCCTTGAAAAGTTTATATTCTCATTTACAATTGAGATATATTTAATATATAATAATATATAATTTTAAAGGAAACAGCCTGGTCATGGTGGCACATGCCTTTACTTTATTTATTTGTTTGAAAAAGAAAGAGGGAGAGAGAATGGGCACACCAGGGCCTCCAGCCACTGAAAATGAATTCCAAACGTGTGCACCCCCTTGTGCATCTGCCTAACATGGGTCCTGGGGAATCAAACCCGGGTATTTTGTGTATATATATATTAGTATATATATATATTAATTTTTTTAATTTTTATTAGCATTTTCCATGATTATTAAAAAAATTCCATGGTAATTCCCTCCCTCCCCACCCAATATATATTTTTAGAAGTGTTGTTAGTGCTGGGCATGGTGGCACATACCTTTAATCCTAGCATCTGAGAGGCAGAGGTAGGAGGGTCACTGTGAGTTTGGGGCCAGCCTGGGACTACAGAGTGAGATCCAGGTCAGCTTGGCTAGAGTGAGACCTCACCTCAAAAGAAAAAAATGTTGTTAGTACTGAACAATGCAGAATGGGCTGTACATGCAGAGGGTGTAGGTCACCGAAGGGAATCCTCTGTCTGAGCCTCAGCCTTCCCTGATGAAGACGGGAAGAGCCCTTTGCTGCCTCTTTGATGCATTTTTGCATTATTTTCCTTTGCTGTTTCCAGCTGTACTTGACCTCGTGATGCCACTGAGGGGAAGCTATTCAGTTTGATTATGGTATTTCTTTCTACTGTTGTATCTTCTAATAGTAAAGACAGTATTTTTCAAGTTTCCTTATGGTTTCAAATTATTGCTCACCTAAGTAACCATCAGTTTGAGAAGGAAGTTTACACACAGGGAAAATGAGAAGGCTGGCCTTTTTACTCCTCCCACCACAACCCTGAACACAGCCATCTACCAACAGGACCCTTGAAAAGAAGTTACCTGATGTATTCTTTTTTTATTTATTTCAGAGAGGAAGAGAAGGAGAGAGAAAGAGGCAGATAGAGAATGGGCACTCAGGGCCTCCAACCACTGCAAATGAACCCCAGACACATGCACCCCTAGTGCATCTGGCTTACGTGGATCCTGGGGAGTTGAACCTGAGTCCTTTGGCTTTGCAGGCAAACACCTTAATCACCAAGTCTATATAGCCCACCTGATGTATTTTAACATATAATTCAAAGCAAAGTTCCCTTAAAATGCAGATTTTTGAGCTGGGCATGATGGCTCATGCCTTTAGTCCCAGCACTCAGGAGGCAGAGGTAGGAGGATCACCATGGGTTCAAGGCTACCACGAGGCTCCAGAGTGAATTACAGGTCAGACTGAGCTAGAGTGAGACCCTACCTCAAAAAAAAAAAAAATGTAGATTTTTGGCCTAGGGAGATGGCTTAGCAGTTAAAAGAACTTGCTTGCAAAGCTTGCAGTCTGGATTCAACTCCCTAGTACCCACATAAAGCCAGATGCAAAAAGTGGCCCATAAATCTGGAGTTACTTTGCAATGGCAAGAGGCTCTGCATTCTCTTTCTCTCTCTCTCTCTCTCTCTCTCTCTCTCTCTCTCTCTCTCTCTCTCTCTTACTTTGTCTCCCTCTGCTTGCAAACAAATAAATATTTTAAAAATAAAATGCAGGGCTGGAGAGATGGCTGAGCAGGTAATTGCTGGCCTGTGAAGCCTAAGGACCCTGGTTCGAGTGTCAGTTCCCTAGGACCCACATTAGCCAGATACACAAAGGGACACATGCAACTGGAATTCGTTTGCAGTGGCTGGAGGCCCTGGCACACCCTTCTCTATCTATCTCTCTCTCTCTTTGTCTGTCACTCTTGAATAAATAAATAAATAAAAATAAACAAAAAAATTAAATGCAGCTTGGGAGCTAGGGAAATGGCTTAGTGGTTAAGGTGTTTTCCTGCGAAGCCAAAGGACCCTGGTTCAATTCCCCAGGACCCATGTAAGCCAGATGCACAAGGGGGTGCATGCATCTGGAGTTCGTTTGCAGTGACTAGAGGCCCTGGCACATCCATTTTCTCTTTCTCTCTGCCTCTTCCTCTGTCACTCTCTCTCAAATAAATAAATAAATAAATATTTCAAAAATAAAATAAAATGCAGCTTGTTGTCTTACATTGCAAATATACTTTATTGTCTAGTCAACAAGTAATAATTGGAGAATTTTTTTTTATTAGTTATGTACACAGTGTATATACAGCCATGTTGGTACCATCATTAGCCTCCTCCCTGTCCTCCCCCCTGTGCATTCTGGGGTTAGCCATCAGTTATGGGTAAGAGGCAATGTCTCTGTGCATAATGTCCCAACATGTGGCTCTAACAATCTTTCCAACACCTCTTCTGTGAATTTCCCTGAGCTATGTTGGGTTCGTTTTAGGTCTACTTCAGTGATGAGGTCTTGGGAGCCTCTGTATCACTGAAACTCTGGTTTGGTGGGAGTTGAGTGTTCTCTGTGTCTAACTCCTTCACTCTTGTGCTGGTACCAGGCTCACCAAGAAAGCAGCACTCTTGCTCATTTCCCCAATTTCTCTATTGTTTCAGCTGGGGCCCTGGTAAGGTGCCATGGGCTGATTTTCTCCTCAGGTTCTGCATCTGAAAAAGAGAAGCAAATTCTGCAATGGAGAGTGAAGTCAGCACCAGATAAATGGGATAACCATTATTACTTTAATGAGAATTTAATAGGTGTAGGCCTTCCTGTAGCCCATGATTGGTAGGAGCTTAATAATGGAGAGTGGGCTCGATTTTTAGATATGGTTCTGACTTGTTTCCCAGATCCAGCTATGGATTCCATTCCTTTGAGTAGATCCATTAGCCAAATCAAGAGCAGTTGGTTACCCACCGTGACTGTGTAATTGCACAATTTCTTATATCCAGACATTGGAAATTAGAAGCTGGACTCACATCAAAGGAGGATATAATGGACCTGTCCCAAGGATAGAACTGTGGCTATTGGAGAATAGAGAGATATTGCAGGCCTTAGAGAAACCAAAAGCCAATATGCAAAGAGAGATGAATGAGGCCATGACAAGAACACCAACAAGGCCAAATGATAATAGAGGGAGACTAAGAGACTCTGAAGGGTCTTGACTTATATTCAAGGCTCAGTGGAAAGATAATGTTGACTGCGGAGCAGTGATGGGACACAATGGAGGTGGTGTCTCAGAAGAGTGAATGAGGCATTGATAGCTTAGAAGGCTTGGGGAGGGTAACCCTGGGTATCACTTCTGTGTGCTCCAGGGCAGAGGAAACTTCTGCAGCTGCAACTCTTCTCCAGTGTTGACTTCTTCAAGGATAGACATGGTCTTGGAAGATGAATTGTCATTTGTTCTTTGTTTTAAATACTAGCCAGTTTTCTATTTCTCCAGAATCAGAATCACGAAAATTAAACTCTTGGAGTTATGTGAGGTATTTAAGAAGTGTTGTGATCTAGGAAAATAGAACTAGGAGTATGCACAAAGGTGGGACTCTGACTCATCCATGTTAACGTTAAGAGGAACAGCAAGAGCTCTGTGAGAGCAGAATGAAGTGGTGCTCTGGGGCCAGATGTTGGTCTCTGCTGTGTTGCACTGAGATGTGGAAGAAACTGCTGTGGCTGTGTGCCGATGATACAGGAATTAGGGGTGCCTTTGAGATCAATAGAGACATTCTCAATTCTTTGTTGGCCTTTAATCCAGGAGTTAGGATGCTGGACAGTCACACAAAACTTTTTCGCTGAGTCAGTGACCTCCAGGTTTGTGCTTTAACCATAGAAGGTGAGGTTTAGAAAGCTTTTATTATAGAGCCTAAGAGAAGGAAAGGAAACAGAGCTCCTGCAAAGCAGGGAAGAATCCCTAGAAACAGAAACCTACTTGGTGACTCTGCTTGGGGTCTTCAGTAGGAATTTATTGGGTAGAGGCTGAGCTGGCCAGTCCAGTTCCGATCACAGGTGTGTCCAGGTGTTTTGTGATCTGATTCACACCTTCCTGTCAGGTTTTTGGGGAAGGGAAGCTCCTTTTAGAAAGAAGAGATCCCGTGCCATGTGTTTAGGCATCTAGAAAGACCAGATCTCATGCCATGTGTTGAGGCATCTAGCAATCTTATTCATATCCTGTCAGGTTTCTAAGGAAATAGAAGACTTTTGCGGAAAAAGAGAACAGGGAAAAGACAGGGCTGCCGTCATCATTTGTCTAGCCAATTTCTATCTTGTCATCCCCCCTTGAAGAGATCACCCTAACTGCCTCACTGGAACTTGATAAGATGTTCTGAACTAACAAACCCTCCTCTGCAAAGTCTCTATTGTTAATTTCCTTCATGCCCTTTTGATGTTTTTAGATACAGTTTCTGCCTATTAACAATACCTATTATATCAAACCAAGATTCTCATACTCCTTTTGCCAGGCGGGTTCCTATGAGTATTCATGTCTCCCTCCCCAAATGACCTTGGGGCTGCTCTGGACCTTTCTCTTCATTGTTCTTCTCCACACTCGTCTCAGTGTTCTGTCTGGATTATCTCCTCAATACAATCTCTGCTTCTTGCCTTCAAAATTAACTCCCACCTGCCTTTTCATTTTCTGCCTTCAGTCCCTATACTGCTATTTCTTGTTCAAGGATGATAATCCTCCAGTGGGGAAAGGGAACACATGAGAACAAAGTATAATGGCACAAATATAAGAAAGCTTGGCTGAGGAGAAGGCTCAGTGCTTGCTTGCAAGCCTGCCAGCCTGAGTTTGTCCTCTGCACCCATGTAAAGCTGGGTAGAAAGTGGCGCATGTTCCTGTAATCCCAGTATGCCCGTGGCACTAAGGAGGAGCCAGAAGAATCTGGAAGCTCTCAGGCAAGAGAGACTCTGTTTCAAAAGAAGGAGCAAGGAGAGGAGAAATACTCCAAGATTGTCCTCTGACCTTCACACGTGCAGTATAGCACGCACATGCTTATACATACACATTTAAATAAATAATAAAAATTGAAGAAAAATAAACAGAAAATACTATAAGGAAACCCTTTACTTTGTGTACTAATTTGATCCTTAGAGAGCTGAAGCAGAAAGGTCACGTGAGCCCAGGAATTTGATGTCATCTGAGCAGTGTCATGAGACTTCATTTCTTCAAGCATAAAAAAAGTCAGTGAGGGCGCTGCAAGAATCTGAATGTAGCTATGATAAAAATGTTTTTTTCCTAAATGTTTCAATCAAAAACCTGTTCAAAAAATGTCACAATATACATATAAAGAGCTAATTCACAAAACAGGGAAAAAATATAAGCTACTAGCTATATGAAAGTATACTCAGTGCAAACGAAAACTGTATTGGGCTTTTTTTCCCTCATGTTTGCAAAGATCAAAAATCTAACAGTGGTCACTATTAAAATAATTAATGGAGCTGGAGGTGGGGCTCAGTTGATAGATTGCTTGCTTAGCATGCATAAAGCCCAAGGTTCAATCCATAGCACTGCATAAACTAGGTATCATGTCATATGTCTGTATTCCCAGCATTCTTGAGTTCAACATCATCGTTGGCTATATGGCAAGTTGGCAGCCAGCTTGAACTTCATGACACCCTATCTCAAACATTACAAAATTAATATTATTCTGAATGCCAAGTACTCTGCTGTTTATTTATTTATTTATCTGAGAGAGAGAGAGAATGGGCACATCAGGGCCTCTAGCCACTGCAGACTAACTCCAGACTCATGCACCACCTTGTGCATCCGGCTTATTGTGGGTACTTAGGAATCAAACTCGGATCTTTAGGCTTTGCAGGCAAATGCCTTAACCACTGGGAAGTCTCTCTACCCCCTGCTGTCTATGTCTACTCAAGTTGAACGCTTTGAGAACAGGAATGTGTAAACAGTACTGCATAGTGTGGTGTGGGTCACAAAACCACTGCCAAGGGCAGTTCAGCAATAACTACATTTTTAAATCTCAGGACTTTTGACAGATCAGTTGCAGTTCCAGGCAGCTATCCTGTGGGTATATTCATACATGTAATAAATATAAACATTTGTTGTAATATTCCTTGTTTGCACAGACTTAAATCTAATCTAAATGGCTATCAATTAAGAAATGACTCAATTATAGTCCGTTCGTTACAATGGAACCCTAGCCTGTCATTAAAATGAATCAAGATACTGAGCATGATGACACATACTTCTAATCCCAGCATGACAGGCTGAGTCAGGAGGACCTCAAATCTGAGTCTCCTTTAGGTTGCATAGTGAGGTACTTTTTTAAAAAAAAATTATTTATTCATTTATTTATACATATTGGAGAGAAAGAGGCAAATAGAATGTGCACACCAGGACCTCTTGCTACTGCAAATGAACTCCAGATATGTGCACCACTTTGTGCATCTGGCTTACATGGAGTGGGGAATTGAACCTGAGTCCTTAGACTTTGCAGGCAAGTGCCTTAACCACTAAGCCATCCCTCCAGCCTGTGAGATCCTTTTGAACTGAGGAAGGGAAGGATAGAAAAGAAAGTAAAAAAGGGAGGGAGACAGTAAGGAAGAGAGGGAGGGAGGCAGGCAGGAAGGAAAGACAATAAATCTGTATATTGATATAGAAAGAGTACCAACATACACTAAGTTTATAAAGCAAGGTATAGGAGCTGGAGAGATTTCTCAGTGGTTAAGACACTTGCCTGCAAGTTTAATGACTTGGGTTCAATTCCCCAGTACCCAGGTAAAGACAGATGCACAAAGTAGTGCATGCATCTGGAGTTTGTTTCAGTAGCTAGAAGCCCTGATGTGCCCAATTTCTCTCCCTTTCTCTCTCATACACCACCATGCCCAGCCTGAAGTTGCTCCTTTTTAATTACAGAGACAATTAATTCCTTGTGGCTGAGTTTACCATTGTGTTTAATTAGTCTCAGTAAAGGCATAAAAAATAAATTCTGAGCTGGAGAGATGGCTTAGCGGCTAAGGCGCTTGGCTGCAAAGGCTAAGGAAACCATGTTCGACTCCCCAGGTCCCATGTAAGCAAGATGCACAAGGTGATGCAAGCACAAGGTCAAGCATGCACACAAGGTGGCGCATGCATTTGGAGCTCAATTGCAGTGGCTGGAGGCATGCCAATTCTCTCTCTCTCACTCATTTGCTTTCTTAAATAAATAAATAAACAAATACACACGTACATATAATAAATTTCCTTATGCAAATACTGGCACAGGTAATTTTACATTCATTTTTATTTTAAATTTTAATTTATTTGGTGCGTGCATGTATGTATGTGTGTGTGTGTGTGTGTGTGTGCGTGCGTGTGTGTGCGCGTGCACACGCACCAGCTGCACACATGCCAGGTTCTCTTGATGCCGCCAATGAATGCCCTTCCTGCTTTACTTGGGTGGCTGGGTAATTGAATCAGGACAGAAGGCTTGACAAACAAGTGCTTTTAATGGCTAAGCCATCTCCCATCCCCCCTCCCACTTTTATTTTAAAAAATAAAATCTGTTCATCATTTTAAAAGCCAGTCTTTACCACCAGAAAGGGTCTCCACAGAGTAAATTCCTGCCTTGGGGCTGTGGTCAAGGCCAGCTCAGGAGGAGCAGTGCTGCTAATGCACTGGGCTGAAACACAGCAGCTGGACTTGGGGCCTCACAGGCATGTTTCTGGTGAACTGCCTGCTAGCGCGGTGTCTCTGTGGCTGTCAAACAAAGGCTGTGACACTTACGACACATGGGGGACCTCTGAGCAGCACCCACAGTGCAAATACAGACATTCTAGCAGCCCAAAGAAGCAGAGCAGAGCAGAAGTGTGGAAGTGGTAGCAGAGCTCAGCACGGCTTCAAGACCCTAACCTTCCTCAGCTTGGTGCACATGATGGTGTTCATTCGTGGAGATGTGGTCACATGTATGCCACGGTTCACGTGTAGACATCAGAGGTCAAACTTCGAGAGTTAGTCCTCGCCTTGCACTTTCTCTGAGGCAGAGTCTCTCCTGGCTCACTGCTGCAATGGCCAGGCTAGATGGCCTGCAAATTTCCCCATCTCTGCCTCGCTTCTTGGAGTAGACATACAGAGACTTAAGATGATAGTGCAGAGTACTGAATAAGGCTTTATGCAGGTTCTAGGGATCCAAACTCAGGAACTTATGCTTGTTTTACCTGCTGAGCCAACTTCCCAGCTCCCGAGGAAGATTTTTGTAAGTCAAGAATATGGGACTGGGAACCTGGGCCAGGGTGGTGGAGACAGACACTGAGGACTCTCAAAATTCACCAAAGCAGAAATCCAAGTCTGCTGAGCACTCAACACTAAGGTAGACTTAAACCACACCCCCAAGGCTCAGGGAAGTTTTCAGAAGAGGGGCAGAAAGAATGTAAGAGCCACAGGGTGGGAAGGAATAGCCAAAGACATGCCCCTACCCCGCAATGACTGACTGCTGTTCTCATAACTCATAACCACGAGTCCATGGTGAATACCAGCAATCCCACTAAGGAGGGCCCTCAGCAGAATGGGGACGGGGGAGGGGGAGGGAAATGTACCAACACATGGTGTGTCCATACAAAGCTTCTACTTAATAAAAAATATTAATAAGTATGGGCTGATCTGTTTTTAAAAAAGCGGTTACAATTCATTTGTGTGCTCGCAGGTGTGTGGGCGGGTGGGCTAGGGTCTTCTGCCACTGAGAATGAATACCAGACGCTTGCACCACCTTTTGCATCTGGCTTTATGTGGGCGCCTTTAACTGCTGAGCCGTCTCCTCAGACCCCTGCAGCCTGTTGTTATTCAAGGATTGAGTAACAGTGTGTGGCAGAGTTGTATTGAAGCCAGCTTGCCCTAGCTGGTAATAAAAATGCAGTGAGGTCAGGCTTGTTGGTCTGTGCATGACAGATGCCTCATTGCTCTGAAATTCCTGTGAAGGGCCTTCAGGGGCCTATAACTGATACTTAATTTGAGCTGGGAGAAGAAATAACCTGCCAAGGTCGGATGAAGGTTGTGATTTCTGCTGTTTCTTGAGCATTTAGGAGTTTCTGACACTCTTCTCCTCTCACTTAGCACACTCTAAGTATCTTCTCAGCAAAGGTCTTTACAATAAATATTTGCTGAGAGAGAAGGGTTGGGGGTTTTGTTTGTTTTCCGGTTGACTCTTAGTCAACATCCCTGAAAAGACTTTGTCTTCTTGTTTAGAAAAACAAGCTGATTTATTTTCATGACCAAGTGAAGCCTGTTCAGCTTCATTGTGAGCAGCCTTCCAGCTCCCAAGAGCTGGGAAAGCATTTCATCCCCGCCCACGCTGCTCTTTCAAACCCAGCAGGGCAGGCCTCTGGAGTCTGGGTTCCACAGGGTTTCAGTCTGCTGCTGACAAGACCCTTATAGATAAGGCTAAAGGGACACTTGTAGGAACACTCGCCTTCTGGTAATTGACTGGCTTGAATCTACTAAATTGAGCCAAAGGTGGATTTCACTTCCTCACACCAGTCAACATACAAATGACCATTATAAGAAAGATGCTGGGCTGCATGCTATAGAGAAAAGAAAGCAAACAACAACAAAAAAAAAAAAAAAAAAAAAAAAAAAAAAAAAAAAAACAGAAATTGGGGCTGGGGAGAACATAAAAAATAGATAAAAATTTAAAAACTAAACAGAAATCAATGCCTTTAAAGAACTTAGTATAGTAGTTGCATAATTAAGGCATTTGGACTCAAGGCATTAACTAAGCCGGTCAGTACCTGGTAAGCTTTGAAACCAGCAGCAGGAATGGGGCCAGGTGGGAATGAAAGCTTTGCAATCCTTGGGCCCCTGGTAGGGCCACTAAGGAGGAACCCAAGCACAATTTCAAGGATAGTGGGGTGAAAATGTCTACTAACAAACTCTTTTGACAAGCATACCTGTGTGTTTTGCACTGAAAGTCACTGTTCAGACAGGATGTCTCAAGGTGTGCACAGGAGTCTTCAGGGCTGAGTTAGAGCCCTGAATGGAGCCACCTCATGAAACTTGGCCCTTAGGACCTGCATTGCACTGAAGTCCCTGACCAAAACAGGCTCGTGTCAAGGGGGCTCAAGTCCAGCCCAGCTCAGTGCTACAGCTTCTTGCTGGGCTTCTGTGGTCAGGGCAAGGAATACCATATCTGCCAAGCCTTGCAGGTGTCCGGAGAGCCAGCTCCAAACTGGGCATCTCAATGAGTAGTTCTCAGCATAAATGGTTTTGGCTGTATCTAGTCTGGACTGTCTTGAAAAACACTACAATGCCTGTCAGTCCCTAGACCTCATTGGTCAGATGATGAGTAAAATTCAGATTTTACAATTTTTCAGAATTAATAATTTTTAGGTCAGTTCAACTGTCCTTCCTGCTGGAGATACTCCCTGTTGGCTTAAGGTAAATCTGACCCTGCATAAAAGTTGGTAAATATTTCGATGTGTGTTGAAATAGGTTATTGAAGTTAGTCTCCCTGCTGAAAGAAGGCTTGTTAAGTATAGACACAATGGCTATGTCTCTGCAGTTATAGAGAGAAAAGGCAGGCATGACCTTCAGGCCACTTCATAGTTCTAAAACACTTCAAGAGCATAAATTAAATGAATAAAATAAAGTTCAGTTATTTCATTTTAAACCAAAACAATGTTTGGGATTTTGTTTTGTTTTGTTTTTGTTTTTCCAAGGTAGGGCCTCGCTCTAGCCCAAGCTGGCCTGGAATTCACAATGTAGTCTCAGGCTGGCCTCAAAATCACTACGACCCTCCTACCTCTGTCTGACCCTCCTACTTCTATCTCCTAAGTGTTGGGATTAAAAGCCTGTACCACCATGTCCACCAGTGTTTTGTTTTGTTTTTTAAATAATAGAGCATATCTTTTGTCATATAGTGCAAGACAGTGCAGACTACACTAAGCCCTTTTAATGTACATCAGTGCTTTAAGTACTTTGAGAAGAACTAAAGAGAGAGAAGACCAGTCTCTGTCCTTCAGTGTCTGTCTCCTTGGGAAAAGAAAAATGCTCACTACAATATGAGAACATCAGCCATCCATAGGGCTTAGTGGTTAGCTCTGTTTGTCAGATAAGCTTAGTTTTGACTTTGACACAAGGATAGGATGCCCAGTGTACCCTGCTATGTTCACATGCTGTGGAAAGTGATAAGCAAACAACCACAAGGTTTAACTGACCAATGCATTGCCTACCTGCCTGAACATAAGCAGGTGAAAATACTAAGTGGGTAGTAAATTGGTATTAAAATTAGCTAATATCTCATAGCCATGCTATTTTATCAGGTCTTACTTTATGCTGAGACACCATAGCTGTCTCACTGCTCAGAAGTATGCCTCTGGAGTTCTTTGCTCTGCAGGCTAACATCAGACAATGTCTGAACCATGAATAACACCTTTGGTCCTCCTTACAATTGTCCTTCTGTCCAGGTTCCCACATTGAAAACTGTCCCTAAGCTATCTTCAGTCACTGACAAGAGGAGCTTACTGCTGTATCTGCCCTGTTGGTCATTATCTATTTGCTGGTGGTTCAGTGTGAGAACTCTCTTCACGGATTTTCTTTATTCTCTATTCCCTTCCTGTCTCTCTTTAACCGAAGTTACACTTAGACTAGTAATGATGACGACGTCCTACCACTTTTCTAGTCCCTGTGGTTAGTAGATTAGCACAAAGATGAATCACATTTCCACCCTGCCTTAGAACCTTTATACTGAATAAGAAGGATAAATAGATGAGTAAGTGGGTTGCAGGGAGGAATGGATGACTGATGAGTAAAATAAGTGAAAGAAAATATACCTAAATACCTTATAAATGAACAGAACTGACTGAATCCTAACCAAGACAGATGTTAGCTCTGTGAACTAAGGCAAGGTGCTATAAAATGAAGGTAATAATTCCTACCTAGTCTGTGCAGCTGTGAAGATTAGAGACTGTAAATTGCTTAGGGAAGTGCTTGGTTAAAACAACACCCCAAAGTGGGACCATCATAGCTACAACAAAAGGTGATAAGTGACACAAGAGAAATGCAAACAAAGAGGGTGGAGGTTCCGAGCACCTGCAGGAGGCCACCCATGTGTGCTTTGCGCTTGCGCACAGGGGCCCTCCCAGCCTCCAGGTGATCAGGAGTTCAGTACGCACCTAGGCTGGGCAGAGCTGAGGGTGCAGGGCCCACAGGCACAGACTCGGGCTGAGCAAGTCCCTGCGCAGCCAGACTGTGCAAGCAAAGCAGTGTGGCCTGCAGCTCCTGCCCTCAAGGCCCAGCTCGAGGCCTAGAATGGGGACCTGGAAAGGCCGCAGCTGTCGGAGTTGACAAGCTGCCGGTGGGGAATGAAGATCATTCCTCTCTCTAGAAACTCCATCACTTTTCCTTCTACCACCCTCTGGATGTCTAAGGTGAAGCGTTTTTCTCTCTTCTCCAGTTCAGAGGCTGAGAATGGTGTGGATGACAAAAAGAAGGCCAGCAGATCACCAGCAACCCAGTCCCCTACCTCATCGGTGGAGGCCGAGTCCCCAGACCAGAAGAGAAGTCTGGGCCTGTGGTGAGTCCTCCATGAAGTTTTGCGCTTGGGCTTTTGGAGAGAGCTGGTGTTTCTAGTTTTACTGTAGGCAGACAATACCCAAGAATGCATAGGGAACTCATCTTCATATCCTGGCCCTAATGCTTTCTCCAGCTCATTTTCTCCTGCTTCCCAGCCTCTGCCTCCCCTTTCTGGAAGCACTGATTTGCTGACTGGAAGCAGGAGATCCTCTCTCTGGCATGGAAACACCTGCAGAGTCTGGATATCTCTGAGTGTCCGCGGAACCCCTGTGTGTGCACACCTGGCCCTCACTCTCCTGAGAGCCACAGGGAAGAGCAGAGGAGAATCCGCCCCAGGGACCCACCAGGCCACCCATGGCCAGTGACCATGGCTGTGAGGGAGGCCTGGTTGGGAGCTGGAGGCGAGAAGTAGCTATCACTAGAGAGATGTAGCTGTGTGTTCAGCAGTCAGTCAAAAACTACCACAGAGGACCTAATCTTTCTAAATCTATGCCTCACTCAGGACCAAGCCTATGTCTTGATTCTTCACCTAGCTTTGCCTTTTCAAATTCCACATCCCATGGGATTTTTCTGCATGCCTGTTTTGTGGTGTCTTACTTTTCATCCCTGTCCTGTAGCTGTTTTCTATTGGAGCATCCGACCTCACTCACCAAATGAGTCCCTACACCAGGGCACAAACATGTCATTGTCTCATGAACCTCTCACCATTTTCCCCACTGTGGAACAACTCCAGCAGCCACCTGGAAAACACTGTTGGATTTATTCTGACTTCCCCATGCATCAGTAGGGCCTGTGGGAAATGGTGTGTGCTCATAATCCTTTCCGTGGGAAGGACCCTGCACTTTCATTTTGCCCTGGACTTCTAGTCCTGCTCATGGGCACCTGTAGGCAGTGAGAATAACATGGTTTAGAAGACTCAGAGAAATGACTGTGTAAAGAGGCCCTCTGCTACAGAGAGCAGCCCTTGCCTCTCCAAACCATCAAAATATGTTCTGTTTGCTTCCAGTCCATAGTTCTCAGAATATCTGCCCAGTTCCTTGGCGATTCCATTAACATGAGTCCATAGAGACGATATACCCCATTATTATTGGGTTTGTTGCTGCTGCTTTATTTTCTTGTTTGTTTTTTGAGATGCTATGTACTTGTGGCTAGCCAAGAACTTACTATATTCCCCAAGCAGGCTTCAAGTTCATAACTCTCCAACTTTGGCTTCTCAAATGCTTAGGATTACAGGTGGTCACCACCAATGGCATTATTATTATAACATTTGTAAACATAATTATATTTTCAAGTAAAGTCTGAATGTTTACTCGTAGCTTCCAGAGAAATAGTCTCCGGAATACCCAGGCAGTTTCTATCTCCGTAGGCTCAGTAACCTGAAATTCCCGAGAGGTGCTTCATCTGTGATCTGAATGCTGTGGGGTCATAGACTGATAGAACTGCAGGGAGCCTGTCTTCTCACAGCTGAGAAAACCATAGCCTCACATCTCCCCAAAGTTTGTCACTTCTATCACTCTGTGGCACTTGCATTTCGTCAGGTTCTTCTTAAGTCTACTGAACCAAATATATAATAGAGCCTCATGGTGAAGAACAATGTAAAATCGTGGCTTATCAGTGTAATTTTCCCAAATAACCATAAACAACTACATAATGATGAAACTCATGCATGCATTACCTCTAGAAAGCCTGCAAGTAGTTCACTTTGAAATAACTCTTCTGAACTGTACAGTTAAATGCAGGTTCACACATCTGCTAAAATAGTCAGGGCAAAAAATCACTTTGATAGAAATGTCAGAGCACTCTTCTCTGCCTTTAATAAGACAAGGGAAGACCTATATTCAAAATATTCTTTTCTAATTTTACTTTTGCTGTGTTCCCCATATGAGCTGCTGCCTCTCTCTTTTTCTCATATCTAGTTGTTATGCATTCTGTATAGCCCTGTGACTAAATCCACAATGTGGAACAAGAGGTTAGCCCAGTGGAAGAGCATTCAGTGGTAATGCCTAGTGAACTCAGTACCCCAGGCTTGATCGTCAGTATTGCATAAAATAAGTTAATACAGAAATGGAGGGCTGGAGAAATGGCTCAGTGGTTAAGGCACTTGCCTGCACAGCAATTTTTTAAAAAATGGATTAATTAATCCACATTGTTCTGTCTATGTCCTTTAGTCTGGCCTCCTGTGATTATGTCTAAACCTTCTAACATCTATGAAACATATGGTACAGCCATATACTGCCTATGCTTGTTTTTTTTGTTTTCTTTGAGAAAGGTTCTCATTATGTAGCCCAGGTAGACCTTAAGTGCATGAATTCCTACTAACAGGATACACAGACCTTTTGAAGGACTGTGGCCAGATGGGACAAGGTGGACCACTGTACCTGCGGTGATTTGGAAAGGCACGATGGCCCAGGGGCTCCTTTGTAGCCTCTGTGGGTGCAGAGCTTCTTGACACATTATTGCTCTCTCGGGTCTTCTCAGTGATATTATTTTCACTTCCTACAGGTGCTCATGGGCAGAACCAGTGGCTATTAAAATCATAGTGTAGGTAGGGCACTTATATAAGGAGGTTGGCCTCCTGCCTCCATGTCCCATGTCTGGGATTACAGGCATGCACTACTACATCTGGCATGTACTGTCTTAAAAAAAAATGTCTGATGCATGTTTGTATAGGCTCCCTAAGCATAAAGGTGGCTTTGTGGCCCCAGGCCTTTAGTACACTGCCCGACTCAGAGAATGCTCATTAAATATTAATGGATTCTGAAATGGAACTATTCTTTGATTAAGCTGCTGTGTAGTAATAGGCCTCAAGTACTCCTCTTCATATTGATTAAAACACTTTTGAAATGATGCAGTTACTTTCATATCTCCATTGCCATTGCTGCAGCTTGTGACTGCAGCCTGGAGAAGTTCTCCAAGTCTGCTAAGTCACGTCTTGTGTAAATGCCCTCAGAGTGGCATGCATTATTATCAGGACCTAGAGGAGAAAACAAGTGTCAGACTTTCTCGTGACATGGTACAATAGTCAAGATTTATAATAATGAGTGGCATAAACAGTTTATCTTGCAATCTCCTTGGGTTTTATTTTCCCAGGTCAAAATCCAGTTTTGATGGTACCACTTTATCAGGTGATAAGAATGAGTATAAAACAGAAAGCAAAAGTGACCCTAAGACTGAAAGGAAAAAATCTTCATCTTCCAGCCAGGTAATGAGGGGCTGGGATGGACTGTGTGTGGACTCATGTGAGTGACATAAGTGTTGGCTCCAATGGAGATCAGAAATCCAGGAATGAAGCCTTCTGCTAAGCAGGGCTAGCTGAGGCACAATTTAAAGAATTTGTAAGAACAGATGAGCAGCAGGTCCTCTTGTCAGTTTTCTGTCTATATGGATTCCACAACCAACCAACCAGTGCACGTGGATAGGTAGTGTCAGGCTGTGGGCTTTAACATTGACAAGAACCCAAGGAGCAGAGACCAACACATAGGCAGGTGCTTGTCCAAAAATTCACAGAAAAGGGGGCAGCATGGCATCTATGTATTAAAATCATCAGGTACCAACTGTCCACATGAAGGAGACCTGTGAATAGATAAAATTGTTCAGGAGTGATTTCAGCTCTGCTTTAGCATCACCCAGAGGATAACAAAGCCCAGTCTCTGTCAGAGAGTAGGACACCTTACTGGGACCAGGTCTGGGGATGAGAGGTCTTCTTTTGTTTTATTTTGAGGTTTGGCTCTAGAGATTGAACCCAGGGCTTCCTGCATGCAAAGAACATGCTCCACCACTGACCTACATTTCTAGCTTTCTGACTTTTCTCTTTTTTTGACACATCACCCCTAAATACATGAATATGTGCCTCCTGGCAACTAAAATGATTTCCACACACTTGAAATTTAACCAAATATAAAATTGATTTTGAATTTCCACAGTTGTCCTAGTAAAGTGTGTTCTTGAGAAAGAGTATTTTGGCTTTTCTCCCCTCTGTGGAGCCAATCAACAGTCAGATACTTCATGATTTCCTATGCCAATTTTTAAAAATTTTTTTTTTTTTTTTTTTTTTTTTTTGGTTTTACGAGGTAGGGTTTCACTCTAGCTCAGGCTGACCTGGAATTCACTATGTAGTCTCAGGGTGGCCTCGAACTCACGGTGATCCTCCTACCTCTGCCTCCCAAGTGCTGGGATTAAAGGTGTGTGCCACCACACCCAGCAAAAATATTTTATTTATTTATTTGAAAACAGAGAGAGACAGAGAGAATGGTCATGCCAGGGCCTGTAGCCACTGTGAATGAACTACAGATGTATCACTTCTTTGTGCATCTGGCTTGTGTGGCTACTGGAGAATTGAATCTAGGCCCTTAGGCTTTGCAAGCAAGCATCTTAACTGCTGAGCCATCTCTCCAGCCCATCATTTTTTTTAGCGAGGCTCTTATTCTATAGCCCAGTCTGACCTTGAATCATGGCAATCCTCTATGCATGGCTTTGCTATATCAATTTTTTTTGCTATGCCAATTTTTTAAAATATTTATTTATTTGTGAGGGCAGAGAGAGAGAGCATATGGGCATGTCAGGGCCTCTTGCTGCTGCAAATGAACTCCAGAAGCAAGTGCCACTTGGTGCATATATCTTTACATGAGTACTGGGGAATTGAAATCAGGCCAGCAGGTTTTGCAAGCAGGTTCCTTTAACCACTAAGCCATCTCTCCAGCCCCTATCTATCTGTCTGTCTGTCTATATATTATATACTATACATTATATGCTTCATACATATATTATATTTGTGTGTGCATGTTCATTCCAAGGCTGAAAGACAACCTTGGATATCATTCCTCGGGTTGCCATTTATCTTTAAAACACACACACATACACACGGTCTTATCATTGGCCTGAAGCTTGCTAAGTAGGCTAGATTGGATGGTCAGCAAACTCCAGGGATCCGCCTGTCTCCACCTCCCAGAGCTGGGATTTAAGGTACCACACTGGGTTTTTGTTTGCTTGGTTGATAAGTTGGTTGGTTGGTTGGCTTTTTTGTTTGTTTGTTTGTTTGTTTGTTTGTTTTTGAGGTAGGGTTTCACTCTAGTCCAGGCTGACCTGGAATTCACTATGTAGTCTTAGGGTAGCCTCGAACTCGTGGTGATCCTCCTACCTCTGCCTCCCAAGTACTGGGATTAAAGGCGTGCACCACCATACCTGGCTCATTTTATTTTTTAACATGGATTCTAGCAATTGAGCTGGGGTCTTCATGCTTGTAAAAGAAGCATTTTACTAAGCCATCCTCCTAGCTTCCTATTATCAATTTTTAATTTTTTTATGAGAAAGAAAAAGACCAATAGAGAGAATGGGCACACTAGGGCCTCCAGCCACTGCAAACAAACTCCAGATGCATGTGCATCTGGCTTACATGGGTACTAGGTAATTGAACCTGTGTCCTTAGGCTTTGCAGGCTATCTGCTTAACGACTAAGCCATATCTACAGCACTTGCTGTCTTTTTTTTTTTTTTTTTTTTTTGGTTTGGCTTGGTTTGGTTTGGTTTGGTTTTGGTTTTATGAGGTAGGGTCTCACTCTAGCCCAGGCTGATCTGGAATTCACTATGTGGTCTCAGTGGCCTTGAACTCATGGCGATCCTCCTATTCTGCCTCCTGAGTACTGGGATTAAAGGTGTGAGCCACCACACCCGGCTCAATTTTTTAATTTAGATCAGTCTCACAATTTTTTTTTTTTTTTTGAAACAGGGTCTCATGTATCCAGGCTGTGCTGCCAAGGATAGAGTTGAACCTTGAACTAGGAAGTGAGCCCAGGTCCTCACACGTATCCCAGGCTGTGCTGCCAAGAACAGAGTTGAACCTTGAACTAGGAAGTGAGCCCAGGTCCTCACACTTGCTAAGCAAGTGCTTTAATGCTCCCTCCTTTCTTTCTTTCTTTCTTTCCCTCTTTCTTTCTCTCTCTCTTTCTCTTTTTTTCTCTCTCTTTTTGAGATAAGGTGTCCCAGTGCAGCCAAGTCTAATGTTTAGGAACCATCTTTTTATTACCTGATCTGCAGCTTTTCTTTATCCCAAAAAGCCTATTTGCCTTTGAGAACACTTCTGGTTTGGATAATGGACCATCAAGGACTGACTCAAAAGCATCCTATGGAGGCTGGGGAGAAGGCTTATCAGTTAAAGACCCTTGATTGCAAAGCCTGTTGGCCCAGGTTCAATTTCCCAACCATCCACATAAAGCCAGATGGGCATTCATTTGCAGTTGCAAGTGACCCTGGTGTGTGCACACGCACACACACACACAATGCAAATAAATAAAAATTTGTAAAAAAAAAAAATCTTATGAAACAGAGTGGTCCTGCTGCAGGAAGACTGCTCTGGGTTTATGTTTCTCAGCATTCTAGAAGTATAGTGTCCTAACCTCTAAAATGGGGATACCTGGTTCCCAGGATTATTGTGAGAAGGGTGTTTGTGTAAGCATTTTATAAGCTCTAGTTGCTGACTATCATTTATTGTCACCACTATGGAGATGGATGCCTTGCAAATGAGGCAGTCTGCAGCATTTCAAACTCTTGGGCCTTGTACTACCCTTGAGAGGAAAGACTCCTGTATAAATTCCTGCGTGTCTGTCTCTGTCCTGCCACAGACTAAGTAATTGCATTCACAACCACACAGGAACACTGACCATGTGATGCCTGTGTGGTAGGCTTCTTAGATATGTTGCCCCATGTTACCCTGATTTTGTCCCTTTGAGGCAGGGATTGTCTTTGCCCTCTAGCACAGAAGAGGAAACTGAGGCCCAGAGAAGCTAAGTGACTAGACAAGGAACACACACAAGGCCAAGGCAGAGCAGAGACTTAAGCTCAGGTTTGTCTGAGCTCAACGTTTCTAGGCCCTATGCTCTCCTGAAGGTGATCCCTGGCTCTAGTGCCTTCCCCAGCAAGACTCAAAATCTATTTATTTCCCTGTGAGAAACTGCCCAGACCTGCCCTGGTGGCTCAACTACCCACACAGCAAGGCATTAACCATGCCAAAAAGTGAGCCACTGTGCCCTTCATGTGCTAAGTCTCATTGAAGGGTTGTCTTAGATAATTATAAGATCAGAAAAGATGAATCCTGACAGAAAATGTTAGGGGAAGAAAAATTATGAAGTTAAAATGTGTGATGTTTACAGAGATACAAGAAAAGTGGGTGTGATGATCTCTGTTTTATCTCCACAGTACAAGGCAAACATGCACTTTCACAAGTTGTTTCTTGATGTCCCAACTGAAGAGCCACTGAGGCAAAGTAAGTTGTGACCTGTTTGGCTTTCTAAGCTATATGTCCATAATCTTGTTAAGTAGTTTGGAAGGAAGGAGAGCACACTCCAGGGGTTGAGTCCCCAAGGGAAAGGTTTCTGAAGGGAATAGGTTATGGTACGTGTTGCAGTTAGCTTCATATTGCTGGCAGAAAACACCCAACGAGAGCAGCTTGTGGGAGGAAAGGGTTTATTTTGGCTTACAAACTCTAGGGGAAACTCCATGATGGCATGGGAAAAATGATGGCATGAGTAGAGGTTGTACATCCTCTCCGGGCCAGCATCAGGTGGACAGCAGCAACAAAAGTGCGTGCTAAACACTGGCAAGGGGAACTGGCTATAACACCCATAAGCCCGCCCCCAACAATACACCACCTCCAGGAGGATCCAATTCCCAAATTGCTACCAGCTGGGGACCTAGCATTCAGAACACATAAGTTTATGGAGGGACACATGAATCAAACCACCACAGTAATGATGCAACTACAGTCACCTTTCCCCAGCACCTTGGAAGATGAAAGAGAAGAATGAGCAAGGGACCTTCATGATGTGGAGTGATCCAGAATGATTCCACAGTGGTCTCCTTGCCTTTTGTATTTGTGCTGAAGTTCTTGTGATTGAGTCATCCTGAGATTAAGCATAATAAACCTGTAGTGAGAGAAACTACTACAGGAAACTGAAAGAAAACAAGCTGTGATGGACAGGTGTGTTAATTCCTGGGCTATGTAGTATGTGGTAGTCATACCTAAGTAGCTTCCCAGCATGCCATCACGACACCCAAAATTCATTTCTAGCTCTCTCCAGATACAGACGTTGAGGCAGATACCGGGTTCCTGCCATAATCCCCAGGCAGGTATTGTCACATGCTCTACTCCAGGCAAGACCATCTATTTCATCACTGAGTCATGAAGATCCTGAAAAAAGGGCAAGGGGAGGTTTCAAAAACGTTGGTCTTGGTGTCTGATGTGCAGTGGTAGACTTGCCCTCCCATTCTGACTCATCCTACAGCCTCTAAGCTTTAAATTTGAAAAATAAGAACCTATAGTCACTGCAGCTTTATTCCACTGAGTTGCTGGGTACGATGCACGCCTGTCATCTCAGCACCCTCAAGGCTAAAGCCAAAGGATCTTGAGTTCAAGATCAGCCTGAGCTTTGGGGTGTGTTCCAGGCCATTCTGTGCTGTGCAGCAACAAGAACAAAAGATATTAAAAAGAAACAATCATGTGAACAAATGCAGCAAGTGGCAAAAACAAACAGGTACAGCCAAGAAGACTCAAAATGGAGAAAGATTTACTCCCTGCAGTGGATTAGGAGAACACGGGAGTTCTTTCCAATGCAATGCCACCCTCAAACAAAAGAACTATGAAGATTTCATTGTGGGAACCTGTACAGATTCATACAGGAAAGCATTTGGGGGTGGGCTGTCTGCTGAGCATGCTTAATTAAGGGCTGCATTCTTGAGCATGCTCATTTTAAGGTTATACTTCAAGAAGGAAAGATGGCAGACCAGAATACCTTTGCGTGAGTAGGTGCACCTCTGAGCATGCTTAGAGTTCTCTAGAAATTTTTAGCTGGAAGAAAGGACATGTTGAAGGTTTGTTAGGAATGTCTGAAGGTATGTAGGAGCTGACCTCTAACAGTGCTTTCCTGGCTTGGTGGCTCACAGTCGTGCTTTGGAAAGTGAATATATTATCTCTGCACATAGTTAAGCCAGCAAAGTATATCAGTTTTTATTTTAAATGGGACTCATGGAGCCATATTTTAATGGAATTCTAAATAATGCCATTAACACCTGTTGTTATTCTCTCAGGCTTTACCTGTGCTCTACAGAAAGAAATACTCTACCAAGGAAAGCTCTTTGTGTCAGAAAACTGGATTTGTTTTCATTCCAAGGTCTTTGGAAAAGACACTAAGGTTGGTGTAATGTGTACAAGAGAAAGCTAACCCTACATATTTATCTATTATAAATATAATTTTTAAAAAATATTTTAAATTTAACTATATTCATAGATAGTTATAACATGGTTCTGCCTTTTACCACATTACTTTTGTGGTGGTTTCAAATGCAACAGTTTTAACTGCCTACAGACACCATCTTCCTTCTTTTCCTAAACACCGCTCTCACCAATCTCCTTATGCCATTTCCACACTGAACCCATGTCCCTCTTACCACCTGTCACCAGGGACACTATGATTGTTCCTTTGGAGCATATGATTCATTAAAACCAAAGCAAATGTCCAGGCATGGAGACTCAAGCCTATCATCTCAGCACTCAGGAGGCTGAGGCAGGAGGATTTCAGCAAGCTTCCTAGCACCCTGAGCTATGTCGTGAATCCAGGCCGGCCTGAGTTACCATGTGAGACTCTATCTCAGCACCCACCCCCACAAAAAATAAACAAACATCAAAACACTTTTGTTTTAAAGTTTTCATTTCTCACCCTACTAATAGCAGTTTAATATGGTTTAGGTTTAGGCCAACAGGCCTGTCAGTGAAGTCCTTGCTGTCACCAGCACAAGGGAGCAGGAACAGGAGCGTCTGAGAAAGCGAGAATGAGGTCCCACAGCCCTGGTGCTCGTGTTGCTGCTTCTCGTTCTCATTGACCACAGATGTGGGGGAGCCATGGTACAGGACCACCTGATTCTTTAATTTGTTAGTGTCAGATCTGTAGAGTATCATACTACCATGTATTGTTTTCATATGTTTATTGTATGTAGTTACTCTTAGATGAATATATATATATAATTTGGTGTTTCAAAGTAGAGACTCACTGTAGCCCAGGCTGACCTGGAATTCGCTATATAGCCTCAGGGTGGCCTTGAACGCTTGGCAATCCTCCTACCTCTGCCTCCTGAGTGCTGGGATTAAAGGTGTGTGTCATCATGCCCAGCCATATTTTTTATTTGTTAATAGAGGCAGACAAAGAGAGAAAGGAATGAGAATGTGTGCTCCGGGGCCTCCCACCACTGCAAATGAACTCCAGACACATGTACCACTTTGTGCATTTGGCGTCACATGGGTACTGGGAAATCAAACCCAGGCCATCAGGCTTTGCAAGCAAGTACCCTTAACCACTGAGCAATATCTTCAGCCCCAGATAAATATATTTTGATGTAAGGTATTATCTAAATCAGTATAATGCAAATCAGTACTCCCCTCTAACTCTAGATTTCTGAATTATAAGAACTTATTCGTGGAGTGAGGAAAGGAATTAGGTCATACTTCTCAGTGGGATAAAAAGAGTTCTTAGGGGGCTGGAGAGATGGTTTAGTGGTTAAGGCATTTTCCTGCAAAGCCAAAGGACCCAGGTTCCATTCCCCAGTACCCACATAAAGCCACGTGTAAAAGATGGCACATGCATCTGGAGTTCAATTGCAGTGGCTAGAGGCCCTGGTATGCCCACTCTCTCCTCCCCCCCCCCCTCTCTCTTTCTCTCTCTCATAAATGAATAAACATTTTTTTATAAAAAAATAATTTTCGGGGCTAGAAAGATGGCTCAGTAGGTAAAGTACTTGCCATGCAACCATAAAGACCTTAGTTCAGATCCCTAGGACCCATATAAAATGCTAGGTACTGTCCCGGCATGGGGAAACATGCCTGTGAGTTCAAGGCCAGCGTGGAACTGCAGAGTGAGATCCAATACAGCCTGGGCTAGAGTAAGACTCTGCCTTGAAATAAACAAAGAAATGCCAGGCATCATGGTGCTTAAAGTCCCAGTGCTGGGCTGGAGAGATGGCTCAGCAGTTAAAGGTTTTTGCTTAAAAAGCCCAGAAGCCTGGGTTCAATGCTTCAGTTTCTACATAAAGCCAAATACATGAAGTGGCACATGTCTAAAGTTTATTTGCCATGGAAGGAGGCCCTGATACACCCTTTCTCTCTTTCCCTTAAAAAAAAATTTCCATTGCTAGGGGATGGATACAGGGAATATCTAGGACTCACTAGGAGCTCATCTAACTGAATCAGTGTGTTCTAGGTTCAGCAAGAAATCCCCCCTCAATGAGCAATTGAGGAATACACCCAGTGTCAACCTGTGGCCTCCACATGCCCATTCACGTACCCACACATACGCAAACATGCATATACACATGCCCATGCAAAAAAAAAAAAAAGATAGTTTTCAGGAATTCAGAGCAAGTCAGTGTCTCTAAGCAGAGCAGTAAGAGTTAAAGTCATTTGGGATTAAAATAAAACCATTTTCATACATATATATGTTGTATTTTGCTCATTATTCCCTCCTATTACCTTCTGTTGTTCCCCTTCCACTGAACCTCCTCTTCTTTCCAACTAGTTCCTCTATTATTTTTTAAAATTTGTGTTTATTCATTCATTTACTTATTTACTTGTAGGGGGGGACACACATGTGTGCCATACAATGTATTGCAGACAGGTTCACATTGCTGGCAGAAATCACCTGAGCAAGTGTGCCATACCATGTACCATACCATGTGAGCCATATCATGTGTTGCAGTCAGGTGCACATTGCTGGCAGGAATCACCTGAGCAAGCCATCACAGAGCAGCTTGTTGATTTTGGCTTACAGACTTGAGGGGACGCTCCATGACGTCAGGGGAAAATGATGGCATGAGCATAGGGTGGACATCACCCCCTGGCCAACATCAGGTGGACAATAGCAACAAGAGAGTGTGCCCAACACTAGCAAGGGGAAACTGGCTATAACACTCATAAGCCCACCACCAACAATACACTGCCTCCAAGAGGTATTAATTTCCAAATTTCTGTCAGCTAGGAACCTAGCATTCAGAACACCTAAGTTTCTGGGGGACTCCTGAATCACGCCACCACACCATGTGTGTGGAGTTTAAGGATGACCTTGAGTTATCTGTGCTGCACTTTCTATGAGACAGGGTTGTACGCTACTGCAGACGAGTCTGGCCCACGCGCTTTCGAGTCTCTCCTAGCTCTGCCTCCTGCTATCATAGTCATGCTGGGCCACAGGCAAACGCACCATTGTATGTCCATCTTGATGTAGGTGCCAGGGAATTGAACTCATGCTGGCAGGCTTTGCAAGCAAGCACCTTTCACCACTGGGCTGTCTTCCTAGACCTCTTTTCTATTTGATATCTTTTTTTTAAATACCTCCTCCACTCTCCTTGATGGAATGTCGTTGGGTTCACTATTGTGCAAACAACAGTCACTGTGCAGTCATGAATGCAACAGCCATTTCATGTCCTCATTCTTTGGCTTTTACATTCCTTCTGCCACTCAATACTCCTTGAACCTTGGAGGACATGATAAAGATATCTCATTTTAATCCCAGAACTCAGGAGGCATAGGCAGAAGAATCACCATGAGTTCAAGGCCACCTGAGACTGCATAGTGAGTTCCAGATCAGCCTGGGCTAGAGAGAAATGTTACCTCAAAAGAAGGAGTGGGTTTCTTCCCCACACGTTTTACCATAAAGGGAACAAACTATTTGCAGAAGCCCTTCATAGGCTTCTGTGCATCTCTTGGAGTAGGCTTGATCAGATCTGGTCTTAAAATAGCCTCTCTCAGCCAGGCGTGGTGGCGGTGCACGCCTTTAATCCCAGCACTTGGGAGGCAGAGATAAGAGGATCGCTGTGAGTTCGCGGCCACCCCGAAACTCCTTAGTGAATTCCAGGTCAGCCTGGGCTAGAGTGAGACCCTATCTCAAAAAAAAAAGCCTCTCTCAAGCTAGAGAGATGACTTAACAGTTAAGGCACTTACCTACAAAGCTTAAGGACCCATGTTCGACACCCTCCAGGTCCCACATAAGCCAGACATACAAGGTGATGCAAGTGTAGCACAAGGTGGTGCATGTGTCTGGAGTTTGTTTGCAGTGGCTAGAGGCCCTGGCATGCCCATTCCCTCTCTATCTGCCTCTCTCTGTGTGTCTCTCTCTCAAATTAAAAAAAAAAAATGGAATAAAAAAAAGTTTTAAAGATTTGGGGGCTGAAGAGATAGCTCACCACTTAAAGGCACTTGCTTACAAAGCCTAATGGCTCAGGTTCAATACCCATGTAAAACCAGATACACAGTGATGCATTGTCTAGAGTTCATCTGCAATGGCAGGAGAGGCCCTGGTGCATTCATATTCATTCATTCTGTCTCTCCCTCTCACTGGCTCTTTCTCCTTGCAAATAATCAATAAAAATGGGGTTTTTTTGGGGGTTTTTTTTTTTTTTAATTTTTTATTTATTTATTTGAGAGTATCAGACACAGAGAGAAAGACAGATAGAGGGAGAGAGAGAATGGGCGCACCAAGGCTTCCAGCCTCTGCAAACAAACTCCAGACGCGTGCGCCCCCTCGTGCATCTGGCTAACGTGGGACCTGGGGAACCGAGCCTCGAACCGGGGTCCTTAGGCTTCACAGGCAAGCGCTTAACCGCTAAGCCATCTCTCCAGCCCAATAAAAATGGTTTTTTAACAAGAGATTTGGGCAGAACTTCCTCATGGACAATAGACCTTTATCTAGTATGATCTAGTAATTACCTAGGATTCCCAAACAGTTTGTTCTCAGAGGGGAACCTTTTTTAAGCTCCTTACTTTGGAAAAGCATTAATAAAGATGCCCTTAATTTAATTGGGAACTTTTAATCAGCCATTGGTGCTTTCAGATGCTGGTAAAATTAACAACATGATATGCACATATCATATTCAAGGACTGTGCTAAAAAGTAATTTCATCTTCATTTCACAAGTTACTTACCTGTAATTTTATACTCATGAAGCAAATGATTGAAACTCCTTACAGGTCTTTCATGCCCCAGAAAAAAACAAATTTATGGCCCCTTGTCACTGGGTTCGTGTTGCTAGACAGAAACAAAATTGGACTCATTCTGATATCATCATTTATCTTAGTTGATCTCAAGTTTTTTGTTTTTGCCAAGTGATCACAATTTGCAACTTCAAAACTATCCCTGCTGTTGAAAATACTTACAAATAGGGTTCTTTGGCAAAATAGCTTTTAGAAAAATAATCTAATTTGGATTAGTCCCTTATTCTTCTATTGTGTTTCTGTCTAGAACTTGGTAGGGCAGCAAATAACTCCACCTCATAAACCCAAATATACATGAAAATATTCAAAATATTTAAGATATATGAAGCATTTTTATGAAAAAAAATTCAAGTAAGTGTTTAATATGTGTGTAACTATGGAGGAAGTCAGATTATCTCTTTTATTTGTCAATTTTTTAAACAATTTTTCTGTGCCTATATGTGGCAGTTTTCAGGGATCCCAGTGATGTAATCATCTTCATTTTAATCCAAACCTGATTAAAAGAATGTAACAGTTCTCAGTAATGTCTACTGTTCTCTGTCATCTTATATAATCTTAACACTTTGGTCAGACTGATTCAAATTCCTTTTTTTGCTTGTTTTGTTTTTCCAGGTAGGGTCCTGTTCTAGCCCAGGCTGACCTGAAATTCACTATATAGTTTCAGGATGGCCTCAAATTCATGGTGATCCTCCTACCTTTGCTCCTGAGTGCTGGGATTAAAGGCATGTGCCATCACACCCAACAAATTCCATCTTTTATAAATTCTGATATATAGGACTTCAAATAAGTCAAGTATCCCTCCAAACAAATTGTGTTATCTCCTAACATCAGTTTATAGAGTTAAATGACAACCTCATTTGATAGATATTAATGATAGCTTCTAGTTATAACTTTTTTATATTTTATTTATTTATTTGCAGAGAGGGAGGGAATACGAGCACACCAGGACTATCTGATACTGCAAATGAATTTCAGACACATGTGAACTTTCTGCATCAGGCTTTACTTGGGTACTGAGGAATTGAACTTACGCTATCAGGCTTTGCAAAGCAGGCACCTCAAATCTCTGAGTCATCACTCCAGCCCCTCATTCACATGTTTTTTTAAATTTTTTTTGTTTATTTTTATTTATTTATTTGAGAGCAACAGAGAGAGAGAGAAAGAGGCAGAGAGAGAAAGAGAGAATGGGCGCACCAGGGCCTCCAGCCACTGCAAACGAACTCCAAATGCTTGCGCCCCCTTGTGCATCTGGCTAACATGGGTCCTGGGGAATTGAGCCTCGAACCAGGGTCCTTAGGCTTCACAGGTAAGCGCTTAACCACTAAGCCATCTCTCTAGCCCCCATTCATATTTTTACTAGAGCCAGAAATAAACTTAAAATTCCTTTATTTCACCCATTCCTGATATTATAAGACAAATGAAGTGAACAAAATTCCTCTTGAGTACTGAATGTTCTCTATATAATAGCTAATGTAATCCACAGAAAATGCTGAGTAGTAAAAAGAAAGATCACCTCTAGCTTATAAATGAAGAAGCAGAGTCCTATAATTGATAGAGTATCAGGTTGCATGGGTCATGTAGGTAGTGACAGAATTGCATTCAGTTCCAAGAGTTTCTGTCCAGTGATAGTTCTGTCACATCAGATCTTTCTCACATTTTCTCCACATGCAGAATAGAATGGGCATGCATAGCTGAGCCCAAAGTAGATGCCCATAGGCTTGAGATTTCTGTGGGACCTGGGGCTCTACTGCATGCAGAGGAGTACCAATGCTGCCGGTTGTTGTCATGCCTAAAGATAAAGGTTTCTCAGGAACACCTTCAGTAGACTAAGAGTCCAGATTGTATTGTCTGGCTTTCCTACCACTCTCTACTTTTCTTCATGAAGCCACTTGATGCTGGTGGGGTTGTCCTGATCTATTTTAATGTGTACATTTGAAGTGCTAATCTGGGATGTCTGAGGCAGTGTTGGTCTCTTTCAGATCTCTATTCCAGCTTTCTCGGTCACCCTAATAAAGAAAACCAAAACTGCTCTACTAGTGCCAAATGCCCTGATCATAGCAACGGTCACAGATAGGGTAAGTATACCACAGAGTAGAAACACCTTTATTTAGTGGTTTGTTTGCTTGTTTGGGTTTTCTTGTTTTTATAGTTGAACATATATTGGTTTTTTAAGTAGTTTTATTTGTTTGAGAAAAAAAGGCAAACAGAGAGTAAGTATGAGTAAATAAGCCAGGACCTCCTGCCTCTGCAAATGAACTCCAAATACATTCACCACTTTGTACATCTGGCTTTACGTGTATACTGGGGAATCAAACCCAAACCCAGGTTGTCAGATTTTCTGGCTTTGCAAGCCAGTGCCTTTAACTGCTAGGCCATCTCTCTAGCCTCCAGTTTAATGTATTTTGGTAGCAAATTTACAGGAACAGCTCAGATGACATTAAAAACATGTATTTCAAGTAGGAACACTCAGGAAAGTATGGTAAATAGATAGAATCTACTGTGTAATCTAATGTTTGATAAACACATTTTTTTTAAATAAAATGTTTCCCAATATTGTAATTCTATATATGTGCATGTGTGCACACGTGTGTGCACATGCTTGTGGAAACCAGAGGACAAAGTGGGTGTTGCTCCGTAGGTGGCCATCCACCAGTTTTGACACAGGGTCTCTCACTGGTCTAGGGTAGACTGACCAGCCTCAAGGAGTCACCTGTCTTCCACCTCCCCAGCATCAGGATTACAGGCATCTGCCCATGCTCTGCTTTTAAAATATATATATATATAGAGAGAGAGAGAGAGATAATTTCTTTGACAGAGTGAGGGAGGGAGACAGAGAGAAGGGGGAAGAGAGAGAGAATGGGTGCACCAGGGCCTCCAGCCACTGCAAACCAACTCCAGGCTCATGCGCCACCTTGTGCATCTGGTTTAGGAATAGAACCTTGGTTCTTAGGCTTCTCAAGCAAGTGCCTTAACTGCTAAGTCATCTCTCCAGCCCCCATGCCCTGCGTTTTTTGTTGTTGTTGTTGTTTATTTTTATTTATTTATTTGAGAGCAACAGACAGAGAAATAAGCAAAGAGAGAGAATGGGCGCACCAGGGCTTCCAGCCACTGCAAACGAACTCCAGATGCATGTGCCCCCTTGTGCATGATGTGGGTCCTGGGAAATGGAGCCTTGAACTGGGGTCCTTAGGCTTCACAGGCAAACGCTTAACTGCTAAGTCATCTCTCCAGCTCCATGCCCTGATTTTTAATGTGGATTCTGAGAATTGAACTCAGACCCTATCACACTGGGCTCTTCCAAACGCTCCCCACATATGCAGTGTGCAAACTGGATATCTTCTGGCATAATTGGTGCATATTTGGCATGGATGATACATAGGTAAGCATCTTCAAAAAGACCAACCACAGGCTAGAGAGATGGCTCAGTGGTTAAAGTGCTTGCCAGTAAAGTCTAAGGACTAGAGTTTGATTCCTCAGGACACATGTAAAGCCAGATGCACAGGTGACATGTGCTTCTGGAGTTTGTTTGCAGTGGCTGGAGGCCCTGGCACGCCCATTTTCTCATTCTCTTGCTCTCTATCTGCTTCTTTCTTTCTCTCACTATCTCAAATAAATAAAACATTTAAAAAAAAAAAAAAGGCCAACCAGAGCATAGCATGATGGTGCACGCCTTTAATCCCAGCACTAGGGAGGCAGAGGTAGGAGGATTGTTGTGGTTTCAAGCCAGTCTGCAACTGCTGAGTGAGTTCCAGGTTAGCCTGGGCTAGAGTGAAACCCTATCTCGAAACAAACACAAAGAACAACCAGGCAGGCCTTGCTTACCTCCTGCAAAGCACCATGAGCCACATTCTGGAAGCACAGATCTGGTTTGAAGTCCTGAGTAACTTCTCACACTAGGTCCTGAGAGGGAAATTTGTAAATCACAAGTTCAGTGAACTACTAATAGTGGCGAATTTCAGAGCCATCGTAGCAGGCACGAAACAGGAGATATTCTAGAGGCAGGGTATGAAGGCTTGCACTCAGGAGACTGAGGCAGTAGGATCATAGTGAGGCTCTGGCACACCCATACACATACACATTCAAATAAATTAAATTTTGAAAAAGAAAGAGGGAGAGAGGGAAAAGAGAAAAATGATAGACATTGATGTAACATTTTTCCCCTGACAAGATGATTAATTCTAATATAACTGTTGCTAATTTTGAATTTTCTATTGACTCAAATATTTGCCTCACCAAGGTCAAAAAAATAGAATTCTGGGGCTGGGGAAATGCCTTAGCCATTAAGGCATTTGCCTGTGAAGCCTAAGGACCACGGTTCAATTCCTCAAGACCCACGTAAGCCAGATGCACAAGGGGGCACATGTATCTGGAATTCGTTTGCAGTGGCTAGAGGCCCTGGCGTGCCCATTTTCTCTTTCTCTCTGCCTGCCTCTCTCTATCTCTCTCTCTCTCTCTCTCTCTCAAATAAATAAATAATTAAAAAAATTTAAAAAATAGAATTCTGGGATTGGAGAGATAGCTCAACAGTTAAAGGCATTTGTTTGTAAAGCCTAATGGTCTGGGTTTCATTTCCCCAATACCAATGCAAAGCCAGACACAAAGTAGCACATGCATGGGGCGTTCGTTTGCAGCAGCAAAGAGACCCTGGTACACCCACACATGTATGTGCTTGCAAATAAAGTGAAGTTTTGTAAAACCTAGAATTGTTTCCCAGCATCCCTTTCCTGACATTTGTTTAGTCAGGCTAAGCTGATACGTTCCATTGTTTTAATATTACTCTAAGCTGTTATGTTCAGTTACCTTAATATTACTTTTTTTAATTTATTTTTTTTATTAGTTTTCTATCCAGCAAATACAGGCAGTTTGGTACCATTATTACTTTTTTTTAAGAAAAAACAAACAAGAAAAAGAGCAAACATGTGGCCACGATTGACATCCCTGGAGTGGGGTGGCTGCCTCACTATAAGCTTAGTAGGCTCCTCCCAGAACCATCCATGGGCAAGAGATTGTGCAGCAACCCTTTCAGATCCTTGTAGCTGCTGGGCATCAGGAAGCCTCTCTTCCACCCAGCCTAGTTACTCTTTACTATTGGGCTAGCCTGACGATGTGAGCCAGAAATATTTCCATTGAAAGTGCCATTTATTTCAGAGAGTGTAGAAGAGTCTGGTTGCACATTTCTCCATCTTCTACCTACCTTTTTAATAATAACTACCTTCAGTTTCTGACCATACTAGATAGCTGACAGAGAGGAGAAGGGGAAGCTATGATAAAAAGAGACTATTCTAGCCAAGTGTGGTTGTGAACACCTGTGATCCCAGCACACAGGAGATTGAAGCAGGAGGAATGGAAGTGTGAGGCCAGCCTCAGTTACTTACAGGGAGGGGGGTAATGATGGTACCAACATATGATATGTCAATACAGGTTTTCTACTTCATAAAACAATTAAGAAGAAAGGAAGAAAAAGGCAATTCTAATTGGCTAGAAAATGAATTAATATGCCTGGTTTGGAAATTCTTTTTAAATCTAAAGAGTATAAAGTACTTATTCTATGCAGACATCAAGAGCTTTCTTTATATTTTCTCTTGTTCATACTACTACATTATAAGGGAGGCACAATTAAGCAATTTTCCCCATGTTACTCAAGTATCTAAGAGCCAAAATTTACACCAGGGTACATCTAATGTCAGAACAGTGTATTTACTTAGAAATTCTATCTTCTCTTGAGTGAGAGGTATCATCACAAATTCATGGTCTGTAGGGGTGTCTGAAAAGATTCTATGATTTTATGTTTCACACCGATGGAGAAACCTGAAACCTGAGGTAGTTTTTTTTTTTTTTTTAAGTCTCTGAAGGTACCATTTCCACATAAGTACAAATTTTCCAGTATTACTTGTCTCCAAATCATTTTGTGTGGCTGTTTTTATTTTTGTTCCATACCACCTTTACAAGCATCCACTGGAAAAACTCCATGTTTTTATAAGAAATAATCTGAAAGTGGCATGAAAAAGAACCAGCCTATTAAGCCACAGGGGAAGTTTTCAGTGGAAGTGTAGGACTGAGCAGAGGAAGCAGGCCTGCGGGAATCGCCAAGTATGAAAACGGGCTGGAGAGGAGCCTCCACTTGCCATGCTTCCTGACCTTTCCTCTGTGCCCAGGTCTTTCCCACCTGTGCTCTGAGGACACTCGTGTCGGGCTTTTGGAGCCCTTTTTTGCACATTTCTTTATTACTCTTCAATTCAGTTTGGAGGTTTCTAAAAGGGGGACATATACTTTTATTGCTTTTATTCTAGAAATCAAAATGAACCTGTCAGAGAAATGAGAATCTAATTCAGAGAATGATCCGTGTCATTTGAAAATATAAAAACCATATGACACAGTGTCTCAGTTACTTTCTCTTTGTGGGGACAGAATTGCAGATCAGAAGCAACTTAAGTTCCAGAGGGTAGATTCCCTCACGTTGGGAAAGCAGGGCAAGAGCAGGAGACCAGCACCCTCCTATCAGCACATCTGCAGGGAGGAAGTGGGCAGAGACAGAGAGATGAGCAGAACCAAGCTGTAGCACCTCAAGCCTGCCCCAGGTACCACAACCTTTCAGAAACAGTCCCACAAGCTGGGGCTTAGTATTCCAGCACATGAACCTACAAGGGACATTTTATATTCAAACCACCACACATACATTTTTGAAATCTAAACTCTTGTGTCTGCTTTATTTTTCAGTATATATTTGTCTCCTTACTCTCAAGAGATTCAACATACAAACTGCTAAAATCTGTGTGTGGACACTTAGAAGTGAGTATGACGTCAGGATCTTCAGTTACTATTTTGCTTCTCTATTTCTTCAGGGTTGTAGTTGATCTGATTTTTCATTTTGTTGCATTGATTTCAGAATACAAGTGTTGGTAACAGTCCCAACCCATCCTCTGCTGAAAATAGTTTCCGGGCAGACCGCCCTTCCTCTCTGCCTCTGGTGAGTTGCCACATAACTAAAAGCCGAAGAAAAGGATATGTACCATACCTGCACTGCGCCTGCCCCCCGGCCAGAGCTGGAGAAGAACCCAGGGTCAGAGTAGTTTAGAGGCAGATGCAGAACAGGGCACGACTCTCCCAGAAGCAAAGGGAACCCAAGGTAACCATGAATGTTCTGCCAGTAATTAAAGGGTATCCTACACAGAAAAGAAAAGAAACATGACAGTTTGCCATGTTGGTGAACACTGTCCACTGAAGGGACATAAGGCCTTGCTGTGTTTGCTTGTCAAGTGTGTGCGTGTGTGTGTGTATGTGTGTGTGTGTGTGTGTGTGTGTGTGTGTGTGTGTGTGTGTGTTTACATGTGCATGTGCTGCAGTTACCCTCTCATTGCCAGGACAAACACTCGACCAGAGCAGCTGAAGGAAAGAGAGGGTTGATTTCACACTTACACACTCCTGGGAGGCTTCAGCATGGGGGAAGAAGCTGGCTCGCTTCCTTGCACCCACGACAGAGTGGCAGCGGCAGCAGTAATAAAAGCAAGCAGGCTCTGAACACACACCTCAGGACTGGACCTTCTCCTGCAGTGCTCTCCTAGCTGGAGACTTAAGGAGTCTTAATCGCTTTTGTTTGTTTTGTTTTGCTTTTGTTTTTTGAGGTAGGGTCTCACTGTAGCCCAGGCTGACATGGAATTCACTATGTAGTCTCAGGGTGACCTTGAACTCACAGGGATCCTCCTACCTCTGCCTCCCGAGTGCTGGGATTAAAGATGTGTGCCACCTTGCCCAGCCTATGAATCTTAATAATACCTGAAGATATGGGGACATTTAGAATCAAGCCACCACAGAGTATGTGTTTATGTGTGTACACATGCAATGCTAGGCATTGAACCCAGGACCTCATGCATGCCAGGCAAGTGCTATATCACTGAGCCGTGCCTCTAGACATGAGTTTTGTTTTGAAAACATTCAAAAATCTATTTGAGGGCTGGAGAGATGGCTTAGCGGTTAAGTGCTTGCCTGTGAAGCCAAAGGACCCTGGTTCAAGGCTCGATTCCCCAGGTCCCATGTAAACCAGCTGCACAAGGTGGCGACACTCACGTCTGGAGTTCGTTTGCAGTGGCTGGAGGCTCTGGCGCGCCCATTCACTCTCTCTCTCTCTTTCTCTCTCTCTCTTTCTTTCTCTGTCTATCACTCTCAAATAAATAAATAAAATCAAACAAAATTTTTTAAAAAAATCTATTTGAGGTAGGACATGACTCACCCTACACATGTTGTATATGTTCAAAGTACTGTGATAATACTGTCAGAAACCAAGAATGAAAACTAATTCTTGCCTTCAAAGATAATGTGAAAAAGCAAAGCTGTGTTACTCAGGCACTAGGTAGACACTACTTGGTTCCCTTAAACTTTGTAGGCCCTAGGGTAACTCTTCAATAGTGCCTCTATTTGTATAAGATTTGTACCTGCAATAGAATATAATTTTTTCCAAGACAAGTCTTTGCTCCCAAGTTGGTCCTTGACAAACGTTAACTTTGAGTGAAGCAGTACAAGCCTGTTATCTCAACAGCTACAAACCCTTTGAGTATTATAAAAGTAATGTAGTTGAAAATATGTTCACACAAAATTTATGCAAGAATGTCCAGTCAGAAATGGGTGGCCCATGCCTGTAATCCCAGTCATTATCAGGGAGGCTGAGGCTAGCATAAGAGGAGCTCTGAGTTCAAGGCCAGCCTAGAATACACAACAAAACCCTGTCAAAAAAAGAAAGAAAAGAAGAAAAGAAAAAAAAAAAGGCAAAACAACAAAAACAGAATGTTGAGGTGGGAATGGTGGTGCACACCCTTAATCCCAGCACCCGAGAGGCAGAGGTAGGAAGATCGCCGTGCGATCGAGGCCACCCTGAGACTACATAGTGAATTCCAGATCAGCCTGCGCTACAGTGAGACCCTAGCTTGAGAAGCCAACCAAGAAAAAAGAAAAAGAAAACATAATGTTGGGCTGAAGAGACAGCTCAGCAGTTAAGGCACTGGCCTACTGGAGTTTGATTCCCCAGTAACCATGTAAAGCCAGATGCACAGAGTGATGTATGCATCTTCTAGCTACGCCCAGTCTCTTTCTCTCTGTGGCAGTACATACCTTTAATCCCAGCACTTGGGTGGCCAAGGCCAAGTAGGAAGATCACTATGAGTTTGAGGCCAGCCTGAGGCTACATCATAAATTTCAGGCCAGCCTGGACTAGAGCAAGACCCTGCCTCATAAATAAATAAATAATAAATGAAGATAGGTGTTGTGGTGTACACCTCTAATTGCAGCACTTGGTAGGAAGATTGTTATGGGTTTAAGGCCAGCCTGAGACTACACAGTGAATTCCAGGTCAGCCTGGGCTAGAATGAGACCCTACCTCCAAAAAAAAAAAGAACCTCTATAGCAGTGTTACCTTAATTTTTTTTTTTTTATGGATGAATTTCTTTTTTTTAATTTATTTATTTATTTGAGAGCAACAGACACAGAGAGAAAGACAGATAGAGGGAGAGAGAGAGAATGGGCGCGCCAGGGCTTCCAGCCTCTGCAAACGAACTCCAGACGCGTGCGCCCCCTTGTACATCTGGCTAACGTGGGACCTGGGGAACCGAGCCTCGAACCGGGGTCCTTAGGCTTCACAGGCAAGCGCTTAACCGCTAAGCCATCTCTCCAGCCCTTACCTTAATTTTTTAATGGGGTATATACAAGCAATGATCATAAAAAGGAAACAAAGTACTGATACATGCTACAACATGAATGGACCTCTGATTGTACTAAGTGGAAAAAAAAACTAGCCACAGGAAGCCACATATTTCATGATTGCATTTGCTATTCAACTTAGCATGGATTTCCATCCCAATAAACTGTCATAGTGAAAATTTAAAATGTACTTGAGGAGGTAAGGATGTAGCTCAGTGAGTGGAGTGCCTGCCTAGTGTGCACGAGCCCTGTGTTTCCTAGCACCACATAAACTGGGGAGGGCGGTGGAAATAGTAAATGCCTATATTCCCAGCACTTGGGAGGTAGAGGTAGGAAGGAATATCAGAAGTTCTAGGTCATCTATAGCTACACAAGGGAGTTCAAGGCCACCCTGAGCTAGGTACTCTTAGTTGGGTGTGGTGGCACATGCTTTTAATCCCAGCACTTGGGAGGCTGAGGTAGGAGGATCACCATGACTTCAAGGCCACCCTGAGACTCTAGAATGAATTCCAGGTCAGCCTGGGCTACAGCAAGACCCTACCTCAAAAAAACTGAAAAAAAAAAAAAGAACTTAATATGTCTAACCTAATGAACATCATAACTTAGCAACCCAGTGCATCATGGTCCATCATTTGTCCTCTTCGTGATCAGGTGGCTGACTGGGACAGGAGCTGCTGTTGGCTGCTGCTACTCTGCATCATGAGTGTGTGTTGTAAGACATAGTGCTAGCCTAGGAAAATGTCAAAATGAAAAGTCTCAGGCTGGCAGGATGCATCATGGTGCATCATTTGTCCTCTTCGTGATCAGGTGGCTGACTGGGACAGGAGCTGCTGTTGGCTGCTGCTACTCTGCATCATGAGAGTGTGTTGTAAGGCATAGTGCTAGCCTAGGAAAATGTCAAAATTAAAAGTCTCAGGCTGGCGGGATGGCTTAGTGAAGATTCTGAAAACTACTGAATTACACACTGCTTTTGTTTTGGCCTATTTATGGTATCTGTGCATGTCTGTATGTCATGTGTGTGCAGATGCCCGTGTGTGTGTATGTGTGCGTGTGCACACCTGCGCACGCATATGGAAGCCAGAGGATAGTGTCATTTGTCAGAAATGCATTCACTTCTTTTAGAGACAGGGTCTCACTGGCCTACAGTTCACCAGTTAGGCTAGACTGGCTGGGCAGTGAGCCTCGGGAATCTACCCGTCTCCTCCTCAGGGCTGGGACTTAGCAGAATGCCACCACTCCCAGCAGTTTTTCATGGGTCCTCAGGTCCTCGTGCTTCGGAGCTAGGCATTTTCCCATCTGAGCTGTCTCTCCAGCTCTGAATTTTCGGATGGTGATTGTCTGCTTTGTGAACTTTTTCTCAGGTTTTTAAGAATCTCAGTTGGCCATGTTGGCACACACCTATAATCTCACACTTTGGAGAGGCAGGAAGAGCACAGCTTCAAGGCCAGCCTCAGCTACATAGGGAGTTTGAGGCCAGCCTGGGCTCCAGGAAACAAGGGCCTGAGCTGGGTAGCCCTGGCACTGAAAACAGCTGTTTTTAATTTTATTTGCACATGTTTTCAGGGGAGGGGACATCAGGGCCTCCTGCCACTGCAAAAGCATGCTGGATCCATGCTCCACTTTGTGCATCTGGCTATCTATGGGTGCCAGTGGGCAGGCTTTGCAAGCATGTGTCTTTAACCAGTGGGCCATCTCCCAGCCCAAAGACTTGGTTCTTTCCACTTAAAAAAAAAAAAAGCCTCATGCTGAGGAGATTAAATGCAGTCATATATATAAGGTGCTCCAGCCTGATACATGATAGGCATTCAATAAGTCATTTTCAATTTGAAGAGATTTAAATTTCCAGTCTTTTTTAAGAGTTATTTTTATTTTTTAATTAAAATCAGAGAGAGTGAGAATGGGTATGCCAGGGCTTCCAGCTACTGCAAACAAACTCCAGATGTGTACGCCCCCTTGTGCATCTGGCTAACATGGGTCCTGGGGAATTGAACCTGAGTCCTCTGGCTTTGCAGGCAAGCGACTTAACCACTAAGCCCTCCCTCCAGCCCTAAATTTCCATTATTTATGTTCCGTTCAGGCTGGGAATGTAGCTCAGTTGGTAGAGTATTTGCTTAGCACCCATGATACACTGGATTCAATTCCTAGTACCTCATAAACCAGGAGTGCTGGAGCATACCTATGCTCCCAGAATATGGGCAGTAAAGGCAGGAAGGTCAGGAGTTCAAGATCATCCTCTCTACATAGTGAGTTCAAGGTCAGCCCGGGAAACATGAGATCCTGTCTCACAAAGAAATGAAATAATAATAATAATATAAAAATAAATAATTTTGGAAGGGCAGGGGGAGGGGGTAGGACATGGATGAGCCTAACAATGGTACCAACTTGACTGTATTCACTGAGTACAAAACTATTTAATAAAAATAAATAAAATAATTTAAAAAATAAAATAATCTCAAAAAATTTTTTTCAGCCCTTATGAGGTAGGGGAAATGGCTAAGCAGTTATAGGTGCTATGGTGGATTGATACAGGTGTACCCCATAAACTTAGGTGTTCTGAATGCTAGGTTCCCAGCTGATGGAGATTTGGAAATTAATACCTCCTGGAGGCAGTGTATTATTGGGGGAAGGCTTATGGGTATTATAGCCATTTTCCCCTTGCCAGTGTTTGGCACACTCTCCTCTTGCTATTGTCCACCTGATTTTGGCCAGGAGGTGATGTCCACCCTCTGCTCCTGCCATTGTTTTCCCCTGCCATCATGGACCTTCCCCTCGAGTCTGTATGCCAAAATAAACCTCTTTTCCTACAATAAATAAATATTTTTAATGTTTTCTCTCCCCGACAAATTCTTGTATGGAATCGGATGAATGTTGAGATGACCAAAAGACAGATCATTGACTTGTCAGATAAGTCTCTTCATTTGGCAGCCAACTAAATCGTTAAAAGCTCAGGCTAATTATACCTTTGCCAAGACCTTTTCAGGATAGCATGTGTCTTTTTATTTCTTTTTTTTAATTTTTATTTATTTATTTGAAAGACAAAGAGAAAGAAGTAGTGAGAAACAGAAAGAGTATATGGGCATGCCAGGGCCTCCTGCCACTACAAACGACCTTCCAAATGCATGTGCTACTTTGAGCATATGGCTCTATGTGGGTACTGGGGGATCAAACCCATCAGGCTTTGTAAGCAAGTGCCTTTAACTGCTGAGTCACTTGAAGCACTTGGAGAGAGCAAATTGAATAAGATTAAAACATCTCACCAGGAGTGGTGGCGGCATACACCTTTAATCCCAAACACCCAAGAGGCAGAGATAGGAGGATTGCCTTGAGTTTGAAGCTACCCTGAGACTACATAGTAAATTCCAGGTCAGTCTGGGCGAGAGTGAGACCCTACCTTGAAAAACCAAAACAACAGATTGTCAGCTTTTTGTCTTTTCAGTATACTAGGTCAGAGCCTATTTTGGTCAGGCTGGGGGAGTTTTAAAAGCTGTAGCTTTCAGCCAAGTGTGATGGCACACGCCTTTAATCCCAGGACTTGAGAGGTAGAGGAAGGAGGATCACCATGAGTTCAAGGCCAGCCTGAGACTACATAGTGAATTTCAGGTCAGCCTGAGCTATAGTGAGACACCCCCCCAAAAAAACTGCGGTTTTCTTTTCATGATCTAACTTGCTAACGTGTTTTCTTTTCCTAATGCCAGCACTCCTTTTTAGAAACTACCATTTAGCAGGACTTCCTGCACACATTCAGATTTGAGTTGAGTGCTTCCTGCCCTGTTCCCTCTCACAGTGTCTGTCTCCTCACTGCAAAGGGCTAACGTGGCCTTTCCAACTTCACAGGGTAGCTTTTCAGTCGCCAGCATTCCAGTGGTTTTTCTAGACACTTGTTGTTTGGATCAAGTTACCCTCTGTCTGTAGATAGAACCCTAACCATGCGGAAGAATCTCAGTTTCAATAAAGAGATACTGTGACCTAGCAGGAAAATCCCCTGGGGTGTGGTAATCCATCCTGCATTTCCGTATTTCTGGGTCAGGCCTTAGTGGGAAGGTCGGAGTTTACAAAGGCCTGCCTGTTCCATAACGAACGCTTAACATTTTCATCTTCTTCAGGACTTTAATGATGAATTCTCAGATCTGGACGGAGTGGTCCGACAAAGAAGGCAAGCCATGGAAGGATACAGCAGCTCTGGTTCCCAGACTCCAGAATCAGAGAACTCCCGAGGTCTGTGAAACCCTTGTACCTTAACTCAAATATGATCCCCCACGAAACACCCTCACCCTGCCCCCATAAAAACAAATATAAACTAACCTTCTCTCACATTTAACAGTGGCAAAGAAAATCTGGATAAAGGGCTAACATGAAAGTTCTATGAAACGGAATCAGCTACCTGGCAAAACTCCATTTCCTTCTACACACATTTAATAAATATCTCAAAGTATCAGGCTGGCTGGGAGAGACCAACATGTATTTTCTTACCTCTTATTTCAGCAATAGTATTAATGACTAAAGCTGAATAATCCTGTGAGCCTGTGGGTGGGACAGACTGTCCTCATGTCATTTTACTGCTTCCTTGCTGGGGCATTGGGTTTCAGTGTCCAGACACCTCCCTCACTTATATCTCTGATCATTGTGCAGCTCAGGATTGTTTTGCTTTGTGGTAAATCCTGTGGTTGTATATGCATTGGGGAACAAACTGACCCTACCTTATTTTGCTTGGCAGACTTCCATGTGACAGAATCCCAGACAGTTCTGAATGTCCCCAAGGGAGAAGCAAAACCTCCTCGGGCAGATACCCATGGAAACAGAGTGCCTGAGGGAAAAGCCAAGGGCCTACCTGCCCTCGGTAAGAAGCAGAATTACCAGCAAGGGGCAGGATTTCTGTTGACAACATTTAAAGGGCCCCAATGTTCACTTTATAACTGCCTCCCCTTCCTGTTTCAAGTCTTTGCATGTATCATTTCCCACTTACTTCTTCAATAAATAGTACCCCATTCTGTCACAAAGATGAGTAAATTGGCCTTCATAGAGGCCACTTCTTATTATGAATACTTTGAGATTATGAACCAAAAAAATGGTGGTAGAATTAAAATCATTGACTTACTTCTTACTGATTAACAACTGAACAGTAGTTATATTGGCATAAGAGCAAGGATGGTGTTACAGTGTTTTCCCAATACTTGGCAAAGAGAAGGCTTTCAGTATATACTGAATGAAATGAGCTGGAAAAAAATTGAAACTACTGGTTAAAATGTTAAAATAGTAACTAATTTCTTTTACCTGCCTCAAGTACCTCTTCCCCATTGGGATATTAGAAGATAAAGGAAGTGCATCATAGTATTAAACTTTTTTTGGTTTTCACCCAACAGGTCAATCAGAAAGTATTGGAATCTTGCATAAAGTCAGGTCTCAGAAATGTCTGACCCTTCACCATATTCTTATATTCTATGCAATTATGTAAGTAAATGTATTTGCTGGGTGGGGCTTATGCAAATGATTCAGTTCTCCAAACCATCTCTTCATGTTGTCAAGAGCCACTGTAAATCCCAATTGTCTTTAACATGCCCCCATGTTTTCCTTTACAATTTCCATCTCCTATTATGACATTTTTCCCCTTAGGCTTAGATCACATTTGCATGATTGTGCCAGACCCAAACCAAAGAATCAAGTTTCTAGTAGTAAATTCCAAAGCATCTTTGTTCTAGTTGTTTATTTTTCCATCCATATAACACCTTCTGGACAAGCCAAGACATCTTTAAGAGGGTATCCCTCCTGACTGAAAAGTGAGGCATTGACTTTATAACTCTCCATCACTTCCCGTCTGTAACATAGCTGTAAGGTGGGTGAAGTCTCCTGTGAAATTTTATGGCCAGCATCAACTTGGTTTCTATCAGACTTTTTGTTGTTTTGTTTTCTTGGTTTTTGTTTTTCAAGGTAGGGTCTCACTTTAGCCCAGGCTGGCCTTGAATTTACAGCAGTCTTCCTACCTCTGCCTCCCCAGCTCTGGGATTAAATGCATGTGCCTTACAGACTTTATTTTTTTTTTTTTTTAGGCAAGCCCAACAGACTGGCCCCCTTTTTTATTTTTATTTTTTTTAATTTTTTTTTTTTTAATTTGAGAGCGACAGACACAGAGAGAAAGACAGATAGAGGGAGAGAGAGAGAATGGGCGCACCAGGGCTTCCAGCCTCTGCAAACGAACTCCAGACGCATGCGCCCACTTGTGCATCTGGCAAACGTGGGACCTGGGGAACCGAGCCTCGAACCGGGGTCCTTAGGCTTCACAGGCAAGCGCTTAACCGCTAAGCCATCTCTCCAGCCCCCCTTTTTTATTTTTATTTATTTAATTGACAGCGACAGACAGAGAGAGAAAGAAACAGAGAGAGAGAGAGAGAGAGAGAATTGGCCCACCAGGGCCTCCAGCCAATGTAATCAAACTCCAGACACATGTACCACCTAGTGTACATGTGCGACCTTGCACACTTGTGTCACATTGCGTCTGGCTTATGTGGGGCCTGGAGAGTCAAACATGGGTCCTTATGCTTCATAGGAAAGCACGTTAACTGTTAAGCCATCTCCCCAGCCCTTTACAGAATTTTCAGATATATTTTATTTATTTATTTGAGAGAGAGAAAAAGGCAGAGAGAGAGAGAGAGAGAATGGGTGCATCAGGGCCTCCGGCCACTGCAAATGAACTGCAGATGCATGTGCCCCCTTGTACATCTGGCTCATGCCCCCTTTACAGACTTTTTAAAAAAGTCTCTTAAGTGCAGGGTGTGGTGGCACATGCCTTTAATCCCAGCACTCAGGAGGCAGAGGTAAGAGAATCGCCGAAAGTTCGAGGCCACCCTGAGACTACATAGGGAATTCCAGGTCAGCCTGGGCTAGAGCAAGACCCTACCTCGAAAAACAAACAAACAAAAGTCTGTTAAGCAAGCAGGCATGGTAGTGCATGCCTTTAATCCCAACACTCAGGAGGCAGAGGTAAGAGGATCACCAAGAGTTTGAGGCCACCCTGAGAATACATAGTGAATTCTAGGTCAGCATGAGCTAGAGTGAAACCCTAGCTCGAAAACCCAAAAAATTAACCCACAAAAATAAAAAAAGTCTCTTAAGCTACATTCTTTTGGGAAATGCCTTCAGCATAGGACAGTGGCTCTGAGTTTATTGACCAGACCATTAACCTATTGGAAATTTCTTTTTATCCCTTTCCAGAGTGTGTGCACTGATCATGTCGACCTTCTACATGAGACACAGAATTAATACTCTGGAGGAGCAGCTGGGGTCACTGACATCCTTTGTGGATGCCCACAGTACTGAGTAAGACGGTCCTCCAGGGGCTGGAGTTCTGATTCATGTAATCACTGACCCAAACTTCGTATCCTTCTTAGCAAACATCCATTGAGAATATGTTCTGTAGAAAACATTCAGTTAATTGCATATGTGGAAAGCAAAGAGGTAGGAGAATCCTAGAAGTGAATTGCCTAATGGTAGACTGTTTCTAGGTTGCTATAATGTCTCCAGTTATATGGCAAGAAGCATATAATATTGCTTTTTTTTTTTTTTTTTTTTGAGGTAGGGTCTCACTCTAGCCCGGGCTGACCTGGAATTCACTATGTAGTCTCAGGGTGGCCTCGAACTCACAGTGATTCTCCTACCTCTGCCTCCTGAGTGCTGGGATTAAAGGCGTGCGCCACCACACCCAGCTTAATATTGCATTATTTTCTACTACTATCCTGAGATGGTGATCATGACCTTGGCCCATTTACTAAGCTGCTCAAGTTCATAAAATGACATTGAATCAAAACTTCTTAAGAAACTATTCAAGCAACTCAGCATGTCTTCATGTATAATTGCTTATATTAACTGATTTATTTGCAAAACCCTTGACCAGTATAAATATTCATGAGACTACTAATTAGTTGAATGTGTATAAAGATTTTTTTATTCATCATTTCTCAACATACCTGATGTAATTCATTCTACTCAAAGTATTCTTTACTTTAACTCCATTTGCATAAGGATTTTGATACATTGAAAAGTAAAATAAGTTGTTTTATCATATAAGAAGCATACCTTTAGTCCTTTGCACAATATTGCATAAATCGAATTTTCCCTTATTATATTTTTACCAGAGCTTTGTAAGAGATTTATTCTCTTTAGAGATGAGGAAATAGACCCAGAGGAGAAAGGCATTTAATGTGATGAAAGCAGGGTTTAAGTGCAGACCTGAGTAACTGCAAAACCTCGGGACTCCCAGTCTACTAGGCACGGTCTGAGACCTGAGTATGCACCAAAATCCACTAGAGGCTTGTCAAAGTTGAGTAAAGAGTCGGGCTTGGTGGCCCATGCCTTCAATCCCAGCACTTGAGGCAGAGGTAGGAGGATCACCATGAATTCGAGGCTACCCTGAGACTACATAGTGAATTCCAAATCAGCCTGAGTTAGAGTGAGACCTTACCTCAAAAAAACAAAAAGAAAAAAGGAAGTTGAAAACAGAGCTCATCTCATAGTTTGTGGTGCAGTAAGTTGGGATATGCTTACTAAGTGACCTGAGGGCACTGGTCTAGGGAACTGCACTTAGAAATCTACTGTGTTATACCATTCTAGAACCTTCTTTACTCTCTACCTAAAGGCCTTCTATGGCTTTGACATATATGCTGGCATACAAGTTATTATTTAACCATAAACACATATTTGAACCAGTAAGGTACTATGGAAGATTTATGAGTAGTTTATTTCCTACCTTTACCCTCCATCATGTTAAAGTGTTAGTACAACTAGAAGTCAGAGGGAAATCCAGATTACTGCACACTGCTCGTTCACTAGCATATGAGTTGGTTTTCTTAGAAAAAAAAATACCCTGTATCCTATTATTACCAAATTAACTTGGTGATGATGAGGAATGCTCATTCTCAACCAACCCAGGAGAAGGGACAATCTGCAAGGAACCCTAAAGAGGAGAAAAATCCCAAAAACCACATAGGACATGAGATCCAGGAGTACCGGTGAAGGGGTGTGCTGATTCAGCACCGCCTTGGCCTGTGTCCAGTGTGACCCATGCTACCAAGAAGCTAAATCCACACATGGAATCTAGTTTTACATTTGCTAAAGAGTCTTCCTTTGAGTCAGGGCCTCCCCCGGTTTTGTAGGCTCCAGGAGGACGACCACTGTCCCCAGGCCTCTGCCCAGTAGCGAGACCACCACTGCTACTCAGAATCTCATGTTGACAAGTCAGTTCTCTGAGCCTCAGATCCCTCATGTAGAAATCAAGGACTTTGATTCTACTTCTATGAGTTAACAGGACACTATCTGCTTCAATACTTGGAAACAGACATCTTTCTTAGGGTGTCGATGATCATCAGTAATTTACCCAATTCCTCTGCCTCAACAACAGATTCCACATAAAGTAGATCATACTAGTCATTGACTTCCAAAAGCTGAATCCTTAAGATTAAGTCACAACAGGAAATACAGAAATGATAAAGCCACAGGCTCTTGATCTTATCACAAAAGAGACCCTGTCTTCAGGAAATGTACTTTAGTGTGTCTCTCCAAAGTTTCTATGTTACCAGGTACAAGATTGCAGTATAGGAGCCGGTGCCATAATAAGCAGTCAAATGATACAGCAAGGTATATTTGTGTGGTAAGCTCCAAGGAAGGAACTTAAAAAAAAAAATAGTCATGCTTCAGAAGAAATTCCCCATCTTTTTAAAAATTCTAGTGTAATTGATTCCTCTCATCAAAGACCATGTGTATAAGTGAGAAGAGCAGTAATTTTGAAAGTGTCTGCTGTGGTGGGATAGAAAGGATGTTCGGAGCTGAACAAAGGGGTTAAGAAACCATGTGTTTGAGAATAGTTGTCTGACTTTTTTTGTGTGCAGCCAAGGCAAAACTCATCCACTTGAACAAAAATAGATGAAGAGATTTCCAGCTAAGCTTTTAGGATTTGTCCCCTAAACATCCAATCTGGACTTATGAAATACTCCAGGGCCCCTGTGATATGTACAAGAGGCATGCTCATGTCTTCTATTATATCCTAGTTTTCTGTTTAATTTAAAATATGTTCATTTCACTTCTTTCTTTGACCATAATATTTTTCTTTGTTCTTACAGACAGACAGAACCATCTGGTCTGGGATCACAAGTACAATTAAATGTGGAGGTCCTGTGCCAAGAGCTTACAGCTAACATAGTGAAATTAGAAAAGGTGATTTCTTTCTTTCCTGTGTGCAGGAGCAGTCATAGTAGTTCCTGTCAGTCACATGGGCCAAAAGTTACAGACACTTTCAGTCTGCAGCAAGCAGCCTAAATGAGCAACCCAGGGGAGAGCATAGTAAAAGTGGAAGAATTTTAATCTCATTTTTAAAAAAATAACGATCTGGTTGGTCATCTTTGGTGTCCATGGGTGAATATATTTCTCCATATCATAAGATTGTTGGTAAGTGACACTGATGTTGGAACTCATGGCAGAACATTAGAGAGTGAACTAGAGCCCAGCGGCTGGCCTGACCACAGAGTGCAGCTCTGTCCAATTATTATACTTAGAAGCCCTGTACATGGGACTGGAGGGTAGCCAGGGGTAGAGTGTGTTTTTAGCGTGTGAGAGGGCCTAGGTTTAAGCGCTAAATGAGGGAGGGAGGGAAGGAATGAGCTCTCTTCTTTACTGCTTCTCAGAATTCAGCTTAAGCTTTGCGGATAAGTCCATTAGTACACCTTTGCCTCTAAAAATATCTTCTCCTGGGTGGCTAAGGAGAAGATAACTAAGCCAGAAATAACTAAAAATTAAACTTAATTAACCAGTCTTATATTTCCTTTAAGTATCTTATAACTACTTTGTTTTTATCCTAATCCTTGAAGAAAGATTTAGAGTGGAAAAATTAAGTGTTGGTTAGAATTACTATCACAGTGTCCACTATTTGATACCATGACCTGACTGTGCCATTATGAGAAGAAATGGAAAATGCAAATAAGCAAATTATCTTTGTGGTCCTATACCCAATGTTATCTGTCATTTAATTGTTGTTTTTTAACTTTTTATTGACAACTTTCATATATATAAGCTATATACCATGATCATAACCCCCTCCCACGACTCACCCTTTCCCCTCCACTGAATCCCTTCTTTTTTCCAACTAGTCTCTCTTCTATTTTGATGTCTCATTTTTCCTGTTACTTATGCAGGTCTTGTGTAGGTAGCATCAGCCACTGTTGTGAATACCATGGCCACTTTGTGTCTAGAAGACAGTGATGCAAAGCACTCCTCCCATCCTTTGGCTTCTCTCTACCACCTCTTTTGTAATCGTCCCTGAGCCTTGAAGGGTATGGTAGAGATGTCTCACTTAGTGCCTAACACCTCACTGTCACTTTCCAACACTAGTGATTTCTGAGGAGTTTCCAAATTACTGTTCTTAACCAAGCCACAACAGATCATTCACATTGAATCACTGTACCTATGGACTAACTGGAAACTTCTCTTTAAAATCCAAAACAGTCTAGAGAAGGCATGCGATAAACACTAATTTTCCCCCTTTCTGAAATGATAATTTCAGGGATACGACTCAGTAGTTGAAGATACTTGCTTGTAAAGCCTGCTGACCCAGGTCTAAGTTCCCAGTATCCACATAAAGCCAGGTGCAAAAAGTGGTGCATGCTTCTGAAGTTTATTTTCAGAAGCAAGAGGCCCTTTCATGACCATTTTTTCCTCTCTCTCTTCCTCTTTATCTCTTCTCTCTCTCAAAATAATAAATAATTTTTTTAAAAAAAAAGAAGGACTGGAGAGATGGCTTAGCAGTTAAGCGCTTGCTTGTGAAGCCTAAGGATTCTGGTTCAAGGCTTGATTCCCCAGTACCCATCCCATGTAAGCCAGACACTAGGTGGTACATGCATCTGGAGTTCATTTTCTTTCTTGTGATCCATGTGGTTCTCTACTCCCATCACAATATTTGCTGTTTAGTATTCCTACTCTGAATTCTTTAGGATTCATTTAGTCAACATTTTGTGGGAGAATTTTTTTTTTTTTTTTTTTTTTTTGGTTTTTCCTGGTAGGGTCTCACTCTATCCCAGGCTGACCTGGATATCACTATGGAGTCTCAGTGTGGCCTCAAACTCACAGCTATCTTCCTACCTCTGCCTCCCGAGTAAAGGGATTAAAGGCCTGCACCACCACTCCCGGCACTGTGGAAGAATTTTTAATGTCTAACACTGGAATGTAGTCTTAAGCCCAAACATATGACATGGGTGATTCCTGTCTCTCTGAAAATCAAGTCTTTTTTTATTATTTTTTTTTTATTTATTTATTTGAGAGAGCTAAAGAAAAAGAGGCAGAGTTAGAGAGAGAGAGAGAGAATGGGTGCACCAGGACCTCCAGCCACTGCAAACGAACTACAGACACTTGGGCCACCTTGTGCATCTGTCTTATGTGGGTTCTGGGGAATCAAACCTGAGTTCTTTGGCTTTGCAGGCAAACGCCTTAACGGCTAAGCCATCCCTCCAGCCTGTGAAAGCCACTCTTTGAGTGAATATTGTGCATCATGACTTATGGCTTGTGATAAGAACCGTAGGACTGGTTCTGTGAAGATGTTCCTCCCCAGCTCACTTCTCCCTGCTTTGTCTTCCATTCATTTCCTTTCTCTGGGTCTGTGTTGATATATTCATCTTCTATACCTTCTTCTGCTTTTTCGTTTTAAGTAGATTGTAGTCCTTGAAAAGCATTTTTTTTTTAAGGTTGGGTTTCATTCTAGCCCAGGCTGACCTGGGATTCATATATAGTCTCAGGAGGGTGGCCTCAAGCTCCCGGCAATCCTCCTGCCTCTGCCTCTGCCTCCGGAGTGCTGGGATCAGAGGTATGTGTCACCATGCCCAGCTTTAGATGGAAAAATCTTGAACATTTTCCAGGTCATAGCAAATATACCCATAAGATAATCCAGTTTAATTAACAACAAGAACTTCTCGTTTATTACTTCAAGATACAAAACAACTTACAAAAGCTGCTTGACAATGGCGACTGAGCGCCCTGCAGAGGGCAGCGGGCAACGCCACACCTCGTGTCCCCGAAGCAGGCGACGGCGCTCTGCGGGGCCGTGGCGCCCTGCCGGCCAGCGTGTTTGCGGTTGGCGGTCTCCAGCTCAGGAAAAGGAAAGGAAATGGTTTTGCTGCTCGTGCAATAAAAGTTGACCTGGTCTCCCTGAAGAAATTTTTGCTGCTGCTACTGCTGTCTGAGGAAAGAGACCCATCTCGGGAGGTCTGTGCAAGGCCCTGGAGACACCCTGTCTCATGATTGTGTCAGTAAACACTCCATGCTCTTCAGTCTTCTCCACAGCCACTTACCGCCTCACATCCATCTTGGCCACCTTCAGACTAAGGGGTACATCATATGCCAATAAACTCAAGTGGTCCATTAAAGATTTACCCATGAGCCTCCAGAAAGGTAGTAAATGTCCCTGAATAGTGTTACTTCAAACAAGTAACACCTATATTGGGGGGGGGGGGTCCTCCGTTTTGGCCTTCTGCTGTTATGTTTAGATTTGTGCCATCTATGTATCTTAATTTCCCCATTTGATTTTGGGAGAATTCCAGGTAAAGCGAATTGAACTATTTAATTGAATAGATTCTCACCCACCTCAAGAATGGATGAGTCATGAAACTGAAATACTAGATTCAACTCACTCTGAAACCAAAACTAATCTTTAAGCCAAAAGTTATGGTACTGATTTAATACAAGATGAAAAACACTGAATCTTTAAGGTTGCAGGTGGACTGCATTAATAGTTTTCAAACAGGATATCTGTACTGGATGCTAAAACTTATTTCAGCATGATAATTTTATGTCTTTCTCCCTTGCTGACTAAAATAAAGAAATAACTGGTGGTTTGCTAACTATTTACAGTATAGGTTGGCGGGATTTTATTAATAATTACTTAGGGTACCATAAGATCTATAAGTATAAAATGTTTCTATCTGCAATGCATTTTATAATCATTTCTATGAAATGTATTTTGTTTAATCAGATGAGATAATAAGTGAATTGGTTACACCATTTGTATTTGTTAACCTACTGGTAACAACTGTGCCTGGTGCACCACTGGCTTTTAATAAATACTTGGTTACAATGCTCTGCTAACACTGCTATGGATTTGTGATTTCTCTTAACTAAGACTTCCTATGCTGTGTGACACACTCTGCACGCCACACTGTGGCATTCAGCTGTGTACTTCTTTCTTTCCAACTATCCATTCCAAACCCAAACTTTATTTAAGCTATTGGGTTATAGTGGTATCAAGGAAAGAAAATAAACTTTGAAATCAGAAAGCCAGTGTTTGGTTCCTAGGCCTGATCCAAACTTTATGAGGTGTGTGACTTCATACAAGATGTCTGGCCATTCTTTCCTCCCCCCACTCCACTACTGTCTTGATGATGGGGCTAAAAGTACTCATGAAAAGTGCCAGCGCTTACCTGCTAGTAGTGACGGTCAATCTTGATTGTCACGTTGGTGGAATTTGCACATATTTTTGTTGGTTCGTTTGTTTTCTAGGTGGACGGTATGAGGCAGAGTCTCACTCTTCAGGCTGACCTGACCTGGAACTCACTATGAAACCCAGGCTATCCTCAAACTCACAGTGATCCTCCCAAGTGCTGGTATTAAACATGTGTACTACCATGCCTGGCTTTCATGGGATTTGAACCACCTAGGAGACACCACTGAGCATGTCTGTGAAGTTATTTAGAGAGATTTGATGACGTGGGAAGGCTCACCCTGAATGTGAGTGACACCATTCCATGGGTTAAGGCTGAATAAAAATAGATGAGAACTAGGAAGACAGCCAATGGATGAAGTGTTCACTGCTCACATATTGGACTTTAATCCCCAGACTTCATGCAAAAAGCCAGAAGCCTTAGTAGGTTTCTGTAATCCCAGATGGGAGGCAGAGACAGGAGTTTCCCAAAAGCTCACAGTGAGCCCAGCAAAGAACAACAATGAGCATCTAGAGCAAGAAACTGCTTCATATGAGGTGGGCAGGTGATGACCAACCTGAAAGTTGTCCTTTGACCACATGTGTATTGTGGCACACATGTACCTGTACTCACACGCACCTGCACACAGGTAATAAAGTAAAAATAATTAAAATGAAGGTAAGGGCTGGGGTTGTAGCCCATGGTAGAGTGCTTACCCAGCATGCACAGAGTCATGGGTTCCAACCTCAATACCACATAGACTAGGTGTGGTGATGCCCACCTGTAACCTCAGCTCTTAGGAGGTGGAGGGAGGAGCATCAGAATTTCAAGATCATCAGCTACGGTGTGAAGCACGTGTGACCCTGTCTGAGAGAGAGGAACACAGTACTCCTCTGACTGCAGACACAATGACCAGCCACCCACCTCAAGCTCCTGTCACTTGGCTTTCCCCACTATGGACTGTACCCTCAAACCTTAAACCAGAATAAACCCTTCTTATCTTTACTTGCTTTTGTCACAATAACTAATGCTACAGCATTTTATTCCTTGAGGGTTTTGAAACAATGTCTCATAATGTAGCCCAGGCTGGTCTCAAACTTACTATCTTCCAGTCTCAGCCTCACCAGTGTTGGGATTCCAGGGGTGTACCACTCTACCTGGCTTTACTACAGCATCTTTGATCCCTGAATTTCCAGCACATCTTTGTGTGTCAAGGTGCTACTAAAGGTGGTGTCTCTCCTTTGCTCTGTACACACACACACACACACACACACACACACACACACACACACACACACAGCATCTGCCATACTAATAACCACTGTATATGGTAATGGAAAACAGGAGAGGCAATGATCCTTGCTTCTTACTGTCTCCAAGGGTCTTGAATCACACAACAAATTCTCCTTTAGGTCTTTAAGAATCCTGCCAGGGGGCTGGAGAGATGGCTTAGCCGTTAAGCGCTTGCCTGTGAAGCCTGAGGACCCCGGTTCAAGGCTCTATTCCCCAGGACCCACGTTAGCCAGATGCACAAGGGGGCGCACACGTCTGGAGTTCGTTTGCAGTGGCTGGAGGCCATGGCATGCCCATTCTCTCTCTCTCTCTCTCTCTCTCTCTCTCTCTTACTGTCAAATAAATAAATAAAAATGAACAAAAAAAAAATTAAAAAAAAAAAAGAATCCTGCCAGGAAGGCTTTGACAATTCTTTGTGGAAGTGGCCCTGATTATAAAAAGCCTTCTGATACACAGAAGTGTGAGATCATGCCATGCAGAGTAATGTGCATTCCTTTGTTTTGCCTTCACTGATCCTATTTTCAGCACTCTTCAGAAGCTTCCTCTCTCCAGAAGCTGCAAGTATACACTGAGAATGTTGCTTGTCCTCTAAATGTCCTTGGGCTACATGTGCATAAATAAGTTTAGCAAAGCATGTTTTTGTTCCCATTTCCCTACTCTATGTGATAATGGAATGACCAAGAATCTCTGCCCCTAAGAAAGTGAAGGATCCTCCCCTCCTTCTAGCTATGTAGGAGGAATCCTAATACCCCTTTACTCCTTCATCTGAGGGTTATGTCAGTGAACTCATTGTTTTCCTGTCTACTTACACATGGCTCACAGAGGAAGTAAAACCAAGAGATCTCCAAAGACATCAAGATGAGGATTGCTGCCATAGAGCAAAGCTCTCTAATACTCAAATATAAATGCCAAGGCCATAGGGTAGAAGTGGATTTGTTAACCACTAAAAGGAATATTTCTGCAGTTTTGTCTAACCACCATCCTAACAACATTCCAATTCATTATTTTTCAATTCTCTAATGTGGTTGATTTGTGACTTACGTACAGTCAACTACATATGTTTAAAATTTTACAACTTGACAAATTTTGACATAGGCATGTACTTGTGAAGACATCATGATGATCAAAACAACAAAAATACCCATTATCCCCCAAAGAATTTCCTTGGCAGTCCATCTCTTATGCCCCTCTCAGTACTCCTTACCCTGGGAAACTACTGATATTTCTTTGCAGATTGTAGTTCTTTGAGTTTTCTATAATTTTATGTAAGTGGAGGCACGGAAGATCTAGATTCTTTTACTTAGCATAATTATACAATATTTTTCTGTTATTTATTTTATTTATTTATTTGCAAGCAGAGAGATACAAGGGAGAGGGTGGCACACTGGAGCCTCCAGCCACTGCAAATCAACTACAGACACATGCACCACCTTGTGCATCTGGCTTTACATGGGTACTATGGAATCGATCTGAGTCCTTAGGTTTTGCCAGCAAATGGCTTAACTGCTGAGTCATTTCTCCAATCCTTTTTCTATATATGTTTCACTAATTCACTCTTTATTGCTCAGAAGCATTTCATTGCATGTTTACACACAAATGATTTATTCATTTGCCTGCAGAGGCACATTTGGGTCATTTCTACTTTAGTTTACTATAAATAAAACCACTATAACCATTCAAGTCCTGTTGCGAATCTTCAGACTTGATGGCAAGCCAGAGGCTCAAGTTTCTTGTCTAGCAACTCACAAGAATGACAAGTGTGGACACAGCATACTCATTCATTCTCTAACCACCTCTTTCTCTGTGTCTCAAATAAATAAATAAATTTATATATTTTTAATATATTTTTATTTATTTATTTGAGACAGAGAGAAAGAGGCAGATAGACAGAAAGAGAGAATCGATGTGCCAGGGCTTTCAGTCACTGCAAATGAACTCCAGACATGTGTGCCCCTTTGTGCACCTGGCTAACATGGGTCCTGAGGAAGCCTCAAACCGGGGTCCGTAGGCTTCACAGGCAAGTGCTTAACCACTAAGCCATCTCTCCAGCCCATAAATAAATAAATTTTAAGTGCATTATATATTCTAAATAAGAATCTTCACCAGCTAGTTACTGTCCGATATTTTCTCCCAGGCTTCCACGTGTCTTTTAATTCTGTATGTGACTTCCAGGCATGGTTTTCCTGTTCTGTAATGATTGCTCTACCCTGCAAACACCAATCACCTGCTGACTCCCAGCTCCATTGCTATTAGAAGACCTCTGATTCTAACTGAGTTCCCTTCCCTGCACTGCAGCCTAAACATACTCTTAAGGATTTCCCTTCCCTCAGGCATCAGTTACCTTCCCTGATTGATTTCCAGTGTCTTTCTTTTCTTTAACTTTCTTTTCTTTTTTTTTCTTTTTTTTTTTTTTTTTGGTTTTTCAAGGTGGGGTCTCACTCTAGCCCAGGCTGGCCTGGAATTCACTCTGTATTCCCAGGGTGGTCTTGCACTCAGGACAATCCTCCTACCTCTGCCTCCCAAGTGCTGGAATTAAAGGAGTGTGTGACCGCACCCAGCTCTCCCTTTTACTTTTATCTTGGATAGAAATGGAAATCCCAATAATTAAAAAACAAACAATAAGTAAAATTTAAAAAGTAGACATGGAAGTCCTGTTCTAGAGCAAATTTAACAACCATAATTGTGAGTCACATAAAAAAAATTATTAACTTGGTAACAGGAAAAAAAAAGTAGAATGCCAAAATACTTTAGAAGGGCTGGAGAGATGACTTAATGGTTAAGGTGTTTGCCTGCAAAGCCAAAGGACCCAGATTCAATTCCCCAGGACCCACATTAGCCAGATGCACAAGGGGGCGCATGTATCTGGAGTTCATTTGCAGTGGCTGGAGGCCCTGGCATGGCCATTCTCTTTCTCTCTCTCTGTCTCTCTCCCCCTCTTTCTCTAGCAAATAAAATAAAACATATATTTAAAAAAAGAAGAAGAAGAAGAAGAAGTAGCAAAACCTAGGTCTGGAGGAACCAGAGGGAAGTGGCTCAAACTAGTAAAGTTGAGAAGCTCCATGGAGGGACATCATGGAGTTGAAAGACCTTTGAGGCAGGCCACAGCCAGGAGCCACTAGTGCCCTGTGGAAACAAACAGGCTTCTGCTAATGTTGGAGAATCAGCAAACTGGATTCAGTTTACTGACTGAAATAAACTTCTATTGCATGACTTTTCCTAGAGTCTTTTTCTGTTCAATGACAGACCAAAGAAACAAGCCCATCCCAGTCCAGCTGGGTGAACCAATGGGTTCATTGTGATGACTTCTTAGGGCCCTGGTGAGCAGCTGGTTATAGGAGTATACGTGACTTCAACAGCTATTTCACTGAAGAGCCACCTCAGCATGGGTGAGAGCTCACATGAGCGGTGTCACTGGCGTCCCCGTGCAGCCTCCTGGCAGCTACCCTGCGCAAGGGCCTCCTTTTCTCCACTGGTGTGATCTCAGAGAGGCCTCACAAGGTCTGCAAGGTTATTAAGTCTTGTAAGTGTCACTTCTCCCTCCAGGAGGGAGAAGGGCATGCTAGATGAGGGTTTATTAGAAAGGCAAGTGAAAGCAAAGCAGAAAGGGCTGGGAGGGGAGCCCTCAATAAGTAGCTGCCTATTGACTTAGATTCAGGCTTGTGGATCTAAGTGATTTATGCCCTTGGGAATATAAATTAAGTATAAAGTCAGGGTAAATTGGCCTGGTTACTTTCAAGGTATGTAGGGGTCTCCTGATAGGCTGATTAGCAAAGGATTGGTTTGTGTGAAGCAGCTGCCCTGATGAGTCAAGGATTTTGACCCTTTGATGGGTCAATATGAATCAGGCCTTTCTGGATTTCATTCCTGGACTCTGTTCTCTTAAAACCTCTGTGTTCATCCATCCTGTCAGACCAAACAGACTATCTGTTTATTCTCTTTGGGCCTGTAAGTTGCTGCCTACAAAATAGGGGCTGTTTACTACTAATTCCTATCAGTTTGTCAAGGGTCTGATCAAGTCTTTGAATGGACATGTATTTTTTAATTTCTCTTTGGTGAATAACTAGGAATTAAAATACTGGATCATATAGGAGGTATGTGTTTAACTTTTTAAGAAATTCTAGAACTATTATCCCAAATATATTCTTTTACATTCCTGCCGTGAGTAGATTCCTCCACATTTTCACCAACACATAATATCATGGCTTACCTTGTAGAGATGCTGCGAATCTCACTGTAGTTTTAATCTATACATCCCTGGTAACTGTGGATGCTGAGAATCTCTTCATGTGCTTAGTTCTCATCTATCTTGTTTCTGAAGGGTCTGATCAAGTTTTTTGCCATATGTATGTGTGTGTATATATCAGGCTGCCTTCAAACTCACTGTGCAATTGAAAATGACCTTGAACATTTAAGCTTTTTTTTTTTTTTTTTTTTTTGATTTTTGAGGTAGGGTCTCACTCTAGCCCAGGCTGACCTGGAATTCACTATATAGTCTTAAGGTGGCACACACCTGTAATCCCAGCACTTGGGAGGCAGAGGTAGAAGGATCACCATGAATTCAAGGCCACCCTGAGACTACATAGTGAATGGCGATCCTCCTACCTCTGCCTCCTGAATGCTGGCATTAAAGATGCGCACCATCACACCCAGCTTCTTTCTTTTTACTTAAACTAGGATATTTTCTTTCTTTCTTTCTTTCTTTCTTTCTTTCTTTCTTTCTTTCTTTCTTTTCATGGTATGTAGTCTCAGGTTGGCCTCAAATTTACAGTTATCTTCTGACCTCAACCTCCTGAGTGCTGGAATTAAAGGCATATACCACCATGTCCAGCCAAGATATTTTCTTAATGTTTTTATATTCATTGGATATTTAGGCCAGTACTGGTGGCCTACACCTGTTATCCCAGCACTAGAAAAAGAGAGGGAGGTGGATCCCTGTGAGTTCAAGGCCAGACTGATTTACATAACAAGTTCCAGGCCAGCCAGAGCTGCATAGTGACATTCTGTCTCAAAAAAACAACAATTTGGCAGGGCATGGTGGCACACATCTTTAATCCCAGTACTCAGGAGGCAGAGGTAGGAGGATCACCATGAGTTCAAAGGCCACCCTGAGACTACATAGTGAATTCCAGGTCAGCCTGAGCTAGAGTGAGACCCTACCTCGAAAAATTAAAAAAAAAAAAAAATGCCAGGTGTGGTGGTGTATGCCTTTAATCCCAGCACTGGGAAGACAGAGGTAGGAGGATCGCTGTGAGTTTGAGGCCACCCTGAGAATACAGAGTGAATTCCAGGGCAGCCTGAGCTAGAGAGAGACCCTACCTTGGGAAAAAATAAATAAGTGAAAGTTCATTTTAGGAGCTGGAGAGATGGCTAAGTAATAAAGACACTTGCTTGCAAAGCCTGGTCTGGGTTCAATATTCTAGTGCACATGCAGAGCCAGGTGCACAAAGTACAGGGCAGAGAAGCCTGGCACAGCCATGCGCATTCATTCTCTAACCACCTCTTCTGTCTCAAATAAATAAATAAATAACTGTTGTAAATTCATTATATATTCTGAATAAGGATCTTCACCAGGTTTTTACTTTCAGATATTTTCTCCCAGGCTTGCATGTGTCTTTTAATTCTGTATGTGACTTCCAAGCATGGGTTTCCTGTTCTCTAATGACTGTTCTACCCTGCAAACACCAATCACCTGCTGGGCGTATTTCAACCCAGGGGAAACTGATGCCAGGGTTATGATGAGGGAGAGTAGGGTGACACCATAACAGGAATAAGTTAAGTTCTCTAGAAGAATGACCTTATCCTCTGATTTCTCTTCTTGTGTGGACGGTACCCCCATCCCATCAGCCTCTGGCTATCTTCTTCCTGAATATCAAGCCTTGGATTAACCGCATGCAGAGTTCTGATAAACAAACATCTACAGCTGGTGTAGAAATTGCCAAACAATCTGTGAGCATCATGAAGGATGATCTGGTTTTTTTGTTGTTGTTGTTGTTTTCATTTTGTTGTTGTTGTTTCAAGGTAGGGTCTCACTCTAGTTCAGGCTGACCTGGAATTCACTCTGTAGTCTCAGGGTGGCCTCAAACTCATGGCGATCCTCCTACCTCTGCATCTCAAGTGCTGGGATTAAAAATATGTGCCACCATGCCCAGCTTTGATCATGTTTTTTATTTGACATTAATGCAGCAGTGTTTTAAAAGAGCATTTAGTGAGGCATCTACCACAAAGATGACCTCCTGAGGGTGACAAGAACAAAGACAGAAGAGCAGGTGAAGTCTCTTTGTGGAACAAGAGTTCCTAAAGTTTGACCAAGAAACACTTCAAGCTCATTCTGGCTGTAAATTACATAAATTTCAAAGGTAAGCTTGATGCTACATACAAGACTGTTGTCACCATGGTGAAAAGGAAACAGGAGATTCATAAAGCATTCACTGTCAAAATGTCTCTGCGGGAAACGGTGGATTACGTTTGAGTGCTACTTTCATGCTACCCTGAAAATCTCCTTCAGGGAGATGATGGCAGACACTGAGGAGACTCAGAACTTATCAAAGCAGAAAATGAGGCTACTGAGAGCTCAACTATAAAAGAGACTTGTTAACATGCAGGAGGGTCTTACCAGCTCGTTCTGGTAGGTAAGCAAGTGCATTGGCAATGGCTTGTATTGTTTTGGGAGGCCTCATGGCCTCCCTGACCAACAGCTCATTGAGGGTGGCATGGGGGGAGGGAGTTGACCCAGCTCTGGCACTGGGATTCACCTGCAACAACCATGGCCTCAGAGTCAGGCTTTCTCCACCCCAGCAGGGTAGTTCTGCCCAACCTATGTCTGTCTTACTTTATTTAACTTAAAAAACACAAAACAATATTTGCCTTATTGAAATATACTTTTTATTTAAGAGAGAAAGAGGCAGATAGAGAAGGAGAGAGAATGAGCATGCCAGGGCCTCTAGACACTGCAAATGAACTCCAGATACATGCACCACCTTGTGCATCTGGCTCTATATGGGTATTGGAGAATCTAACCTTTGGTTTTGTAGGCACCTCAACTACTAAGCCATCTCTCTAGCCCAATTTTTGTCGATTATTATTATTATTATTATTGGGGTTTTTGAAGTAAGGTTTTACTCTACTCCAAGCTAACCTGGAATTTCCCTTGCCCTCACTTAGACCCTGTGTTCTGTCCTACCACTTGCCTGTCTACTATCCCTCCTCTAATCTCCCCCTTATTCTCAATTCTCCTCCTTCCAAGCCTCATTCTAACTTCCTGACCACTATTGTTGACACTTCATAAAACTTGCAAACAAGCTAGGCATGGTGGTGCACACCTTTAATCCCAGCAGAGGTGGGAGGATTTCCATAAGTTCAAGGCCACTCTGAGACTACACAGTGAATTTTAGGTCAGCTTGGGCTAGAGCAAAACCTTACCTCAAAAAATAAAAAGAAAAAGAAAATGGCAGGCTGGAGAGATGGCTTAGTGGTTAAGGCGCTTGCCTGTGAAGCCTAAGAATACAGGTTTGATTCTCCAGTACCCACGTAAACCAGATGCTCATGGTGGTGCATGCATCTGGAGTTTGCAGTGGCTGGAGGCCCTGGTGCACCCATTCTCAATCTCTCTCTCTACCTACCTCTCTCACCCTCTCCCTCTCCTCTCTCTCTCTCTCTCTCCTTCATAAACACACACACACACACACTCACACAACTTACAAACAAATTTATTCCCAGCAGAGTACATGGACAAGCCTTTATAGTCGATTGAAAATGAGTTTTTAGGTCAGCTTCAGGTATGTAAGGGGAAGGCCTGATTGGTTTGTAAACTTAAAGGGCAAACCTCCAAAGCCAGCCTACCTGAGCAGTGAAAGCCAACCATCGAGATGATGTGCTAGACTGTGGGCAGCAGGGGGCGCTGCAGCTGCTGTGAATGAATCTGTATCAGACGTTCCATTCCTGCCAAGACCCATGGCACCTTCGGGTTCTCTCTTTGGGCTTTTGTCCCTAACTGAAACAGCTTAAAGGAAGCTATCTTTCTTCTGAGTCTCCTTCATTCTCTTGCATTTTTTCATCATTTCATTCTAAAGGCGAAGCAAGTGAACACCTTTCATGAGGCCACGTCCAAGGAGATCATACTCAGGTGGGATTAGAGGAGTATGGCTTTTTGGGTTTTGTTTGCTTGTTTTTGGTGTTTTGAAGGTGAAATCTCACTCTAGCCCTGGCTGACCTGGAACTAACTCTGTAGTCCCAGGCTGGTCTTGAACTCACAGCAATCCTCCTACCTCTGCCTTCCAAGTGCTGGAATTAAAGGTGGTTCATGGCATGTGTTTGCAGTGGCTAAAGGTACCAGTGTGCCCATTCTCTTCCCCTTCTCTGCCCCCTTTCTCTCTCTTTCAAATAAATAACAAATAAAATATTGTTTAAAAAAAAAGCACCTCCCTGGGTTTTCAAATAGCAACTTACTCTTGTGATATTGGACATTACTTCTAAATTTTCCCATTTAGTCTCCCATGCATTCGGAAGGCATTCAGTGGAGAAAATTTAAGCCTTGCTTCTATCCATCCATTCAAGGGCTGCATCTGAAATTGGCCACTTACACTTCTTCCTCTAGCTCCCCAAGATCCTGATGACACTAGGCAGGGCTCCCAGTCATACATGCTTGTGCTTAATAATTATGTGTCGGGCTGGAGAGATGGCTTAGTGGTTAAACGCTTGCCTGTGAAGCCTAAGGACCCCTGTTCGAGGCTCGGTTCCCCAGGTCCCACGTTAGCCAGATGCACAAGGGGGCGCACGCGTCTGGAGTTCGTTTGCAGAGGCTGGAGGCCCTGGCGCGCCCATTCTCTCTCTCTCCCTCTATCTGTCCTTCTCTCTCTGTGTCTGTCGCTCTCAAATAAATAAACTAATTAAAAAAAATAATAATAATAATTATGTGTCTTCCCCTATATTGTGACAGGTGACTGTGTTTTACTTAGAGAAAATATTACATGTAATAACCTATTTATATTGATAATTTTTCTTACAATAATTTAGAAAAATTACAAGAAACTAGTCCCAAAACTTTAAATCTCAGACTGGCCTGATTTTGCAAAGAATAAAATGGCAGCCACCACTACATATACACACATGTGCACAAAACATACATAGCTTGTGGGCATGCATGCATGCACACACACAAGGCCATGTGCATATGAACATACAAACAAAATAATAAAACATAGTTTTAAAATAAATGTAACATGTAAATCAACCTATCTTATTTTGTCTACAAAGATAAACAAAACACCAAAATCCCAACAGCATGAACAAGACCAAAAGTTAGCTCTCCATGTCAGAAGGGTCTAAAGATGTGCAGCCAGGCTGGATCTGTCTGTGCCTCAGAGTCCTCAAACGTGCAATTCCACCTTCTTTCCACAGAATGCTTTTCTTCCCAGCCACATGTCCACCCTAAAAGGAAGAAAATGTCAATTGAGGTAGGAAATGAGCTATCTCTACCACAACCCAAATCTAACAAAACCTCCTTGTTTTGGTAGATCAGCTCATTTCCCTGTCTAACCAATAACTGTTTCCATACTAAGTACCCCAGGGAAGAAAGAGGGCTAGAACCGCAGGACACGTTGTGCCCTCTCAGAGTGTAACAATGAACTGATAATCATAGTGCTGTACGCAACTGGGGGCAAAAAAGAGAGAAGGGCTGGAACGATGGCTCAGCGGTTAAGGGGCTTGCCTGCAAAGCCTAATGACCTGTTTTTGATTCTCCAGTACCCACATAAAGCCAGATGCACAAAGTGGCATGTTGCAGTCAGGTTCACATTACTGGCAGGAAACACCTGACCAAGAGCAGCTTGTGGGGAAAAGAGGTTTATTTTGGCTTACAGACTCGAGGGAAAGTTCCATTATGGCAAGGGGAAATGATGGCATGAGCAGAGGGTGGGCATTACCTTCTGGCCCACACAAGGTGAACAGCAACAGGAGAATGTGCCAAACACTGGCTAGAGGAAGCTGGCTATAATACCCATAAGCCCACCTTCAACAATGCACTGCCTCCAGGAGATGTTAATTCCCAAATTGCTATCAGCAGGGGACCTAACATACAGAACACCTGAATTTATGGGGGACGCATGAATTGAACGACCACATGACACGTGTATCTGGTGGCCCAGGCATACCCATTCTGTCTGTATCCTCTTCCCTTCTCTTCTCTTCTCTTCTCTTCTCTTCTCTTCTCTTCTCTTCTCTTCTCTTCTCTCCCTCTCTCTCTCTCTCTGTCTCTCTCTTTCTTCTTATCAATAAATCAATAAATAAACAAATAAGAGAGAGAGAGAAGTTTACCTGCACTTCAGGTAGTCATAGAAAGCTTTATGCAACCTTTATTACTGTTCAGACCCATACACAAGAAAATAGAAGTGACAAATCGGGAAAGTGTGACTGCAGTAAGCAACTTCCTGAGATGATCATGTCACTACAAGCTGCCTTGACACTCTACCCTGCTGTTGCATCTGGTAAGCAAGGGTTAGCCAGGGGACTTTTGCTGGAGGGAATGGCTTGTTTGGTTGAAGAGCTCCTTTTGTAACTGCTGAAGAAGTGGAGCAAAGACTATAAGAGCCAAAGAATGGGAAAGGAGTGTTCTGGAATGCTGTCTTCCAGACATCAAGTGGTCCTTGCATTCATGACCTGGAAGCAGTTGTCATTACATGCACAAGACCTGCACAATACTGGGCCATCAACATGTCCTCATGAATGATGAAGCAGGGGAAAATAACATCAAAATAGAAGGCAGGTTTCAGTGGAAAGGGAAATTGTCAGGGGATGGGAAGTAATAAGAGGGAATTATAATCAAAATACATTATGTACATGAAATGAAATTATTACCAAAATGATAAATCTCCTTTTTTTTCTGAAAGTGAATTAAAAAAAAAAAACTTTAAGCCTGGTCAAGTGTGCTAAGCAACTCTGAGAGAACAATTATGTTTTCACAAACTTGGAAGAATGCATTTTACAGAGAAAAGTCCTGCTAGGGGCCTGGGAGGTGTGCCAATTTACCTATGTTCATAGATAGCTGATGGACTGAGCAAAGGTGGTGCTTTGGGCTTCAAGATTGTAACATCTCCTGGTAAGACACAAACCCCGTAATCAAAAGTTCAGGGAGGGCTGGAGAGATGGCTTAGTGGTTAAGCGCTTGCCTGTGAAGTCAAAGGACCATGGTTCAAGGCTCAATTCCCCAGGACCCACGTTAGCCAGATGCACAGGGGGCGCACACATTTGGAGTTCGTTTGCAGGGCTGAAGCCCTGGAGCATCCATTCTCTCTCTCTCTCTCTCTCTCTCTCTCTCTCTCTCTCTCTCTCTGCCTCTTTCTCACTCTGTTTGTTGCTCTCAAATAAATAAAAGTAACAAAAAAAATTTTTTTAAGTTCAGGGAGGGGCTGGAGAGATGGCTCAGTGGTTAAGGCACTTGCCTGCAAAGCCTAACAACCTAGGCTAGATTCCCCAGTACCCACATAAAAGCTAGTTGCACAAAATGGCACATGCATCTGGAGTTCATTTGCAGTGGCTCAAGGCCTTGGTGCTCTCATTTTTTTTCTCTCTCTCCTTGCAAATAAGTATTTCACAACAACAACAAAAAATTTAGGGAAACCACAGAGCAGAGTCCTAGGAAGGCAAAACCAATCAAATTCCTCAAGAAGGAAATGAGGCCAAATGTTTATGAGAAAGTCAGAGTCAAGGCTACAGAGATTGCTCAGTGGTTAAGGCACTTGCCTGCAATGCCTGAAGGTCCTGGTTGATTCCCCAGTATCCATGTAAAATCAGATGTGCAACGTGGCACATGCATCTGGAGTTCCTTTGCAACAGCAAGAGGCCCTGGCATGCCCATTCTCACTCCTCTCTCTCTCTCTCTCTCTATGTGTGTGTGTGTGTGTATTTGCAAATAAATAAATAAATATATTAAACAAAGAGAAAGAGTCAAATGTGGTAGAGGTCAAAAAACACAAAGGGATCTGCATTCACAAGAAATGCAGCTGATTCCTTCCTGGCAGGAAGGAATTCTCAAGAGACACTTATGTCCCTCCCTTTGGCCTTCAGACTATTGAAACAATTGAAACAGTGGACTTTTCCAGGAAGCTTATGCTGGGTAAAGGAAAAGACAGGACCCTGGTGCCAGCAAGAGGTGAATTGATTTCCTAGGTAGAGATCCTACACAGTTCTGACACTTGTCAGGACAGACTGGAGCAAAGACAGGGTCCATGATGGGCAGGGCCATACCTCAGGCTTTCTATTTAAACCTAAACCTCATGTCAGTATCCTGAGGGTGTTGGAGAATCACCGGACACCTTTGGTCACATTCCCAATGTGGCCACAGTGAATAAATCTCCTTTTTCAGCTCTTCACTATTTCTTGTCTACTTAATTTGCCTCTGGAGTATGTGTGGCTGATCTATCTTATTCAGGTTGCCAGGGCCCAGGCTCTGACCCTCACAACTCCAGTAATATTCTAGCCCAACTCTATATAGGTCAAAGACAAAAATAAATAAATTCCTCTAGGGATTCTAGTGAGTTCTGTGGCTCAGAAGCTAGACATTTTTCCTGAAGCTTTCTCTTTAAAAGTTTGCTACTTCAAGAGATTAAAATCTGTTAATCATCATTTTGGACAACTGGAGTCTGGATTTAATTGCAATGACAAAATATAGTTTCTAAGCAAAAACAAAATAATCAATAAAGAAAAGAAAAATCGCTGGGCATAGTGGCCCAGCACTCAGGAGGCCAAGGTAAGAGGATCACTGTGAGTTCAAAGCCACCCTGAGACTACATAGTGAATTCCAGGTCAACCTGAGCTAGAGTGAGACCCTACCTCAAAAAACCAAGAGAGAGAGAGAGAGAGAGGAAAAATATTTAGATAATTCTGTTTTTCCCACTACTCTCTAGGTGGTCTGACTATGGTCCTACAATTGGACTATCAGCAGACAGATTGGACGCAGGGAAAAAGAATTCTATTAGCACAAGCATCTTGAAGTATGACAGCCCTGATAGGTGAGTGGCTTCAGGATTTGGCTGGAACATGGCTTTTTATGGTATCTTAGCAAAGAAAACATAAATTTTTAGAACAATGACAAGATAAATAGGACCTTGAGGCCCCAGGACAGTAACTGTGGGAAATTACTGAGGTTTGTGGGCAGCTTCCTGCTGCCATCTCCTGGCTGGGAAACGTCTAGAGCTGTCCCAGGGGCTAATTCTTGTCCCTGACGGGGAGGGAGGAGGGAAGTCTTCGGAAATTTGTGTCCTGCTTTTAGGCAAAGACAGGAAGGGCAAAGAATTTTTCTCTTTAAAAAAAAAAAAAAAAAGAAAGAAAAGAAATCATTAGTGTGTGTATGCGGGAGGGGGCAGTGCGCATGCCGCGATGCAGGCGAGGAGTCAAGGTGTCTATGCTTCACTTTCTTTTTGAGACAGGGTCTCTTGCCACTGAAGATGAACTGCTAAGATGGCCACTGTCAGACCAACTTGCTGGAGAGCTTTTGAGTCTCCTGGACCAGCCTCCCGCTGTCGTCGTCGTAGGCCCATCGCGGTCACCGGTGCAGGTGTCACTTTGCGTCTGGCTTGAAGAGAGTGCTGGGGTAGTGAGCCTGGCCTGGCCGGCTTTGCAAGAAGTGTCTTTGACCGCTGAACCATTTCCCTGGTCTGAGGGCTTTTCTAGAAGCTGTTGCTTCTTCAGAGCAATCTTTGTATCAAAGTGGCGTATGTGAGGAGGGTGCCAGTTCTGCACCCTGCAGACTAAAAACCTGGGCTGGAACTGGCTTCATCTTACGTTTGTGAGCAGAACAGCTGTGCAGTAGGGCCTTCTCTAAAAACAAAGCCAGTTAGGATTTTAAACTTAAAAAATACTGTTATTTTGTCTTTTGACACTGATAATATTCATGGTATTTGAAGAAATTAAATGCTTTTAAAAAAACATGAAACATGGGCTGGAGAGATGGCTTAATGGTTAAGGTGTTTGCCTGTGAAGCCAAAGGACATAGGTTCAATTCCTCAAGACCCACGTAAGACAGATGCACAAGGGGCACTTTCATCTGGAGTTCATTCGCAGTGGCTATAGGCCCTGGTGTGCCCATTCTCTGTCTGTCTCCTCTCTCTCTGCTTGCAAATAAATAAAATTTAGTTTTTTTAAGGCATGAAACTTGAACCCCTTCTTTAGACTGAATTAAATAAAACTGTCAAGAATCTGATCATCTTACAGCCTGAAAAGCCAAATGGCAATTTGATATTGTACAACCTAATCAGTGGGTTTTGACCTGGAGGAGATGCAGGGGAAAGCATAGCAGTATGCACACTGCAGGCTATGAAACCATCATTCAAGTCAATGGAAGTTCCCAAAATGGTCCAACATCATTTGTCTGTTTCTCACTGCCTGCCAGTCTGGGGCATGCAGAAGAAAACATTAATTTCTCTTCTCCTAAAGGTCTTTCTCAAAACCTGAGAGCGAGTCCTACTCTTGAGGCAGTCCCAGAGGCCCTGCTCTGGCTCTGATGGTCTAATGCACCTAAGACATGTCTCCTTTCTCCTAAGATCGTTGCTCTGAAGGGTCTAAGCCCAGACTAGGCAGTCTTCCTTATTTGTCAAAGAAAAGATGCTTGGGCTGGAGAGATGGCACTTGCCTATGAAGCCTAAAGTTTCAATTCTCTAGTACCTGTTTAAGACAGATACATGTGTCTGGAGTTTGTTTGCAGTGCCTAGAGGCCCTGGCCTGCCCATTCTCTTTCTCTCAAATAAAATAAAATAAAAATGACCCTTGAATTGGCAGTGACCTCCATCTGTCTAGACTTATGGGCCTCTCTTGCTTGAACAAATGCCCCTAAAACGGTCCAGGCCAAGATTAGAAGTTCACTGTAAGCTTGTCCACCAATTCTACTCTGTATTACACTTCACACCCAATATTACATTGGCACTTACTCATCTTGGCAGTGTGGTAGATGAGAATGTCCTCATTTACAGAGGATGACACTGGGCCTTGGAAGAAAAATAGTTTTGCAGTGTATGGTCCAATGTTGAAACCACATTCAGGGGTCCTGACAGCCCTGAAGCCACGAGGGAAGAAGCAGAGCCAGAGCACGCAAAATAAAGCAAGAAGCCCTGCAGAGGGAAGTTCAGTAATGGCCAGGAACCTGTTTTCTGGTTATCTACTTCTATCAGCCACCTTCTCCAGGTAGCCAGGCCAAATGAGCCAGTGGGTACAATAGTGACACGTCTGTCAGGGGGAAAGCAAACCATTAACTGGACTAGAGGCTCACTCCACAGGACAGAATACATGCCTGGTACTGAAAACTTTGTCAAAAACCTATGGCAGGGGAGGTCATAAGCCCTAGACATGTGTTGTGGTTTGATTCATGTGCCCCCATAAACTTAGGTGTTCTGAATACCATGTTCCCAGCTGATGGCAATTTGGGAATTAAACCCTCCTGGAGGCAGTGTATTATTGGGGGTGGGCTTATGAGTGTTATAGTCAACTTCCTCTTGCCAGTGTTTGGCACACTCTCCTATTGCTGTTGGCCAAGAGGTGATGCCCATCCTCTGTTCATGTCATCATTCTTTCCTGCCATCATGAAGCTTCCCCTTGAGTCTGTAAGCCAAAATAACCCCCCCACACACACACAAGCTGCTCTTGGTTGTTTTCTGCCAGCAATTAGAACCTGACTGCAATAGGGTTTAACATCTGCTGTTGTCTGGCTAAATGCATGTGCATGCTCACCAAATTACCCTGTAAGCACTTCTTTTAATGTTCATACCCATATATTAATGCTATTCTCACTTTTGATTAGAGAAGCTTCTCTTTTTGCATGGCAGTGACCTCTGGGATGATTCAAAAGACACCATAGTGCTTAGAAGTGACAATGAAGTGTTCAGCACTGAGACATCTCTATCACACCTTCCAAGGCTCAGGGTCCATTGCAGAAGAGGTGGTGGAAAGAATGTAAGAGCCAGAGGAAGGGTCAGACTGCTACAATGCAATATTCCAGACACAAATGGCCTGGATATCCATGACTTCACGGTGCCTGATACTACCTACACAAGATCTACATAATAGGAGGAAATGAAAATTACATTAAAATAAGAGATTGAGAGAATGAGGGGATATGAAGGCAGATTTGTGAAGGGGAAAATGGGAGAGGAGAAGGCAGGAAATTATCATGGTTTATTGTCTATAATTATGGAAGTTGTCAATAAGAAAACTTAAAAAAAAAAAACTCATAAGAATCAGGCGTGGTAGCACATGGCATTAAACCCAGCACTTGGGAAGTAGAGGTAGGAGGATGGCCATGAGTTTGAGGCCAGCCTGGGACTAGAGAATGAGTTCCAGGTCAGCCTGGAATATAATGAGACCCTATCTCAGAAAAAAAGAAAAAGAAGTCATTAAGACTCCAGAGGTGACGCAGTCAGGGGAAGCTTGTGTGGTCAAGAACTTCCAGCACCGTAATTCCCAGGTTACATTCTGAGAGCTGATGGGAGCTTCCTCACTCTCAAAGACTACATATTCCCGTATTGTTGGGTTTCCAAATACCTAATTCTCTAACTTCATTTTCCTTTTGTTTAATTTTTTTCAAACTAACACATTCTCTTCCTTTTAAAAAAAATCAAATATGCCAGGCATGTTGGAACACACGTACCTCTACTCCCAGCACTAGGAAGATCTCAAGTTTGAGGCTAGCCTGGCAAATAAAGCAAGACCCTATCTGAAAACAAAATTTTAAAAAAGGTCCTGATGCAAACAATATTGCAGTTAACTCACTGCTCCCTTGCAGTGTGCTCAATTTTCATAAGAATAGTTCTATAATGCTTATTATAAAAAATAGCAACCACCATGTGTCCATGACCACAACTCTCTCAGAATCTGCCTCCCAACATTAAAAAGCCATGCTGCTGCTACTTGCTTTGGAATGTGGGGCATTCTCATCTTTACTACAAGAAATGAAGAGCTATCTGCTTTCCCTCCCCTCACTGTCTTCTCCCAAACAGCATCCTCAGTGGATATGTCATGGGTGTCTGGCTTGCTTCATACCCAATGGTAGCAGCATGCCTAGGGTAAAGCTGTTCGTGGCTAGCCAAGGCACACAATATGAATACACATTTACAACCTGCTTCTCTGCATCACAATTAAGCCCCTGGCTCTTCTTCAGTTGTGCAGGTCTTCCCACACCCTCATGTGAAGTTACCTACAAATGTCATCATCCCAGAGGCTTCTGCCCTAGCCCACTGTGGTGGGAAAGGGGAGATGGGGGCTGCTACACAGGAGGGGGAGAGTGGCCGTGCGACAGGACATGCCTCACAGTAAGCCAGTCCCACGGCTCCTGGGCAGCTTCCCAATGAGCTGCTTGCTGCTTGACTCAGCAGTGCCCTTCCCTGAGTGTCCTGTTAGCATTGAGGGGCTGAGAACATGTCCAAGGGTGGCTGCAGAAGTCCGCAGCTCAGAAAAGTGTGAGGACACAGGAGATATCCAGATGCACTTTTCAAAGTAGGCATGGGCCTGAGACACCCCAGCAGAGGCCAGTTCTAGGGTGAGAATGAGGCCTAGTCTACTCTGCACACCTCTTTTCCTACTTGACACATTGTCATGAGCATGAGCCGTAACTGGTGGTGAATAAACTTTGTTAGTTTAGGGTTTTATTTTTTTTGAGGTGCTATGGGTTGAACTTAGGGCCACAGGCATAATGAGCAATCCTTCACAACTGAGCTAAGCCCACCCCAACTCCAACCTATCCTTTATCATTTAAGCATAGCAAGTCACTCCACAGTAATATATGCTGCTCCTCAGCATGAAGGGGCACTTCTGCCATTGATCATACCCTTTCCAATTCCTCCAAGGAGGGACTAGGAAAACTCCATACTTAATCAGAAGACATCCTTCACCAACTGAAGAGACTTCTGTTTTCTTCCCTGCTCTTCCCTGTACATCTATACATTCCCAAACTCCTATGACACCAAGTACTTTTCCTAATTATGAAATATTTTTTTTTTTTTGGTTTTTTTGAGGTAGGGTCTCACTCTGGTCCAGACTGACCTGGAATTAACTCTGTAGTCTCAGGGTGGCCTTGAACTCATGGCAATCCTCCTACCTCTGCCTCCCGAGTGCTGGGATTAAAGGCGTGCGCCACCACGCCCGGCTTGAAATATTTTTTAAATGTAAAATTGTTATGTAATAAAGAATCAACCCAATGCATTTTTTAAACTAAATATCGCTATGTTGAGGACATTTTAATTTTTTATTTTGTTTTGTTTTTAAATAAGTCTCTTGATTTAGTAAAGGCTTTAGGATCACTGGAGATTAGCCAGTCATAGTCAAAATCACCACGAACTAGTGACAGAGAGAAATTTCCTTGGTCGTCTTCACAGCAGCTGCAGAATGCTTAAGTGGTGTCAATCTAAAATACTGTTATTGGAACTTGATTCCCTGGGCCAGTGGAAGGTCCTTGCTGTAGTTGATGGTACTTCAGGGGAGAGAAGAGAATTAAATGAATGACAATACATATATAATATAGAATACTTTCATAACATTAAAAACATAGGTCTGCATCATAAGAGGAGGAAAAGATCATGACATCACAATTAAAAGAGAGTGATTGAGAGGGGGAGGGGGTATGATGGAGAATGGAGTTTCAAAGGGGAAAGTGGGGGGAAGGAGGGTATCACCATGGGGTATTTTTGTTATAAGCATGGAAGTTGTTAATAAAAATTTAGAAGAAAAAAAAAAACATAGGTCTGGGCTGGCAGGATGCCAAAGGACTCGGGTTCGATTCCCCAGGTCCCACATTTAGCCAGATGCACAAGGGGACACAAGTGTCTGGAGTCATTTGCAGTGGTTGGAAGCCCTGGTGTGCCTATTCTTTCTCTCCCTCTTTCTCTGTCAAATAAATAAAAATTTTAAAAATCGGTCTAAGATGGGCATGCTGGCACATACCTTTAATCCCAGTACTCTGGGAGGCAAAGGTAGGAGGATCAACTTGAGTTCAAGGCTACCCTGAGACTGCATAGTGTATTCCAGGTCAGTGTGGGCTAGAGTAAGACTCTACCTCCAAAAAAAAAAAAAAAAAAAAAAAGTCTAAGGCCAGGTATGGTGATAAGTCCTTTTAATTTCAGCACTCAGGAGGCCAAGGTAGGATTGCCATAAATTTGAGGCCAGCCTGGGCTCCAAATTTCAGGCTAGCTTGGACTACAGTGTGACTCTGCTTCAAAAACAAACAAGCAACAACAAAAACATGTGTCTAGGGCTGGAGAGATGGCTTAGCAGTTAAGGAACTTGCCTGCAAAACCTAAGGACCTGGCTTTGAGTCTCCTAACCCATGTAAAGCCAGATGCACAAAATGGCACATACATCTGGAGTTCATTTGCAGTGGCTGGAGGCTTCCCTCTTTCCCTCTCTCTCTCTCTCTGTGTGCTTAAAAAAATATTTTTTTTGAGGTAGGGTCTCACTCTAGCCCAGGCTGACCTAGAACTCACTATATAGTCTCAGAGTGGCCTTGAATTCATAGTGATCCTCCTACCTTTGCCTCCCAAGTGCTGGGATTAAAGGTGTGTACCACCACGCCTGGCTGAAAATAAATATTCTTAAAATTAAAAAAAACAAAAACAAAAACATAGGTCTAAAGCCAGGCGTGGTGGCACACGCCTTTAATCCCAGCACTTGGGAGGCAGAGGTAGGAGGATTGCCATGAGTTCAAGACCACCCTAACACTAATTCCAGATCAGCCTGAACTAAAATTGAGAGCCTAACTTGAAAAACTAAAAAAAAAAAAAAAAAAAAAAAAAAAAAAAAGATCTACCCAGGTGTAGTGGCTTACACCTTTAATCCCAGCACCTGGGAGGCAGAAGTAGGATTGCTGTGAATACAAACTTAGCCTGTGTTAGCCTGAGACCCTATCTTAAAAAAAAAAAAAAAATTGGCTGGAACCAGGCATGATGGAGCATGCTTTTTTTTAATTTTTATTTATTTATTTATTTATCTTTTTTGGTGCATGCTTTTAATCTCAGCACTTGGGAGGCAGAGGTAAGAGTATCACTGTGAGTTTGAGGCCATCCTGAGACAACGTAGTGAATTCCAGGTCAGCCTGGGCTAGAGCAAGACCCTACCTTGAAAGAAACAAAAAGGGCTGGAAAGGTGGGTAAGTGGTTAAAGGAGCTTGCCTACAAAGCCTGCCAACTTGGGTTCAATTTCCCAGCACCACATAAAGCCAGAAGCAAAAAACTGTGCTTGCATCTGGCATTTGTTTGCAGCAGAAGACGACCCCAGTACACCCATACACAGACACACCCACACCTGTGCACACATGAGTGTGAAAGTAAATAAAAATTTTAGCCAGTGGTGTGAACCCCGTGCCACCACTGCACTTGCATAAAAGCTATTTCCACCCAATCAGGGCAGGGAAACCGAAGTGCCAAACAAAGAAATCCCAGTGGAACTCTGCAGCAGCTGTTCTCCATCACCGGCCACAGGCTGGGGAATGAGCTTCGGGGCTTTCCTGAGTCCTCTCACTCTTCCAAGCTGCTCTCCCAAGTTTGCTGGCTGGGCCCTGGCCCCTCCCCGCTTCCTTCTGATCTAGCACTCTGCAGGAGCAGGGCTACATCACACAAGATGAAAAGGACCACTCCTTCCACCTTCTCCTGTTACCCTTTCTCCTGAGTAGAATTCAACCACACAGGTTTGTAGTCAGGTGCTGAGCATAGATGAAGCAAGACAAGGAGACTAGAAAAGGTAACACTAAAATGGAAACTGGGGTAAAGAAATTTAGAAGCCCCTGCCCCAAAGTTATGTCTCATGCTGTAATAGACTTTTCTATTGGTTATGTCCCATAATATAGTCTTTCATTGACACTGTAGTTCTGTTTCAAAGCCATAGTTTGTACTGAAGCTTCTGACCTGTACTAAAAATTATCATGTATTTCTTTTTATTTCCATAACATAGCTGTAGGCATCTCACTGCTAATTAATAATTTTTTTATGTTTTCTGTAAAACTTTCTTATACTCAACATCTTTAGCCCAACTAGGTCGAGCTTTGAGCTCTGACAATAATGAGACTAAAGTGAGGTCAGGGGAAGAGACTGAGTAAAGGAAGGGTTGTGGGGAGGGCTAATCAAAATTTAAGATGTTATGAATAAGCCATATAGAAACTTACTGTTTTTTGGACAATGGCACACTCAGAAACCACAGGTTGTTAGTAGAAAAATTTCAGTACCAGGGATGAGATATCTTCCATTTGGCCAGGGAGGTCACTGATAGCCCCAAAACATTATAGGCCATTGCCAAGACCCTTGGTTTCCCACTAGGAATAGATGGTAAGACCCTACTGCTGAAGACCCCACATGCTTGGGCTGCAGGTCACTGAGAAATCAAGCTGGAGCTGAGCTAAAAATCTCCTCCCTGTATACCAGCTAACAAAAAGTCAGAAAAAGCTATTCTTCTTGTAGTCCTATGGGAGAGATACAAGTCATCACTGGAAATAAACAACAGTGGACACTGAAAGCCTTAAGTTTGGCCAGCCAGGCCAAATGAGCCAACTGGTGCAATAGTGGCATGTCTGTAATGGGAGACACCAACTTCTTTCTAACTAGACTGGAGGCCTGCTCCATGGGAGGGAATACATCCCTGATACTGAAAACTTAAAACAGGGGTAGTCATGAGCCCTAGGGTGTAATATCTGCTGCTGTCTGGCTAAATGTATATACAATGCTTATCAAACTGCCCAGTAAGCACTTCTTAATGTCCATACCCTTATATTAATGCTACTCTCACTTTTGGTAGAGAATCTTCTCTTTTCAGATGGCAGTGACCTTGGGATGACTCAGAAGGCATCATGGTGCTGAAAAGAAGTGACTGGAATGCTCAGTACTGTAATATTTCTATCACACCTTCCAAGGCTCAGGGTCTAATGTGGAAGAGGTAGCAGAAAGAATATAAGAACCAAAGGAAGGGTAGGACTCCTTACAATGTGCTCCTCCAGACACAAAATGACCTGGATATCCATGACCTCACAGTGCCTGACACTATCTACAGAAGACCATCATAATAGGAGGAAAAGATGATGATATCAAAATAAAAGAAGGACTGATTGAGAGGGGGAGGGCATATGATGGAGAGTGGATTTGTGAAGGGGAAAGTGGAGGAGGAAGGGAATTATCATGGTTGATTGCCTATAGTTATGAAGTTGTCAATAAAAAGAAAGTTTAAAAAATAATGAGTCTAGTCTAAGATAACATATATAAGCTCTGAACCATCAAGAATCAGGGTTCAGTCTTCGAAAGAGATTCCCCTGGGCCCAGCATGGAATGCAAATAAACTTCCTTCTCCACTCAGTCTCCGGTGCCGGTTCTGTGAGCCTCGGTTTCCCGTATCAATACAAGGCTGGCATCTTTCATTTGGAAAGTTTTCAGATTTTTTTCAGGGGCATTTTAGAATATTTGCATATATAAGAGATATCTTGAGAATGGGCTCTAAGTCTAAATGTGAAATTCATTCATGTTTCATCTACTGCTGTACACACTAGTAGCAATTTTATACATTTCCAATACACCTGCACTGGACTGCCCCCATCACATGGTCATGTGTGGAACTTTACATGTTGTATCATGTCAATGCTCAGAACTTTTCAGATTTGAGCAATTTGGGTTACTGTTGTTGTAGCACAAAATGGATGCTCTAAGGAGACAGCTGTGAAATGATAGAAAAATAAAACTGAGAGAAGCTGAATAATGACAAAACAAAAAGAAGAATACAATAGCACATTCCCAATGGTTTCAAGAAGCCACCAGCCTCCCCAAGGCCTGTCCTTACCAAGTAGATCTTCTCATGTATTGTTTCCAGGCGTCACTGCCAGACTCCCGGCCGCCACCAGTGTGCTTTTCTCCTCCTGCAGGAAAACAAAAGCCTCTCGTACCTTTGCAGCACTTTCTTCCTCCATGTGCTCTTACTTGGTACCACTGAGATGAAGAACAATGGAGCCCAGAGATACCTGACCAGTTACTTCACATTTAACCCAGAAAGTCCCCTCCAGAGAGAGGCAGGCAGACTATTGTGCATGCTGGTGCACAGCTGCAACTCCAACACTCAAATATGAAAGAATGCCACTAGTTACACAAACTCTTATGGGTTTAACAAAGCAATCTGCTTTTGCTATAGTTTGGATTTTTAATTTTATTATTATATTTTTTTTTATTTTTATGAGTGAGAGAGAGAGAAAGAGAGAGAGAGAAAGAGAGAGAGAGAGAGAATGGGCCTCCAGCCACTGCAAACTCCAGACGCATGCACCCCCTTGTGCATCTGGCTAACGTGGGTCCTGGGGAGTAGAGCCTTGAACCGGAGTCCTTAGGTTTCAGAGGCAAGTGCTTAACAGCTAAGCCATCTCTCCAGCCCTTTATTCTTATTATTATTTGAGAGAGACAGAGAGAGAATGAGAATATGAATGGGCACACCAGGGTCTCTTGCCACTGCAAATGAACTCCAGATGTATGCACCCCTTTGCACATCTGGCTTTACATAAGTAGTAGGGAATCAAACCTGGACCACCAGGCTTTGCAAGTAAGTGTTCTTAACTGCTGAGCCAACTCTCCAGCGCCTTGATTTTTTTTTTTTTTTTTGAGACAAGATCTTGAAAGCAGCCCTGGTTGGCCTGGTACTTACTATGCAGCCCAGGCCGGCCTCAGACTCATAGCAATCCTCCTGCTTCAGTGTCCAAGATCACGGGGGATTACAAATGTCTATAACACCTGCCCATTTTGGATAAATTTTAACATGCAAAACTCAATACAAGTTTGTTGGGAAAGGGTTTTTTTGTTTGTTTGTTTTGTTTTTAGGGGGTTTCAGAGGTAAGGTCTCACTGTAGCCCAAGATGACTTGGAATTCACCATGTAGTCTCATGTTGGCTTCAAACTCACGATGTTTCTCCTACCTCTGTCTCCCAAGTGATGGGATTAAAGGTGTATGCCACCACATCTGGAGGAAAGGGTTTTTTTTTTTTTTTAATAGAATTATTTTTTTATAGAAGAAAAGAACATTACTGAGTTTAACATAGCTTATTAAGAGAAAAGGCATGCAGGGCCCAGGGAAGAAAAACAAGTACTTCACCTAGTGAAATCTGTTGCATGTTTATTATGTGCTCTTTGCAAATAACCCCCTGGGACTATCTTGTGTGAAGTTATCTAGCTTTAAAGCAGAGCTTTTAATGGCAATGAGTCTGAGGTTTTCTACCTAGAAAACAGTTTCCGTATTTCAGGGTTCACCCTGGGTTAGGGTGTGCTCTAACCTCAGTAGGAGATGAGACTCTGGTTCTCTCAGGCATGTCAGATCACAGATTATTTCAGAATAGAAATCATGCTTTGGTTTATTGGCCAAACATCTAAAAGCTAACACTGTTGCTCCTTCAATATTCAGGATGAAAAAGGAGAAAGGTAGTCTGCTGCGTGGCTCAGTGGTAGGGCACTGGCCCAGCATGCATGAGGCCCTAGGTTCAATCCTCAGTACTGAAATAAAATTTAAAAAAAAAAAAAAAGAAAAGAAAAAGGAGGCTGAGGAGATGGCTCAGTGATTCAAGGCACATATTTATAAAACCTACCAGCCTGGGTTCAATTCCCTGGAACCCAAATGAAGGCAGACACAAAAAGTGGTACATGTGTCTGTGTTCCTTTGCAGTAGCAAGAGACCCTAATTCTGTGTGCACATGCACAATTTATTTTTTTTTTTAAAAGAGAAATGACTCTCTACATACCAAATGCACCACCAATCTCAGCCCCACTGGTTGGAATGTTGACGTTTACAATGCCACAGTCTGAGCCTTTAGGTCTGTGTGTAAAGTGAGAGGGATGATGAGAGCAATGCATTGGAAATCAAAATGAAAAAGCCCAAACCCTCAGGTGCTCAAAGTTAACATAATTACTTACCACACAAATTAGTTATATGCATATTCATAACAGACAAAGTCATACCCCAGCCAGCGGAAGATTCTCCCCAAATCCTTGGTAAAGATGCTGCTTGAAAGGCCCTGTTTAACTTCATTATTCCATGCAAAGACCTCTTCTTCATTCTAAAAGGACAGACATTGGAATCTGTTAAATGATCACTGCCACCGCTAGGGATGGCAGCTCACGCCTTTAATCCCAACACCAGGAGGCTGAGGTAGAGGATCACTGTGAGTTCAAGACCAGCTTGGGCCATAGTGTGAGTTCCAACTCAGCCTTAAAACCAAGCCTGAGAGGGGAAAATGTCCACTGATAATTCAACTCATGTTGCAATGAGTCAAAATGGAATTATGTTAAAGGGGGAGGAGGAACTGCTAGGCGTGGTGGCACACAACTTTAATCCCAGTGCTCAGGAGGCAGAGGTAGGAGGATCACCATGAGTTGGAGGTCACCCTGAGACTACATAGTGAATTTCAGGTCAGCCTGGACTAGAGTGAAACCCTACCTCGAAAACCAAAAAATAAATAAATAAATAAATAAAAGCCCTATCTAGTGGTTATTTTTAAATTAATTTCATGAGTTTAATGAGGACACAAATAGAAACCAAGAGTCAATATTTTTACTAATTTTTCTCTTTTTTGATATTTATTTATGACAGAGAGAGACAGAAAGACTGTGGACATGTCAAAGCCTTCTGTGACTGAAAACAAACTCCAGATGTGTTTACCACTTTGTGCATCTAGCTTTATGTGGGTACTGAGGAATCAAACCCAGACCATCAATCAGGCTTTGTAAACAAGTGCCTTCAACTACTGAGCCATCTCTGTGGCCCCTAATTCTTTGTTTCTTTGTGTGTGCATGTATGTGTATGTGCATGTCAGAGGACAACCTCAAGGTCTGGTCCTCGCCTTACACCTCTCTTACTGTTTTTTGCCATTGCAAATATCAGACAGCTGGTCTACAAGCTTCAGGATTCTCTTGACTGCCTCCCGTTGCTATAGACACAATAGGATGACAGACACGTTCACTACTTAAATACAAGCTTTATGTGGGCTCTGGGGGTCACTCAAGTCATCAAACTTGTGCTGCAAGGCTGGCCTTGAATTCAGGATATAGCTGAGGACCCTGAAGTCTAACCCTTCCTGCTTCTACCTACCCAGTGCTGGGATTACAGTACAACTTTTGGAGGTTTTCCCTCAATGATACTTTGAGAAACAAAGCTTAATACAGTCTTCCTCTTAAGCTACTAAACATAATAGCTACTATTTATTGAGTTCTTATTATGTACAACATACTGATCTATTCACTTAACATGTATTTATTCAATCCTCACCCTATGACACAAATTTTATATTACCAATCACCAATTTACAGATTAACCAACAGAAATTCAGAAGAGCTAATTTGCTCAAAAGCTCAAAGTCAAATACTTACACATCACAGACATGAAATTATACTTTCTATTCAGCATATGTTAAATAATGAACAATTTAAAGCCAGATACATATAAAAGCAAATTTATATTTGCAACACAGTGCAAGTCTCACAACCTTCTATCTACTAACACTGGCACATTCAAACTTGAGTTCAAGACAGGTGAGGTGGTTCATGTCTGTAATCTCAGTAATTGGAAGACAGGGAAGAAAATCACTGCAAGTTCAAGCCCAACCTGGTCCTGAAAGCAAGTTTCAGGCCAATATGGGCAACACAATAAGACCTTGTCTCAAACAGCAACAACAACAACAACTCTCAGATTTAATCATTACCATCTCAGAATGAATCCTAAATATTTGTGGGCAAGGCCTGGGCCTATCTCAGGCTAAGGACTGATCTTCAATTATTAAAACCTCTACAGGTCTGGAGAGATGGCTTAACAGTTAAGGTATTTGCCTGCGAAGCCAAAGGACCCAGGTTCAATTCCCCAGAACATACATAAGCCAGATACACAAGGGGCACATGTGTCTGGAGTTTGTTTGCAGTGGCTGGAGGCCCTGGCACACCCATTTTCCCTCTCTCTCTCTGTTTGCAAATAAATTTTTAACAAATAATAAAAAATAAAAATAAAACCTCTACAACCTGGCCCTTGATGTGAATGATAACACATCTTCCCACAGGTCTGTTGACAGGGATACAGACTCAGGCTGCTAAACTGCTCATTCCCTGTGGAAGGAGAAGCTGCTTCCATGGCCATACAGCTCAGAGTAAGGTGGCACAGGAGACAAGGGACATACACTCCACAAACTCCAACACCAGTCTAAGGTGCATCTCAGTTTCCTAGGTAGCTAGCTGTATGCAATTTGTAGTTTTAGTGTTCACCTCATATTTTACCCCAAATCTTCAAATTTCTCCCTAAAAACTTCTCAAAGGCTAATCAGTTAATACAGTTTCATGTTTGCCCAGTTATTTATTTCAATATTAGACTACAGAAAAAGAACACATTTTTACCTTGAACTTGAAGACATAGAGAATTGGAGCAAAAGTCTCTGTGTGAGCAATAGATGCATCATGAGTAAGACCTGTCACAATGGTGGGTTCCACGAAGTTTCCAGGACGATCAATGATCTTAAGTAGAAAAAAATACGAAGAATAAATACATCGTATTTGTAAGGCTTGGGTTCAGAAGACATCATCTTTGCCTACATTTGTGAAAGAGGGAAAACTGGTTATTTTTAGGTGACTCATTTCTACAAAATAACATCTTATCTTGAATGATAATTATCTCTGGTTCCTTTCCCTTCTAACTTAATCAAAGAAAAAGTGGACTGGAGAGATGGCTTAGCAATTAAGGCATTTGCCTATAAAACTGAAGGACCCAGGTTCAATTCCCCAGGAACCATGTAAGCCAGATGCACAAGGTGGCACATGTATCTACACTTTGCAGTGGCTGGAGGCCTTGGCATACCCAATCTCTTTCAGTCTCTCTATTCTCTCTGTTTGCAAATAAATAAATAAAATATGTTTAAAAAGAAAGAAAGAAAGAAAGAAAGAAAGAAAGAAAGAAAGAAAGAAAGAAAGAAAGAAAGAGGGCTGGAGAGATGGCTTAGTGGTTAAGCACTTGCCTGTGAAGCCTAAGGACCCCGGTTCAAGGCTCAATTCCCCAGGACCCATGTTAGCCAGATGCACAAGGGGGCACATGCATCTGGAGTTCGTTTGCAGTGGCTAGAAGCCCTGGCATGCCCGTTCTCTCTCTCCCTCTTTCTCTGTCACTCTCAAATAAATAAATAATAAACAAAATAAAAATAAAAAGCCTGGTAGCCTGTATTCAATCACCCTGTATCCACATAAAGCCAGATGCACAGTGACGAGTGTGCCTGGAGCTCCTTTGCAGTGACAAGAGGCTCTGGTGCACCCATTCTCTCTCTCTCCCTCCCATTCTCTGCTGACAAATAAATGAATAAAAACATATATTTTTTTATTTTTGAAAGTAGAGTCTTGCTCTAGCCCAGGCTGATCTGCAATTAGTCTCCAGAAGGCCTCAAACTCATAGCGATCCTCCTACTTTAGCCTCCTGAGTGCTGGGATTAAAGATGTGCACCACCATGCCCGGCAAAATTTTTTTTTAAATATACATTTATAGGGCTGGAGAGATGGCTTAGCAGTTAAGTGCTTGCCTGTGGAGCCTAAAAACCCAGGTTTGATTCCCCAGAACCCATGTAAGCCAGATGCACATGGTGGCGCATGCATCTGGAGTTTTTTTTCAGTGCCTAGAGACCCTGGCATGCCCATTCTCTCTCTCTCTAATAAATAAATATTAAAAATATATTTACAGGGCTGGAGAGATGGACTAGTGGTTAAGGCAATTGCTGGCAAAGCCTAAGGACCCAGGTTCGATTCTCCAGTCCCATATAAGCCAGATACACATGGTGGTGCATGCGTCTGGAGTTCATTTGCAGTGACTAGAGGCCCTGGCGTGCCCATTCTCACTCTCTCTCTCTCTCTCCCTCTCTAATAAATAAATAAGTAAAAATAAATCAGAAAAATATGTATATATATTTATAAAAATATGTATTTATATATACACACAAATATATATATATGCTCTGTCCTGTAGTAAGAGCATCTCCAAGGCTAGAGAGAAAAAAATAATCTGCTGTCAGATTGCTTTGCAAAATTCAGGGCTCCAATAGTGTTAAATGAAATGAAACTGTAAAGACAATAAATTACATGTATGCCTTTTGCATAAAAGAAGGTAACAAGCCAGGTGCAGTGGAGCATACCTTTAATCCCAGCTCTCTGGAGGCAGAGGTAGGAGGACCACTGTGAGTTCAAGGCCAGCCTGGGACTATAGAGTAAGTTCCAGGTTAGCCTGGGCTAGAGTAAGGCCCTACCTCAAAAAAACAGAAACAAGATGGACATGGTGGCACACACCTTTAATCCCAATACTTGGGAGGCAGAGGTAGGAGTATCACCATGAATTCAAGGACACCCTAAGACTACATAGTTAATTCCAGGTCAGCCTGGTCTAGAGTGAAACCCTACCTCAAAAATCCAAACACACACATACACACACACACAAAGTCTTGCACAGTAGCACAAGCCATTAATCCCAATACTTGAACACCAGCAGTAGGAGGATCACCATGGATTTGAGGCCACCCTGAGTCTACATAGTGAATTCTAGGTCAGCCTTGACTAAGGTAAGTGAAACCCTACCCTGAAAAACTGGAAGGAATAAAAAAGAAGAGAGAGAGAGAAGAAAAAAACAAAAACAAACTAAAGAAGAAAATGATATTTTTTCTGTGATTCCCCATCTTATTTGTCTAAAGTAAGCAATAAATACACATTCCAATTGCTCTGAATACAAAATCTTGTGCTATGTCATCATACATACGAAGCTCTGCATACATACAAAGCTCTGGAGACCCAACTCAAACATGACTCTGAGTTTGTGTGTCTACTCAGGAAGTTCCAGGCATTTTAGGTCATCATTCCTCACAATCTTTTTCCCACTTGTAATAGGAACAGGAGGAGAAGGATATCCAATGAGGCCGGGCATGGCGGTGCACACCTTTAATCCCAGCACTCAAGAGGCAGGGGTAGAAAGATCATTATGCATTGGAGGTCAGCCTGAGACAACACAGTGAATTGCAAGTCAGCCTGGGCTAGAGCGAGACCCTGCTTCAAAAACTCCTTTCTTTTCTAGTGCTTTTGAGAGCCTTCCCTGTGCATAAGGGGGAGAAAGAAAAAGAAAAGTGAAAAGGTAGCTGTCACTCTGGCCCAGAGCTCTCATTACCTGGCCCCCATAGACCACGGTGCCTCCTTCTTTCTTTGCTTCTTCCACAGCTCCAAGAAACATGCTCACTGCTTGTTTGGTATGGAGTGGCCCATAGAGAACATTAGCTGGGAAGAGAAAAGGAATGCTTTTCATTTTGTACTTAATACCATCATTTTATTATGTTGGTTGCTTTCCAAATGAATAAGCTAAGCCCCCTCCCCCACATCCTTTCAGTTGAGAGCAAAAGTCAGCAGCCTTCTTCTGTAAAGGACCAAATGCTAAAGATGTTATGATCACTAAGTGACCTCCATCACAACTACTCCACTCTGTCTTGGAAGAGTAAAAACCCTCATCTACAACATGCACATGAGTAGAGCAGACCCAGATGGCAGGCCCAAACTGTATTCCTTAGAAGAGAAGGAGGAAGATTTCACTGGGCCTCTGTGAGGAGGTAGCATTTTTGCACACAGTGTTGACACTGCTGGTAAAGAGCCAGGATTGGTTCAAACACTGCAAGATTGGAAGAATGAGAACTCAAGGAGCAAGTGGACATGGGTCTGTTAGAAGATAAGGGCAGGAAGCAGGTGCCACAGGATAATGACTGGGCTCCTGGCTTTAATCTAAGTATAGTGGGAAATCAGTGGAGAGTCTAAACAGTGACTATCTGACCACTTTATCTTTAAAAACCAGTCAGATTACTGTGGAAGACATCAGTGGATATAGGAAAGTCAGTTAGGGGACTGACACTTTCCCTGGGAGAAGACAGAAATGGCTTCCCAGAGGGTACAGAGATAAAGAGAAAAGAAAAAAAAACACCTCAACAATCATCACAGTACCTTGAATCTCCAGTACACATCAACTGGCTCATAACCTGGGAGGATGTGTCAAATACCTGCTACCCTGCTTCATGTACCCCCAGGCCTCTCAGAAAATGGCAGCTCCCATCCCCAACACCAAAACCTAGAAGGCCAGAAACCCTTGTCACACCAGCTGTCAAAAGGGGTATCTTTGAAAGCAGGAACTCACAGTCCCAGGGGTTCCCGACACGGATCTGTGCATAGGCCTTCTTGAGTCTGTTTACAACTTCATCATGGATGCTCTCATGCAGAAACTGAGTGAAGAAATAGTCAGGGGACGAGCACAAGAAAATGGACAAGTTTTTAATCAAGTAATGATTTCCTCAATAATACAGATCAATAACTACTGAATTACTGAAGTCTCTGAAAGGAGAAGCAAAGAAAACCTTTAACTATCTATCTTCTAATTTAAATATCAACTACATGAAAATATTCATCTGTTCTATGTCTTTATCAAGTTTTTAAAGACATGCCTGCTAAACTATACAAATCCATTATTCTTGTGTTTGCTTTAGAGAATTGATCATCTGAATTAGACTTGCATACACCTGTCCCACACTACAACTCCGAGTCTTAGTAAACACATAAGAGTTGGGTGAAGCCAACCTCTTCTAAGTCACAGAAGCACTTAGTCTCAAGGCCAGGTAGGTTCCAGACAGCATTAAAAGGCCTCAACAAGATTAGAAAGGCTCACATTCTTACAGTGCACTGTGGGATACAAGCCTATGCCATGTTCCTAGTAACAGGCATGAACTGGCCAAACTATTAAATCACTCATTCTCGGTTGAATCTCCATGTAGCAAACTGTCACTCTCAGACTAGACATGGAGAGGTCATTAGTGCTGGAAAGTTTTCTCCACATGGCTGACTGTTGCTATGGATACCAATCTGGGTAATGACTAATTGTGTTCTAAATATGAAGCATGGCTGTGTACATTTGCTCCCAGACTCAAAAGTGGGGTGAACAGAGAAATGCCTGTCTTTCACAGCATTTCACATTCTACCAGGAAATTAAGGCTGTCTCCCCCACCCCACACACACTCCCCTCAAGTAAGAGCCTCATTCTAGCCCAGGCTGACCTGGAATCTACTATGTAGTCTCAGGCTGGCCTCGAAACACAGTGATTCTCCTATCTCTGCCTCCCAAGTGCTGGGAATAAAGGCTTAACACCACCATGCCTGGCTTATTTTTTTTATTTTTTGAGGCAAAGTCTTATTATGTAGACAAAGCTGGCTTCATACTTGTGATCTTCCTGCCTCAGCCTCCCAGTGCTGAGATTATGGGCATGAGGCACCACACCTAGCTCAGGACATGATTATTTGTAATACCCTAGAATGTTTCTCAGTTTGAAGATGTTTAATGTAATTTAGTGTGCAAGTAAACTAAGTTATGAACACTATGAATATTGTATCCCAGATATTTTGTGAAAAATGCAAGAAGAAATAATATGAGAGCTAAAGACTACATCTTCATGTGTCACTGTGTTCTGAGTATTTCAGATTATCAGTCTTGTGACTATAAATGAGAATGAAAACCTAGACCAGTCCTATAACTGAAATGTAGCTTTTAATTGGAAATGAAAAGCTCAATTAAAAAATAGCAAATGTAGCCAAATTTTGCACCCAGCTAAAACTTACTTCTAGTAATCTTTCAGTACTAAGAGAGTCATGAGAAATCAAGGTTGTTATCTCTAAACTGCAAGTCAACCCAAGTATATAGTAGATTCATCTTCTCACATCCCACACACTGAAGCTAACCTTACACACACTTATTACTAGTCTGTCCTATATATTTGCATATAATAAACATTACACATAATATATAATTATTATATATATAGTATATATAGTATATGTATATGTATACTATACACACACACATATATAGTAGTACCTAGGTACTACAGGTGTGCACCACCACCAGCTCAAAGTACATATTTATCAGAAAGAACACACACAAGAGTCATTTGCTTCTCAATAAGCCATGTCACATTAGGTCAAATGTGAGACTTAATACCACAATTTAATGTATGAAAAAGCAAAGTTCACATTTAGCTAACAGCTTTAAGATATTTCAGCTTGTCTTATTCTCTAGATGTCACTGGTCCATGCCACCTAAGAAGTATGACAGAAAACATGCATTACTTCCCAATCTATCTCCCATCAGTCAGTTGTTCATGATCACTGCAAGCTACCTGCCAGCAGCATGGTATAGGAGGGCTATGCATTTGTTACCTGTGTCTATGGAATGTATTTCTCTAGCAAAACTTCAATAGACCCCCACTCAACAGAATTCATTAGAATGTTATGTTTAAAAAGCAGTTCAGGGCTGGAGAGATGGCTTAGTGATTAAGGCACTTGCCTGCAAAGACTAAGGACCCAGGTTCAATTCCCCAGTAAGCCAGATGCACAAGGTGGCACAACTGTCTGGAGTTCATTTGTAGTGGCTGGAGGCCCTGGCATGTCCATTCTATCTGCCTTCCCCTCCAATAAATAAATAAATAAAGTTTTTTTGTTTTTTTTTTTTTTTTCTGATCAAGGCTCAGGTTTATTCAGGCAAACATAAGCTTATATACAGAAGATAGAACTTTTTAGACAATGCCTATGTGCCTAAGGTCAGCTTCACCAGGATCGTATGTTCCTAGTATTTTTAAAAAATTAAAAAAGCAGTTCAGCCAGGCATGGTGATACACACCTTTAATCCCAGCACTCAGGAAGCAGAAAGAAGTAGGAGGGTCACCATGAGTTTGAGGCCAGTCTGAGACTACATAGTGAATTCAGGTCAGCCTGGGCTAGAGTGAGACCCTACCTTAAAAAAAAAAAAAGAGCATTTCATTCTCACATGCACATGTGAATATACTCACCAGTCGCCTCGCAGTGGTACACCTCTGGCCAGCTGTCCCCACAGCAGCAAAGAGAGCTGATGGAATCACCAAGCTGAGATCTGCATCCTCAAAAGCTTAAAGATAAATACACCCACATCAGTGTGTGGAGAAGACAGTAAAGGCATCTCCTGACTGGTATAAAATGACATCTTTGGAAAGTACAAGAACAACAAAACTACTGCAAAGCAGTAACATTCACACTGCAGAAACACATGTACATGGCAAAGAACACTTTTCATCTGGACAAGAACATATGACAAGTGATGAGGTCTACAACCTTTACCCAAATACACAAGTACACTGAACTCCGTCTGTCATCTCTATTCCAGACATGGTCTGAGCTTCCTCTGCATTATACTGAGGATACATCTCCCATCAGCTTATCTACCCCAGCCCCAACACCATGGCCTATTTTGATGCCAGCTTCTCTCAGTCCACAAAGAGGAAAATGTAACCTCTCTACTACAGCATTCCATAAAACCCCACAAGCTCTGGAACCAGCTGAGCCTTAGTCACTTCCTATTGCTACATAGCCCCTGCATTAGACGGCCTATCTCTCTGCTTCTGGAAGATATCAAGGACCTTTCCAGTTTCCCCTTTTCCAAGAGACCAGGGCAATGTCACTTAAAAATCCCCACTCTATCTTTCCTCTTGTATCCTCAGAAGGAAAAAATTAGCACAATCCTTACAAGGTTAATCTTTCCACTTATATTTTTTATAATCCCTCCCTTCTCATGCTGTCTAGAAACTTACATCCACCATTCTCTCTTAAGTTTTCAATGAAACCCTCCAACCTAACACTGTCCTCAGACCATAATGAGTGTTAAGAAGTAGTTTGTGCATAGAACAGACTTCTTGCTGGGCATGGTGGCACGCGCCTTTAATCCTAGCACTCAGGAGGCAGAGGTAAGAAGACCACTGTGAGTTCTAGGCCACCCTGAGACTCCATAGTGAATTCCAGGTCAGCCTGGGCTAGAGTGAGACCCTACCTCAAAAAACAAAAAAAAGAAAAACAGACTTCTTATCCATTGTCACTACTTTTTCTTTTTTAGTTTTTTTTTTTAGATTTTTTTTTTTATTTATTGCAGTCAGAGAGGGAGGGAGAGAGACAGAAAGTGAGAATGGGTGTGCCAGGGCTTCTAGCCACTGCAAATGAACTCCAGATGCAGGTGCCACAATGTGCATCTGGCTTATGTGGGACCTAGAGAATCGAACCTGGGTCCTTAGGCTTCGCAGGCATGCGCCTTAACAGCTAAGCTATCTCTCCAGCCCCAGTTTCTACTTTCTGTAGTGGTATTAGTTCAACTGATTTTTTCTTCCAATGCTGGGGACTAAGCCTAATGTTTTTATAACCACTCTATTACTGAGCTAAACCCCCAGCCCCTATGCAACTTAAGCCTCAGTTTCCTCATCTGTAAAAAGTAATAATGTCTGGCATCCTAACAGAGAGAAGAGGTTAAAGAAACCTCAGTGTGCTTTGAGGTCCGATGGACAGCACAGCCATCAACACCTGCCACTTGCTAGCTTGTCATTTTACTACGATCTGTTTTAAGTCTCAGAGTGCAACCTTCAGACGAGGCCAACAGCAGGAGCCTCTTCCTGGAGCTCCTGTGGGGACTGAATGAAACAATGCACATAACATGGGTGAACACAGTACCTGGCAGACAGCCCACGCCCACCAAATGCTAACTACACTTGTGAATGGAGTTTCTCCTTAGCTAGATTACACATTCATCTGGGACAAGCCCCTCACCATGCACTTTGTTTGGTTTTGTTTTTAATTTTTCGAGATGGGGACTCATGTAACCCAAGCATGCCTCAAACTCACTAGGTAGCTAAAAATTGAATTCCTGATCCTCTCACTTCCCTCTCTTGGTATTACAAGCATGAACCACTGTGTACTTTCTAAGTCTCAGATGTATACAACCATATATAGGCATTTAAACCTGAAGCCAATATAGAAATTGCTACACTTCTATTATATCCCAAGAGTATTTCCTTTTAGGGTAAAAAAAAAAAAAAAAAAAAAAACAATTGAAAAAGAAATAAGAGAAATCTTTAAGTTTACAGATAAATGATTATTCAAAAATGCCTAAAGGAAGTATTCTTTCCTAACATAAAAGCCCAAAATACTTCACTGAAAAAATCAATTAAGGGCAGGAGAGATGGCTTAACTGTTAAGGCACTTGCCTGCAAAGCCTAAGGACCAAGGCTCAATTCCCCAGTACCCATGTAAGGCAGATGCACAAGGTGGTGCATGCATCTGGAGTTTGTCTGAAGTAGCTGGAGGCCCTGGTGTGTCCATATATTTTAAAAATATATTTTTAAATCAATTAAGCCAGGCATGGTGTCATACACCGTTAACCCTTGTACTTGGAATGCAGAGGTAAGAGGATCATTATGAGGTCAACTTGGGCTACAGCGAGACCTACCTCAAAAAAACAAAAACAAAAAATCAATGGGCAAGCCAGGCGTGGTGGCACATGCCTTTAATCCCAATACTCAGGAGGCAGAGGTAGGAGGTTGACTAAGTTTGAGGCCACCCTGAGACTACATAGGAACTCTAGGTCAGCCTGGACTAGAGTGAAACCCTAAAAAAAAAATACTTTAAAAAATTATGAGCCCTAAGAGTGTAACATCTGCTGCTGTCTGGCTAAATATATACTATGCTCACCAAACTGCCCAGTAAGCACTTCTCTTAATGTTCATACTCATATGTTAATGCTACTCTCACTTTTGGCTACAGAACCTTCTCTTTTCAGATGGCAATAACCTTGGGATGATTCAGGAGGCACCATGGTGCTGAGAAGAAGTGACAAAGGAGTGCTCAGCACTGAAATATCTCAATCACACCTTCCATGACTCAGGGTCCATTGCGGAAGAGGCAGTGGAAAGAATGTAAGAGCCAAAGGAAGGGTAGGACTCCTTACAACATGCTCCTCCAAACACAAAATGGCTTACCCATGACCTCACAGGGCCTGACACTACCTACACAAGACCATCATACTAGGAAGAAAAGATCAAGACATCAAAATAAAAAAGAGACTGATTGAGAGGGGGTGGGGATATGATAGAGAGTGGAGTTTCAAAGGGGAAAGTGGGGGGAGGGAGGGAATTAAAATCACGGGATATTGTTTATAATTATGGAACTTGTCAATAAAAAAATTTAAAAAAAAACACTAACCCAAGGGACCTCTGTTCAATTCTCCAGGACCCACGTAAGTCAGATGCACAAGGTGACACATGCATCTGGAGTTTGTTTGCAATGGCTGGAGGCCCTGGCATGCCCATTCTCCCTCTCTCTGCCTCTCTCTCTCTCTCTTCTCCCTCCCTCCCTCCCTCTCTCTCAAATAAATAAATAAAAATACAATAATTTAAAAATAAATCATGCTGGACGTGGTGGCGCACGCCTTTAATCCCAGCACTCAGGAGGCAGAGGTAGGAGGATTGCCGTGAGTTCGAGGCCACTCTGAGACTCCATAGTGAATTCCAGGTCAGCCTGGGCTGGAGTAAGACCCTATCTTTAAAAACCAAAAAAATAAATAAATAAATAAATAAATAAATAAATAAATGTTTCTTAAACCTAAAAGAATCAGCAAATCATCTGAGTCACTTAGTTATTCTAAAGAAACACGTAGCCAGTTTTAAGAGAACAAGAGGGGGAAAAACATGAAAAAATGCAACAATACATTCAACAGAAGTCTCTACACAGGTTCTAAGCCCTAATAGCATTTTGTCAACATGAATCCTTTTTTCTTAGTTCTCTCTACCCTTAACCCAAGCTTGTGTCCTATCTTGTAAGTTAAATTGCTAAACATGGGAGCTGGGTCTCTCATAAAAAGGGGTATTTTTAGGGCTGGAGAGATGGCTTAGCGGTTAACCGCTTGCCTGTGAAGCCTAAGGACCCCGGTTTGAGGCTCGGTTCCCCAGGTCCCACGTTAGCCAGATGCACAAGGGGGCGCACGCATCTGGAGTTCCTTTGCAGAGGCTGGAAGCCCTGGCGCGCCCATTCTCTCTCTCTCTCTCTCTGTCTTTCTCTCTGTGTCTGTTGCTCTCAAATAAATAAATAATTTAAAAAATTTTAAAAAAAAAAGGGGGTATTTTTAAAAAATTTTCTATTTTCAAGATGACTGAGGACATATGATACAGAAAACAAAAAGGGGGCAACCTTACCAACAATGGCATTGTTTCCTCCAAGCTCTAATAAACTTCTTCCTTCAAAAAACAATCATAAATACAAGTTAATTCCAATTTCAGTATTTACTACACATTGCAACAGGGCCTCACACTTTAGCCATCCAAGTTATCTTTTTATTCTGGGTTTTCTTTTTTTTCTTTTAGTGGCAATATTAGGGATCAAACCTATGGCCTTGAATATGCTAGGCAAATGTTCTACCACTGATCTATCCCACCAGTCCATACTTTTAAATTTACTTTCTAATGAATAAAGCAGCTTAACTATTACATATTAATGTAAATGTTCTGAATTGGATATGGATACACATACTATGGTTATATGACAGAATGTATTCTCAGGAAACACACTAAAAATAGACATATCTTCAACTACCCCACAAACAACCCAATTATATGGGCACACTGTAGATGTAGATTTGTACTGGTGAATGTGTATATGCACATATATGTACATTTCTAGAGAGAAAATGCCAAAGGAAAAAAATATAGCCAGGCATGGTGGTGCATGCCTCTAGTCCCAGCACTTGGGAGGCAGAGGTAGGAGAATCTCTCTGAGTTCAAGGCCAGCCTGGGACTACATACTGAATTCTAGGTTAGCCTGGGCCACAGTGAGACTCTACCTTGAAAAACAAAAATTTAAAAAATTAAAAAAAAGGGCTGGAGAGATGGCTTAGCGGTTAAGCGCTTGCCTGTGAAGCCTAAGGACCCCGGTTCGAGGCTCGGTTCCCCAGGTCCCACGTTAGCCAGATGCACAAGGGGGCGCACGCGTCTGGAGTTCGTTTGCAGAGGCTGGAAGCCCTGGCGCGCCCATTCTTTCTCTCTCCCTCTATATGTCTTTCTCTCTGTGTCTGTCGCTCTCAAATAAATAAATAAAAAATTTAAAAAAAAAAAAATTAAAAAAAAAAAACTAAGTCACAGGATGGAGAGATGGCTTAGCAGTTAAGTGCTTGCCTGTGAAGCGTAAGGACTCTGGTTTGAGGCTCAATTCCCCAGGACCCACATAAGCCAGATGCATAAGATACATGCATCTGGAGTTCATTTGCAGTGGCTGGAGGCCCTGGTGCACCCATTCTCATTCTCTCTCTCTCTCTCTCTCTGCCTATTGCTCTCAAATAAATAAAATTTTTTTTAAAACTAAGAATTGAGAGGGGGAGGGGATATGATATAGAGTTTCAAAGGGGGAAAGTGAGGGGAGGGAGGGAATTACCATGGGATATTGTTTACAATTATGGAAGTTGTCAATAAAAAAAATTTTTTTAAACACTAAGTCAGGGCTGGAGTGATGCCTTAGTGGTTAAGGTACTTGCCTGCCAAGCCTAAGAACCCAGGTTCGAATACCCAGTGCCCACGTAAGCCAGATGCACAAGGTGGCACATGTATCTAGAGTTTGCCATGATTAGAGGCCCTGGTGGACCCATTCTCAATCTGTCCCCCTCCCCCAAATAAATAAATACTTTTAAAGAAAAAGAAAAAAAGAACTGTAAGTTGGTATAAACCCATCCTTTCCATTAGCTGCTTCTGTTCAGGTGTTTTGTCCCAGCAGTGAGAAGGTAACAGCTATACAAGATAAGAAAGGTCAGAGGTGTGGTGATAGCTCAAGGCCCTGGGTTTGACGTCTAGCACTGGAAAAAGTAAAATCATTTCAGCTACTCTACCATGATGGCACACCAGATTTTACTTAGTTGTTCAATACTCAATTCAATAATCAATTTGTTGGGGGTTGGAGAGACGGCTCACTGGTTAAGGCACTTGCCTGCAAAGCCTTGCGACCAGGGTCAATTCCCCAGTACCCACGTAGAGCAAGATGCACACAATGGCATATGCATCTGGAGTTTGTTTGCAGTGGCTAGAGGCCCTAACATGCACATTCTCTTCTATCTCTGTGTTTATGTAAATGAATGAATAAAAATACATATAGAAAATAAAACAGTTGTTGGTAGTTGCCAGTTTTTCGATTATCTGCTTAGGTCAGGGCTCAAGTATATGACTATCCAGAATTCTGACATACAATGCCAATGCACTCATGTTCCAGAAAAGTTACACAACACTCTCAATAGTAGTCTTATCTTATGTTCTCAGAACAAACATTTGAGATTTGTCTCAGATTTATAGATATATATTTCCTGCTTTTAGCCATGTTTTCTTTAACAGTTAAGCACTCACTGGATATCAATCATGAGGGGATGTGACTCTTATTATCAGAAGCTTCTGCCTCCTACATCTGCTCTAGCTTCTGCAGAAAGGGCTGATTGGATCACAGCTTACTGGCTACATCACGGCACTATGCTAGACCTTAAGGAAAAAAAGGAAACAAGAGTCTACTCTAACAGAAGATGAGTGGTATCTCCTGCCTGCCTGCTAGTGAAATCTGGCAGACAAGTAGGACCAGCACTTCTTGTGCCTCTTCACCCTCCCTCGGCTGCTCGCTAGCTACACTCCTAACCTCCAGAGTCCTCCTAAGCAAAACCACCGATAAACGATAAACGGAGGACAGCCAAACACACTTAAACAGTTGTAATTTGCCGGGCATGGTGGAGCACACCTTTAAGCCCAAACTTGGGAGGCAGAAGCAGGAGGATTAATTGTGAGTTCAAAGTTAGCTGGGGCCTACAATGTGAGATCTAGGTCAGCCTGGGCTAGCGTGAGACCCTAGCACGAGAAACTAAAGTTGCAATTATAATGATATGACTTAAGCAAGAACAACAAGCTACTGCTTTGCCTGAGGAGGAAAGGGAAGAAGTTGAAATCTGCTAATGGAAATAATGATACAAATGATGCTGAGCTCTGGTCCCTGTAACTGATGTCTTGCTATCTGTTCCTGCCATACCTCCCCACCATAAAGAGATGAAAAGACTTCCCCTCAAAACTGCAAGCTAAGCCATCCCTCCAGCCCTAACTTTATTTTTTTAATATTTTTATTATTTGTGAGGTGAGAGAGAATGAATGGATGCACCAGAGCCCCTTGCTACTACTAAAGAACTCCAGATGCATGCACCAATATGTGTATCTATCTGGCTTTATGGGGGTACTGGGGAACTGAACCCTGCAGACAGGCTTTGGAAGCAAGTACCTTCAACTACTGAGTCATTTCTCAAGCCCAACTTCAACTCTGAAGATGACTTGAACTAAATTTCATTTAGCCCACTACCCTACTAATATAAAATTATCCTAATTTTTCAAAAATATACATTAAAGAAACTATGATTTATAGTTTCATAAGCTAGTAAATAAATACTATCTATATCTTTAATGAGCAACTAAAAGAGAAATAATTGAAAATTTTAAAGCTCGCTTATTCTTTAAAATATACTGTCAAGGTTATAAAAATAAGACAGTTGATATATTTTGTTAAAAAATACAAGTCATCACAAGGCTACGGGCAGCTGGGGTCCTGACATTAATTGCACTGCACTCACAGCTCACCTGGAAAGAATCAGCATCTTTATGACATCAATTAGTCTCACGCCGTGAAAATGTTGACGCCTTTCCACTTACTTACATCTTAATTTCTTTCAAAACTACTTTAAGGTACTTTGTCAAAAGACACTTCTTACGTTAAATTCATCTATAAACATTTTATTCTTTTTGATGCTTCCATAAATGGATTTTTTTAAATTTCATCTTTTTTGTTACCATACAGATATGTCAACTGATTTTTTTTAAATCTTGTATCTTGCAGCCTTATTGACTTATTATTTGCTCAAACAGCTTTTATAAACTTTCTACTTAAAATTAATGCCTGCATAGGAAAGCAGCTAGTAGATTAACAAATCTAGTCTCACTATACACTGGGGTTTACAATCTAAATTCAGCCTAATTGCCAAAAATATAAGTGAAAGTTAAATATAGGTAATAATTCTAGGGGCCTGGAGAGATGGCTTAGCAAAGGCATTAGCCTACAAAGCCAAAGAATCCTGGTTCAATTTTCCAGGACCCATGTAAGCCATATGCACAAGGGGGCACATGCATCTGGAGTTCGTTTGCAGTGGCTGGAGGCCCTGGCATGTGTGTGTGTGTGTCTCTCTCTTTCTCAAATAAATAAATAAATAAATAGATAAAAAATATTTTTTTAAATTTCATACACATGCTAGATGACTTTTTTAAGTTGCCCAACAGGTCAGGTAAAATTTGGAAAATATTTTTATATGATTATACTATTAACTCCTAAAGAGAAAATAGTATTTCTTCTACATAAAATTGTGCTCCCTATATATGACTAATAGTTAACTATTACATCCCTTTATATGGGTATTTAGCTAAACATGGCCTATATCTCCATGGAAAGAAATAAGGAGGGCTCCAGGTGTAGTGGAACACACCTTTAATCCCAGAACTCAGGAGGCAGAGGTAGGAGGATCACTGTGAGTTTGAGGCCACCCTGAGCCTACACAGTGAATTCCAGGTCAGCCTGGGCTAGAGTGAGACCCTACCTTGAGAAAAAAAAAAAAAAAAAAAGGAAAAAAAGAAAGAAGGAGGGAAAAAACTTAGCTATCACATTCTCATTTTTTGGTGTTTTTTCTTGTTTTTTTTGGTTTTTCAAGGTAGGATCTCACTCTGGTCCAGGCTGACCTGGAATTAACTCTGTAGTCTCAGGGTGGCCTTGAACTCACGGTGATCCTCCTACCTCTGCCTCCCGAGTGCTAGGATTAAAGGCATGCGCCACCACATTCTCATTTTTAAAAAATATTTTATTTATCTGAGAGAGAGAAAGAGGCAGAGACAGAGAGAAAGAGAGAGAAAGAGAGAATGGCACACCCACACCTCTAGTCACTGCAAACAAACTCCAGATGCATGTGCCACCTTGTGCATCTGGCTTACATGGGTACTGGGGAATCAAACCTTGGTCCTTAGGCTTTGCAGACAAGCGCCCTAACTGCTAAGCCATCTCTCCATCCCACACCACATTTTTAAAAAGAATTTTTTATTATTTATTTAAGAGACAGGGAGAGATCAATCAATCATGGGCACACCAGAGCCTCCTGCCCCTGAACTCCAGATGCATGTGCCAATTTATGCATCTGACTCTACTGGGAACTTGAACCCAGGCTGTCAGGCTTTTGAGCATTTAACCACTGAGCCATCTTTCCAACCCCCAGGCCCATATTTCTGAGAGACTCAAACTCTCATTATAAAGCCAATACTTACCAAACCTCTCCTGCACCATCAGGGCCACCTGTTTGCCCACCCGAGTGCTCCCGGTGAAGGACAGCAAGTTCACACGCTCATCTCTGGCCATTGCTGTGCTGCAGGGAACAGACACAGTCAACCAAGCAGAAAAAAACAGAGAAGACAGCATCCAATAGCACCAGCTACAAGCACTGACATGGGCTCTTGGCAAGACAGTCAGTCGAGACTATAAGGAATTCTGTCCCAAAAGCATGCGGTAAAGTCCCCATGAAAATAAAATAACTTTTTCATAAGTAGAGCCATATGGAAAAATGGGCTAACGTTTTTTTGTGAACTGTCAGTAACATCTAGAAAAAGCTGTTAGTTCAGGAAGAAAGTTTTTCTTGTATGAAGAGAGTGAACAACACAGTCCTTAGCTGATCACTCACCCATAATCCATAATATGCTTCCTTTGAGAATCAAAAACAGACTAGGGGAAATGGCTCAGCAGTCCACTTCCTTGCAAAGCTTGCTGGCTTGGGTTTGAATCCCCAGCACATAAAGCCAGATGAAAACAGTGGCATCTGAAGCCACAGTAGACTCTGGTGTGTATACACCACACACACACTATACACACACACACACACACACACACACACACACACACACTAATTTTTAAAAACCTTTTTTTAAAAAAGCACTTAAAACAGGTAGGCCTGGTGACATAGACCTATAATCACAGTTATATGGAAAGATGAAGAAGGAAGACTGCAAGTTCAAGGCCAGCCCTGGGCAAGTTAGTGAGATGCTGGGCTGGGCATTATGGCACTCAGCTTTAATCCCAGAACTTGGGAATCTGAGGCAGGAGGACTGCTGTGAGTTCAAGGCCAACCTGGGGCTGCAAAGTGAGTTCCAGGTTAGCCTGGACTAGGAGGATATCCTGCCTCAAAAGAAAAATAAATACGAAATAAAACAAAAACAGGTACTGCGGAGACAGTTCAATGGATAAAGCATGAGTACCTGACTTTGGTAAATCCATGTAAAACCAGATGCTGTGGCCCAAGTGTCTGTAATTCCTATGTACAGTAATTCCTATGTACAGTAATTCCTATGTACAGTGAGGAGAGGTAGAAAAGGAAACTCATCTAGAAGCCTGAAGGCCAGCCAGCCTAGCAGACACAGCCCAGTGACCAATGAGAGACCTTGCCTTAAACATGCGGAAGGTGAGGACTCACACCTGAAGATGTCCTTGAGCCTCCACACATGAGCAAAAGCCTGCCCACGCTCATACACACAAACACACGCCAAAAGAAATGAAATAAAATTTAAAAAATTAAAACGAAAATAGGTCTGGTACCTAGCTCGGCAGTAAAGCACTTGCCTAGCATGTGTGAGTCCCTAGGTCCAATTCCCAGTACTAAGGTGTGGGAGAGGGAGCAAGAGGAATTCAACATATTCACAGCATTCAGGAGAAGGGAGCAGAAGAACTGGGCTCAAGACCAGTCTGGGCTACACTGGGAGACCCTGTTGAAAGAAATAAATATCACAAAAAAAGACAGTTGCAAGGACACATCCTATAGAAACCTCAGCAAGACAGACTTAATATATTTTATTTATTTGAGAGAGAGAGGAAGAGGCTGAGAGGGAGAGGGAGAGAGAGGAGAAAATGGGCACACCAGGGCCTCCAGCCACTGCAAATCAAACTCCAGACACATATGCCTCCTTGTGCATCTGGCCTATGTGGGTTCTGGGAAATCAAACCCAGGTCCTCAGGCAAATGCCTTAACTACTAAGCCATCTCCCCAGCCCAGCAAGGCTGACTTAAAAAGGCTATGCTTATCAGGCATGGTGGTGCACACCTTTAATCCTAGCACTCGGAAGGCAAAAGTAGGAGGACCGATGTGAGTTCAAGACCAACCTGAGACTACATAGTGAATCCCAGGTCAGCCTGGGCTAGAGATCCTACCTCAGGAAAGAAAAAAAAAAAAAAAAAAAAGCAGGCTATGCTTACATGATAATGCCAGGGTGTCTTCAGGAACAAATTGTACATGGGAAAATCCCTTAATCCAAAAAGATATCTCTAAAATTCACCTTCATGATTAACACAACAGATCTGTCCAAAAATACAAACTCATAGACACAGAAAAGATACTAGTGGTAGTCAGAGACTGGGGTATAGGACAATGGGAACTGACTGCTGACAGGCATGGGGTTTCCTTCTGGGACAATTTAAACATCATGAAATAAGATACTGATAGTGGCACAATACTGCATCTTCTAAAAGCTACTTGTGGTGGTCTGAATGCACATTTCCCCCCATAGCCTCCAGTATTTCTGTGTAAGCTTTCTACCTAGACTCCAGCAGGTAAGGTACGTCACTGGGGACAGACCTTGGGTTTAGCCTACTGTGTGGCTAGACCCCGCTTGTGCTTACTGTTCTCTCTCTCCTTCTGTGGAAGATGTGTGATAAAGTGAGCCAACTTTCAATGCTCCAATGGAGCTTCCCCTCTAAAGTGTGAGTCTGAGCCTGGTGTGGTGGCATATGCCTTTAATCCCAGCACTTGGGAGGCAGAGTTAAGAGGTAGGAGGATCGCCATGAGTTCGAGGCCACCCTGAGCCTCCATAGTGAATTCCAGGTCAGCCTGGGCCAGAGTGAGACCCTACCTCAGAAAAAAAATAAATAAATAAAAATAAAGTGTGAGTCTGAAAAAAACCCTTTCCTCTCATAAGCTGCTTCTTGTCAGATTTTTTTTATTTACTTATTAGAGAAAGGGGAGAGGAGTGGGCACACCAGGGCCTCTAGGTCATCTCTTCAACCCCCCAAGTTTTGGTGTCTTTTTAAAAAAAATGTTATTTTTTAATATTTTATTTTATTTATTTATTTGACAGCTAGAAGGAAAGAGGGAGGGAGGAGAGGGGAGGGGGAGACAGAGAGAGAGAATGGGCATGCCAGGGCCTCCAGCCACTGCAGACAAATTCCAGACACGTGCATCCCCTTGTGCATATGGCTAACATGGGTCCTGGGGAATCAAACCTGGGTTCTTTGGCTTTGCAGGCAAGCGCCTTAAGTGCTAAGCCATTTCTCCAGCCCCAAAATATGTTATTTCATTTTTATTTATTTACTTGAGAGAGAGAGAGAGAGATAGAAATAGGCAGGTGGGGGGGGGGGAGAGAGAGAGAGAGAGAGAGAGAGAGAGAGAGAGAGAGAGAGAGAGAGAATGGACATGTCAGAGCCTCCATCTGCTGCAAATGAACTCCAGATGCATGCACCCCTGTAACAGACAGCTTCAGGTTCACTGAGATGAACTTTCAGACCAGGCAGTTATGGAGGAAGGGATTTATTAAGCTTACAGATCCAGGGGAAGTTTCATAATAGCAGAAGAAGCTGGCCTGCCTTCACAGGCCCAAGCAGACAGAGAGAAGCACAAGCCTAAAGGTCAAAAGCCACAGCACACTTCAGGAACTCCAGCTAGGCACACTTTGCATTTCTTTAGATTGAAATCTGAAACCCACCACCACACCTTAAGATCACCCAGTGACATTGCCCCCAGCAGGTGGCTACAGATGCAAACTACAAACAAACAACTAAATATATTGGGGGCCATCTATTCTATTAAAACCACCACAACCCCCTTGTGCGTCTGGCTTACATGAGCCCTAGGGAGTTGAACCTGGGTCCTTTGGCTTTGCAGACAAGTGCCTTAACCGCTAAGCCATCTCTCCAGCCCCTGTCAGATGTTTTGTCCCAGCAATGAAGACCACAACAGGAGCTGGAGCGCAGCTCAGTGGAAAGCACTTGCCAAACCTTCATAAGGCCCCAGGTTCAATGCCATGTACCACCTCAAAATGTTTCAGGCCATTGCCAAGGGTCTTGGTTGCCCACCAGAACTAGATGGTAAGACCCTACTGTTGAAGGCTCCACATGCTTGGGTTGCAGGTCACTGAAAAACAAGCTACAGCTGAGCTGGAAGCCTCCTCCTTGTTGACTAGCTGTCAGAAAGCTGGAAAGAGCTGTGTAGCCCATTGGGGAAGAAAGGTCATCAAAGGTCTCAACCAGCAGTGGGCCCTGTAAGCTTTACAGCTGGCCAGTCAGGCCAAATGTACCAACTGGTGCGATGGTGGTGTGTCTGTTATGAGGGAAGCCAACTGCTCTCTGAATCTGAGGCCAGCTTCATGAGAGGGAATGGTACTGCAAACCTAATCAAATCCTATGGCATGGGAGATCATAAGCCTTAGGGGGAAATTATTACTGTTTTCTGGCTGGATTCCTATATTGTGCCCACCAAACTGCCCTCTAAGCACTTTTTTAAAAAAATTTATTTATTTTTATCCATTTATTAGACACACAGAGAGAGGCAGAGAGAAATAGAGAGAGAGAGAGAATGGGCATGCCAGGGCCTCTAGCCACTGCAAACGAACTGGAGACGCACGTGTCATCTTGTGTGAATGGCTTAAGTGGGTCCTGGGGAATTGAACCTGGATCCTTTGGCTTTGCAGGATAATGCCTTAACTGCTGAGCCATCCCTCCAGCCATTTCTTTGTTTCTTTGAGGTAGGGTCTCACTCTAGCTCAAGCTGACCTGGAATTCACTATGTAGTCTCAGGGTGCCCCTGAACTCACAGTGGTCCTCCTACCTCTGCCTGCCAAGTGCTGGGATTAAAGGTGAGTACCACCACACCCAGCCTTCTAAGCAATTTTTATGTTTATGTCCATATATTAATGCCACTCTCACTTTTGGTTAGAGAAGCTCCTCTTTTCAGATGGCAGTAACCACTGGGTTGACTCAAAGGTCACCACAGTGCTGAGAAGTAACAGTGGGGTGTTCAGCACTAAAGAAGACATCTCTATCATACCCTCCAAGGCTCATGAACAATTGTGGAAGAGGCAGAAATAATGTTAAGAGCTCAAGGAAGGAGAAGAGTGTACAGACACAAAGTAGCATTGATATTTATGACCTTACAGTGGCTGATACCCCACATAACAGGAGGGAAAAAAATGATGACATCAGCTAGGCATGGTGGCGTACATCTTTAATCCCAGCACTTGGGAGGGAGAGGTAGGAAGGCCACCCTGAGACTACATAGTGAATTCCAGGTCAGCCTGAGCTAGCGTGAGACTCTACATCAGAAAACAAACAAAAAAAAAAAAAAAAAAAAAATGACATCAGAGTAGGAGAGAGATAAGTTGGAAGGGAGTCAATGAAGGGGGAATTTGGGAGGGGGAAAAAGGTGGTGGTGAGAGGGGATTATGATCATGGTATACCATCTATATGTATGGAGGTTGTCAATAAAAAAAAAAAAATTTAAGCCGAGAGTGGTGGCGCACGCTTTTAATCCCAGCACTTGGGAAACAGAGATAGGAGGATCACCATGAGTTTGAGGCCACCCTGAGACTACATGGTGAATTCCAGGACAGTCTGGACTAGAGTGAAACACTACCTCAAAAAGAAAAAAAAGAAAGTTCAGTATCTAAAAAGACAGGTATTACCCTCCAGGAAAGGTTATGAGTTATTAATAAAGTAAGACTAGCCTCACCTCCTTAACTGCACTCAGTTTTATTATTGTTCCTGTGTCATGGGAGTCTAGTCAATCAACCTGGGGTCCTTCCACAGAGAGGTGCACCCCATCTAGTCACCTACCCAATATCTGCTCCACCACACGTCAAGGAACAAATCGCACCAGGCAGCTGGTTGGCCTCTAGTACCCTGGCTACAATCCTAGGAAAGAAAAGTGAACATGAAGTCAGCCAACAGCTCTACTGCTTAAGACGTTTTCTTTGAATGAGGAAGAAATGCTAATCACATGACTTTCCTTTCTCAATTTTCTTTCCCCCTCCTCACCTCACACAGGCAGACCAGCAGTTCTCATGTACTACAGACAAGGTTTGCTAACATTGACAGGAAGATCTCATTTTTTCTAAATGAATCTTTTTTGTTTTGTGTGTGGCGGGACGTGCATGTGTGTACATGTGTCCGTGTGTGGGAGCACATGCACCCATGACTGTATAGAAGCCAGAGGATAAGAGCCAGTGCCTTCCTTAGTTACTCTCCACCTTATTCTGTGAGACAGGGTTACTCACTAAGGCTAGAGCTCACAGATTCTGCTAGTCTAGCTAGACAGCTTGTCCTGGGGATCCACCCATCTCCCACTCCTCAGTGCTTTCTCTGAGACACGGCTGCTCGGTGAAGCTAGAGCTCACAGATTCAGCTAGACAGCTTGTCCTGGAGCCCACCCATCTCCCACTGTTCAGTGCTAGGGTCACAGGCAGTGGCTACTGGCTTCACATACAACCAGTTTAGTCAGAAAAAATAATAATAATAATAAGCCTTGTGGACAAGCAAAGCATGTTCTCCAGTTTACAATTAAATGAGACTACACTAAATTCTTACTTTGAATTCTTAAAAAAAAAAATAGATCAAGTAATCCGTGTGTGAAGAACCCTTTCTTTTTGGCTTTCAAAGAGAATATGGTGATTCATGCTTATGTGCCAGCATGCAGGCTAGGCATGTCACGAGGGTATGGTGGTGCACACCTTTAATCCCGGCACTCGGCAGGCAGAGGTAGGAGAATCGTTGTGAGTTTGAGGCCATCCTGAGACTACATTGTGAATTCCAGGTCAGCCTGGGTTAAGAGTGAGACCCTACCTAAAAAAAAAAAAAAAAAAAAAAAAACCAGGCTGAGGCAAGATTTCCATGAATTAGAGACCAGACTGGGCTACAAAGTGAGATACTATGTCTAAATTAATTAAAACTTAGCATTCTGAGTTTCCAGAGGACCAACAGAGCAAAAGCCCTCTATCATCAATCAATCATTTTATCTTGCCAGCTCCAATTTGTTTAACTCAAAAAGTTCCAAATCTCACTAAATCCCATTCCCACTTCCACAGAAAAGGTACCATACTCATGCCTATTTGGGTTCCCTGTCCCTATAACTTGTTTATAGCTATTTTCCTTCCTTCAATCCAGGATCCAATCAAGCCCGGTCAAGGGTCATGCCCTGAGTGTCATGCCTGAAGGCAGTTCTCAATTTCCACAACTCTCTCAATGGACTTTGGGTACAAATACTGTTTGCGTAAGTACACTTACTGTACATCAAGGCAGGGATTTTGCTCAGTGTAAAATTAAGATTAACAAAGCCTAAAGCATGCGTGTCTGACCTCGGGTAAAATTCTAGCTCCAATCTTATTACCTGACTAGTGTCACAGTGTAAACAATGTCTCAGACAACATGGCCTATGGGAAAAGTGAGCTATGTATGGCCAATCACACTTGCATTATGATGAGCTATAAAATGTAATTTCATGCTTTTTTTTTTTTTTTTTTTTTTTTTTTGGTTTTTCAAGGTAGGGTCTCACTCTGGTCCAGGCTGACCTGGAATTAACTCTGTAGTCTCAGGGTGGCCTCGAACTCATGGCGATCCTCCTACCTCTGCCTCCCGAGTGCTGGGATTAAAGGCATGCGCCACCACGCCCGGCTTTAAAATGTAATTTCATGCTTTTACATTGGTATTGGCAAGCCAAACTCCAGTCCTCATGCTTGCAAACATTTTTACCCACTGTGGTGCTTTGATTCAGGTGTCTCCCATAAGCTTAAGTATTCTGAATACTAGGTCCCCAGCTGATAACAATTTGAGAATTAAAACCTCCTGGAGGCAGTGTATTGTTAGGGGCAGGCTTATGGGTATTATAGCCAGCTTCCTCTTGCCAGCATTTGGCATTCTCCTATTACTGCTGTCCATCTGATGTTAGCCAGGAGATGATGTCTACCCTCTGCCATACCATCATTTTCCCCTGCCATCATGGAGCTTCCTCTCGATCCTGTAAACCAAAATAAACCCTTTCCTCCCACAAGCTGCTCTTGGTTGGGTGCTTTCTACCAGCAATGTAAAGTTGACTGCAATAGTAAAACTGGCACAGTGAGGTGGGTTCATTGCTGCTACAAACCTGATTGTTTGGCTTTTGGCCTTTCGGGACTGATTTACAGGAGGAATGTGGAAAGCTTAGAAACCATGACCTAAGAGACACCTTGCAGTGTTATAAATACAGTTTGATGGACTACTATGGTCAGAGTTGAAAGACCTAAATGCAGTAAGAACTATGGACTGTGAAGTTTGGCTTATGAGGGTGAGAAAGAGCTTTGCCTGGACTAGGCTAGAAGCAGTTTGTGTGAGAGGTTTGCTATTATGCCATGTCCTGAGAACTTATGAGGGGTGCACTGCATAAAAACAGACTGGTGTGAGCAAAGGGATATGGCACAGAAAGAAATCTTTGGGCTGAAACTTCTGCCCATTCAGCTGCAATTGTATGAGAGATTATAACCACTGAGAGTGACCTGTATTGCTATCTTTTGAAAGGGCTTGAATGCTGAAGGAGTGTCCTGTTCTTCAAAGTCTGCTTTATCGCCCTGTGGATTAACAAATTGGTAGCCCACCTGGTACTATGAAGTATAATAAATGCAGGAAAGAGAAAGTCATTGAATTTGCCACATGGTTTTGTATTTTGGAAATGGCTGTGGGCAGTGTGAAGCAGGCTTGTTGTATTACCTGTGTGAGACCCAATGGAGCCATGAGACTGACCTCTAATTCACTCTGTAGTCTCAGGCTGGCCTGGAGCTCACAGCGATCCTCCTTCCGCTGCCTCCCCAATGCTGGAATTAAAGGTGTGCACCACCATACCCAGCTTCAATCTTAGAACTTTTTGAAATCCTCTCCCCTTCTCTACTTTCTTTTCATGATTGTGTCCTAGGCATGAAACAGTTTTGGCCACCAAGCCAGGCATCAAACTAGGATGAACAAAGGATTGTCATCTGCTCTGCCCCTGACTGATATAATACCACCACCAATGAGGTGTTTCTTGGCCCATTGTCAAGGGGTAAATTAACAATTCATTGGTTAACTCTACAACAGACTCTCTACCAAAAAATTCTTAAGTTTGAGCTAGAGAGATGGCTTAGTGGTCAAGGCACTTGCCTGTGAAGCCTAAGGACCCAGGTTCATTTCCCCAGAACCCACATAAGCCAGATGCACACAGTGGCACATGCATCTGGAATCTGTTTGTAGTGGCTGAAGGCCCTGGTATGCCCATTTTCTCAAATATGAATAAATAAAATACTAAAATTTTGAGGCAGGGTCTTACCTTATCTCACGCTGACCTGGAAATCACTCTGTAGGCCAAGCTACCCTTGAACTCACAGCAATTCTACTACCTTAGCCTCCTAAATGCTGGGACTAGAGGCATGAGTCATGCCCAACTAAAATACTGTTAACTTTTGAAAATATACTTATATGCACGTGTGTGTATGGGTGTACCAGGGCCTCTGGCCACTGCAAATGTAACTCCATACATATGCACCATTCCTTGTGTCAGGCTTTATGTGGATACTGGGTATGGTGATTTGATTCAGGTGTCCACCATAAACTTAGGTGTTCTGAATGCTAGGTTCCCAGCTGATGGAAATTTGGGAATTAATGCCTCCTGGAGGCAGTGTATTGTTGAGGGCAGGCTTACGGATATTATAGCCAGTTTCCCCTTGCCAGTGTTTGACACACTCTCCTGTTACTATTGTCCCCCTTATGTTGGCCAAGAGGTGATGTCCACCTTCTGCTTATGCCATTGTCTTACCCTGCCATCATGGAGCTTCCCCTCAAGTCTATAAACCTAAACAAAACCTTTTTTTTCCCACAAGCTGCTCTTGGTCCAGTGACTTCTACCAGCAATGTGAACCTGACTGCAACACTGGGTAACCAAACCTGAGCCATCAGGCTTTGCAAGCAAGTGCCTTTAAGTGCTGAACTATCTCTCCAGTCCTGTTTGTTTTAGATATTACATTGGTTCAATATTTCCTTGCTATGCCCAATGCCATCTTTTGCAGTGTGAATGTTTACTCTGTGCCATTATGTGTGTTTTGGTTTTACAGGTTCAGTTAAGAAACCTTGGACTATGGGGATGTTTTAACAGTGTTAGGATTGATAAAAGACTATAGGGACTTTTAGAGTTGGACTGAATGCATTGCATTTTACATCATAGATGGTCATTAGTTTATGGGATCAGAGGCAGAATGTGGTGGTTTGGATAAGATATCCCCAATAAACTGATGTGTTCTGTATACTTGGTCTTTTTTTAATTTTTGTATTTATTTTTATTTATTTGAGAGCAACAGAGAGAGAGAGAAAGAGGAAGAGAGAGAGAGAGAAAGAATGGGCACACCAGGGCTTCCAGCCACTGCAAACAAACTCCAGACGCATGTGCCCCTTTGTGCATCTGGCTACCATGGGTCCTGGGGAATCGAGCCTCAAACCTGGGTCCTTAGGTTCCACAGGTAAGTGCCTAACCGCTAAGCCACCTCTCCAGCCCTATACTTGGTCTTTAGCTGGTAGTAATTTGGGAGGTGGAGCCTTGCTGGAAGAGGTGCATTGCTGGTGGCGGACCTTGAAGTTTTATCAGCCCTAGCTTGCCAGTATTAGGTCAGCTCACTTTCTTGCTACTGTTTTCCATCTGATGTTGGCAAAGAGGTGATGTCCAGCCTCTGTTCTACCATCTTTCCCCTGCCATCAGGAAACTTTCCCTTGAGACTATAAACCAAAATAAAACACTTTCCATCAGCTGCTTCTGGTCAGGTGCTTTGTCCCAGCAATGAGAAGGTAACTATAACAGCCCCTAAACTGCATGATATTTCTTCTCCACTAAAGATGGTTTTATTTTCCAAGTGGCAAAAAATGTCCAGAAGAGTTCAAGCTTAGCACGTATGTCAGTCACTATCTGGCATGTCTCCAGCAAGGGAAATTAAATGACACACCTCTGAAGGAGCATTGTAAACTATAAAATGATATAGAAGTATCATTACAGCCAGAGGAAGAAGCTATCTGAATTCCATGCTTAAATAAACATGACACTTTCACATCAGATTAAAAGCTCTGGGCCCATCAATCACTCTCTCAAGGCTACACAACAGCCAGGAAAAACAAAGCCACACATACTTACTTCGCAACAGCTATGCTAGTGAGGGAAGTTGTTGGAGCTCCTTTCCTTGAGATGGTTTTATAAAAGGAGAAGAAAGAAAGAAAGGAAGAAAGAAAGAAAGAAAGAATTAATAAGGAAAACCAGAAATACTTTTCATTACAAAACAAAAGCAAAAACAAAATGGTAAAACATTCTCTCCAATTAAACAACAAATAACTCTTAATACTTGAAACAAAAACCTATCCTTTATGTAGGTCTCTGGGCCATAAGGGACTACGAAACCTTTGTGAACATAAAAATGGAACCAAGCAATTCAGAGACTGCCTGGGGCACTTATTGGCCCAGGAAGCCGTTACATTTAGTTACAGGCACCAAAGGAAGTAGAAATCTACCAACCATATATATAACTGGCAATTTTGTTCATTTATTTTATTTATTTATTTATTTATTTGAGAGAAAGAGTCAGATAGAGACAGAGAGAATGGGTGTGCCAGGGCTTCCAGCCACTGCAAACCAACTCCAGACGCATGCGCCCCCTTGTGCATCTGGCTAACGTGGGTCCTAGAGAATCGAGCCTCGAACCGGGGTCCTTAGGCTTCATAGGCAAGCGCTTAACCGCTAAGCCATCTCTCCAGCCCTATAACTGGCAATTTTGACTTAAACACTGGAAAATGTGATGGCTAATTGTGTCAAATGGGCTAAATGTAGCAAAACCTAGGACATTAGTGAAAATACCTCTGGATACATCTACGAGAGTGTTTCCAGGGGGAATTAACTAAGAGGGAAAGACCCACCCTGAATATGGGCAGCACTGTCCCATTGACTCACATCCAGGGCAGACTAAAAGAAGAAAAAAAAAAAAAACAGCCAGCTTAGTACCAGGGTTCTCCTCTCTCTGAATCCTGATCCATTGACATGTGAGCAGGCAGCCTCCCACTGCCACTGAAAACAGCATGTCCTGCCACCATGCCTTCTTTGCCAACATGGACTTTATCCCCTGACCTGTGAGCCCAAATAAATCGTGCCTCTCTAGAGCTGCTTCTTGTTGGGTAGTTGATCACAGCAACAGGAAAAATAAAACAGAAAGCATGTATCCTTTGGCCAAGAGGATGCCAAATCATTGCTCCTTCAAACTATTTAGTGGATTGATAATATTCTATTGATGACAATATTTAAAACCAATAAATATGCTGGCCATACTGCTACATACCTGTAATCATATCACCAAGGAGGCCGAGGCAGTAAGATTGCCATTTTGAGGCCAGGCCATGCTACACAATGAAATCCTGTCTCAAAAGGAAAAAAAAAAAAGTTGGGCGTGTTGGCACGCACCTTTAATCCCAGCAATCTGCAGGCAGAGGTAGGAGGATTGCCAAATTCAAGGCCAGCCTGGGATAACAGGCCAGTCTGGGCTAGTGCAAGACCATACCTTGAAAACAAAACAAAACAAAACAAAACAAAACAAAAAAAGATTGGAGAGATGGCTCACTCAGTAAAGTGTTTGCCATGTAAGCAGAAGGACCCAAATTTGGATCCCCAGTACCCTCCTCAAAATACCAGGTGTGAGCTGGGCATGGTGGCACACACCTTTAATCCCAGCACTTGAGAGGCAGAGGTAGGAGGATCAACAATTAAAGGCACTTGCTTGCAAAGCTTGATGGTCTGAGTTCAATTCCCCAATACCCACATAAAACCAGATCAACAAAGTGGCACATGCATATGGAGTTCATTTGCAGTAGCTGGAGGCCCTGGAATACCTAGTCCCATTTTCTCTTTCAACTCTCTCTGCTTGAAAATAAGTAAAAATATTAAAAAAAAAAAAAAATACTAGGTGTGGTAACACAGGCCTCCAGTCCTAGCACTGAAGTAGGAGAGACAGACCCTAGGATTCACTGGCTAGGTATTTCAGCTAACTAGTTGAAATTGTTGAGCTAGGTTTAAGAAAAGACTCAAACTCAAAAAATAAACTATAGGGCTGGGGAGATGGCTCAGCACTTAAAGGCATTTGCTTGCAAAACTCTGCAGGGACAGGTTCAGCCCAGGTTCAAATCCCCAGTACCCACATAAAGCCAGATGTACAAAGTGGTGCATGCATCTGGAGTACGTTTGCAGTGGCAGGAGGCACCGGTGTGCCTATTCTCTCTTTTTTCTCTCACAAATATTTCTAGAGAGCAAATCAGAAAGACACAGCATCAACTTCTGGCTCCAACATGCATGCACACAACACACACACATACACACATACAAATCAATACATCTTAAGTCAGGCAGTTTTGTGGAGGTCAAAGCTATTAACCTATGGAGCCTGAGAAATGAATTACAGTATCTCTTCTTGGAGTTAAAAACAGAGCTAGAAAGGAAGGAGAACATTACTGTATCAAAAAAAATTAAAAAGCTATACAAGCCATAGTAAGCTATATAGATATTAAAAGTCAACCCTTTGCAGCCAGCACATGTGACTTAATATATTAACAGAAAAGAATGGAAAGCATTTCAATATGTCAAAAATGCTTTGAGTAGTACATGAAAATAGCTACTTTTACCACCTTCTCAGTACCAGATAGGAAAGTGAGCAGACCTTACCAGAGACAGACATTCCCCGTGATCATCGCAATGGCGTTGTTCCAGCCATACACAGCCACAGGGAAATTGAATGCAGTGATGATTCCAACCAAGCCTAAAGGATTCCACTGCTCAATGAGTGCATGGCCAGGTCCTGAGGAAGAGAGTAGTCATGGAACATGCTGAGCATGTTAATGCATATTAAATTAAGAAGGAAGTCTAAAAAATATTTCTTTTTCAGAACAAAAGTCCACAGACCACACCAGAGGGGATTCCAGATGCCTCATCATGATCACCACCACACAGCTGTGGGACACGGGCACATCACTCTGTGTAAGACATTTATTACTCTGCAGTCTGCAGTGATACTCATGCCTCTGCTTCTCAGAGACTTCAGATAAACATACTATCAGCCTCATATGGGAGACAAGTATATGTTCTTTATATTTCCTGATGAACCTCTAGGCCAGCCTCTCTAATTCAAAACAAGGAGGCTCATTTATAGACTCAGGTTGAATGAATTATAGATGCGTTACATTCACTTTAAGAACACTAAAAATCCAAGTAGAAATAATTGTATTTTAATTAACAGTAAATACAGGGGCTTACTTATTTTAATCAAGGCAGATGGAGCCACAAAGAGCAGAACAAAGGTATATGATGTTTAGACCCTGGCTAAACCCATAGGCTGTGGGGCAGGGGACACTCACACTGTAAGTTGAGTTCCCAGGGGAGCATGTCACTCACAGGCCCTCATGTGGACTCACATCCTAAAACTATCTCCCTGGCATTGAGCCTCCTCTCCTGCCTGCCCTCCTCTACCCTCTACCTACAACACTCTAGAGTCCAAATAAATATTGTAGCTATTTAGGATGAAGCCCAAACTCACAAGATCCCCTATCCCCCTAGTCCCCCGCTCTCCCAGCAAGGCAGGCCCCACCTGAGCCATGCTCTCCCATCTAAAACTTTTATAAAGTTTATAAAGACCTCTTCCTCATAGAGCTAATCCTACCCCAGCATCCGACCCTCAATTCCATCTCCTCTGAGGCCTTACCTTGGGGGACCTTCCCTGGAAGGCCTTTTCTGATATTGTATACATGGTGGTTTGATTCAGATGTCCCTCATAAACTTAGGTGTTCAGAATGCTAGGTTCCCAGCTGATGGAGATTTGAGAATTAATGCTTCCTGGAGGGAGTGTATTGTTGGGGGTGGGCTTATGGGTATTACAGCCAGTTTCCCCAAGCCAGTGTTTGGCACTCTCCTGTTGCTACTGTCCACCTTATGTTGGCCAGGAGGTGATGTCCACCCTCTGCTCATGCCATCATTTTCCCCTGCCATCGTGGAGCTTCCCCTCGAGCCTGTAAGCCAAAATAAACCTCTTTTGCCCAGAGCTTCTCTTGGTTGGGTGATTTCTACCAGCAATGAGAACCTGACTGCAACAGTATCTCAGCTAAGATAGGGAGTCCCCATACATGCTCACTGTCCTATGCCCTCTCCCCTAACTAACACATATACACATACAACCACAAGGAATAGATAAATATATGAATACTGGGACTTGGGACTGCACCTTATTGACCAAATACCACCTATAGGACCACTAGCACCTAGACAACACTCCGTAACATTTTTAATGCATAGGTAATAATGTAGAACATGCATACTTCCATGGGGCGCAGTAGAGTAGTCAGGGAGAAGAAAGGTAAAAACTCTTCATCCGGGCTGAAGAGATAACTTAGCAGTTAAGACACTTGCCTGTGAAGCCTAAGGACCCAGGTTTGATTCCCCAGTACCCACATACACCAGATGCACAGGATAGTACAGGTTATCTAGAGTTCATTTGCAGTGTCTAGAGGCCCTGGTGCACCACCCATTCTCTGTCCCTAAATGAAAATGTTTTACCCTCTTACTCTTTTTTGCAGGGGAGGGGAGAAGGGGTTTCAAGGTAGGGTCTAACCCTAGCTCAGGCTGACCAAGAATTCACTATGTAGTCTCAGGGTGGCCTCAAACTCACATTGATCCTCCTACCTCTGTCTCCCAAGTGCTAGGATTAAAGGTGTGTGCCACCATGTTCAGTTTTAAGAAAGAGTCTAGAGCTGGGTGGTGCACCCATTTAATCCCAGCACTTGGAAGGCAGAGGGAAGAGGATCACCCTGAGTTCAAGGCCACCCTCAGACTACATAGTGAATTCCAGGTTAGCCTAGGCTACAGCAAAACCCTACCTTGAAACCCCTCCCCGCCAAAAAAAGAAGAGAGTCTCATGGCTGAAAAGTTAGTACATAGCCAAGGATGACCTTGAACTCCTGATCCTCTTACCTCCCCTAACATTATAAGCATGTACCACCATTCCTGGTTTATTTGATGTTGAACATGCTAGGTAAGCACTCTACCAACTGACCTATATTACCAAGCTCCTAATTTTCTTCTATGCATATATCCTATCTTTTCTTTAAAAAAATTACTTACTTGAGAGAGAGAGAATAAGCATGCCAAGGCTTTCAGCCACTGTAAATGAACTTCCAGATGCCATGTGCCACCTTGTGCATCCGGCCTATGTGGGTCCTGGGGAATCAAACCTGGGTCCTTTGGCTTTGCAGGCAAGCATCTTAACTGCTAAGCCATCCCTCCAGGCCTAGCTCTTTTTTAAAAAGTAAGTTTAAAAATAAGTACAACCTTCCTCAAACAAGTGTATAGTTATGGAGAAACAATGTTCATAAACATTTTCAGTGTATATTTAGTCTACTAAAATGAACTAAGGCTTCCCTTTGACTTGGCATTTAAGTCATGTCTTATATACTTGAGAGTACAATAAGTATCTTCACAGGTTTGAGATCATCTACTTAGACACTTAGCTGGCTTTAAATGTAAGGTCTTTGGAGCTATTTCCAAGTTGTTTTCTGGATGGATTGAAATATTGTCTCCAAAAAAGCCAGGCATGGTGGCACACACCTTTAATCCCAACACTCAAGAGGCAGAGGTAGAAAGATCATTGTGAATTCAAGGCCACCCTGAGACTACATAGTGAATTCCAGGTCAGCCTGGGCTAGAGCAAAACCTTACCTCAAACAAACAAACAAAAAAGGGCTGGAGGACTGGCTTAGCAGTTAAGGCACTTGTGTACAAAGCCAAAGGACCCTGGTTCAATTCCCCAGGACCCACATAAACCAGATGCACAAGGGGGCACACACATCTGGAGTTTGTTTGCAGTGACCACAGCCCTGGCATGCCCATTCTCTCTCTCTCTTTCTTCCTCTTCCTCTCTGTCAAATAAATAAAAATAAAATATTTTTTAAAAATTAATTAATTAAAAAAATAAAAGGGTATCTCCAATATGGACTTGCCAACTCAGTTACCTTTAAACAAAATAAAAGATTCCAGCCAGGTGTGGTGGCACACACCTTTAATCCCAGCACTGAGGAGGCAGAAGTAGGAGGATTGCCATGAATTCGAGGCCACCCTGAGACTACACAGTAAATTCTAGGTCAGCTTGAGCTAGAGTAAGACCCTACCTCAAAAAAAAAAAAAAAAAAAAAAGATTCTGAATCTATTGTTCCAGTGTTTTCATTTGCCATTTCTTATAGACTGAATCTATTTCATACATTTATAATCCACAAGAAATCCTCTTCTGCAATTTTTTTTTAATTTTTATTTATTTTAGAGAGAAAGAGACAGAGAGTCCGAGGGAATGGGCACGCCAGAGCTTTCAGCCACTGTAAACAAACTCCAGACGTATCTCCCCCCCCCCCCCCCCGCCAGTGCATCTAGCTAACATGGATCCTGGGGAATCAAGCCTCGAACCAGGGTCGTTAAGCTTCACAGGCAAGTGCTTAACCGCTAAACCATCTCTCCAGCCCTCTCCTGCAATCTACTCACAGCCAGAGTTTCAGGAAGGCCTATATCACAGAACCAGCTCTTAACCGACTTCATGGCCTACTTTCAGAAGGCAGGATGGGTCCTCCAATCATCCGCGACAGGCCAACTGCATAGTCACAGATATCCACATACTCTTGAACTTCTCCCACACCTTCCACTAAGATCTTTCCCATTTCCAAAGACACCTAAAAAGCAAAAATCAGAACAGAATTTCCCCAATCAAATTCACATTTTATTATTTTATTTTATTTTGGTTTTTCGAGGTAGGGTCGTATTCTAGCCCAGGCTGACCTGGAATTCACTATGTAGTCTCAGGGTGGCCTCGCACTCAAGGCGATCATCCTACTTCTGACTCCGGAGTGCTGGGATTAAAGGTGTGTACCACCACGCCCAGCAGAATTCATATTTTAAACCTTAAATTGAGGGAAAAAAGTAAAACATTCTGTGTCTATTTTATGAAGTTCAGAAAAATCTGCTCTTATTTTTTCTGATGACTTTTTTAATCTAAAAAATAATCTTTCACTTTTTTCTTTTTGTAAAACATGGACTAAAATAATTTACTAATTGCTTTTCTTAAAAATCACAATCTTTGGGTTTATACATAAAACAGATTTTTCTTTAGGATTTTTTTTTTGTTTGGTTTGGTTTGCTTTAGTTTTTCAAGGTAGTGTCTCACCCTAGCTCAGGCTGACCTAGAATTCACTATGTAGTCTCAGGCTGGCCTCTGCCTCACAAATGCTGGAATTAAAAGTGTGTGCCACCACACCTGGCTGGAATCTTTTTTCTTTTGTTTAAAGGTAACCTAGTATTAGCAAGTCCATATTGGAGACACTCTTTTAATCCACCCACAAAACAATTTGGAAATAGACCCAAAGACCTACTTACATTAAAAGCCAGCTAAGCACCAGGCGTGGTGGGGCACGCCTTTAATCCCAGCACTCAGGAGGCAGAGGTAGGAGGATCGCTGTGAGTTCAAGGCCACCCTGAGACTACATAGTGAATTTTTGGTCAGCCTGGGCTAGAGTGAAATCCTACCTTAAAAAACCAAAAAATAAAATAAAATAAAAATAAAGAAGCATCTAAGTAGATGATCTCAAACTTGTGAAAATACTGGAATCAAAGATATGTGCCACCATGCCCAGCTGGAATTTTTATTTTTTTCAAATCCACAATCTTAGCTGGGGAAGGTGGCACACACCTATAATCTTAGCACTTAGGAGGCTGAAACAGAGAGATCACTTGAGCCAAAGTTGAGCAACATAGCAAGATCCCAGTCTCAAATTAAAAAATTTTTAAATGTGTACATACATGATTGCCTAGTCTCCACTCAAAGGGTTATGTACACAACACAAAAATACATTACCATGGAGGGAGGGAGGGTATCACCATGGGGTATTTTCTGTAATCATGGAAGTTGTTAATAAAAAAATTAAAAATTTTTAAAAAAGAAATAAATTTTTTTAAAAGTATTATTTTAAAAAGTATTTTCACAAGTGAACAAAAAACAAAAAATACATTACCAAGTTTCCCAGGACTTGGATCTTCTCCCGCAAGGCATCACCAATTTGTCTTACTATTTCTCCTCGCTTTGGAGCAGGAATCTAAGAAAAAAGTGCAATTTTTGTGTCCAAAGCATAGCTCATGCCTGTAATCTCAATATTTGGAAGGCTGAAATAGGAAGATTGTTAAGTTCAAGGCCAAAATGGGCTAGAGAGTGTGTTCCAGGTCAGCCTAGGCTAGAGTGAGATGCTACTTCAAAAGAAAAAGGGCTAGAGAGATGGCTCAGTGGTTAAAGGAACTTATTTGTAAAGCCTGATGTCCCAGGTTCAATTCCCCAGTACCCGTATACCCATATAAAGCCAGATGCAGAAAATGGTGCATGCATCTGGAGTTCATTTACAGTGGCTAGATGTCCTGGAATGCCCATTTATTTATTTATTTACTTTTTAAATTTTTTTTTGGTTTTTCTTTGTTCTTTTTTCTTTTTGATTTTTCAAGGTAGGGTTCACTCCAGCCCAGGCTGATCTGGAATTCACCAAGTAGTCTCAGGCTGCCTCGAACTCACGGCAATCCTCCTACCTCTGCCTCCCAAGTGCTGGGATTAAGACCACATCTTTCTCTCTCTCCACCTTTCTTTGCTAACAATAAAAAAAAAAATTTAAAAATATGCATATAAAAAAAAGAAAAAGAATCCAGGTGTGGTGGTGCACTCCTTTAACCCCAGCACTCAGGAGGCAGAGGTAGGAGGATCACCATGAGTGAGGCCACCCTGAGACTCCATAGTGAATTCCAGATCAGCCTGAGCTAGAGTGAAAAAAAAAAATCATGACTCTTGGAAACAGAATTGGCAGGACACACAAATGCAGGAAATAAGGGAAATGGGATGACTCTCAGGTCTCTACTCTGAAAGCTAGACAGATGGACTATTGGGTCAAAACAATTTGGGAGGAAATGACAGGTTTGAGGGTAAAGCGTATGTGCTGGGCCTTGCTAAATTTGAGTTTTGACTCACAAAGACACAACTTCCTCACCAGTAACCACCATTCCCTTCTCTCCCCTCCTCTACCTCTCCTTGTAAAGAAGATAAAAGGGATCTTCCCAGTCATGTATGGTGCACATGAGTATAATCCCAGCACTCCAGAGGTGGAGGCAGGATAGATGTTCAAAACCAGCCTCTGCTACAGAGGGAGTTCCACAGTTCAAAGCCAGTTTGGGCAAAATAAGACCCTATATCAAAAATACAAAACTTTTAAAAGAACCTTCTGTGGGAGCTGACCACTCTTCATCCCCCCTCCACTCATGCTGTCTCACAATTTAACTGAGCTCAAGGCTCTCTGCTATCTTTTCCTTCTCAATTCATCAGTGTACCTTAGCATAGCTTTTCTAGAGAGCAATATGGCAAATGTTTACTACACTGAAAACATACTTATCCTTTGACTAGGTGGTTCCACTTCTGGAAATTGAGCTAATACATATGTGCAAACATACAGGCAAAACAATGTAACCTGTACACTAATTCTAAAGGAGACATCCATTGTGTATGATCTATTAGTTGTGGAAGTCATGAAAAGGATTACTTTCAAAATTGAGTGGTCAGCCAGGCGTGGTGGCACATGCCTTTAATCCCAGCACTTGGAGGCAGAGGTAGGAGGATCTCTGTGAGTTCCAGGTCAGCTTGGGCTAGAGGGAGAGGAAGGGGAGAGGGGGGGAAAAAAAAAAAAAGAAAGAAAAGAGGAAGGAAAGAAAAAACCAGGTGTGCTGGCACAAGACTATTAATCTCAGTCCTCAGGTTCTCAGAGGATCAAGGCCAGCCTGGGCTACATGAGACCTTATCTTAAAAAGCAAACAAAAAATCAGTGTTTATAAACTGCCTTTGCATGTATTTATTTGCATTTCGCTTGAAAAACTCTAGTTAACCGAAATTAACTCAAAACATGCAGACTGACACAAGCTTTGATCTGTTCTTATCTGAGGTCTCAGCTACCATATCTCTAAGTCACTGCCCCACTGGCTGACACCCCAGAAAATGGTTAGCAAATGCTCTCTATCCTAAACTTTGAACTCGGTTGCTAAACTCAAATTTTAACAAGTAGATTCCCAGCTGGCTCAACTTGTTGTCACCCAGGAAAACGACCTGTTCCCATTTCTAATGCTCAGTCCACAGGCAGTTCTAAACGCACAATCAGTGGGCAGAGTCTGGCTTTGTTGGTCAGTGCAGTGCACTGTCAAATAATATGAAATAATACCGCACATATTTGTTGCAGTCACGATCTCATTGCTGGCAGAAATCACTCGACCAAGAGCAGCTTGTGGGGAAAAAAAAGGGTTTATTTTGGCTAAAAGACTCAGGGGGAAGCTCTGTGATGGCAGGGGAAAATGATGGCATGAGCAGACAGTGGGCATCACCCCCTGGCTAACATCAGGTGGACCATAGCAACAGGAGAGTGTGCCAAACACTGGCAAGGGGACACTGGCTATAATATCCATAAATCCATCCTCAGTAATAAACCGCCTCCAGGAGGCATTAGTTCCCAAATATCCATCAGCTGGGAATCCAGCATTCAGAACACTTAAGTTTATGGGGGAACACTTGAGTCAAACTACCATGAAATAATGAAGACAAAATAATACTACACACTATTCAAGAAGGGTTATCATGACAGTCCTAAGACAAAGTAAAGACAGATTTAAAGGTCAATTAAGGGAAAGACAGACTCTGAAATCTACACAAGCTGTTGGTATTTATCCTAGATAAACACATATGAGAATAGGTGCTTCTGCTTAAAATATAAAAAACAAGACCCTACCTCGAAAAAACAAAAAATAAAACAAAATAAAAATGAAAAACATGAAATTCCACTCCCATTAAAAACAATGTCTACAAAGAGTAATGTAAAGGGTGTACTTTAGTTAGTGAGAATGTAGCAACATATTATTGCATTATTTCCAACATGTATCACACTAACACAAGATGTTAATAGAGGAAACTTGGAGAAAAGGATGAAGGGTTCACAAGTACTCTACTTTCTATTCCGTTTTCTTTGTTTTTATTTGATTTTATGTTTTTTGGTTTTTCAAGGTAGAGGCTCACTCTAGCCCAGGCTGACCTGGAATTCACTATGTAATCTCAGGCTGGTCTTGGCTCATGGTGATCCTCCTACCTCTGCTTCCCAAGTGCTGAGATTAAAGGTGTGTGCCACCATGCCCAGCTTGAACCTACCTTTTATTCAGAACTAAAGCAGAGGAAAGATGTTCTCTGCTTTGCACAGTCTTGGCTAAAAATAACTCTACAGCTAAGTCAGGACTCTCCAGGGTTTGCCTTCTTCAGCCCAATCCCAACCCCCACGCCCCATTCCCAAGTGGCTACCCTCTCTACCCCACCCCTCCCAGTACAATCACTGACTCAAGGCTCAGTAGTCCCAAAGCCAGTGGCATATATGTTTATGTGGTACTGATGCTTGCGATGTGCTAGCTCTCCTGTGAACACTTGAAGTCATGATAACTCCCAAAGCTGGGCACTCCTGGCCTTCTCCCCCACATACTTTTCCTTTTTCTTTTCTTTTCTTTTTACTAGTCCTGGACATTGAACCCAAAGCCTCCCTGCCATGTGCTACGCAACTCTATCACTAAGTTACATCCGCACTAGCCTCCCCTTTTTCTGACAAGCACTGATATGGAAGGCAGAGGGAGATTGGGAAATCCAAGGGATCCCTTCACTCTCTCCACAAGGCGGCCTCCCAGCCAGTGGCAGATCAGTGAGGCCCAGCCCAGCACTAGTCGTGGTTCTCATCTTCACTCATTTAATGACTAATGGAGTGTTATGAGCATGTAAGGACCAGCATATGGTCCAGGGACAGTTTAGATAAATAAGTTTGTTTTTCTTTGTGTGTGAGAGTAAAATTGCAAAGTCAACCTTTGTAAGAAAAAATCTAAGAAAAAAACTGAGTACAATGACATAGTAAGAGATTACCAGAAGGTGTGTGCAACCCTAGATAAGTAGTGGAAAATACAAAAAAACCCAGCTGCTTAGCAGCCGTTGTCCCAGTCCTCCCGACACTATGACTGACTGAACGGCTGCTCAGCGGTCCGGACTGAGACCTCCGCGAGACGCATCACTGATCCGAATTCATCTGCCCGACACGCTGTCCGAACGACCGAGACGACTGAGACTCGCCTTGAAAACTGCGAACCGAGAGAAAGTCGGAGCACGGACCCCGTGTCGCCAGGTTGTGACGTCAGAAATCTCACAGACCGAGTCTCGCGATACTCCCAAGTGTCGCGATATCAGGTTGTATACATTTTAGACTCACTAGAAATATTGTGTTAGTAGTGATGAATATAATTTGGATATATATTATATTAGCTATAATATTAGTTGTGATAGTTTGGACTTGCTTGTGTGTGACTTTCATCCCAGTAAACTCCTTTGCGAGTACACCAGCGTCTGAGTATTATTGACCTTCATGGGCGGAATCCTCTCAACCAATCACCTTTGAGAGTGCTCGCGACATGGAGCTTCAGAAACCCAGGAGGCTGACTCTGCCACAGCCAATGGGAGGCCTTTGTTGCAGTTGCCCTGGGGCCAGGCATTGACCTAGGTGGAGACCTCCCCACATGCACACATCTGAATTAATCTAGCAAAAGAGGGATGAGTAGGAGCAAGCAGGAATTTGTTTATTTGCAAGCAGAGAGAATGAGCACACTAGGACCTCTAGTATCTGCAACCAAACTCCAGATTCATGCACCAACCACTTTTGTGCATCTGGCTTACATGGGTACTGGGGAATTGAACCCGGGTTATTAGCTTTGTAGGCAAATGCCTTAACCACTGAGGCATTGCTCCAACCCCAAGCAGGTATTTCAACACAGATCTCCATTTACTCCATTACAACTTTGGGGAGGAAAACTCACAGGTCCAGTTCATACTACATTAGCACAGTTTTAATCTTTTAAAAGTACACAGTCTCCTAACGCCAAATGAGAAAAGTGTGATTTTTAAGGACATCATGAAGAAAAAGGGCAGTAGGGACCATAAAGGCTATACTTACATCTGCCCAAACTTTCCAAGCTTCTCTTGCTTTCGTTACAGTTTCTTCATAGTCTGCCATACTGGCCTAAGTTAAGAATTAGGGTGAGAGAAAAACAATTAAAAGGGAATAATCTTCTTATAGAATATAAATATACATATTTTGCAAAAGAAATTGAAAACTATGACAATCCAATCCATAAATCCTAAACTTTTTGAATGATGATATCTTTTTTTTTAATTGTCTTGGATGATAATTTCAACAGTCTTCATTTCTAAAATATTGTAAAGATTGGGGATATGACTTGGTGGAAGAGCTCTTGACTCGCACAAATTAGGCCTTGGCCTCTATCTCCAGTATGTATGTGTGTGAATGCATGTGCGCACACACACACACACAAACACACAGGTTAAATTAAAATAAAGTCTGGGCATGGTGACACACACCTTTAATCCTAGCACTCAGGAGGCAGAAGTATGAGGATCACTGTGAGTTCAAGGCCACCCTGAGACTACATAGTGAATTCCAGGTCAGCCTGGACTACAGTAAGACCCTACCTAGAAAAACAAAACATACAAATAAAAACTAAAAGTCAACTAGAATCCAATAAGGAAGGAGGTAACCCAACACACATAACTATAGCTAGAGAAATTTCCCTAGAAACATTATACTTTGCAATTGTAAACTGATATTGCTCTTGGACCTGCCAAATTGCCTTCAACCTTAAAGAAAACCTGCACACATTCCCTGTTAGCAGCTTCAATTTTAAAAGTCATACCTGTCGAATTCTTGCTATTGGTTCATTGTTAGCAGGACAATAGGTCGTAATAACCTTGGGGGAGAGAAAAGATAACCATCAGAGAAACTTAGTCATTTCCAAAAGTTGAGGGAATAAAAAGAAAGATACAAAATAGGAGACTTCAGTTAACTTCTGTAAGGACTAACAACTCAACAGGTCCTGTTTTAGATTTCTCACCTAGGCATTAGGAATTCTTTCTGTTAAACTTACTCCTAAGCATTAGAAATCCCTTCTATAAAACCCACCCTTGTGAACAGGGGATGAGGCCTAGTGGGGAGCGTGCACAAAGCCCTAAGGTTGGATCCCTAGCATCTCATAAACTGGGTACAGTGGCACAGGCCTGTAACCCTAGAACTTGAAACACAGACGTAGAAGGCTCATTCTCAGCTACACAGGGTGTTCAAAGCCACCATGGGACACATGAGACCCTGTCTCCAAAAACAGGAGAGAAAAAAAAAAAAAAGACCCATCCTTGCTAAGTATTAGCTGTGTTCAACACAGAAAAAGCTTTAATGCAATCAATTATTTAAATCTTTTATTTTTCCATTAAGACTACACTGATGTTTAATTCATTGCTTCTCTCCCTTTTACTGGCCCACCCTCTCTGGTCAGATGTGGAAATACCAACCAGACAACCAGGAAAAGTGCCTGTGTTCACTCGCCTGGAGAGCTCTCCAATTTTAAAAGCAGAAGCAACAGCTAAAAGGTCATCAGCATTGTATCAGAGCGCAATGACCAGGTGCCAAAATCTGGATGAAGGAGGTGAGAATGTGAGTGAATAGTGGAGTGCTTTCCTAGCACGCACAAGGCCCCACGTGCAACTCCCAGGACTAAAAGAAAAAGGAAAACAGGATCAAACTCCCAATTACATGGGAACAATTAAAACGACTTCATGGTCTAAAACCACAGATAAAAAAAAAAAAAGTGCTTTCTGTAACAACGCAGGTTCTAACACTGTTTCATGCCACCTAACATTTTTTGGGAAGAAACTTCCTTTCATGGGCTGGAAAGATAGCTTTAGCGGTTAAGGCTTTTGCCTGCAAAGTCCAAGGACCCAGGTTCAATTCTTCAGGTCCTACATAAGCCAGATGTACAAGGTGGTGCATGCATCTGGAGTTCTCTATCTTTCTCTCTACCTCCCTCTCTCTGTTTCTAATAAATAAAAACAAATTAAAACTTTATTTTAAAAATGCAGGCAATGGCCAGGCATGGTGGCACACACCTTTAATCCAGCACTTGGGAGGCAGAAGTAGGAGGATTGCCATGAGTTCGAGACCACCCTGAGACTACATAGTGAATTCCAGGTCAGCCTGAGCTAGAGTGAGACCCTACCTCAAAAAAAAAAAAAAAAAAAAAAAAAAGTAGGCAATGGGCCAGGTGTGGTGGCGATACCTTTCATCCCAGTACTTGGAGGCAGAGATAGGAGGATCACTGTGAGTGTGAGGCCAGCCTGAGTCAACATAATGAATTCCAGGTCAACCTGGGGAACAGTGAGACCCTACCTGGGGGAGGGGGGGTAGGCTGGAGGGATGGCTTAGAGGTTAAGGCGTTTGCCTGCATGCAAAGCCAAAGGGCCCAGGTTCGATTCCCCAAGACCCACGTTACCCAGATGCACAAGGGGGTACATGCCTCTGAAGTTCATTTGCAGTGGCTCGAGGCCCTGGCGCACCCATTCTCTCTCTGTGAAATTAATTAATTAATTAAATGTAAAAAAAAAAAAAGAGTAGGAAACAATAACCTTGAATGCCACTACATTCTACACAATGGAGTGTTACTGAGTAGTAAGCAGCTGGGTGGCCTGACACCATTAAGCTCTGGACAACAAATGCTGAAAGCCAGCTCCTCAGGGGAGAAGTTCACAAGACGTTAGCGAGTACGGTCTTGCAAACTCCAAAAGACTTCAGAAAAGAGGACAACATAAAAGTACACCGAAGAACGTTCCCTGCGCGCCAGACCACATTGCATCAGCAATAATACAGCTCAGAATTAAGCTCAACTGCCCAACAGAGTTGTGGACTACAGACTGCAGGCAAGCCTTTGTGTTAAAGGTAACCTTGGGAGGTATCTTCCTATTAGCTCCAAAATGGCAACAACTCCTCATAATATTCAAAGCGAAACAACAAATCCAAAGGGATTTTTTGTTTTGTTTTCTTCGTTCTTAATGCACTCCTCGTGAGAAAGCTTGCAGTGAGGAGACTTCCAAAGCCGAGCCACCACCTCCAGCGTGGCAGAAGGAAGGCGGGGGCAGGGTCCGCCCCAGGCCTCCCGAGCACACCTGGGGCGGATTTCCCGGAGTCCGCGTACCTCTCCCCGGCCGCCCCACTGTCCGTTGTACACTCCGTCGTTGTCCTCGCGGAGCCCCAGCAAACGCAGCCACGCATACTGGGGCTGGCGGATGAGCAGAGTGGACATGAGCGCCGCAGGCCTGCTCCCGGACACCCACCGCGCGCCGCCGCTCACAGCCGGGACGCAGAGCGCGCGAGCCCCTCGCCACATCGTGGGACGAGCCCCGGCCGCGGGGCGCAGAAGTAGGGCCCCGCCCCCGCCGGCCCGCCCCGGCCGGCGCCCATTCGCCGCCTCCTGCCCGCCCGACCCGGCCCCCGCTGGCCCGCTCGCGAGGTCCCAGCCTGGACCCTTGCCTGGGCCTGCCTGCCGGAACGGAGCAAAGAGCACCCTGGGGGGAGGCTGGGAGGGAGCCTTGTAAGCAAAACCAAGTGAAGCGGAACTCCTTCCTGGCCAGTGCCCAGTGCGTTCTAATTCCCTGAGCCTGGACTGGCCGCTGAATAGCTCCGCCTTTCTGTCCTGCCTCCAGAGAAGTGAGCCTGGAATGGCGGAGATCTTTGTGGTGGGGGAGGGGGGAAGTTGTTTACTTGCAGTGCTTTCGTAAATTACTTTGGTAGAAGAAAAGCTGAAAGTTGAACTGATTCACTGAGTTACTGTAAGAGTTAATTGTTGAGGACCTAAACCATCTTTGTCAGCAGATGGAAAAATCCTGAAGAGTCCAGAAAGGGCGCAAAGGGATGCTAAGAAGGAAAGACTGGCTAGGCTAAAACAAAGTAAAATGGAGTGCATTGTTAGGGTGACCTGACTATAGAAATGATATGCAAATTTCTACATCTTGTTTGTTCACTTATCCCTCCCCTGGATTATGAAAACTATAAAATGAAAATAAAATCTTAGTTGAGTGTCAAAGTTTCTTTGGAGGGCTACCTCAAGCTTCTTGCCCTCCTCCCACCCCCAAACAAACTCTGCCTTCACTCATTGTGGCATCCTAGCTACATACTTTTAAAGAGCAACAATATTTGTGAGCAACTTTCTTCTTTCCTCATTTCTTCTATCTTGTCGTATCAGATGTTATGACCCTTATCTTAAAGACCCTAAAGATGCCCTCAAATAATGCATATCTGCAATTGGTTTCAGCAAAGTAGCAGAATACAAAATCAACATAAAAAAATTAGTAAATTTTTGGGCTGGAGAGATGGCGTAGCTGTGGCGTTTTGCCTGCAAAGTCAAAGGACCCACATAAGCTAGTTGCACAAGGTGGCACATGCATCTGGAGTTCATTTGCAGTGGATGGAGGCCCTGGTGCGCCCATTCTCTATCTCTCTCTCTCTCTAATAAATGAATAAATGAAATATATATTTTTTAAATTAGTAGATTTCCTATAAACCAATAAGAAACATGATGAGAAAGAAATCAGGAAAAAAAGAAAAAATAGTTCCACTCATCACAGCCTTATGAGTGCCTATAAATAAACTTAACCAAAGAAGTGAAAGATCTTTACAATGAAAACGTTTTTAAAATTATTTTTTATTTAGCCAGGTATGGTGACACATGCCTTTAATACCAGCACTCAGAAGGCAGAGGTAAGAGGATTGCTGTGAGTACCGGGCCACCCTGAGACACTACATAGTGAATTCCAGGTTAGCCTGGGCTAGAGAGAGACCCTACCTCCAAAAACAAACCAAAAATAAAAATTATTTTTATTTTATTTTTTACTTATTTGTAAGGAGAGGGAAGAAGAATATTGGAGCACTAGGACCTCTTGCTGATGCAACTGAACTCTAGATGCATGCACCACTTGTGCATCTGGCTTTACTAGGGAATTGAACCCAGGCTGCCAGGCTTTGCAAGCAAGTGCCTTTAACCTCTGAACCATCTCCCAAGCTCAACTTGTGTGTGTGTGTGTGTGTCAGGGTCTCATTCGAGCCAAGTCTGACCTAGAACTCACCCCGTAGCCCAGCTTAGTCTCAAACTCAGCAAGTCACCATGCCAGCCTTTACAATGAAAACTTTAAAACAATTAAGAAAGAAATTGAAGCAAACACTAGCAGATGGAAAGATCTCCCATGTTCATGGAGTGGGAAATTTAATATTGTGAAAATGGGGACTGGAGATGCAGCTGAATTGGTAAAGTGCTTGCCACATGCACAAACCTGAGTTGGATACCCAGAACCACATTAAAAGTAAAACAGGCCAGGCGTGCTGGCGCACACCTTTAATCCCAGCACTTGGGAGGCAGAGGTAGGAGGATTGCTGTGAGTTCAAGGCCACCCTGAGATTTAATACCAGGTCAGCCTAAGCCAGAGTTGAGACTTTACCTTGAAAAACAAAAACAAACAAACAAAAAAATTATTGCTGAAGACTCCACATACTTGGGCTGCAAGGCCACTGAGAAATGCTGCTAGAACTGAGCTGATAACCTCCTCCATGTAGACCAACTGACAGAAAGTTGGAAGAAGCCATTCTGCATGGCAGTTCAATGGGATAAAGAGAAATCACCAGTGAAGATACGCAACAGTGGACACTGCAAGCCTTATATTTGGCCAGGCCAAATGACCCAACAGGTGCAATAGTGCACATCTGTCATGATGGAAACCAACTCCCCTCTAATTGGACTGGAGCCTGCTCCATGGGAGGGAATATATCCCTGATACTGAAAACTTAAAACAGTGGTAGTCATGAGTCCTGGGGGTGTAATATCTGCTGCTGTCTGGCTAAATGTATATACTATGCTTATCAAACTGCCCAGTAAGCATTTCTCTTAATGTTTATACCTATATATTAATGCTACTCTCACTTTTGGTAGAGAATCTTCTCTTTTCAGATGGCAGTGACCTTGGGATGAATCAGAAGGCATCATGGTACTGGAAAGAAGTGACAGGAGTGCTCAGTAGTGCAATATCTCTATCACACCTTCCAAGGCTCAGAGTCTATTGTGGAAGAGGTAGTGGAAAGAATGTAAAAGCCAAAGAAAGGGCAGAACTCCTTACAATGTGTTCCTGCAGACACAAAATGGCCTGGATATCCATGACCTCACAGTGCCTGACACTACCTACACAAGATCATCATAAGAGGAGGAAAAGAACATGACATCAAAAAAAGAAAAGAAAAGAAAAGAAAGTAGGGACTGATTGAGAGGGGGAGGGAATATGATGGAGAATGCAGTTTCAAAGGGGAAGGTGGGGGGGAGGGCATTACCATGGGCTACATTTTATAATCATGGAAGTTGTTACTAAAAAAATACTTTTTGAAAAAAAATTAAAATATGACAAATAAATAAACATGTCTGGGGATAAGAAAAAACCAGGAGTGGCAGTGCACACCTGTAATCTCAGCCTTGGGAGATAGAAGGAGGAGACTCAGAAGTTCAAAGTTATCCTTGGCTACATAGTGAATCCAAGACCAGCATGGATGACTGGAGACCCACAAAATAAAATTGTGAAAATGGCTAATTACCAAAAGAGATCTTTAACATAATTAACATAACATTTTTAACATATGATTTAACATAATACCCCTCAAAATTCTAATGATAGGGCTAGAGAGATGACTTAATGGTCAAGGTGCTTGCCCATGAAGCCAAAGGACCCAAGTTCAAGTCACCAGGACCCACATAAGCCAGATGCACAAGATTCATGCATTTGGAGTTCGTTTGCAGTGGCTAGGAGCCCTGGTGTGCCCATTCATTCTCTCTCTTATCTATCTGCCTTTCTCTCTCTCTCTTTCAAATAAATAAAAACAAAAAAAAATTGTTTTTGTATTTTCAAGGTAGGGTCTCATTCTAGCCCAGGCAGACCTGGAATTCACTATGTAGTCTCAGGGTAGCCTCGAACTCACAGTGATCCTCCTACCTTTGCCTCCCGAGTGCTGGGATTAAAGGCATGCACCACCACGCCCAGATAAAAATATTTTTTAAAAAGTAGCCAGGGGCTGAAGAGATGGCTTAGTGGCTTAGTGCTTGCCTGTGAAGCCTAAGGACCTGGGTCAGAGGCTCGATTCCCCAGGGCCCACATTAACCAGATGCACAAGGGGGCACACACATCTGGAGTTTGTGTGCAGTGGCTGGAGGCCCTGGCACACACATTCTCTCTCTCTGTCTCTCTCTCTGTTGCTCTCAAATAAATAAATAAAAATTAAAAAAAAAAAAAGGGCTGGAGAGATGGCTTAGCGGTTATGCGCTTGCCTGTGAAGCCTAAGAACCCCGGTTTGAGGCTCGGTTCCCCAGGTCCCACGTTAGCCAGATGCACAAGGGGGCGCACGCGTCTGGAGTTCGTTTGCAGAGGCTGGAAGCCCTGGTGCGCCCATTCCCTCTTTCTCTCCCTCTATCTGTCTTTCTCTCTGTGTCTGTCGTTTTCAAATAAATAAAAAATAAAAAAAATAAAAAAGCAGCCAAGAGCTGGAAAAAAAAAGTAGCCAATAGTGGTGGTGCATACCTTTAATCCCAGCACTTGGAAGGCAGAGTAGGAGGATTGAGGTGAGTTTGAGGCCACCCTGGGCTGGAGTTTGTTCTGCTCATGATTTAACCTAAAGTGGGCAAGAAAAGGTCACTTGAGCCTGGTATGATGGCACAGGCCCTAAATCTAGCAGTTGGGAGGCTAAGTCAGGAGGATTGTCATGGGCTCAAGGCAAACATGGACTACATAGTGAATTCCAGGACAGGTTGGAATATAGTGTAAGATTCTATTTTAAAAAATGGGGAAAGGGGCCGGGCGTGGTGGTGCACGCCTTTAATCCCAGCACTCGGGAGGCAGAGGCAGGAGGATCGCTGAGAGTTCGAGGCCACCCTGAGACTACGTAGTGAATTCAAGGTCAGCCTGGACCAGAGTGAGACCCTACCTTTGAAAAAAAAAAAAATAGGGAGAGGGCTGGAGAGATGGCCCAGCTGGTGATAACACTTGCGATGCAAACATGAGGACCTGAGTTCAGTTGCTAGCACTTACATAAAATGCTAGTCATGGCTATGCATGCCTGTAGTCCCAGCATTGAGGCAGGGCAGAGATAGGAGGATTTCTGGGGTTCAGCATGGTCAGCCAGACTAATTGGAAAACAGTAAACTCCAGGTTCAGTGAGAGACTCTGTCTCAGGGAGAGAAAAGCAAAGGAGGAGGACACCCAACACCCTCCTCTGGCCTCCACACATGTCACATGGTATGCACATACCAGCACACACATGTATATATCGCATGCACATATACTTGCCACATATACTGGATGTACATGAAACAAAAGGGGCTAGGGGCTGGAGAGATGGCTTAGCAGTTAGGCATTTGTCTGCAAAGCCAAAGGACCCAGGTTCAATTCCCCAGGACCCCCATAAGCCAGATGCACAAGGTGGTGCATGACTCTGGAGTTCATTTGCAGCAGCGGAAGACCCTGGAGCACCCATTCTCATTCTCTCTCTATGCCTCTTTCTCTCTCCCTCTCTGAAATAAAAATAAAATTTAAAAAGGGGGGCTGGGGAGATGGCTCAGCACCTTGCAAAACCTGTTGGATTGGATCAATTCCTCAGCATGTAAAGTTAAGTGCAAAGTAGGCACAAGTAGCTTTTTCTTTTTTGTTGTTTGTTTGTTTTTCTAGTGGCAGTGACAAGAGACCCTGGTGTGCCCATACACACATTCTCTCTCTCTCTTTTACACACACACACAAATAAATAAATACATAATTAAAAAAAAGGACTCTAGAAAAACCTTTTATTGGGCTTATTGTTCCAATATCAGGAGTAGGACAACACGATATCTTCCCAGCTGACTTGAAAAGTCAAACAGCCTACTTATGTAGCTAGAAAGGGTGTGTGGCAAGTGTTTGCATTAACTGTGCACAGTCCTTCATGTAAAAGGAACATTCTCACACCAATCACCAGCCATCTGGGACACCAGGAAGAGTGCTCACCCTCTGGCCTCTGTGAAATGCCAGTTGCAGATCACCCAGGCTTGTGATAGCAAAAACATGAGGATAAACTATTTGAAACAGTTGCTTTATGGGATCCAAGTTATGCTGTGGCAACAAGTATCTGTGGTTACCATGTAATTTCATCTAGGAAGTACTTTAGGCTTTCAGTGATACCTATTAGGAGAAAGGTAGCTTTTTTGTGATAGGTAGTTAGCTAGAGACTGACCCAGAGAAACATGGTTGCCACCTTGCCTGCTCGGACAGCACTAGAATCAGTCTCACCCAGAATGGCTGCAAGCAACAATCTCTTAATCCCTCCTCAGCAACAACAGCTTTCTGTTTCTTCTCAGTTTCCCAGAGGTCCCATAAGTGGGCCCTTCCTATATCAGTGCTCTTCTTGGGCCCTCCAGACAATCAGGTCCCTCCCTCCACACTTGAGTGAGAGGGAGGGTCCTTTGTCTATGTGAGGAAGATTTTCTTGGTCTCTCTTCCCTTTTCCCAGCTGGCCTTTGCCTTGGGCATTTTCCTGCTTTCCTTTCCCTCTATAACTTTCCCTAAAACAAATCTCATAATTTGCCCTTCTCTTGAGTCAACATTTTCAATTCTTTGCTAGCATGGATGAGAACTGGAAAATTGAAGCTGCTGGCACAGGAATTCTAATCTCATAGAGTTCTCACCTGCATCACTAGGATGGTATGAGTGGTCTGGTCAGTTGCTTTGCTAATGTATTGCCCTTTAAAAAAAATTAAAAGGTGGGCTGGAGAGATGGCTTAGCGGTTAAGCGCTTGCCTGTGAAGCCTAAGGACCCCGGTTCGAGGCTCGGTTCCCCAGGTCCCACGTTAGCCAGATGCACAAGGGGGCACACGCGTCTGGAGTTCGTTTGCAGAGGCTGGAAGCCCTGGCAGGCCCATTCTCTCTCTCTCCCTCTACCTGTCTTTCTCTCTGTGTCTGTCACTCTCAGATAAATTAAAAAAAAAAAAATTAAAAGGTTGCACACATGTACTCCTTCTCCCCACACCAATTCTGCTGAGGGTCTCTGGTGGGATTATTGGTATTCATTGTGGGGACCAAGTTGGTCTCTGCAGGGATGGGGGAAACATAATGTCTCAAGGTATTCCCTATCACCCTGAGGGTCTTCCAATCTTTCTGCCCCCTCTTCCAAATAATCCCTGAAACTTCGTAGGCAAGATAGGGATCTGTTTTAGTGTTGCTTTCTATGTACACTCTGGATCACGTTTTGTTTTTTTTTTTTTAAGATTTTATATTTACTTATTTATTTGTTGATTTGAGACAGAGGAGGAAAGAGAGAGAGAGAGAGAGTGAGAGAATTGGCATGCCAGGGCTTCTAACCACTGCAAACTAACTACAGATGCATGTGCCACCATGTGCATCTGGCTTATGTGGGGCCTGGAGAATCAAACCTGGTTTCTTAAGCTTTGCAGGCATGCTTAACAGCTAAGCCATCTCTCCAGCCCTGGATCACTGTTTTATGAGGTTTGAGTGAACAGTGTCTGTCACCATTTCCATGGAACTGGTTTTCAGGCTAGCTGTGAGAGCAGTATTCATGTTTCCACTTCCCCTGTGACTTTTGGCCTCAGGCAGATGAGGTGGAGGTGACCCATCTGCTGGTAGACAGTAGGCTCTCTCTTCTTGATGTATTGATGTTTCCTTATTCTCACCTGTATTCTCCTCCATCTGTAAAATAGAACAGATTCTCCAACCAAAAGTGAGAACAGTTTGAATAAAACGGGGAGAGGCCTAGTCATTAGAAAGTTATATTGATATGTGGGGCTGGAGAGATGGCTTAGCAGTTAAGGCACTTGCCTGCGAAGCCTAAGGACCTAGGTTCAACTCCCCAGGACCTACATAAGCCAGATGCACAAGGGGCACATGCACTTGGAGTTCATTTGCAGTGGCTAGAGGCCCTGTTGTGCCCATTTTCTCTCTTCCCCTCTCTCAAAAAATAAAATTAAAAAAAAGAAAATTATATTGATGTGTATGTTCATTCTTAGTTAGAGAGCAGTGGAGGTTCTCTCTGGACCATATTGGTTTCCTGTTTTAGGGAATCTGGCTTGGTTCCCAGGGCCAGATATGGGTTCACCCTACTGAGTGTCATATCCAATCTGTGAACAGTTGGTTACCTACATCAGCTGTGTGCCACTATTACACAAGTGTATACTTCTTGCTTGGCTGGTTGATTTTGTAACTGGCAGGATCTCCTTAATCAGTCAGTTGGTAAAACTATGAGGGCTAGACAGTAGGGAACTGGATTTCCTCTCAGTTCCAGCATGGTCACTTGATGTCCAGGCTGTGGTGTCTTCAGCAATAGGGATTTACCTTTTAGCTCTTACAGGTTACCAAGTGTTTTGACAATATCCTGTATTATTTTGGGGTCCTCATGTCTCCCTGACCAACAGCTCACTGTGACAGAGGGGACCCAATTCCAGCCCTGGGAATTACTAGCCAGTGCCCATGGCTTTAGTTTAATGCTTTTTCCACCTTTTATAGAGCACTTATGTTCAGGTCCCCCTTCCCTTTATTGAGGGTAATGACTTATTGAATGGTATCCCAAAGAAAATTCCTTCCCTCCTTCCTTCCCTCCCTCCCTCCCTTCCTTCCTTTCTTATTTTTCAAAGTAGGTCTCACTCTAGCTCAGGATGACCTGGAATTCACTATGTAGTCTCAGGGGGCTCTCGAACTCATGATGATCCTCCTACCTCTGCCCCCCTGAGTGCTGGGATTGAAGGCATGCACCATCATGCCCAACCAAAGAAGGTTCTATGGGATTGATTCATTTTGCCACAGTTTTGTGTATCCCCCCAATCCCTTTTCCTCTACCCCTTAGCCTTTCCATATCTATCTTCCTTTCTAAAAATATCTTATTTCTAAATGAGAGGAGAGAGAGAGAGAGAGAGAGAGAAAAAAAAAAGCAGATAGAGAATGGGCACAACAGGGCCCCTAGCCACTGCAAAGGAACTCCAGGTGCATGTGCTACCCTGTTTGCATCTGACTTTACGTGGGTCTTGGGAAATTGAACCTGGGTCCTGAAACCTGGATTGCAGGTAAGCCATCTCTCCAGCTCATCTTTCTTTCTTTTTGCTGATCATTGACTTGTTTCCAGAAACCCTTTTTCCCTTCCCTCACTATTTTCCCCTTTTCCTATCTTCACTCTAATGTCATGTTTGTATCATAAATATTTAGTCCTGCTTACAAGTAACTGTAGCCAGACCAGGTTACGAATTGCATATCAGAGCGGTCATGCAGCGTTTGTCTTTCTGAGCCTGTGTGACTCAGCAGGATTTTTTCCAAGTCCCTCCATTTTGCTGCAAATTTGATTATTTCATTTTTCCTTACTGTTGAGTGTAATTCCATTGTGCATATGCAGCACATCATCATTAACCATTCATTTATTGATGGGCATCAGGGATGCTTCCAGTTCCTGGCTATTGTGAATAGACCAGCAATAAAAATGATTAAGTGTCTCTGTGGTATATAGAAGTCTTTAGGGCATATGCCCAAAAGAGGTATATCTGGATCTCATAGTAGTTCTATTTTCAGCCTTTTGAAGAGTCTCCATACGGGTTCCTCTTTCTCCTCACCCCTGCTAGCATGTGCTGTCAATTGATGTTTTGATAGTCACCTTTTTTTTTTTTTTTTTTTTTTTTTTTTTTTTTTTTTTTTTTTTAATGCTTTGTTTTGAAGCCTGGGCTAGAGGGAGACACTACCTCAAAAAGCAAAAAAAAAAAAAAAAAAACCAACTTTTTGTGTTGGGATTAAAGGCGTGGGTCACCACACCTGACAACATTTTATTTTTATTTATTTATTTGATAAAGAGAGATGGAGAGAGAAAGAGAATGGATTGCGGCGACATCATGGAGTGCCACTTCTAGCTAATCCGTTTCCTATATAATCTCGCTTTCCCACTTGCCGTTAGGGATGTGCAGAAGGGAACAATTTCTAGAATTCAAGGTGATGATCTTGTGACCCTTCCTTCCACCATTTAGTAAGTTGTTGTCAATACCTCCAGTAGCGTATTTATACTGTTACAGAGCTCGTTTCACTGTCTTGTTCTGCTTCAAAGTTGCCATAGCTGCCAGAACAAAACATTCTTTAACTCAAGATGGCTTCATGTTACGCCCAGAGGTAAAATACCTTACAACAGGTGCAAACCAGGGCCAATGACCTCATGTCCAGACTACAGGGCCTTGTTTGCCTTGCCAAGAACTGGGGCCATATTATTAGGAGGAGAATTTGGGAAACCTGAGCACAGAGACCCGAGGTGGAGGAACAACAGGCATGTCCGCAGCATGCAGGGATGCATGAGCAGTCCAGGGAGAAATTTCAGAGCTCCGCTATCTGTGCACATACTGAAGTGCGCAAGGACAAAACTGGAGGCAAGCGCTGCCAGAGCACGGAGCTCGGTTCCGCACTTTTGCCCCGGCAACGTTTCCGGGTCCCATGACTGAGAGCACCGCGGACGCCAGCGCGCAGCCCGCAGGGCCTTCCGGCCTCGTGACCGGAAGCGCTCTTCTGGCCCGGAAGTGCTCGCCTCCCCCGCGCCGCCCCGAGAAGATGGCGCTGGAAGCTGGCGATATGGAAGACGGGCAGCTTTCCGACTCGGATTCCGACATGACGGTGGTACCCAGCGATAGGCCGCTGCAGGTTCCGGTGAGCGCGAGGACGCGGGCGGGGGCGCGGGGAGCCGGCGTGGCCTGTCGCGCGCCCCGGGAGCGCCGCTGCTGGCTCTCGGAAGCTGCAGTCCCCGAGGGGAGGCTTTGCCTGAAACGCAGAGCCTGGGAGCAAAGGCCTGGGGCTGCTTGCGGTGCAGACGACTGGGAGACCGAGCCCAGGGGCCTGGTTCTCTTCGTACTCCCGCCTCACTTAGCTGGTCGTGCGGTGGCCACAAGCTTTCTTGTAGCGTCCCAGCTTTGTGGACAGCGTCTCGCTTCGTAGCCTGGGCTGGCGTCCGCGCCGCCGCCCTGGCTCAGCCTCCGGGGTGGGCCGGGATTACCCGGGGAGCATCGCCTCTCCACGGAGCTTCCCAGTGTATTCTAAGTGGGGGGTGGTTGACATCCCTGAAACCACCACTTTGAGAGGGCTTTGTTGCCATGCTGCCTGCACTCAAATCCTGGCGCCGCCAAGATCTCAACGGCGGCGGGCTAGCCTCATTGCTTGGCTGCCAGGTGTGTAGAGTTGGCATGGTACCACTAATAGCTGTAAGGATATGATGTACAACGCTTTGCACGGTAGGGCCCAGCCAGTGTTACCTGCCTTACTACTGGAAAACCCGAAGACTTTACCAAGTCAGTTCACCCCACTCTCATTTTTAGCATGGATCAGGAATTTAATAAATGCTTGGTTTAATGAAAAAAGTAAAGCCCTAGGAGGCTGGAGAGATGGCTTAGCAATTAAAGTGCTTGCTGCGATGCCAAAGGATCCAGGTTTGATTCCCCAGTACCCACTTATAAGCCAGATGCACAAAGTGGCGTAGGTGTCTGAAGTTCATTTGCAATGGCTGGAGGCCCTGGCCTGCCCATCATCCATCTCTCTCTCTCTCAATTAAATAAATAAAGTATATTAAAAAAGTAAAGCCATAGTAGGAAGTTACAGGTAGGAGGAACGGATTCAGATGTTTTGTTGTACAGTAGGGAGACGAGTTAACAATAATGTACATTTCAAAATAGGTGGAATACGGGATTTTCAATGTTTGACCACAAAGAAACGATAATTGTTTGAGGTGATGAGTAGGCCAACTACTCTGGTCATTACATAGTACATGTATGTGTGTTCTTTAAATGTGTATGTGTGTGTACATGTTCATATGTATGGGAGCACACATATATGCAGGTATTGTGGTGGCTATAGGTTAACATTAGGTGTCTTCCTTGATCATACTACTTTATTTGCAGAAGCAGGATCTGTCATTTAAACCTAGAGCTTTATAACTGGGCTAGTCCAGTTAGCCGGTTTGCCCTACTGATGAATCCCATCTCTACCTCCTGAACACTGGAACCATAGGTGGGTCCCCACACTTACCCAGCACTTAATGTGGATTCTGGGCATAGCCATACTCTGGTCTTAATGCTTGCATAAGGAGCGTGTTCTCCACTAAGTGTGATGCACTTCAATCCATGCATGAAGAGCCAAGGAGATAGATGACTTAGAATGGGTGTGCCAGGGTCTCCAGCCACTGCAAATGACTCCAAATGCATGTGCCACTGTAAATCTGGCATCATATGGGTACTGGAGAATTGAACACAGATTATTAGGTTTTGCAGGCAAGTGCCTTAACTGCTGAGCCATCTCTCCAGCCCTGAGATCTTTGAGTTAAATGTATTATTTCAGAGATTCCTCCCCTTAGGAGCTCCTGTCTTATCTAGCAGGAGTATAGTCACAGAACTGTATTAAGGGAGTTGATGTATACTGAAGGAAGTTGATGTATACTGATGGAAAGCAGGTATCTTTAGAAAGATAACAAATTCTGTCTTTACTCCAATAGCAATTATTGAAAAAAATTATTGCGTATGACATTTCATTGTCACACATTCTGTGGTAGTCTTTCAGAACTCAGTGATGCTACAGTAGAGATTGGATTGGTTTCAGTTATCTTTGGAGGTAGTTCTGCTTCCAAAGGATCCGTTTGAATCTCTGAATCTGTCTATCCATTCCTCCTTCCTTTCCTCCTCTCCACTCCCCCCTTCTCTCACTAGAATTAGAGTGTGTATTGTGCTACCATGCCCATGCAATCTTTTAAAGTTGTCCATGGTAGGTAGAATCAATGTTTTATAGAATTGACTGTACCTTCTTTCACTCGCAGAAAGTACTAGGAGGGGATAGTGCTGTGAGAGCGTTGCAGAGTACCGCAGCAGCATGTCCACCAGTTTCACATTATCGGACTGTTCAAAGTGTGGATTCAAGTGAAGAGAGTTTTTCTGATTCAGATGAAGACGGCTCTCTTTGGAAACGCAAACGGCAGAAGTGTCTTAACCCTCCCAAACCAGAGCCTTTTCAGTTTGGCCAGAGCATTCCAAAACTGGCTGTTGCTGGAGGAAAGAAAGTGAACAACATATGGGGTGCTGTGCTGCAGGAACAAAACCAAGATGCAGTGGCCACTGAGCTTGGCATCTTGGGCATGGAGGGCAATATTGACAAAAGCAGACAATCTGAGACCTACAACTATCTGCTCGCCAAGAAACTTAAGAGGGAGTATCAAGAGTGTACAAAAGAATTAGACAAAGAGCTAGATGATTATATGCATGGTGACAAAAAACTAATGTCAAAGGAAGAAGCAAATGGACAAGGGCATCTCAAACGGAAACGCCCTGTCAAAGATAGACTAGGAGACAGACTGGAAATGAACTATAAAGGTCGATATGAGATCACAGAAGAAGATTCTCAAGAGAAAGTAGCTGATGAAATTTCTTTCAGGTGAGTATGTAAATTTGACCTTCAAATGAGCTAGCACTTAACCACAGATCTTCTATTTACAGGAAATAAAATAGAGGCCAAATACATTCCTTTGTGTGTGTGCACGTGCAAGCATGCCTAGGTCTTATCTAGCCCAGGCTAACCTAGAACTCACTCTGTAACCCAGGTTAGTCATGAACTCAGAGCATTCCTCCTACCTTAGCCTCTGATTGTTAGGATTACAGGAGTACGCCAACATACTCTGCTCCTTTTTTATTTGAGAGAGAGAGGGAGGGAGGGAGGGAGGAAGGGTCGCGCAAATAGGGAGTGGGCACACCATGGCCTTTAGCCACTGCAAATGAACTCCAGATGCATGTGCCACCTTGTGAATCTGGCTTTATGTGGGTACTGGGGAATGGAACCTGGGTCTTTAGGTTTTTCAGGCAAGCACCTTAACCACTGAGCCATCTCTCCAGCTCCGAGATTTATTTTTTTAACTTAAGGAATTATCATGGGACTTACTTTTTTTTGTCTTTTTAAGGATAACTAAGCCGGGTGTGGTGTGCATGCCTTTAATCCCAGAACTTGAGAGGCCGGGATAGGAGGATCGCCATAAGTTCGAGGCCACCCTGAGATTACATAGTGAATTCCTGGTTAGCCTGGGCTAGAGTGAAACCCTACGTCAACAAACAAACAAAAAATAACTAACTATCATTTACATACAATAATAGACACCCATTTTCCATTTTATTTTTAAATATTTTTATTTATTTGAGAGAAAGAGAAAGAAGCAGAGAGAGGCAGATAGAGAATGGGCACGCCAGGACCTCCAGCCCCTGCAAACAAACTCTAGATACATGCATCACTTGGGCATCTTTATTACATGGGTCCTAGGTCCTTTGGCTTTGCAATCAAGTGCTTTAGCTGCTAAGCAGTCCCTCCAGCTCTTCCTTTTTATTTTTGTTTTCATTTTTCTGAGGCAAGGGCACACATTCTAGTTCAGACTGACCTCGAACTGTGCCACTCCTGTCTGACTTCAAACTCACAGTGACCCTCCTACCGCTACTGTGATTAAAGGTGTGGGCCACCATACCCTGCTCACTTTTACCTTTTTTTTTTTTTTTGAGGCAAGCCCAACAGACTGGCTTTTATATGTATATAAGAGAGAACGGACGAGAATTGGCATGTCAAAGCCTCCAGCCACTGTAATCAACAGTCTCTTAGAAAATCTTTTATTTTACTGAAGTGTTTTGGGGGTTGATACATGTTATAGCAGGAATACTAGATTTGTTTTTTAGGTACTAGGGCAAGAATGTAAAGTTTCACATATGTTGGTGTTTTACACCTACAGCTCTCTCTTTTTCATGTGTGGATGTGTGTGTAGGACATGCCAGGGTATCTTGTTAATGCAAATGCATGCCTATCTGGCTTTATGTGGATAGCTGGGGAATTAAACTCAGGTTGACAGGCTTAGCACGAAAGTGCCTTAGCCAGCCAGGTGTGGTGGCACATGCCCTTAAACCGGGCACTTAGGAGGCAGAGGTAGGAGGATTACTGTGAGTTTGAGACCACTCTGAGACTACATAGTGAATTCCAGGTCAGCCTGAGCTAGAGTGAGACCCTACCTCAAAACAAACAAACAAACAAAAAAAGCCACGAAGTGCCTTGCCCACTTAGCCATCTCTCCAGCCTGTTTGTTTATTTTTGTGACTGCATGCATGTGCATACTTGTGCTCAAATAAATGACAATTCTTTTATATGTAGGTGGGCTGGTGAATTAAACCTAAGCCAGCAGGCTTTGCAAACAAACACTTTTAGCCCCTGAGCCTTCTCTCCAGTTCTCAAATTCATTTTTTTTTTCAAATTCTTTTTTTATGTTTAGAAATAGATTCAGATTGGATGGAGGATCTATATTTGCCCATTAAAAATACTGTTAAACTGGGCGTGATGGCACATGCCTTTAATCCCAGCACTCGGGAGGCAGAGGTAGGAGGATTGCTGTGAGTTCAAGAATACCCTGAAAATACAGAGTGAATTCCAGGTCAGCCTGGGCTAGAGTGAGACCCTACCTCAGGGAAAAAAAAAAAAAGAATACTGTTAAGTCAGGTGTAGTTGTGCACACCTTTAATCCCAGCGTTTGGGAGGCACAGATAGGAGGATTGCTGAGAGTTCAAGGCCAGTCTGAGGCTACTGAGTGAATTTCAGGTCACCTTGGGCTAGAGTGAGACCCTGCCTCGAAAAACCAAATATATATAGTTTGTTTGTTTGTTTTCTGAGGTAGGGTCTCACTGTAGCTCAGGCTGACCTGGAATTCACTATGAGTCTCAGGGTGGCCTCCAACTCACAGTGATCCTTTTACCTCTGCCTCCCCAGTGCTTGGGTTAAAGGTGTGTACCACCACCAGCATTTTTTTTTTTTTTTGGTTTTTCAAGGTAGGGTCTCACTGTAGCCCAGGCTGACCTGGAATTCACTATGGAGTCTCAGGGTGGCCTCGAACTCATGGCAATCCTCCTACCTCTGCCTCCCGAGTGCTGGGATTAAAGGCGTGCGCCACCACGCCCGGCTTACCACCAGCTTTTACACATACACACACACTGTTAATGAAAGTACTGTTAATGGTGTATACATAGAGATCTTTGAACATATATCTTCATTTCTTTTGAGTAGTAGTAGGAATAAAATTAGTTGGTGAGGACGGGAGAGATGGCTTAGTGGTTAAGTGCTTGTCTGTGAAGCCTAAGGACCCCGGTTCAAGGCTTGATTCCCCAGGACCCACGTTAGCCACATGCACAAGGGGGCGCATGCATCTGGACTTCGTTTGCAGTGGCTGGAGGCCCTGGTGTGTGTGCTCATGCGCGTGTACACGCGCGCGCTCTCTCTCTGCCTCTTTCTCTCTCTGCCTGTTGCTCTCAACTAAACAAAAATTTAAAAAAAATTAGTTGGTGAATGGTAAATTGACAGTTTATGATTTTTCACAAGTTCTAATTGTGATTAGCTTTTCTTTGACTCTTGAGTCATCAGTCACAAATATGGCTCAATAGTAACATGGCTGATAGGAAAACAGGTATTTACTTTTCAGTCAAGCCTATCATAATACTAGTGTTAGACTTTTTTTATTAACATTTTCCATAATTATAAAAAATATCCCATGGTAATACTTCCCCCCCCCTTGCACTTTCCCCTTTGAAATTCCATTCTTCATCATATTACCTCCCCATCTCAATCATTGTACTAGACTTTTTTAAATAGTGAGAAAGTTTGGAACTTCAATTCTGAGAAGGAATGTTGGGTTTATAATCCAAAGCCATCACTTTGCAGATGAAACATAGGCCCAATGGTTAGGTGACTTATATAAGGTTGCCAGTTTAATTAGTATCAGACCTGTAGCTAGGCTTTGGTCCTAGTCAGATGTTCTTTCCACAGTAATCTTCACCTGTGAGAAGCAGCACAGATGACCAGGTTTTATTAGGAAGTGATAAAGCTTCTTTCTTTCTTTTTTTTTTTTTTTTTGTTTTTCAAGGTAGGTTTCACTGCAGCCCAGCTAACCTGGAATTCACTATGTACTCTCAGGGTAGCCTCAAACGCACAGCAATCCTCCTACCTCTGCCTCCCTAGTGCTGGGATTAAAGGTGTATGCCACCACACCTGGCTAAGGCTTCTTTCTATTTATTAATTTTCCTTCATCTCAGAAGTGTGACCTCCAACCCCATTCGAAGAGTAGCTCCCTATGATGTTTTTTTCTAAGGGGGTTGTAGTGTGAGGTAGGTGTAGTATTGGTGGGTGGTGTATGCACTTGTGTGTGCAGAAGTGGTACCCCATGCATGCATGGAGGCCAGAGAAGATATTGAGTGTACCCCTTCTGCTTATCTCCTTGAGGTACAGTCTCTTTAGTGATTCTGGAGATTTTTTTTCCCCGAGGTAGAGTCTTACTCTAGCCCAGGCTGACGTGGAATTCACTATGTAGTCTCAGGGTGGCCTAAAACTCACAGCAATCCTCCTACCTCTACCTCCAGAGTACTGGGATTAGATTCTGGAGATTTTGGTGGTTTAAGCCCAGCAATTTTCCTGTCTCCTCTTCCAGCAGAAATGTGATATAATTGTGTGCGGCCTCTCACAGATAGTTGGTTCTGGTGAATCAGGCCCCCTCTGGCCCTCTGCTTGCTTATGTAGGAAGTGCTCTTAACCACTGAGCCATCTCTCCAGCCCCTTCCTATGTTTTCTTGTTTGGTTTTGGAGGCAGGGTCTCACTCTAGACCAGGCTGACCTGCAACTCTGTAGTTCCAGGCTATCCTCAAACTCACAGCAATCCTGCTTCTGCCTCCCAAGTGCTAGGATTAAAGGCTTTCACCACCATGTCCTAATTTTTTAAATCTCTGAATAAGGTGAAAATAAGTGTCCAACTCAGGACATTGTTGAAAGAAATTGCAGGTAAGGTCCTTGGGATTGTGGTGATTGTAATTGTCATAAACAGTTTATAAATAATAGGAAGCTAATTTTTAGGTATAATAACTGAAATTATACTTTGTTTTACAGGAATATACTTGGCTCCTTTGCATTTAGGCTTGGCTTCAGTCGCCTTATTGCATGTGCATATGTATTTTGAGGTCTGTCATAATCCAGTAAGACATAAAGCAAGCTGTAGTACAAGACTTGCAACAGAAGCTTGGGGTTACTGTGTCTCCTTGTGGTACTAAAGATGAGGATGCATACATGTCAGTAATTCCAAGGCTAATTATTGAAGATGGGATTTTCATTTTAAATTTTTTTTTTTTAATTTTTATTTATTTATTTGAGAGCGACAGACACAGAGAGAAAGACAGATAGAGGGAGAAAGAGAGAATGGGCGCGCCAGGGCTTCCAGCCTCTGCAAACGAACTCCAGACACGTGCGCCCCCTGGTGCATCTGGCTAACATGGGACCTGGGGAACCGAGCCTCGAACCGGGGTCCTTAGGCTTCATAGGCAAGCGCTTAACTGCCAAGCCATCTCTCCAGCCCAGGGATTTTCATTTTAGTTGAGGACTACATTGGAGATATTAAGGTGAATTTTACTCTGTTTGTTTCTTATTAGGTTACAGGAACCAAAGAAAGATCTGATAGCCCGGGTAGTGAAGATAATTGGGAACAAAAAGGCAATTGAACTTCTGATGGAAACTGCGGAAGTTGAACAGAATGGTGGTCTTTTTATAATGGTAAGGCTGCTTCACTGTTTCTGGTTTTATATTGTTTATCATGTGCCCTTTTAACAAAGTGAGCTTGCCTGTTTGGACCTCTTCCACTTGGCACACTCCTCACTTTTTTTTTTTTTTTTTGGTTTTCGAGGTAGGGTCTCACTCTAGCCCAGGCTGACCTGGAATTCACTATGGAGTCTCAGGGTGGCCTCAAACTCACAGCAATCCTCCTACCTCTGCCTCCCGAGTGCTGGGATTAAAGGCGTGTGCCACCACACCCGGCTTTCACTTTCTTTTTTAATATATTTTATTTGACGGAGAAAGAGGGAGGAAGAGAGAGAGGATGGGCATGCTAAGGCCTCCAGCCACTGCAGACCTACTCGACGTGTGTTCCCCCTTGTGCATCTGGCTAACGTGGGTCCTGGGGAATCGAACCTGGGTCCTTTGGCTTTGCAGACAAACGTCTTAACTGCTAAGCCATCCCTCCAGCCCCACACACCTCACTTTTTTTTATTTTTTTAATTTTTATTTATTTGAGAGCGACAGACACAGAACACCTCACTTTTTTTTTTTAAAGTTTTTACTTATTTATTTGAGAGCGACAGACACAGAGAGAAAGACAGATAGAGGGGGAGAGAGAGAGAATGGGCGCGCCAGGGCTTCCAGCCTCTGCAAACGAACTCCAGACGCGTGCGCCCCCTTGTGCATCTGGCTAACGTGGGACCTGGGGAACTGAGCCTTGAACCGGGGTCCTTAGGCTTCACAGGCAAGCGCTTAACCGCTAAGCCATCTCTCCAGCCCAGAACACCTCACTTTTGATAATAGGGTCTCACTGTGTACATACCCAGACTGTCCTCAAACTTGCTATCCTGTTTCAACCTTCTGGGTGCTGAAATTATAAGCATGTGCTATCATGCCCACCCAGAGCTCAAATTTTAAGACAACTGTCTGGAAAGACTTGAAAGCACAAATTTCAAGAATGTGGGACTTAGAGTATAACTTTACTAATTGATATTTGGCTACATTATTTGGCTCCTTAGGCACTTAGTCTTCTCAGGTATAAAATGAAAATTCTGTTTTAGGGATTAGAGGAGATATTTTGGTATCTGAGCTTAATTATGATTTATGATGAAAATTTCTGATGAAAAGAAGTGTTATGTTGGATTCATTTAATTCACACTTTCTTTTTGTTTGTTTGTTTTCGAGGTGGGGTCTCGCTCTAGCCCAGGCTGACCTGGAAGTCACTGTGGAGTCTCAGGTGGCCTTGAACTCCCAGCAATCCTCCCACCTCAGCCTCCTGAGTGCTGGGATTAAAGGCGTGCGTCATTACACCCAGCAGTTTCATTCTTTTATTTTATTTATTTTTTTAAATATTTTGTTTATTTATTTGAGAGAGGGAGGAAGAGGCAGATAGAGAATGGGCACCCCAGGGTCTCCAGCCACTGCATATGTACTCCAGATGCATCACCTCTTGGGTACTGGGAATCAAACCTGGGTCCTTTGGCTTCATAGGCAAGTGGCTTAACCACTAAGCCATCTCTCTAGCCCACATTCTTTTCTCTTATATGTATATTTATATATATGTATATTTTATTATTCACAACTTCCATAATTATTGACAATAGACCACGATAATTCCCTCCCTCCACTTTCCCCTTTACAACTCCACTCTCCATTATATCCCATCCCCCTCTCGGTCTATTTTGATGTCATCATCATTTCCTCCATTATTATGAACATATTATTACTTTTTTTTTTTTTTTTTTTGAGGTAGGTCTTCATCTAATCCAGGCTGACCTGGAATTTCACTATGTAGTCTCAGGTAGCGTGGAACTCATGCAATCCTCTTACCTCTGCCTCCTGAGTGCTGGGATCAAAGGTGTGTACCACCATATCTGGCTTCCACAGTCTTTTTAATTAATTAATTTACGAGCAGAGTGAGATTTTGGATGTGCCAGGGCCTCTTTCCATTGCAAACAAACTCCAGATGTAGATGTATATGTCATTTTGTTCATCTGGCTTTATTTGGGTATTAGAGTGTTGAACTTGGGCCACCAGGTTTTGCAAGTAAGCCACCTTTAACCACTGAACCATTTTTCTAACCTAATTCATACATTACATTCTTGACACTCCCTCCCCCCAAAAAAAGCAGGTGTGGGAGCAAAACCCAAAAATCTTGAGTTTGCGATATAGCTCAGTGTAAAGAATGCTTGCCTAGCATACATGGTTGTAGAAACTTGAGTTCCAGTCTTGAGAAAACCAAGCATAACTCAAAAGAAGATTGGAGAAGTCAAGAATTTTATTATCACACAGGTGGGTTTGAAGCTTGTGCTCCAAAGTTCTTTTATTCCTGAGTTTGGGTCATTATGTTTTTATAGACAGTTTTCAGAACTTAGAGACAGGGGCCACTTATGGAACCTTATGCAGCTAGCAAGCTTGCAAAGGAGGGGAGGGAGCTGTGTGACTTTTTTAAATAACATAAGCAGGACATATATGTATGTGGAGCAAGCCCTAGAGTCATGTTATCTTTAGTATGGGTGGACATAGTAGCAGACAGATACACAGTGACTATGGCAGCAGCTGAGGTGTAAACAGGAAAGTGATCAGAATTGGGCTTTAGTTTAAAAATGTCTAGTTTTTCATTTTTCATCACAATATGAGGCCATGGGTTCAACCCTCAATATGGGGGTGGGAGCGCTAAATTTAGAATTTTCAGGCAGACTTGGTAACTCACACCTGAAATCCCAACCCTTAGAAAGCAGAGGCATGGGTTCAAGGCTAGTCCTGGACCTCAGAGGATACCCCTCCTCAAAACAACACCAACAGAAAATACTTTACACTTAGGTTATAAAGCACAGTTAGAGCTGAGCATGGTCATTCATACTTACAATTCCAGCATCAGGAATAGGTAACATGTTGTGGGATTGAAGAAAAAAGAATTGAACTTGGAAACAAAATGTGATGCAATAATCTTGAGTACACTGGTCTCCCTCATCACTGTAAAGATACTTGTTGTTCATATACTTGAACATGAATTCTGGTCAGCTGTTGCTAGTCTACAAAATGTTAAGAAGATGCAAATTCAAACTCACTTCTGATAAATTCTTTCTTGAGTAGTTATTGAAGGCCTGTATGTTGTGCCAGCCAGGCAGTGTTCTAGAACAAGGAACTTACATTGTACTTAGGTGGAGAAGACAGTTTATAAAAGTATAAGTCCAGGCTTGCTGACACATGCCTGTAATCTCAGCATTCCATTAGCAGAGGTAGGAGAATTGGCCTAAGCTCAGGGCTGGGCTGGTCTTCATAGTGAGCAAATTTCAGGCCAGACAGGACTCCATAATAAGCCCATGCCATGAGAAAAAATACATAATTTCAAATATAGTAGAAAATAATATCCTTTGGGAAAGAAGTAGATCATATGGCAGTGTGAGGATGAGGAGAAGAAAACATTGTCATTAAGAAGTGGTTGGCACAGCATGGGCCTACTGAAACTGTCTCAAGAAGTCTATGGCTGAAGATGAAGCTCAGCTGGTAGGATGTTTGCCCACATAAGCTGGGTATAGTGATGCATGTAATCCCTCCATGTGGTGGGACGAAGCAAGAAGATGAGAGATTCAAAACCATCCTTGCTGCATGTAGAATTCCAAACCAGTCTGGGATATGTGAGAAATTTTGTTCAAACAACAACAACAACAAAAAAAGCTGGGCTGGAGAGATTGCATAGCAGTTAAGGTGTTTGTCTGCAAAGCCTAAGGACCCAGGTTTGATTCATCAGGACCCATGTAAGCCAGATGCACAAGGTGGCGCATGTGTCTGGAGTTCATTTGCAGTGGCTAGAGGCCCTGGAGCACCCATTCTCTCCCTCTTTCTCTCTCTCTAATAAATAAAAAATATAAAAAAGTTAATGTATATGTGTACAATACTATATGTACATAGGTATATGTGGCATTTATGATTCATAAGCATATGTGTGCCCTCAAACCTCATTATAGTACTAACACATTACCTATCTGAGATGGAAAAAAGTCAATGTCTTATAAAAACCTAGAGATTTTATATGCCAAAATGAGTAGAGTATCTTTTATTTTGTTTGTATTTGTTTTTTGAGGTAGGATCTCCTAACCCAGGCTGACCTGGAATTCATTATGTAGTCTCAGATTGGCCTTGAACTCATGGCAGTCCTCTTAACCTCTGCCTCCTGAGTGCTGAGATTAAAGGCATGCATTGCCCAGTTTGAGATTATCTTTTTTAAAAAAATGTTTATTTGAGAGACACAAAGAGTAATTATAGGTGTGCCAGATCCTCCTACCATTGCAAATGGACTCCAGGTGTATGCAGTAGCTTGTGCATCTGATTTTATGTTGTTACTGGGTAATTGAGCCCAGATTGGCAGGCTTTGCAAGCAAGCATCTTTAACCACTGAGCCATCTCTCTGCCTGAAATTGGTTGTTGTTTTTTTTTTTAATACTTATTTGAGAGAGAGAATGGGCACACCAGGGTCTCCCTCAAATGAATTCCAAATGCATGTGCCACCTTGTGCATCTGGCTTATGTGGTACTGGGGAATCAAACCTGGGGCCTTAGGCTTTGCGGGTAAGTGCCTAAACTGGTAAGCCATCTCTCTAGCCTATAATTTTTCTTAATATGTCTTTGCTCCTTTTTTTTTCCCCCTGTTATGAGCTTAAACTTACTAATGTTCTGAGGTTCAAAAATTTGCAAAAATGTATGTTCACTGATTTTTATAATTAAAATTTTCAGTTTGAATAATGAACAAATTTACATAGTTAAAATTTAAGAGTACCAGAGACTAGAAGGAAGGAGGGAAAAAAATTATTTATTTTAAAGGGGAGTTCTTTTAAAAGTTTTAGAGGGCAAAGGTAGGAGGATTGCCATGAGTTCAAGGACACCCTGAGACTCCATAGAGAATTCCAGATTAGCCTGGGCTAGAGTGAGACTCTACCTCAAAAAACCAAAAAAAAAAAAAAAAAAGTTATTTGAGAATGACAGAGAAAGAGGCAGATAGAGAGAGAGAAAATGGGTGCACCAGATCCTCCAGCCACTGCGAATGAACTCCAGATACATACGCCACTTTGTGTACATCAAGCCTACATGGGTCCTGGGGTATTGACCCTAGAGCTGGGGTCCTTAGGCTTCACAGGCAAGCACCTAACTGCATAGCTATCTCTAGCCCAGTAACTTATGTCTAATGAACTGCACACTTAAAGTGGCTAATAGGGCTGGAGAGATGGCTTTCTGGTTAAGGTGTTTTCCTGCGAAGTCTAAGAATGCATGTATAGATCTCTAGGTCCCACATAACCAGATGCACAGTGACACAAGCTAGCAATGTCACACATGCACACAGCATGCATCTGGAGTCTGTTCACAGTGGCTGAAAAGCCCTGGTGTGTCTGTTCGCTCTCTTTCTGCCTCTTTGTCTCTGGAAAAAAAAAAAAGGTTAATACAGGGGTATAGCTGTAGCTGTTGTAGGGTGCATTTCCAATTGTTTGCAAAAAATGTATATTCACTGATTTTTGTATTTAAAAAATTCAGTTTGATAATAAATAAATTTGCATAGTTAAAATTAAGAGTACCAGGGACTAGAAGGTAGGAGGAAAAGGGGATTTATTTATTTATTTATGGTTTTTTTGAGGTAGGGTTTCACTCTAGTCTAGGCTGACCTGGAATTCACTGTGTAGTCTAAGGGTGGCCTCGAACTCACGGCGATCCTCCTACCTCTGCTTCCCAAGTGCTGGGATTAAAAGCGTGTGCCATCATGCCTGCCAGAATTATTTATTTTAAAGTGGAGTTCTTTTAAAAATTCTGGAGAACGGGCTGGAGAGATGGCTTAGCGGTTAAGCGCTTGCCTGTGAAGCCTAAGGACCCCGGTTCGAGGCTCGCTTCCCCAGGTCCCACGTTAGCCAGATGCACAAGGGGGCGCACGTGTCTGGAGTTCGTTTGCAGAGGCTGGAAGCCCTGGCGCGCCCATTCTCTCTCTCTCCCTCTATCTGTCTTTCTCTCTGTGTCTGTTGCTCTCAAATAAATAAATTAATTAATTAAAAAAAAATTCTGGAGATCTGTTTTGCAACAAAGTCAACAAGTTATTTCTAAGGAACTGTACTCTTAAAAATGGTTAATAGAGCCGGGCGTGGTGGCGCACGCCTTTAATCCCAGCACTCGGGAGGCAGAGGTAGGAGGATCACCATGAGTTCAAGGCCACCCTGAGACTACATAGTGAATTCCAGGTCAGCCTGAGCCAGAGTGAGACCCTACCTCGAAAAACCAAAAAAACAAAAAAAGGTTAATAGAGGGGCTTTGTAGCTCAGTTGTAGAGTGCAATGCCTACCATAGGCAAGGGTCTGGGCTCATTCCCTAGCTCTGCATAAAGAGTTATATAGGGGGCTAGAGAGGTAGCTTAACAGTTAAGGTGCTTGCCTGCAAAGCCAAAGAACCCAGGTTCAGATCCTCAGGACCCACGTAAGGCAAATGCACGTGGTGGTGCATGCATCTGGAGTTCGTTTGCAGTACTGAAGCCTCTCGTGCACCTGTTGTCTATCTGCCCCCCCCTAAAATTAATAAAATAAATAAAATTTAAAATAAGAAAAGAGTTTTGTGCATGCCTTTAATCCCAGCAGTAGGAAGATTGTCATGAGTTCAAGGCCACCCTGAGACTACATAGTGAATTCCAGGTCATCCTGAGCTAGAGTGAAACCCTTCCTCAAAAAACCAAAGAAAGAGCGAGAGAGAAGAAAGAGAGAGAGAGAAAGAAAGAAAGAGTTCTATGGGGCTGGAGAAATGGCTTATTAAGACACCAAAGGACCCAGGTTCAATTCCCTGGTACCCATGTAAAGATGCATATGGTGGCACATGCATCTGGAGTTCATTTGCAGTGGCTGGAGCCCCTGGCATGCTGATTCTCTCACTTTCTGTCTGCCTCTTTCTCTCCCTCAAACAAATATATATATATATATATATATATATATTATTTTTTTTGTTTTTGTTTTTCGAGGTAGGGTCTCACTCTGGTCCAGGCTGACCTGGAATTCACTCTGTCATCTCAGGATGGCCTTGAACTCATGGCAGTCCTCCTACCTCTGCCTCCAGAGTGCTGGGATTAAAGGCGTGTGCCACCACGCCTGGCTCAAACAAATAATTTTTTTAAGTTACATTTTTTTTTATTTTCACAATTTTTATTAACATTTCCATAATTATAAAAAACATCCCATGGTAATACCTCCCCCCCCCCAAGTTACATGTTTTTAACATACGATGTATCCATACAACTTTCTACTTAAAAAAAAAAGTTATACAGGGCTGGAGGGATGGCTTAGTAGTTAAGGTGTTTGCCTGCAAAGCCAAAGGACCCAGGTTTCATTCCCCAGGACCCACATTAGCCAGATGCACAATGGGGCGGATGCATCTGGAGTTCGTTTGCAGTGGCTGGAGGCCCTGACATGCCCATTCTCTCTCTTTGTCTCGCCCACTCTCTCTCTGTCAAGTAAATAAATAAATAAAAATAAAATATTTTTTTAACAAGTTATACAGTAGGGATTTTTGTTGCATGTTTACTGTTCCAGTTACATACGAAATAGCCAGGAGATTCTTAGCTAGCCTGGGCTAGAGAGAGACCCTGCCTCACACCCCACCCACAATCAAACATATGTAGTAAAAGTTTATCTGTTTCCATTCCCATCCTCTTAACTATTCAGGTTTCTTTCAGACTCTTTCTTTTTCTCAGGGTAGGGTTTCACCCTAGCCCAGGCTGACCTGGAATTCACTATGTAATCTTAGGGTGCCCTCGAATTTGGCAGTCCTCCTTCCTCTGCCTCCCAAGTGCTGGGATTAAAGGCATGCGCTGTCACACCCTGTTTTTCACACTTTTCAACAAATGTTAACGTGCTATATACTATTTCTGTACTTTTCTTTCATATATTGGATATATGTCTATATATTTACTGTGTTGTATAAAAGAGGCTCCTTTTTTTGTTGTTCTTTTGGTTTTTTTTTTTTTTTTGAGATAGTAGGCGTTAGAGGTTGAGCATAGGGTTTTATGCTAAACACGTTGTCCACCACTGAGCTGTACCCTCAGCCCATCAGTTCTGTGTATGCACATGTGTACTGTGGTGTGTGTGGGGGGGTGGTCAGAGCACAACTTTCAAGTGTCAGTCCTTGCCTTTGGCCTTGTTTGAGGCAGGGTCTCAAACTGTTCACCAGTCTATTCACCAGTCTAGCAGGCTGTGGGGAATTCTGTCTCTGCCTCTCTTCTTGCTAAACACAAACTGGGCCTACAGACACTTGCTGTAGCATCCAGCTTTTTACATGGATGGTAGGGATCCAAACTTGGGTACTCACACTTAAGCAGCAAGCACGTTGTTCACTAAGCCACCTCTCCAGCCCACAACAATTGATTTAATTAGTGTCTTTAAAGAGAAGTTTATATATGACAGTTTCATATTGGTCCGTTGACCAGAAGGTTGTCATCATAGGCTAAACAGATCTAAATCTATTATTCATGGAGTAATGTTGCTAGTTTGTCATTTGTGGAAACTTGGTAGGCTATAATTACAGTATGTATCTTATGCTTATGGCATTTAAATCTGATTCATTTGAAATATATATCATGGTACAAGACATGAGGTATGAATCTTAATATTTCTTTAGATGGGTACTTAGTATCTGTTGCAGTCAGGTTCGCATTGCTAGTAGAAATCACCCAACCATGAACAGCTTGTGGGAAAAAAGAGGTTTATTTTGGCTTGAGTGGGAAGCTCCATGATGGCAGGGAAAACGATGGCATGAGCAGAGGGTGGAAATCACCCTCTGGCCAACATCAAGTAGACATTAGCCCACCTGAGAGCATGCCAAACACTGGCAAGGGGAAACTGGCTAGAACACCCATAAGCCCGCCCCCAACAGTACACTCCCTCCAAGAGGCAATAATTCCCAATCTCCATCAGCTGAGAACCTAGCATTCGGAACACCTAAATTTATGAGGGACAACTGAATCAAACCACCACATTCTGCCCTTGATCCCCATAAATTGATAACCATACACGATATAAAATGCAGTGCATTCATCCAACTTTAAATGTCCCCATAGCTTTTATCAATTCCAATGATGTTCATACATCCCCATAGTCCAAGATCTTTTAACTGAGCCATAATACCAAAGAACCCCTCAAAAACCCCATAATGTTACAGAATAAATATTCACACTGCAAAAGATGGCATTTTGCATAGCAAAGAAATACTTAACCACTATAAGATTTAAACAGGGCAAACATCAAACTCTGTAGCCCAAAATCCAACCACTCTAGTCAGTGACAAATCTCCTAGTCTGATAATTCTTAACTAGCAACAAGTCTATGGAGTTCAAATTCCACCCCTCCAGCTAGGCTACTCACAGTCCTGGAAAACTTCATCCGGGCCCAGCAGCTCTCCTCAGCAGCCATCTTGTGGTCCCAGCATCTTCACTGGGCCTCCACTGCAACCCATGGTTCATCCTCATGGTCCCATGGGGTCTCCATGCAGGCTTCCAGTAAGCCTGCTTCACACTGCCCATGGCCATTTCCAAAACACAAGACTACGTTGCTAGCTCAATGATGCCCTCTTTCCTGCATTTGTTACACTCCACAATACCAGGTAGGGTGCCAATTTCTTAATGGGGGGGCAATAAATCTGACTTGGAAGAACAGGATGCTCCTTGAGCACTCAGGCCCCTTTAAGAGAGTCTATATACTTCTTGTTGCCCCAGTGCAGGTCAGCCCAATCTCAAAGGTTGTAATCTCTCAATTGCAGCTGAACAGGCAGCAATTCACCCAAAGATTTTTCTTTCTGTGCCATATTCCTCTGCTCACACCAGGTCACTTCTAGGGAAAGCAATCCTTAGGATATGGACATAACAGCAAGCTTTTCACATAAACTGCTAGTCCAGTCCAAGTAAAGCTTTTTCTCACCCTCATATGCCAGCCCTCACAGTCGATAGTTTTCCTGCATTTAGGTCTTTCAGCTCTGACCAGAATAGTCCATCAAGCTATACTTACAGCACTGCAAGGTGTCTCTTATAGGCCAAGGTTTCAAATCTTTCCACATTCCTCTTGAAAATCAGTTTCAAAAGGACAGAGCCACACAGGTATCTAGCAGCAATTCCACTCCTCAGTACCATGTTACTGTTGCAGTCAGGTTCATACTATTGGTAGAAATCACCCAACCAGGAGCGACTTGTGGGAAAAAAGAGGTTTCTTTTGGCTTATAGGCTCGAAGGGGAAGCTCCATGATGGCAGGGAAAACAATGGCATGAGTAGAGGGTGGACATCACTCCCTGGCCAACATCAGGTGGACAATAGCAACAGGAGAGTATGCCAAACTGGCAAGGGAAAACTGACTAGAACACCTGTCCCCAACAATACACTCTCTCCAGGAGGTGATAATTCCCAAATCTCCGTCAGCTGGGAACCTAGCATTCTGAACACCTAAGTTTATGGGGGATGGCGGAATTGAACCACCACAGTAGCTTTAACACTATTACTAAATAGTCCATTTTATCTTTTCTGATTTGAGATTGGTGTTATGTCATAGACTAAATTTGTATGTTTATTTGGCTTTATTTCTAGATATATTATTATCCATTAATCACTGAAGTTTTATTTCATTACCAGCTACCACCAGGAAGTCATTTTAAGTCATTCATAGAAGCCTATGGAACTGGTTATGTAGCTCAGTGTTAGAGCATTTTCTGAGCATGGGAAAGAAAGGCCCTGGCTTCAGTCTTCAGCACTGCTATTTCATAAACTATTCACAAATAGTTTATGACAATGACTTTACTTTTTTTTTTTTATTCCTTTTTCTAGAATGGTAGTCGAAGAAGAACACCAGGTGGAGTTTTCCTGAATCTTTTGAAAAACACTCCTAGTATCAGTGAAGAACAAATTAAGGTAATGACATGTCTGACTTTTAAAGATGAATCATAAAACTGGGCATGGTAATGTCTACCTATAATCCTAACATTCAAGAGGCCTGATCTGCATAGCCCGTTCCAAGCCAGCCAGGGCTATATAGCAAGACTCTCAAAAAGTAAAATTAAGTAAAAAGAGATATCAAAATTGATTTCCACTCAGCCCAAATGTGTTCTTTTTTTTCTGTTTCCACTATCTGTGCTGCCTTCAGTGAACCTGTTTTATTGCAGTGTTTATATGCAAAACCTGTGCCTTTTGTAAAGCCTTGCTTTACCTTTTTCTCTGTCAGAGCCAAGATCAAGGTTTATCTTTAGGATAGTTTGTCTTGGTCTCTCTGCATGTAATGATGTTTTGTATCATCCTGAATCCCCCCTTTTTTTTTTCATTTTTTCAAGATAGGATCTCACTGTAGCTCAGGCTGACCTGGAATTCACTATGAATCTCAGGGTGGCCTCAAACTCATGGTGATCCTCCCACTTCTGCCTCCCAAGTATTGGGACTAAAGGTGTGTGTACCACACCTGGCTTAAATCCTAGTTATTTTAACAAGCATCTCCCAATGCCTAGTATACTACTTAGTTGCAACAACCATTTTTCTGTCTAGAGAGAAAAACAATTTGATTTTGTGAATTGTCTTGAGACTTTATACCCATCCACTCAAAAAAAAAAAAAAAAAAAAAACCTAGCTCCAGGTTTTGTGAGAGAGACTTTCAAGGAAGCTAGAAGAGTGATAGAGGAGAGTATCCTACATCTTCCTCTGTCCTGTGTGTGTGTGTGTGTGTGTGTGTGTGTGTGTACATATGGTACACCTGCACAAAAAATGCCTTCTTGGGTTTTTGTTATTCAGGGCTCGAGAGATGATTCAGCTGTTAAAAGCCACTTGCTTGCAAAGCCTGCCAACTGAATTCAGCTCCCTAGCACCCACATAAAGCCAGATGTAAAAAGTAGCGCTTGGGCTGGAGAGAGAGCTCAGTGGTTAAGGCATTTGCCTGCAATGCTTGACAGCCTAGATTTAATTCCCCAGTATCCACATAGGGCCAGATATGCAGAGTGGCATATGTATCTGGAGTTCAGTGGCTGGAGGCCCTGGCATACCCATTCTCTCTCTCTCTCGCTCTCTCTCTCTCTCCTTTCTTTTTCTGTCTCTCTTTGCTTGCAAATAAATAAGATATACAAAAAGTAATTTTTAAAAAAAATTTTTATTAACATTTTCCATGATTACAAAATATATCCCATGGTAATTCCCTCCCTCCCCACCCCCACACTTTCCCATTTGAAATTCCATTCTCCATCATATTACCTCCCCATTACAATCATTGTAATTACATATATGTAATATCAACCTATTAAGTATCCTCCTCCCTTCCTTTCTCTTCCCTTTATGTCTCCTTTTCAACTTACTGGCCTCTGCTACTAAGTATTTTCACTCTCACACAGAAGCCCAGTCATCTGTAGGTAGGATCTACATATGAGGGAGAACATGTGCTTGGCTTTCTGGGCCTGGGTTACCTCACTTAGTATAATACTTTCCAGGTCCATCCATTTTTCTGCAAAGTTCATAACTTCATTTTTCTTTACCGCTGAGTAGAACTCCATTGTGTAAATGTGCCACATCTTCATTATCCACTCATCAGTTGAGGGACATCTAGGCTGGTTCCATTTCCCAGCTATTATAAATTGAGCAGCAATAAACATGGTTGAACATGTACTTCTAAGGAAATGAGATGAGTCCTTTGGATATATGCCTAGGAGTGCTATAGCTGGGTCATATGGTAGATCAATCTTTAGCTGTTTTAGGAACCTCCACACTGTTTTCCACAATGGCTGGACCAGATTGCATTCCCACTAGCAGTGTAGAAGGGTTCCTTTTTTTCCACATCCCCGCCAACATTTATGATCATTTGTTTTCATGATGGTGGCCAATCTGACAGGAGTGAGATGGAATCTCAATGTAGTTTTAATCTGCATTTCCCTGATGACTAGTGACATAGAACATTTTTTTAGATGCTTATATGCCATTCGTATTTCTTCCTTTGAGAACTCTCTATTTAGCTCCATAGCCCATTTTTTGATTGGCTTGTTTGATTCCTTATTATTTAACTCAAAAAGTAAATTTTTTAAGTGGCACATGCATCTGGAGTTTGTTGTGGCAAGAGACCCTGGTGTGCCCACCCACAAGTGCAAATCATGAATAAAAAGATTTTTAAAAAGAAGACAAATACGTGCAGAAATTACCAAAATGTGGTGAAACGGACTAAATTCAAAACCATAATTAGATTGCTTGATCTCAGCCACAGTGTTCTTGTCTATAAAGAGTGAGTGCTAACGTACATATGCATACATAAATACAGTACTACTTGAGAAAAGCTCTACTTTTTTATTGATAGGGTTTTGCATATGTATCCTATTTCTCTACCCCAAGCCAGCCTGCCTTTTTTTTGTTTCCTTTTAGATTTTTTTTTTTTTTTTCCAAAGTAGAGTTTCACTCTCGCCTAGGCTGACCTAGAATTTACTATGTAGTCTCAGGGTGGCCTTAAAGTCACAGCAGTCATCCTACCTCTGCCTTCCAAGTGCTGGGATTAAAGGTGTGAACCACCACACTCAGCCTGTTTTGGATTTATAAGGCAGTGTCTGTACCGCAGACTGACCTGGAACTCAACTCCAGCCCAGGCTGGTCTGAACTCCTCCCCTTCCCTCCCCCACTTATTCATTTATTTTTTAAAATCTAGTAGAGAAAGAGAATGAGAGAATAGGCATGCCCGGGAATAGTTTATTTGCAAGGAGAGAGGGAGGAAGGAGGGGGAGGGGAGGAGAGGGAAGAGAGGAGAGGGGAGGGAGAGAGGAGAGGAGGAGAGGGGAGGAGACAGTGGGTGAGCTAGGGCCTCTTGACACTGCAAATGAATTCCAAACACATAACACTTAGTGCTTCTGACTTTCCATGGGTACTGGGGAATCAAACCTAGGCCATCAAATTTTGCAGGCAAGTACCTTAACCAGTGAGCCATCTCTCCAGCCTCCACAGTGCTTTTTTATAAGCAAGATAGGTTTACACTCTGTGTGCTTTAGAAAATGTGATAGGAGGCACACCCTACCTCATTCATAGTGGTTTTGCCCCTTAGAAGACATTTGACAATGTCGCAGAATATTTTTGGTTGTCACAATTCAGAGATGAGGTGGCAATAATGTACTGTATAAGCAAGTAGTGGAGTCTAGATACACAACAGTGTGCACAACAAAGCCCTGTAACAAGGATTTTTTTCATTTTTTTTTTCGAGGTAGGGTCTCACTCTAGCCCAGGCCAACCTGAAATTCACTATGTAGTCTCAGGATGGTCTCAAACTCATGGCGATCCTCAAACCTCTGCCTCCCAAGTGCTGGGATTAAAGGCATGTAGTACCACGCCTGGCTTTTTTTCCAAGAAAATATTTTTTATTTTTATTTATTTGACAGAGAAAGAGGGGGAGAGAGAATGGTTGTGCTGGGGCCTCCAGCCACTGTACAGCTAGCTAACAAGGGTCCTGGGGAATAGAACCTGGGTCCTTTGGCTTTGCAGATAAATGCCTTAAACTGCTAAGCCATCTCTCCAACCTAATAAAGGCACTCTTGCAAGTATTATTTGAAGAGAAGGATAGGGGACAACATTTGTTTTTTTGAAGTAGGGTCTCTAGCCCAGGCTGACCTGGAACTCACTGTGTAGCTCCAGGCTGGCCTTGAACTCACAGCAATCAATAATCAATATCTTAAAATATTTTTTAATTGTGCAAGTAACATGTTCTTATTCACAAATTAAAGCATGACTTAGTTCTTGGCTTAATCACACAGTTAAAATGATATATCAAAGTTAGTTGGTCTTTATTTCAAAGACTTTCTGTTTTATTGTATTACCATTTATATTTTATTTAAATTATAAACAGCCAAGAAAACTAAGATTTGATGTGTTAGGATAGAATAGTCATGGGCCCTAACCTAACAGATGGGGTTTGAATATAGCCGTAGAACTATACTTAAATATCCAGGACTATGTGCTTATAATGATGTGAATAATGTTTTGGGTGTGGAAAGTAGATACAATGATTATAAAAGGCTTGCTGTATAAACTGTTAATGAATAGTAGAATTTTTGTGTATGTTTCTTTTAGTCAAAGTTGATGTTTTTTATTATAGGACATTTTCTATATTGAAAATCAAAAGGAATATGAAAATAAAAAAGCTGCTAGAAAGAGAAGAACACAGCTATTGGGGAAAAAAATGAAACAGGCCATTAAAAGTCTGAATTTTCAAGAGGAGGATGACACATCCCGAGAGACTTTTGCAAGTGACACAAATGAGGCCTTGGCCTCTCTGGATGAACCACAGGAAGGACATGGGGAAGCCAAATTGGACACAGAGGAAGCCATTGAGGTGGATCATGCTCAAGATTTGGACATCTTTTAAGTACATTTTGAAGAATAAACCTTCCTAAAATAACATTGTAACTATTTGTACTGAGGTTGCTTTACTATTTACTGAATGTGGAGAAAGAAGAGCTGTTTCTTCTAAAAAGCAAAGTACGTGGGAAGATGGATGCAGATAGAAGGATTTAAAGATGGTTTATATCTGACAAGTAGATAGCATAGGATTTAATTTCTCAGTCTGCTGCATGTGCTGATTATTGTAAGTAGTACTAGTTGATAATCATTGTCTGCCAGTCCATTATAACATGCCATTCAAAAGTTTTTTTTTTTCCTGTTTTATCTTTGTAGTTAACTATACTTTGGTTTAAAAACATTCCATTAAAAGATTTTACTAGGATGCATAAATTATTAAGCTGTTACAAATGTATTTGTGTGTGTGTGCATAAGAACTTTTGTGCTTTGTTTATCTATTTTGTTTTGTTTTTTTCTGAGGTAGAGGCTCTCTCTAGCCCAGGCTGACTTGGAATTCACTATGTAATCTCAGGGTGGCCTTGAACTCACGGTGATCCTCCTACCTTACCTCTGCCTCCCGAGTGCTAGGATTAAAGGTGTGCACCAGGGTCTGTCTTTATAGTCTGGGCTAGCTTTGAACTCTTTCTTCCTACCTCAGCCTGTTCAGTTCTGAAACCATTCCCTGATACTTTTCTGCAGGTTTTTTGTTTTTGTTTTTGTTTTTCATTTTCATTAGAGAGAGAGAATGGACGTGCCAGGGCCTCTAGCCACCACAAATAAACTCCAGACACATGTACTACCATATCATCTGGCTTACATGGGACCCAGAAAATTGATTCTGGGTCCTTAGGCTTCACAGGCAAGCACCTTAACTGCTAAGCTATCTCTCCAGTACTTACTTGCAGTTTTAAAGATAGAAATGATAATCAAGTTTATACTGAAAGTTCTTCCCACTTGTTTGTTGATAAGCACATAAATAACAAAGAAATGCTAATTCTTAACTTTTTGATTTACTAACTTGGCCATGTACTATAGTAAGCATTGAATGTATCACGGTGAATATGTTCTAAATTATCAGTGGAAGCCTGGGTAAGGCTATTACCTCATGTTAAGGAAGTCAGATGTTTAAATTTTTACATCTGCATGAACTTTCAAGATTTTAAAAGCCTTTTTAGAGAGAGAGGTTATTAGATTATGGATATAACTTAAGGAAGGGAGGCACAACTCCTATAGAGCAGGAGGGGTTTCTGGAAATGGAAAAGTCCTCAACTTACTCATGTTTTTAAAGAAATTAGGGCTGGAGAGATGGCTTAGCAGTTAAGGTACTTGCTTGCAAAGCCAAAGGAACCAGGTTTGATTTCCCAGTACCCATGTAAGCCAGATGCACATGGTTCTATATGTATCTGGAATTTGTTTGCAGTGGCTAGAAGCCCTAGTGCACCCATTCTTTCTCTCTCTATCTACCTCTCTCTCTCTCTCTCTCTCTCTATCATAAATAAATAAAAAATATTTTTTTAAAAATGTATTTGTGGGCTGGAGAGATGGCTTAGCGGTTAAGTGCTTGCCTATGAAGCCTAAGGACCCCGGTTCGAGGCTCGGTTCCTCAGGTCCCACGTTAGCCAGATGCACGTGTCTGGAGTTTGTTTGCGGAGGCTGGAAGCCCTGGTGCGCCCATTCTCTCTCTCTCCCCCTCTATCTTTCTCTCTGTGTCTGTCGCTCTCAAATAAATAAATAAATAAAATTTAAAAATGTATTTGTGTCGGGTTAAGATGGCAGCATAGGAGTAAGAGAGAAAAAGCCAAAAAAAAAAAAAAAAAAACCCAGCAAAATACACTCTTCTACTAAAAAGTAAGGTGTAAGCCGGGCGTGGTGGCGCACACCTTTAATCCCAGCACTCGGGAGGCAGAGGTAGGAGGATCGCCATGAGTTCAAGGCCACCCTGAGACTACAGAGTTAATTCCAGGTCAGCCTGGACCAGAGTGAGACCCTACCTCGAAAAACCAAAAAAAAAAAAAAAAAAAAAAAAGTAAGGTGTATAAGAAATTATGAACTGCAGTAGAGAAGTAGGAGATTCAGAGCATCTAGAGACCACAGAAGTAGGCAAAAGAGGCTCCAACAGTAGTAGCACAAGGTCTGTGTGGCCACAGCTGCAAGGCTCGGCTTGACCCACAGGAAAAGCCAGGTGAGGGGATTCCCCACTCACACCAGCCTCCGTGCAAATTCAAGAAAAAGGATGACAAGGACTAACATAGTGGCTCATGAGGAAGAGGATTGTGAAGATCAGTGGGAGAACTTCAGCCACCATCCACAGCCTCCCCTCCCCCACTGCCAGTGCAAGCGCCAGCAATCAACAAAGGCCTGGGGAAGGGAGCTCACCTGCACAGCATCCGGCACAGGCAATCAGAGCAGCAACTCACTTACCCAGCCAGCCTACCAGAGCCCACAGTACAGCAAAGAGGTACCCAAGTGGGCACATAGCATAATTGAGACCAAAACCATTTCAAAAGGTAATTGGGATTACACCAGGTCAGTACCTGCCAAATAAGCCTGGTATGTAGGCTTGAATCAGAAGTGCTAATTGTACCTTCCATATCAGGGTAAATTATATGTTAAATCTGATGGATGGTCAGATTTACCATTCTTAAATAAGCATTTTGGCCTTGTCATTTGTTGCTTCCTGATTTATAGTGCCTTGTTTCCTCTTCTGTCCTTTGTTGGGGAAGGGTCTCATTTGGACACAAGCTGACTTAGAACCCTCTACAAACTGGAAATCTCAGCCTCCCAGTTGACAGGATTAAGGGTGTGGGGCAACACACATCCTAAGGGACTGTGACTTTGTTAGAGGATGTGGTTGGCATAATACCTACTCTTGCATAAATAATCTGTGCTGTTTTTCATCGAATACGCACATTGTTTAAATTTTAGAATTTGTATTTTGTTCCATTCAGCCTACTTGAGTACTCGTAGCAGGCAGACCTAACACCTAGGGTCACTTTTATGGTTACTGTGAGTCCTAACAGCTACACCTAGCACCTTAAGCTCCTACCCTGAAGATATACATCAAATCAATTGATTGATGCATCTAATAATACTGTTGATAATTAGAAAATCCAAGCATTAAATTAATCTAAGATGCAAAAATCATTACATTATATACAAGAAACACAAAAAACAAGACAGTATAAATCCACCAGAAAGTATTAATAAATCAGAAATGACCTCCAGTGAGACTGATTTAGAGGAAATGCCTGAGAAAGATTCCAGAAGAATGATTATAAATATGTTCAAGGAAATGAAAGGAATCAAAGAAGACACAGGAAACCAATTTAATGAAATAAGGAGGTCAATACAAGACATGAATAAGGAAATAGAAATAATAAACCAGTCAGAAATAATAGCAATGAAGAACACAGTGAAATTTAAAAAACTGTAGAAAATCTCACCAGTAGAATGGATGAAGGAGAGGACAGAATATCTAAACTAGAAGACCAGGTGGCAGATCTAATACAGTCCAAGGAGCATACCTCAGCATAATAAAGACTATGACAAACCTCCAGGCAACATAACACTAAATGGAGAAAAACTTGAAGCTCTTCTACTAAAATCAGGAACAAGACAAGGATTTCTACTATCCCCACTTGTATTTAATATAGTACTGGAAGTCTTGGCCATAGCAATAAAGCAAGAGTCACACATAAAAAGGATACAAATTGGAAAGGAAGAGATCAAGTTATCATTGTTTGCAGGTGACATGTTTTTTTATACATAAAGGGCCCTAAGGCCCTACCAGCAAACTGTTAGAGGTGATAAACACCTACAGCCATGTAGCAGGATACAAAATAAACACAGAAATCAGTACCCTTCCTATATACTAACAACAAACACACAGAGGATGAAATCAGAGAATCACTCCCATTCACAATTGCATCAAAAGAATAAATAAAGTACCTTGGAATAAACCTTACCAAGGAAGTGAAGGATCTCTACAATGAAAGCTTTAAAATACTCAAATGAGAAATTGCAGAAGACAGTAAGAAATGGAAAGGTAACCCTTGTTCTTGGATCGGAAGAATCAACATTGTGAAAATGGCAATCTTACCGAAAGCAATCTACACATTTAATGCAGTCCCTATCAAAATTCCAATGGCATTCTTCATGGAAATAGAAAAACAATCCAAAAATTCATTTGGAAACACAAAAAACCTGGAATATCTAAAAAATTTTTGAGCAACAAAAATAAGGCTTGTGGTATCGCCATACCTGATTTTAATCTATGACTATAGAGCCATAGTGACAAAATCAGTGTGGTACTGGCACAAAAACAGACATGCAGATCAATGGAACAGAATAGAGAAGGCAGGTGTAAGTTTGGGTAGCTATAGTCACCTGATCTTTGACAAAATTGCCAAAAATACTCATTGGAGAAAAGACAGCCTTTTTAGCAAATGGTGCTGGAAAAACTGGATATGCATCTGTAAAAGGATGAAAATAGATACTTATCTCTCTCCATGCACAAGAATTAAGTTCAAATGGATCAAAGACCTTAGTATCAGACCTGAAATTCTGTAAAGCCAGATGCACAAAGTGATGCTTGCATCTGGAGTTCGTTTGCAGTGGCTAGGTGCTCTGACATGCCCATTCTCTCTCTCTTCCTCCCTCTCTCTTTTTCTCTCTCCTCTGTCTCTGCTTGCAAATAAAATATTAAAAAAATAAAATAAAGATAGTCCCTTTTGCCCACCTTCCTAATCTATCAGTACTTGGGCTGGGCGTGGTGGTTTATACCTGTAATTTTTGTTGTTGTTGTTGTTTATTAGAGAGCGACAGAGAAAGAGGCAGAGAGAGAGAGAGAGCAAGAGAGAATGGGCACACCAGGGCTTCCAGCCACTGCAGACGAATTCCAGATGTGTGCGCCCCCTTGTGCATCTGGCTAATGTGGGTCCTGGGTCTTCGAACCAGGGTCCTTAGGCTTCACAGGCAAGCGCTTAACTGCTAAGACATCTCTCCAGTCGTATACCATTAAAATTAACTGTTGGGTATCTAAGACAGGGTTTTGGAGAGTTCAAAACCAACTTGGGCTATAGAATGAGTCCTTGTGTGAAAAATACAAAACCACAATTTCTAGTGCATATTGCATCCTAGAAGAAACTTCAATTTTTAAGGACCTTTACATGTTTTACGTATTAAGATTTTTTTTTTTTAATTTTTGATTTTTCAAGGTCGAGTCTCAATGTAGCCCAGGCTGACCTGGAATTCATTATTTAGTCTCAGGCTAGTCTTGAACTCATTGTGATCCTCCTACCTCTGCCTCTCAAGTGGTAAGATTAAAAGTGTGCCTCACCATGCCCAGTTTCTTTTTTTTTTTTTTTTCCAAAACTTTCAGAGATTTTACTTTTTATGTCTTTGAGATGGATTTATTTTATGTTTTTCACAAGAAGGGGAATTTAAACATGCACTGAAAATAGCTCTGAGCGCGGCACTCTCAGGGTTACTATAGAGTTAAGAGAACAATTGTTACATCAGTGGCAGCAGTTTCATCAGAATTAGACCAGTGGGTTAGGTTCCAGATGAAAATTCTGCCACTGACACCAGCAATGGCTTTGAAAAAGGATACTTCTCCTACCTTACCTAAACTGGACAATAGATGCTCCGAGGAGAATTTGTTTACATCTACTAACAAGTGAGGTCTAAAGAGTTCTGGGTTGTTTGTTTTTTGTTGTGTGGGAATGGAGATGCAACCTAGAGCCTCCCACCTGCTAGGCGAGTGCTCTACCACTGAGCTTTTAAATTTCTATTTTGAGACTATCTCCCTAAATTGCCCAGACTGGGCTGGAATTTGGGGTTCTCCTACTTCTCCCTTGGAAGTAGCTTGGATCACAGACATGTAGTTGAGATAAGCAAGTAGCTGGGATTGCAGATGTGTACCACCACACTCAGATTCCTAGCCTTCTGTTTGCTGATTATGCTTCAGTCTGGGAGCTACCTGGATGAGGACAATCATGCATCTCCTTAGCATTTGGATGGAAAACTTTATGTTCCAAAGACATGTACTGGGAAAGCAAATCTGATTTAAGTAGAAAGCACATATAAATTTAGAAACCAGGTTAGTCTTCCCTTCCTCATTTCCCTCCTCTCTTTCTTTGGCTACATATTTCCTTTAGAGTGGATGAAGCGTAGGCTAGAGGTGAATCATGGTGCACTATATTCTCCACTAAAACCAGCTTGTATGGACACATGCAGTTGGAGGTAACCCAAACCTTAGTGATACTTGGGCAGGTGGCTTTGTTTTTTTTTTTTTTTAATTTATTTGAGAGCAACAGACACAGAGAGAAAGACAGATAGAGGGAGAGAGAGAATGGGCGCGCCAGGGCTTCCAGCCTCTGCAAACGAACTCCAGACGTGTTCGCCCCCTTGTGCATCTGGCTAACGTTGGGACCTGGGGAACTGAGCCTCGAACCGGGGTCCTTAGGCTTCATAGGCAAGCACTTAACCGCTAAGCCATCTCTCCAGCCCAGGTGGCTTTGTTTTTAAGCAGAGTCTCAATATGTACCCTGGCTGGCCTTAAACTTAGCAGTCTTCTTGCTACAGCTTCCCAAGCATATGGGCCACAGGTGTATGCCACCACATACATCCAACTCATTGCATGGAGGTTTAAATAGTTGATTCTCTTCTATGTGGGCCTCTTGGCACAGCTCTCTGTCCTGGTCCTAATTTTCTTGGACACAACTGCCTTTTTAGAATGATGCTAAAGGGCTGGAGAGATGGCTTAGCAGTTAAGCACTTGCCTTTGAAGCCTAAGGACCCCGGTTCGAGGCTCGGTTCCCCAGGTCCCACGTTAGCCAGATGCACAAGGGGGCACACGCGTCTGGAGTTCGTTTGCAGAGGCTGGAAGCCCTGGCGCGTCCGTTCTCTCTCTCTCCCTCTGTCTTTCTCTCTGTGTCTGTCGCTCTCAAATAAATAAATAAAATAAAATAAAATAAAATAAAATAAAATAAAATAAATAAAAATAGAATGATGCTAAAACAACTGGTCATCAACTCAAAGTCTCCTTTCTTCTTGCTTTCCTGATATTCAGGTGTGAGGAGATTCATTTGCCACGGTTTTCATTAAAGCAAGGGATGATCCCAACGTATTATGTTATGCCTTGGAAAGAGAACATGAAATTCAGAAATGTGAACCTGAAGGTATTTTCTCAAAAATAGTCATTAGTCAATAGAAACAGCCTTGAAAATAAAAAAAAAATTAATTTCTCTCTCTCTCTCTCTTTGTTTTTTGAGGTAAGGTCTCACTCTAGCTCAGGCTGACCAGGATTTCACTATGTTGTCTCAGGGTGGCCTCAAACTCTCGGCGATCCTCCTACCTTTGCCTCCTGAGTGCTGGGATTAAAGGTGTGCACCACCATGCCTGTCCCAGCTCTCTTAACATCACTTAAAACATATAGCTGTGCAAAAGCTACTTTATGGGCTTTTTATTTTATTTTTAAATTTTATCTATTTATTTATTTGAGAGAGAGAAAGAGAGGATGGGCACATCGGAGCCTGTAGCCACTGCAAACGAACTCCAGACACATGTGCCCCCTTGTGCATTTGGCTTACGTGGGTCCTGGGGAATCAAACCAGGCTCCTTAGGCTTTGTAGGCAAATGCCTTAACCTCTAAGCCATTTCCCCAGCCCTTATTTTTTATTTTGAGAGAGAGAGAGACAGAGATAATGGATGCACCAGGACCTTGCGCTGCTGCAAACCAATCACAGACGCATGCACACCCTTGTGCGCATATGTGACATTTGCTTTTGTGTCACTGTGCATCTGCTTACACGGGACCTGCAGATTTGAACATGAGTCCTTAGACTTTGCAGGCAAGCACCTTAACTGCTAATCCATCTCTCCAGCCCTTTCTAAGTTTTTTAATATGTGTATGCACATTGTGTGGGGTTGTGTATGTGTATGTGTGTGTGTATGTATATGAAAGCCAGAGGTTGACATCAGGTGTCTTCCTCAATCTGCATATTATTATTTTTGTTTTATTTATTTATTTATTTGAGAGCGACAGACACAGAGAGAAAGACAGATAGAGGGAGAGAGAGAGAATGGGCGCGCCAGGGCTTCCAGCCTCTGCAAACGAACTCCAGACGCGTGCGCCCCCTTGTGCATCTGGCTAACGTGGGACCTGGGGAACCGAGCCTTGAACCGGGGTCCTTAGGCTTCACAGGCAAGCGTTTAACCACTAAGCCATCTCTCCAGCCCCTGCATCTTATTTTTTTTGTTTGTTTTTGTTTTTTTGTTGTTTTTTTTTTTTTTGGTTTTTCGAGGTAGGGTCTCACACTGGCTCAGGCTGACCTGGAATTCACTATGTAGTCTCAGGGTGGCCTCGAACTCATAGTGATCCTCCTACCTCTGCCTCCCGAGCGCTGGGATTAAAGGCGTGCACCACCACGCCCGGCTCTTGTTTTTGTTTTTCAAGGTAGGGTCTCACTCTAGCTCAGGCTGACCTGGAATTCACTATGTAGTTTCAGGGTGGCCTCGAACTCCCAGCAGTCCTCCTACCTCTGCCTCCCGAGGCTGGGATTAAAGGCGTGCACCACCACACCTGGCTATTTTGCACCTTTTTTTATTATGTATTGGAGGGTGTCTGTAGGTATGATGTGTGTATGCATCTGGGTATGCATGTGCCATGTTGCATGTTTGGCCTGAGAACATCCTCAGAGTGTTTGTCCTCTTGTTCTGCTTTTCTTGTGATAGGGTCTTTGTTTTGTTGTTTTGCTACTTTAAGTACCAATCTAGCTTTCACATTCTCCTGCTCTGCCTCCTGCTGCTGTAGGTAAGTTGGGAACACAGCACCTCTTTGCATCCACCATTACATGGGTGCTAGGAAATTAAACTTGGGCTGGCAGGCTTGCAAGCAAGCACTTCTAACTGCTGAGTCATTTCTCCAGCCCCTTCACATTGTTAGTATTATTATTACTATTACTTTGGGTTTTTTGAGGTAGGGTCTCTGTCTAGCCCAGGCTGACCTGGAATTTACTATGTAGTCTCGGGCTGGCCTCAAACTCAGTCTCAGTGGGATCCTCCTACCTCTGCTTCCCAAGTGCTGGGATTAAAGGCATGCACCACCACACCCAGCTTGCACTGCCTTTTTTATTTTTATTTTTATTTTTTTTGGAACAGGGTCTTCCACTGAACCTAGAACCCACTGATTATCTCAAGTAGCTAGTGAGCCAGCAAGTCCCAGGGATTCTTCTGTCTCTGCCTCACCATTGCAGGGAGTATAGGTGTGCACCACTGCGCTGACCTTTTCTGTGGGTCCTGGGGATCTAGACTCAGGTCCTCACCTTGCATGACAAGGCAGGCACCTTAACTGCTAAGCTATCTCTCCAGCCCCTGATGTAGGCTTTTGATTAGACTTTCAGTACCTAATCAAGTCCAACTAGAGAGCAATGGTTTTCCCCTATGACAGACTTGCAACCATTGTACCAGTCGGGACATTTGGCCTGGGTGTCCAGCCATAAAGTATATAGGTTCCACTGCTGGTTGACACCACTAATGACCTTTTTTCCCAGCATAGTTCTTCCCAGCATCCTGACAGCTAGTAACAGACTTCCAACTCAGCTCCAGCCTGATTTCCCAATGTCCTGCAGCCTAAGCATGTATTTTTACTAATAGGATCTTGCCATCTGGATCCGGTAGGCAACCAAGAGCCTTGGCAATGGCCTGTTATGGTTTGGGGGCATCAGGGACCTTCCTGACCAACAACTCTCTGGAAGGTATCATACATAACATTAGCATTGAATTTTTTTTTTTTTTTTTTGGTTTTTCGAGGTAAGGTTTCACTCTAGCCCAGGCTGACCTGGAATTCACTATGGAGTCTCACAGTGGCCTCGAACTTACAGCGATCCTCCTACCTCTGCCTCCTGAGTGCTGGGATTAAAGGTATGTGTCACCACACCTGGTGAGCACTGAAATTTTTCTAATAACAGCCTATGACTTTTGAGCATCTACCCACCTCTGCAAGCAAGATATTTCTGCCCAGACTCTTTTTTAGCATATATATATGTGCTATATACAGCAGAAAAGTAGATTTCCACATGGCTTGTTCATTAAAAAAATAATTTTTTTCTTTTTGGTTTTTCAAGGTAGGGTCTTGCTCTAGGCCAGGCTGACCTGGAATTTACTATTTAGTCTTAGGCTGGCCCCAAACTCACAGTGATCCTCCTACCTTGGCCTCCCAAGTACTGGGATTAAAGGTGTACGCCACTACACCCAGCTATAAATCTTAAATTTTGATGAATCTTCCTCTCCACCCCTTCCCTTATACGATCCCCCCCATAGTTTGCCTCTCTAGTTACATATCTACTATACCCTCCCCTTAAGTACTCCCCTCTCTTCCTTCCCTCATAGTTTCTTTCTAGCTTCCTGGTCTTTACTAGTGACATTCATGTATTTGTTTTTAAATTTTTTTGTTTATTTTTATTTATTTGAGAGCAAAAGAGGCAGAGAGAGACAGACACAGAGAGAGAGAGAGAGAGAATGGACACGCCAGGGTCTCCAGCCACTGCAAATGAACTCCAGATGCTTGTGCCACCTTGTGCATCTGGCTTATGTGGGTCCTGGGGGATCGAGCTTCCAACTGGGGTCCTTAGACTTCACAGGCAAGTGTTTCACCGCTAACCCACCTCTCTAGCCCTATTTATTTATTTTTTTGAGGTAAGGTCTTACTCTAGCCCAGGCTGACCTGGAATTAACTGTGTAGTCTCAGGGTGGCCTTGAACTCACAGCAATCCTCCTACCTCTGAGTGCTGGGATTAAAAGTGTGTGCCACCACACCTGGCTAGTTAGTACTTTAAAAAACATTTTCCAAATAAGATTGACTATTTACTTGTGAAACAGAAAGTTATTATAATGTAAATAAAAATGACCAGGCATGGTGGCAAAGATAGGAGAATCCCTGTGAGTTCGAGACCACCCTGAGACTACATAGTTAATTCCTGGTCAGCCTGGACCAGAATGAGTCCCTACCTCAGAAAAAAAAAAGTAAATAAAATGTCATTTGTCCTGAGATGATTATTTTATATGTATTTTTACATGATACTTTAAAAATAACCTCCCCCCACCCCGCTGGGTGTGATGGCACATGCCTTTAATCCAAGCACTTAGGAGGAAGAGGTAGGACACTGTGAGGTCAAGGTCACCCTGAGACTACAGAGTGAATTCCAGGTCAGCCTGAGTTAGAGTGAGACCCTACCTTGAAAAATCAAACCCCCCTTGCTAGGCCTGGTGTGGTGATTCATGCCTTTAATCTCAGTAAGCAAGAGACTGAGGTAGGATGCTCACTATGAATTTGAGGCCAGGCAAGGCCATAGAATTCTAGGTCAGCCTGGGCTAGAGTAAGACTCTGCTTCAAAATTTAAAAATAAGGGACTGAGAAGATGGCTCCGTGGTTAAAGGCGCTTGCAAAGCCTGCCATCCCAGGTTCAATTCCACAGTGCACTTGCACAAAGTAGGGCACACATCTGGAGTGTGTTTACAATGACGACAGGCCGTGGCATGTATACACATGCACACAGTCTGTCTGTCTCTCCCTCTCTCTTTCTAAAATTAAAATAAGTACTTGAAAGAGAGAGAAAAAGAAAGAGGCATGTATATAGAAAGAGAACTGCTGTGTCAGGGCCTCCAGTCACTGCAATTAAACTCTAGACACTCCCACCACCTCGTGGGCATGTGTGATATTGCACTTGTCTCATCTTTGTGCTTCTGGTATACGTGAGACTTGGAGAGTAGGACATGGGTCTTTAGGCTTCTCAGGCAAGCGCCTTAGCCATTAAACCATCTCACCAGGCCAAATAAAATCTTTTGAGGGCTGGAGAGATGGCTCAACAGATTAGGAGCTTGCCTACAGAGACTAATAACCTAAGTTTGATTCCCCAGTATCCATGTGTGCCATATGTACAAAGTGGAATGTGTCTGGAGGCCCTGGCACACCCATTCTTCCTGTCTTCTCTCTGTCTCTCTCTGCTTGCAAATAAATAAATAAAATTTAAAATTTTTAAAAAATATATTTAAAAATTATTAGCCAGGTGTGATGGTGCATCCCAGACTTGGGAGGCAGAGGTAGGAGGATTGCTGTGAGTTCAAGGGCGCCTTGAGACTAAAAAAAAAAAAAGAAAGAAAAACATTTATTTGAGAGAGAGAAAGAATAAAAGAGGCAGAAAGAAAGACAGAGAGAGAGAGAGAGAGAGAGAAAGAATGGGTGTGCTAGTGTCTGTGGCCACTGCAAACAAACTCCAGATGTATGTGCCACCTTATGCATCTGGCTCTACATGGGTACTGGGGAATGGAACTCAGATCTTTAGGCTTTGCAAGTGAGTGCCTTAAACACTGAGCTATTTCTCTAGCTTAAAAAATCTTTTGAATATATTAAAGCATCTGGTTTTTTATTAGAGTTCTCTAGAGGAACAAAACTGATAGAATGAATAATTTATTATACAGGGTATTTTGTTGTTTTTGTTTTTCAAGGCAGGGTCTCACGCTATCCCAGGCTGACCTGGAAATCACTCTCTAGTCCCAGGCTGGCCTTGAAGTCACAGTGATCCTCTAACCTCTGTCTCTGCTTAATGGTTAAGGTGTTTGCCTGTGAGGCCTAAGGACCCAAGTTTGAGTCCCCAGAAACCCCATAAGCCAGATGCACATGGTAGTGCATATTGTCTGGAGTTCACTTGCAATGACTAGAGGCCCTGGCATGCTGATTCTCTCTCTCTTTCTCTCTTATAAATAAATGAAAATAGGGCTGGAGAGATGGCTTAGCCATTAAGGCATTTGCCTGCAAAGCCAAAGGACCTCAGTTTGATTGCCCACAACCCACATAAGCCAGATGTACAAGGGGGCGCATATGTCTGGAGTTCATTTGCAGTGGCTGGAGGCATTGGTGTGCCCATTCTCTCTCTCCCTCTCTCTGCCTCTTTCTCTCTCTCTCTCAAATAAATAAAAATAAAAAAGTTAAAACATGAGAATAAAATAAAAATCTTCACAAGCAAATGATGTCCAATGTGATACTAAGCAGAGGTTTTTTCCCCCCCTCTCTTAGCAAGCTAAAGCATGTGGGATTCATACGGGCCCTCTAGAAGATTCTCTGTTCTGGGGTCACAGCGAACGTCTTTGCCATGGGGAAAATCGTAAAGTTGTCCTGAACAAAGTCCCGCCAGAAGTAAAGATTGCAGACATGCCTTTGCATTCGCCTCTCTCCAGATTCCAGAGCACTGTGATTTCCCACGGCTTCAGGAGGCGGCTTGTCTGATGAGGTGATGACATGAGCTGGGGATATAGCCTGGCACTTGCCTAGCGTGCCTGAGGCTCTGAGTTTGAGCCCACTACTACTAAAAAAAATAAGAATAAAATGTCAGTTTTATTGCCTGTTGCTTCCTTCCCCACAGTTTCTGTGTTTTTCCATTGTACATCTGTATTTCACCTCTGTAGTGGTTTGTTTCAGGTGTCCTCCATAAACTCCTGTGTTCTGAACGCTAGGTCCACAGCTTGGGAATTGGAATCTCTTTGAGGCAGTTGGGAGTGGGCCTATAGGTATTACAGTCAGCTTCCTCTTACCAGTGTTTGGCACACTCTCCTGCTATTGTTGGCCAGGAGGTGATATCCACCCTCTGCTTATGCCACAGTTTCCCTGCCATCATGGAGCTTCCCCTCGAGTCTGGTAGCCAAAATAACTTTCCTCCACAAACTGCTTTTGGTTGGGTGTTTTTGCCAGCAACAAAAAGGTAACTGTAACAACTTATAAGTTCAATTCATAATTTTCACAGAAGTTTTAGAAGAGGAATAGGTTCTGAGGCTGAGCTGAAGTGAGAGAAGAAGGAAAACTGCTTTCTCGGACACTAATTTCACATAAGTAGGTGAAGAGCATCAGACAAGCCCAGTCCTACTGTGTGACCTCACCACACTCCAGTATCTTTCCTCACTGTCTGTTGTGCTCCCCTCTGATGCTTATGTCAGACAAGCCCAGCTGAAATGGAGCTGCAGGGCAGGAATTATTTTTGTTGCCTTCCTGATCATCTCCCCACCTTTCTTTCTGACCTCCTCACAACATGCATACCTCTCAGGTTCTGGATCAAAAATTAATAAGAATGGTAATTAGAAGTATTTGTAAAATAGCACCATGGTATATCATGGAGTGTTAACAGAGTGATGTACTTCCTGTGTTGGTTCAGTATATATAAACATTAGTTTCCTATAGCAAGGGATTGATTCAAATTATTCAACAACATAAAACAACTATATGTAAAGCAGCACAGCTACTGTAAAAGACAGTTCCTCAAAAAATTAAGCATAGCAAGGCTGGAGAGATGGCTTAGCAGTTAGAGGTACTTGCTTGCAAAGCCTGTTAGCCTGGTGTAGTGGTTTGAATTAGGTGTCCCCCATTAACTCATGTGTATTAAATGTTTGAGTCCCAGTTGATGGCAATTTGGGAGGTGGAGTCTTGCTGGAGGAGGTGTGTTATTGGGAGTGGGCTTAGGAATGTTATAGCCAGCTTTCCTTTGTTAGAATTTGACTCACTCTCCTGCTGCTAGTTGCCATCTGCTGAGGCAAGGGGGTGATGTCTAGCCCCTTTTCCATGCCATCATGGAGCTTCCCCATGAGACTGTATGCCAGAATAAATTTCCTCCCATCAGATGCTTCTGGTTGTTTGTCCCAGGAATGAGAAGGTAACTATAACAGAAAATTAGTAGCAAAGTGTGGTCCTTGCTGCTACATGCCTGACTGTGTGGTTTTGGCCATTTTGTAATTGATGTGTGGAAGGATTTGAAACCTTGATCTAAGAGATGCCTTGCAGTGCTGAAGGCAGAGTGTGATGGACCATTCTGATCAAAGTTGAAAGACCTAAATGCAGTAAGAACTATGGACTATGCAGGCTTTGCTGTAAGGGGAAGAAAGAGCTTTGTACAGACTGGGCTAGAAGAAGTTTATGTGAGAGGCTTACTGCATTCTTTCTGTGTTCTGAGAACTTGTGCAGGATTGCATTGCATAGAAATGGACTGGTGTGAGCATAAGGGTATGGGTATGGGTTCTCAACTGATGAAGCTACTTTGGGAGATTCTGAAATGTTTAGGCAGCAGGGTCTATCTAGGAGCATGCTTTTTTACTTTCATTATTTTTGTGTGTGTGTCGGGGTTGGGGGAAGGATCTCATTCTAGTCCAGGCTGACCTGGAATTCATTCTTTGGGTCAGGCTGGCCTTGAACTCATGGTGATCCTCCTACCTCAGCCTTCTAAGTGCTGATATTAAAGGCATGGGCCACCATGCTCAGTCTCTCCTTTTCTTTTTCTCTTTCTCTCTTTCCTGCCCACCATGAAATGGAGAAACTTCTCCATGCCTCTGACCACTATGATGTTCAGCTCAAGTAGATGGGATCATGCAATATGGACTGAACCTTCTGAAATATGAGCCTAAATAAATCTTCTCTCAGATTTAAATTGGTCTCTCAAATATGTTGGTCAGTTTCATAAAGGTAATTAATGCACTATCCTACTTTTCCCTACAGTTCTGTGTCTACCAAGTTACTTTCCAGTGAGAAATTCTCTCTGACTGTTCTGTGCTTAATTTTACTCTTCTCCACATAGTTGCAACTTACTATTGGTCAACTCCTTTGAATGTGTACCTTCTACATTATAGGTTAATTTGAGATTATATTTCCCCACAATAGAGCAGAATATTATGATACATCTTAGCCCAGTGGAGTTGGTTGCAATGAGTGTAAAATCCCTGGGATTTCAAAGTCAAAACTGCCAGGGCAATACTCCCATTACCCAGGTAGTATCTCATTCTAGGCCAGGCTAACCTGGCAGTCACTCTATAGCCCCAGGCTAGCCTCAAACTAACAATGATCTTCCTACCTCAGTCCCCCAAATGCTGGGGTTAAAGGTGTATGTCATCATGTCCAGCTTTATAGTTTTTATATATTGAGAATACTGGTGATTTTATTTATTTATTTATTTTGGTTTTTCGATGTTAGGTCTCTCTGTAGCTCAGGCTGACCTGGAATTCGTTATATAGTCTCTAGGTGGCCTTGAACTCACAGTGATCCAATCCTCTCACCTCTGCCTCCTGAGTGCTGGTATTAAAGGTGTGCACCACCACTCCCAGCTTGGTGATCTTATTTGACTATTACCAATTACTGTCTGTCAGGCTGAGAGGGAAGGCTGGTAAAAAGGATGCACATTGGCTAGAAACTAGCCCTGCTATGTGTGTTCACTGGGCTCTGGCAATTAGGCATATACATAAAAGCATCCAGCAAACAATTCAGGGTAAGGTATGTAGTAGATCGCTGAGGGGCAAAGACAGGACTTCCCCAACTTTGAATATAATAATGCACATGACCAGAAGACAATATGTGAAGCCACCACAACAGAACGGTTCCAGTACTACTGTTAACAACAATGACAATGATGATGATGACTACTACTATTGTCTTTTCAAATAAAGTCTTATTCTGTAGCCTGGTTGGTCTAGAACTTATTGTGTGGCCCACGCTGGCCTTGAACTCACCATAAATCTATAGCCTCAGCCCCCCCCCCCAGTACTGGAATTACAGGGCAGTGCAAACACACATTTTGTCAATAGAAGCTGCTCCTCATGTGGAAAATGTCTTTCAGTTCTAACTCCTTTGAGGAACCTACTTTGTACTTCATTTTCTTAACTTTTACAAATTGTTGTCTGCCCAATAGTTCCTCTTCTTGACCAGAAGAGGGCTCTATTGCATTGCTTGAGCAATGTCTTTAATAAATTTGGAGGGGGGGGGTGCTCATATTTAACAAGGGAAAAAGTTTTCTTTAGAGACATTCTGATATAGATCTCTAGGAGAGACATTACGATATTATAAATAAAAAAAAAATCGGCTGGGCGTGCTGGTGCATGCCTTTAATCCCAGGACTCGCGAGGCAGAGGTAGGAGGATCGCCGTGAGTTCAAAGCCACCCTGAGACTACATAGTGAATTCCAGGTCACCCTGGGTTAGAGTGAGACCCTACCTCAGGAAAAAAAAAAAAAAAAAATCACCAGTGCCTTTGTAACAGGTTCTCAAATTGAGTGTTCATTAACATAGGTGAACTTTTACCCGTTTTGCACTGTTCTGCTTAGTACCAGACCCTTACTAATCCAGAGACATTTTATCTGCTATGTAAAAATTTGAAAGTAGACAAAGAGTAACAAAGGACAACACATTAAACTGGAAAACAACTTTTCCAGGGATAAATTAAAAACCATCAGTATTATGCTTCAACTATACAAAACTGGAATCTGGAAGCTGACCTAGTTTGAACTTTTTGTTTTTGTTTCTTTAGTTAATTAATTAATTTATTTTAAAGGCAGGAATGGCAGCTCGTGCCTTTATTTAATTTATTTATTAGAGAGAGAGAGTGGGGGGGGGAGAGGCAGAGATAAAGAGAGAATGGGTGCTCCAGGGCCTCCAGCCAGAGAGAATGGGTGCTCCAGGGCCTCCAGCCACTGCAAATGAACTCCAGTTGCATACACCCCCTTATGCATCTGGCTTATGTGGGTCTGGGGAATTGAACCGGGGTTCTTATGCTTCGCACACTAACGCCTTAACCACTAAGTCATTTCCCCAGCCCTGTTTTATTTTTTTGAAGCAGGGCTCACTCTAGCTAAGGCTGACTTGGAATTCACTTTGTAATCCAGGCTTACCTTAAACTCACAGTGATTCTCTTTCCTCAGCCTCCTGAATGCTGGATGGTTTGAGTTTTACTTTCTGTGCAACTTAAAGCAAGTGCAATATACCGCATATCTTTCCTTCATTTTCTTATCTGGAAAATGGTAATACTCATAGCTAATTCATATGAGTGGCCATAGATGACAGAGAGTGGCTAGCATGACTCTTGGAAATATATATTTTATACAAGTATATAGTGTATATTTAAAACTGTTTTGTGGGCTGGAGGGTTGGCTTAGCAGTTAAGACACTTGCCTGCAAAGCTTCAGGACCCAGGTTTGATTCCCCAGAACCCACGTAAGCCAGATGTACATGGTGGCACATGTGTCTGGAGTTCATTTGCAGTGGCTAGAGGCCCTGACATGCTCATTCTCTCTCTCTCTCTCTCTCTCTCTCTCAAATAAATAAATAAATAAATAAATATTTTTAAATAGGGCTGGAGAGATGGCTCAGCAGTTAAGGCATTTGCCTGCAAACCAAAGGACCTAGGTTTGATTCTCCAGGACTCACATAAACCAGATGCACAAGATGGCGCATGTGTCTGGAGTTCATTTGCAGCAGATGGAGGCTATGGCATGTCTATTCTCTCTCTTTCTCTCTCTCTCTCTCTTTCTCTCTCTCTCCCCCATCTCAAAAATAAATAAAAAAAGAAATAAAGTAACACAGAAAAACAAAATATAGAAAAACTTTCTTGTTGATGTTTAATCCTTGATTGTTTTTATTATTCCTTATTGTTTTTGACAATTTTGTATGTGTATGTGATTTTTTTTAATCTTTAAAAAAATATACATTTATTTATTTGCAAGCAGAGAGACAGAGAAAGACAGAGAGAATGGGTGCACCAGGGCCTCCAGCCACTGCAAAAGAACTCCAGATGTATGCATCACTTTGTACATCTGATTTATGTGGGTACTGGAGAATTAAACCCAGGTCATTAGGCTTTGCAGGCAAGTTCCTTAACCTCTGAGCAATCTCTGCAGCCCTATTTTTTGAAAAAATTATTTATTTGCATTTGTGTGTATGTGTGCATGCACCAGGTTCTCTTGACACTGCAAATGGATGCATTGAACCCAGCAGCAGACTTTGCAAGCAAGTCTCTTTAACCACTGAGCCATCTTCCAAGCTCTTATAAGTGATGTATTTTGATCATAATCGCCCCCTACCCATTAACCTCTTATATCTCCCTCTTGCTCCCATTAAATTCTTTCTGTTTTGGTAAGTGAGATTACAAGAGGCTGTGAAGATGGTAGTTACAATCTGATAAAAATAAAACCAGAATCCACTAGGGTTGCACAAGGGGCTTAGAGCATGTCCTCTATTATAAGTGGGGTATTAGGTGAGATTCAAAGAAAATTGCAGGCTTTTATCTGGGAAAGAGAAGTGTCTTTAACTAGTTTTTCACTGTGCTGGACTTTTTGCTTTGCTGCTGGCAAGAGGCTTTGAACAGACTCCTTCATGAGGGGCCTCTTCTTCTCATGTCCCCTAATTAAAAAAAAAATTAGGTTGGGGGAAGGTTCTAGAAAAGCGGCGGCAGCGGCTCCAGCGGCAGAAGCAGCTGCGCCGGCGCTGCGTGCAGGTCTCCGGTGGGTGCGCGTGGTCGGGACAGCTGCTGCTGGTCGCCTCTGAGTCAGGACGAGTCCGGTTCGTGTCCGTGCGCCGAGTTCTCTGTCATCTCGCTCGGCTGCGGGAAATCGGGCTGAAGCGACTGAGTCTGCGATGGAGAGAGAAAAGGAACAGTCCCGTAAACTCTTCATTGGTGGCTTAGCTTTGAAACCACTGAAGAAAGTTTGAGAAACTACTACGAGCAATGGGGAAAGCTCACAGACTGTGTGGTGATGAGGGATCCTGCAAGCAAAAGGTCAAGAGGATTTGGTTTTGTAAATTCTCATCCATGGCTGAGATAGATGCTGCCGTGGCTGCGAGGCCTCATTCGATTGATGGGAGAGTAGTTGAGCCAAAACGCGCGGTAGCCAGAGAGGAGTCTGGAAAACCTGGAGCCCAGGTGACTGTGAAGAAGCTATTTGTTGGCGGAATTAAAGAAGACACCGAGGAGCATCACCTTAGAGATTACTTTGAAGAGTATGGGAAAATTGATACTGTTGAAATAATTACTGATAGGCAATCTGGAAAGAAAAGAGGCTTTGGCTTTGTTACCTTTGACGACCATGGCTTTGTTACCTTTGATGACCATGATCCTGTGGATAAAATTGTATTGCAAAGATATCACACCATTAATGGTCATAATGCAGAAGCAAGAAAAGCACTGTCAAGACAAGAAATGCAGCAAGTCCAGAGTCCTAGGAGTGGAAGAGGAGGGAGCTTTGGTTTTGGAGATTCCCGTGGTGGTGGTGGTGGTGGTGGTGGTGGTGGTGGTGGTGGTGGTGGTGGTGGTGGAAATTTTGGACCAGGACCAGGAAGTAACTTTAGGGGAGGAACTGATGGAGATGGAAGTGGACGTGGATTTGGGGACGGCTACAATGGATATGGAGGCGGACCTGGAGGTGGCGATTTTGGAGGTAGCCCTGGTTATGGAGGAGGAAGAGGAGGATATGGTGGTGGAGGACCTGGATATGGCAACCAGGGTGGGGGTCACGGAGGTGGTTATGAAAACTATGGAGGAGGAAATTATGGAAGTGGAAATTACAATGATTTTGGAAATTATAACCAGCAACCTTCTAACTATGGTCCAGTGAAGAGTGGAAACTTTGGTGGTAGCAGGAACATGGGGGACCGTATGGTGGAGGAAACTGTGGTCCAGGAGGCGGTGAAGGAAGTGGGGGTTATGGCGGGAGGAGCCGATACTGAGCTGCTTCCTACTTGCCATGGGCTTCACTGTATAAATAGGAGAGGATGAGAGCCCAGAGGTAACAGAACCGCTTCAGGTTATCGTTAAGGAAACTCTTATCTCAGTCATGCATAAATATGCAGTGATATGACAGAAGACACCAGAGCAGATGCAGAGAGCCATTTTGTGAATGGATTGGATTATTTAATAACATTACCTTACTGTGGAGGAAGGATTGTAAAAAAATGCCTTTGAGGCAGTTTCTTAGCTTTTTAATTGTTGTTTCTTTCTAGTGGTCTTTGTAAGAGTGTAGAAGCATTCCTTCTTTGATAATGTTAAATTTGTAAGTTTCAGGTGATATGTGAAACTTTTTTTAAGATTTTTCTCAAAGTTTTGAAAAGCTATTAGCCAGGATCATGGTGTAACAAGACATAACGTTTTTCCTTTAAAAAATTTAAGTGCGTGTGTAGAGTTAAGAAGCTGTTGTACATTTATGATTTAATAAAATAATTCTAAAGGAAAAAATTATTTATTTATTTATTTATTTATTATTTAAGAGATGGGGAGAGAGAGAAAGAGAATGAGCACACTGGGGCATCCTGCCACTGCAAATGAACTCCAAATGTATGCACTACTTTGTGCATCTGGCTTTACATGGTTTTGCAATCAGGTTCACATTGCTGGTAGAAATCACCCAACCAAGAGCAGCTTGTGGGAAAAAGAGGTTTACTTTGGCTTACAGGCTCAAGGGGAAACAGGCAGGGGAAAACAATGGCATGAGCAGAGGGTGGTTATCACCCCCTGGACAACATCAGGTGAACAACAGGAACAGGAGTGTGCGCCAAACACTGGCAAGGGGAAGCTGCCTATCCCCAACAATACACTGCCTCCAGGAGGTGTTAATTACCAAATCTACATCAGCTGGGAACCTAGCATTCAGAACACCTAAGCTTATGGGGGACACCTGAATCAAACCACCACACATGGATATTGGGGAACTGAACATAGGCTGTCAGGCTTTGCAAGCAAGTGCATTTAACTGCTGAGCCACCTCCTCAGAGCCTGCTAATTTCCCCTGTGTATTCTGTATCCTGCCTCACAGTCATGTTGGAAGCAAGAGCCTTTAACCGAGATGTTTTCCCAGCCCCATCACTGTCATGTTGGAAGGGAGCATCCACAGCGCTCGTCCTCTGTCTCTTACATTCTTTCTGCCTCTTCTTGTGCAGTGCTTCTTAGCCTTTTTGTTTTGTTTTGTTTTTTGTTTTTTGTTTTTTTGAGGTAGGGTCTCACTCTGGTCCAGGCTGACCTGGAATTAACTCTATCATCTCAGGGTGGCCTTCAACTCATGGCAATCCTCCTACCTCTGCCTCCCAAGTGCTGGGATTAAAGGCATGCGCCACCACACCCAGCTCTTCTTAGCCTTGAAAGGACTAACACTCACAGTCTATCCTCTACTCATTGGACAAAGAAAAAAAGCTTTAACCTAAGTTGAGTACATCACTAATCTATAGGCATAAAAAATAAATATTTAGAAGGCAGTGTGAAGGGCACAACATGTCCATTTAGCATGTCTCCCCACTGGGACCTATGATTTCCCCAGACATGGGCTGTTGAGCAGATTTACAATATCAGGCATGGATTCCCTCTTATGGAGCTGACCTTAATCCAGTCAAAAAGCAGTTGGCTCCCTCTATAAGTCATTACACTATTACACCGGTGGGCACATCTTTTCTGGCAGGTCAGCTTGGTAGCTCACAGGGCCCACAGCCTGGTAAGACTATTGCTATTTTTTCTCCTCTAGAGCCCACATAGCACCTTCCAGCATTATGACAGCTAGCCAGCAGGGAGGAAGCTTCCAGCACAGCTCCAGTTTGATTTCTCTTATGTCCTACAACTATAGCAGGTGGTGTCTTCAGCAATAGGGTCTTCCTATCTAGTTCTGGTGGACAACTAAAAACAGTAGTATAGCTTGAATTCTTTAGGAGACTTTGGGGGTCTCTCTGAGCAATATCTTATGGAGGAGGTATACTACCCAGGGCACTGGGACTTTTACTTAACCTCTAATGCCTACTCTTGTAAGGCCTGGGAATGAGTGAGTTGAGGTACAACATATATCTACCTTAATTGTGAAGTATCTTGTTCTAAGCCAGCATCATGGTCCATACCTGTGATCCCAGCATTGGGGAGGCACAGGATAGTCAGAAATGCATACAGAAACCCTGTCTCAAAACACACACAAAAAGCATGAGTTGGAGTAAAAGTAAATAGTAGAGGCCAGGATGCTATAGGGAACCATAATGGATAGTGGAGAGGTATAGCAGATACCTAAGTATAAGATATCTAGAGTGAGACCCTACCTTGAGTAGAGGGGTAGAATACTGAGGGTAGAATGGTCTTAGTGGGATCAGGAGAGGGGATGGAGGAGAGGAGGGAGTGCGGGAAGAGCTAATCAAAATTAAACATGTTATGAATAAGTCATATTAAAACTTACTTCTTATATGATGGAGAATGGAATTTCAAATGGGAAAGTGTCGGGGGAGGGAGGGAATTACCATGGGATATATTTTTATAATCATGGAAAATGTTAATAAAAATTTAAAAGTTAAAAAAAAACTTACTTCTTGGGCTGGAGAGGTGGCTTAGCGGTTAAGTGCTTGCCTGTGAAGCCTAAGGACCCTGGTTCGAGGCTTGATTCCTCAGGACCCACATTAGCCAGATGCACAAGGGGGCGCATGCATCTGGAGTTCATTTGCAGTGGCTGGTGGCCCTGGCATGCCCATTCTCTCTCTCTCTCTCTCTGTCTCTTTCAAATAAATAAATATAAATAAACAACAACATCAACAACAACAAAAAACTTACCCCTTCATTAGCTAAACAGTAAATGTGTCAAAAAAGAGAGTTTAGCCAGGTGTGGTGGTACATGCCTTTAATCCCAGCACTTGGGAGGCACAGGTAGGAGGATCTCTGTGAGTTCAAGGCCAGCTTGAGACTATATAATGAATTCCAGGTCAGCCTGGGCTAGAGTGAGACTCTACCTTGAAAAATGAAAAGAAAAAAAAATAATAAAAAAGAGAGTTCAGTCAGAAGTGCCTTGTGGGAGTGGATAATGCTCTACCCAAAAGCCGTAGATTGGTAGAAGAAAATTTCAGAGCAGGGATGAGATACCTTCCAGAGAAATTTTGGTCAAAGAGGCTCCTGATGCCCCAAAGCATTACAGTTGCCCACAGTACTACATGGTAAGACCCTATGCTGAAGACAACACATACTTGGATGGCAGGATACTGAGAAATCAAGCTAGAGCTGAGTTGTAAGACTCCTCCCTGTTGACTAGCTGTCAAGATGCTGGAAAGAGCTATGCAGATGGTGGGGGAGAAAAGTCATCAATGGCCTTTAACCTCCAGTGGGTGCTGCAAGTTTCAAGGCTGGCCAGCCAGGCCAAATGTGCCAACTGATACAATGATGGCATGTCTGTTATGGGGGAAACCAACTAGTCTCTGATTAGATTGGAAGGCTATTGCACAGGAGGAGCCTAGTACTGGAAACCTCGTCAAAAGCCTATAACTGGGGCTGTCATAGCCTTAGGGGGAAAATTACTACAGTTGTATGGCTAAATGGATATGTTATGCCCACAAAACTGTCCTCCAAATACCTATGTGTGTGCACATATATTAATGCTACTCTCACTTTTGATTAGAGAAGCTTCTGTTTTCAGATGGCAGTGACCACTGGGGTGACAGTGGAGTGTTCAATACTAAGTGAGACATTTCCATTACACCCTCCAAGACTCAGGGACCACCTCTGAAGAGGTGCAGAAAGAATGTAAGAGCTAAAGGAAGGGGAGCAGTGCTTTGCAAGATTATCTTCTAAACACAAAGTGACCATGGCATTCATGACCTCACAGTGGCTGATACTACCCACACAAAACAAACATAATAGGAGGAAAAATGATGATATCACAACAGTAGAGAGACTAGTCAGAAATAAGGGATTCCATGGAGGGTGGTTTCAGGAGGGGGAAAAGAGAAAAGAGGGTGGTGGGATGGGATTATGACCATGGTATATGGATGGAGGTGGTCAATAAAAAGTTAAAAAAATAGCTGATTGGTTTGCATGTTGATTTTATATCCTGTAATATTGCTGTACTCATTTCTTAGCTATAGTAGTTCTTTATTGATGTGTTTATATTCCTTTGGAAATTTTTGTTTGTTTGTTTGTTTTGTTTTTTCAAGGTAGGGGCTTACTCTAGCCCAGGCTGACCCAGAATTCACTATGCAGTCTCAGGGTATCCTGGAACTCATGGTAATCCTCCTACCTCTGCCTCCCAGGTGCTGGGACTAAAGGCATGCACCACCATGTCTGGCTTCTTTGGATTTTCTATATTCAAAATCAGATCATCTGTAAATATAGTTGTACTTCTTCCTTTCCAATTAAAAACACTACAAAAATGGAGTTTTTCCAAAAAGAAGAATATGAAAAATGGTTGTCATAGGCTCATGTGTTAAAGGTTTCATTCTCCAGATGGCGTATTTAATCATTGAGAAGTCAGTGGATCATGAGGGTGCTAACTTCATAAATAGGTTGATTAATTAATTTTTTTCTGATTTTAAAAAATTCAATTAAGTATTTCATACTGAATGGACAAGTAGGAGATGAGGCCCAATTGGAAAAAAATAGGTCACTAGGTGATGCAAGATTTGGGGGTTCAAGAGAGGTTCCTCAAAATTTATGAACCCCAAGTTTTGGGTTCTGTCTGCCTTTAATAAAGAATTAATAAAGATGGATTCAAGAAGGATAAATTAAGCTGGATGTTGTGGCACACACCTTTAATCCCAGCACATGGGAAGCAGAGGGTAGAGTATTGCCATGAGTTCAAGGGCACCTTAAGACTACATAGTGAATTCCAGGTCATCCTGGCCTAGATTGCGACTCTACTTCAAAAAAAGAAGGATAAATAGGGCTGGAGAGATGGCTTAGTGGGTAAGGGGTTTGTCTGTAAAGCCAAAGGATTCTGGATCGACTCTCCAGGACCCACAAAAGCCAGACGCACAAGGGGGACTATTGCAGTCAGGTTTGCATTGCTGGTAGAAATCACCCAACCAAGAACAGCTTGTGGGGAAAAGAGGTTTATTTTGGCTTACAGGCTTGAGGGGGAAGCTCCATGATGGCAAGAGAAACGATGGAATGACCAGAGGGTGGGCATCACCCCCTGGCCAACACAAGGTGGACCATAGCAACAGGAGAGTATACCAAACACTGGTATGGGGAAACTGGCTATAACACCCATAAGCCTGCCCCCAACAATAACACTGCCTCCAGGAGGCCATTCAGAACACCTAAGTTTATGGGGGACACCTGAATCAAACTACCACAGGGCACATGCATCTGGAGTTTGTCTGCAGTGGCTGGAGGCTCTGGTGCGCTCATTCTCTCACTCTTTCTCTCTCTCTTCCTCTTCCTCAAATAAATAAGTAAAATATATTTTTAAAAAAGAGAAGGATAAATTATGAATTATTAAGTTTAGTTAGGGGAAATCACAAATTGTGGGGTTTATTTAAGGGAGAGTGGGATCTAGGAAGGGAGGCTGGAGAAGAGTCATAAACACATGGGAAGCCTGAAACACATTCTCATGTGGAAAACACTTCATACTTTATAAACTTCCTTCACAGCTTTTCTTGACTGTTCATAACAGCATGATCTTCAAAATCCAGAGAGCAGTCAGGCACAAAGGTACACACCTGGTATAACAGCACACGGGAGATGGAGGCAGAAAAATTAGGAATACAAGGTCAGTCTGGGTTACAAGAAGCCCTGTCTAAAAAAAAAAAAGAAGAAAGAAAGAAAGAAAAAATGTAACAACAAAAACAAGGCACAATTCTCTAGTAATTATAACAGGCTTCAGTTTGGACAAACAATGAGATTCAAGGAAAAATGAGAGGGCAGATATCAAAACAGAAACCAAGAGATTCAGAAGAGAAATGAGTAATACAGAGAGTTACACTCAAGGCTACCCCAAGTTTAAAGAAATTACTCAAGTAGCAAGCCTGGAGTTGGTGAGAGCACCCACATGATAGATCTGGAGTGTAAGCAAAGTACGCAAGTGGTAGATTCAGAGACCAGAGGCAAATCATCCAAGTGATCAAAGTGGGAAGTTACTGCAATTGTAAAAAACAGCCTGGCTGGGGGTAGAGATTGGACTTGTGTGGCCAAGCAGTATGGGGTAAAAGCTGGGGAGACTCACACATAATCAGGGTCATGCCAGAGAGAAAGGAGGGGGAGGAAGACCATAGCCTTTACAGTGTCATATGCAGGAATGCAAAAGGAAGACCCAGTTGGTTTTCAGATTTGGAGACCCCAGGGCCAGCCCACCTGGACCAGCCCATCTTGGCTGTTTATTTAGGTAGTAAGCAGATATAAATTTTATTTCCATCCTTGTGCCAGGGTGAGGTGGCATCTCCTCGTTCTCTTTGGGCCTCAATCTCTAACTGAAACTGTCTAAAATTAAATTAAATTAAAAAGCTATCTTTCTCCTATCCTCCTTCACTGGTGTGGGGTTAAGTATCACGAGATCTCTTTCCTCGGGTGAAGAAAGCTGGGCCCTAAGCACCTACCCTGTTGTCCCATCATGTCCCTCCTTGTCACAGGCCTGAAAACTGTGAAGCCTGTTGACCAATCTTTCCTCCTTCTAAGTTGTTTTGTCAAGTACTTTGTCACAGCAACAAAAACTAGTACTTGTTTATTGGACTCAATGGTAGCATTGTCTATTGCGTGGTTTAATGACGTAGTTTCAAAAATCATTATAAAATTATTCATGTTTATGTCCTTATTATCTGCCTGTGTATACACAGTGTGTGTGTGTGTGGGGGGGGTCACATGTATGAATCCTAGAGGTCACACTGGGCCTTAACAAATGTTAGGTAAGTTTGCTACCACAATGCTTTACCTCCAGCAACATCTTCTATTATCTGATGAATTGTTCAATATTTCAATTTATGAGAAAGTGACTTTGGAAGAATCCATGGTTGTGATGAAAGGATAAAAGTTGCCCTATTTCTGCTGCTCTGTTTTCTAGCTGCTTTGCTAACTTGCCTTTTTAAGCTTCTGTAATATGGCTTGCTTGCTACTGCACTGAATCACAGAACTGCCATTTTGCAACTGCCTCCATTTTGTAAAAAGTATACCATGAGGACCTGGCCCTTTGTATGCCCTACCCAATCAGAGGGACGCTCACGAGCCAACCTCGTGGGCCCCACCCAATCAGGGGAACCCACGTCTGAAAAGCCCCTATGACTCTGCATACCTATAGTTTTCAGCCTTTATAAGCTGACCAAACACGTGGCGAGGGGCTCTTCACCTTTCCTCCTGCGAGAGGAATCTGTGTCGAGCCCCGATGCATCGGAATCAATAAACCTCGTGCGGTTTGCATTGAGAGCGTCCTGCGTGAGTGTTCTTGGGGTCCCGTAGACAGCCCTGAGCGGGGACCCCTCCGGGGAACCCCACATTTGGCGAGCCAGCCAGGAGTCTCTACAGGACCCCAGACCTCATCTAGGACCCCTCAGAGGTAAGAGGCGCCTCCCGTCTTGTCTGTGTATGTCTGTACTTTTATATCTGTCCTCTGGAAAAATTCTCGATTTCAACCGGTTTCAGTATCTGGATGCCTTCCCTTTGGGTGCTCTGAGTTGGGGCTGACGGGCCTGAGAACCACCACCCAGCAATCTGGAGGACGCTCCTGATTGCCCCCAGGAGACAGGTTTTTCTGTCTCCTATCTGAAGAACTCGGATCGAGTTCGCCTCTGTCGGGAAGCATCATCTGGGTCCCGCTCGCCGCCATCTGCTTCAGTTTCGTTTTTACTCGAGCAGCGATCGGGCCGCCTTTGTCTCTTTGTTCTCGGTGTTCTCCAGATCCTTTTGTTCTCCTATCTCTTTTATTCCCCTCCCAACATGGGACAGACTATCTCAACCCCTTTGGACTTGACTTTAGCTCACTGGACTGACGTTAAGAGCTGAGCTCATAATTTATCTGTTGAAATAAAGAAAGGAAAATGGCAAACTCTATGTGAGGGAGAAGGGACTATGTTTAATGTTGGATGGCCCCGAGGAGGGACCTTTAACCCAGATCTTACCAGGGGATGATCCAACTCAGAGACCTCTGCCACCCCTACAATATTGGCCTTTCTCCTCCGCAGACCTTTATAATTGGAAGGCCAACCACCCTCCCTTCTCAGAGGACCCCTCAAAATTAACTGCACTCATGGAATCCCTAGTTTTCTCCCACCAGCCCACATGGGACGATTGCCAGCAGTTACTCCAGACCCTCTTCATGACTGAGGAGAGGGAACGTATCCTGTTGGAAGCCAGAAAGAACGTCCCTGGTGACGACGGGCGCCCAACGTGGCGGCTCGAGGCACGGACCCCTGCTGGACGGAAAGCCCCCAGCACATGAGCTCCGGGGTCACCGCTTCTCCGCCCAAGAAGATGGCAAGACCTGGTAAGTTTTCCCTCTTCATTCCGTCCCATCAAGATGGGCCATTCATTGTCTAAAGAGGCTTCTTTCATAAAGGATTTAAAAGCCTCTCTCAGAGAGCGAGGAATACGGGTAAAGAAAAAGGATCTTATACAGTTTTTTATTTTTGTTGATAAGACATGTCCATGGTTTATGATTGATGGACCTAACATTCATCCCAAGAAATGACAAAGGGTTAATAAAGAATTAAATCAAAAACTTACTACTGAAAAAAATGGCAAAGAGTCAACACCTCTGTCTCCTGTGTGAGATATGTGTCGACCCCAGAGCTCTGGTTTCCTGAATAAAGCCTCATGCTTTTGCAGCAAGTTGGGTCTCCTGTGTGTCTTTGGGTGCATGCTATCTCGAGACTTGAGTGAAGGTCTCCCTCTGGGGGTCTTTCAATTGAGGACTCGTCCAGGGATTTGCACATCCACCCAGGACTCCGGAGACCCCCTTGGAGGTAAACAATGTAAATGTCTGCAGCGCTGCTTGTCTGAGTGTTTGTTTGAGTGTTTGAGTGATTTCTGTAATTTCTGTTGCTCTGATCTGTTTTAATTTCGGTTTGGGCAGCTGTTGTTCAGGACCGTGAGGACCTGACAATGGTGGTTGGCAGGACCACAGGCTGCAATCCTGGGGGACGCCCCAGGATCTGAGGAGAGTCAGGGTGGCTGACAGTCTCCTATCTGGTAAAGGAAGATTGTGTATTTCTCCTTCAGGAGAAACCACAGAGGCATCTTCCATCTGAAACTGCATTTGGTTTTCTGTTCTGGACGCATCGGAGGTGTCACGGTTTTTGGTTTCTTTTTGTCAGTATCTATTTTGTGTTTGTTTGTGGACTCTTGTTTCTAATTATGGGACAGACTATGACGACCCCCCTGACTCTGACGGTATCTCATTTCTCTGAAGTTAGAAGTAAGTCTCATGACTTATCTGTAAAAATTAAAAAAAAAAAGGTAAAAGACTTTCTGCTCCTTTGAGTGGCTGCCAGAGGGAGCATTTGATCTAACCATTATTTCTGCTGTTAAGAATATTGTTTTTCAGAAGGGACCCATTCTCACCCAGATCAACAGCCATACATCCTGGTCTGGGAGAGCCTAATGATGGATCCCCCGGCATGGGTCAAGCCCTGGATCCACCCCCGCCACGGTCAGGCTCCCAAGTCCTGGCAGTGGCCCAACAAGCCACGAGAAAACCAAGCCGAATGGCCACAGACCCCTCGGCTCAGCCCAAAATATATCCTGAAATAGAGGACCCTCCCGAGTGGCCCTCTGCCCCGATTCCATCTCCCCCACCTTAGCCCCCTGCTCTCCCCGCTCCAGCTTTGGCTGAGGGAGGAGGAGATGGGCCCACTGTAGGGACTAGAAACTGAAGGACCTGATTCTACCGTATGAGCCTTTGGTCCTCCCCCTGACCTAGCATGTCTCAGGCCCAAATGAGCAGCCTACCTAGCTCCCAAATGAGATTGATGTGGGATTCCCTCTCACCCGACCTGAATGGAATTACAACTCAGCAGAAGGTAGGGAGCAACTGACAGTCTACCACCAGGCTCTGATGGCAGGTCTCAGGGGGGCTGCTCGCCGCCCCACGAATCTGGCTAAGGTAACCTCCCTCTATTTTTTTTAGAATGCTTGATGGAGGCTTCCCGGAGATATACTCCTTTTGGCCCTACTTCTCCAGGTCAACAGGCAGCGATAACAATGACATAGATAAGGCAGTCCGCTCCAGACATTAAAAAGAAATTACAACATCTACAGGGTTTACAAGATCTAGCTTTGACAGACATAATTAAGGAAGCTGAAAATGTTTATCATAAAAGAGAGAGAGAAAAAAAAAAAAGAGCATCAGGATCAGGAAGAAACAGCCAGGGTACCTGGGCAACAAGCAAACAAGGAAAAAGAAACCCGAGGGCTTTAGGAAGCCCCTTGAGAAGGATCAATGTACGTATTGCAAGGAAAGAGGATGTTGGGTTCGCGAATGCCCCAAAAGGAAAGAAACTGGGAAGGAATTTTTCAATGTTGGGACATAGAGTGCTTGTTAAAAATGTCTTTTGAGTGGTACTTAGATCAGAATGTTAAAGTATGTAAATGAAGATGTGCGGATGTGAAAAAGAAAGAAATTTTCAGGCTGAAGTATGTTGGGATAGTTTGCTTGAGCTTTATCAAATTTAAGTCATGGGTAAAACATAAAATTGTTTTATGTTAATAAAAAATTTCTGTGGTGCATGAAATCAATAGTTACCAAGTTTAAGCCAAAATCATTGGTTGTCAAATAATGTTTTTTTCTTTCAAAAAGATTTATCAAGGGTTATATTAATATTTAGCTAGCTGTTTGGGCTCAGAAAAGACCAGATTCTACTCTGTTATATGTAAAGTAACTGTCTCAATTTTGGCATCTTAAGTCCAGTGCTTATAACAAAATTAACCCTTAAGACATCTTCCCTACTTTAGGGCACAGCCTCATGCTCAAACAATGGTCCTCATCTGAGAGAAAAAAAAAAAAAATCAAGCTCCATGGTTCTGTTTCCAATGTTCTCTGGGTAATTTGTACCCACACAGGTATCTGAACTAATCAAAGATGTTTTCACACAGGTGCTAAGACCTTATACTGTCTTACTTGTTTTCTAGGTTAAATAAGTTAAGTTTGTAAATCAACTGGTACTGTTTTCAAGACTGATAACAGGTTCTGCCTATACTTATAAATGTTGGATATTTAAAATGGGAGATGTGCCTACTTTCTATACCTCAGATATATGGCTTATGCTACCACAGTACAACAAAAATTTTAAAAATAGGACAAAATGATTTTAGAAGCCCTGTGCCATTCTTTAGTTAAGTCTATTTCAGTAATTAAATGTGCTCTATATGTATGTACATCCAAGCTGGTGTAACTTCCTTTCTAAGTGTGTTAATCACCTATGTAGAAGCCAAAGCCAATTGGAATCATCGGAGTAAAAAGTGTCAATATTTTGGCCTATGCTCCCATGTCATGAGGCCACTGGAGATGATGGGACACTTCTACACTGGCCCCCTGGTAAGTCACCTGTCTTCCTGAGCAGGGAGGATATGGAGACCCAAACAAAAGTGGTGTACAATGTAAAGCAGGAGAGTCACAATTGAGGAGCAATCAGTCCTCCTGACTTCCCAAAGAAGGGAAAACTACCTGGCCAGCATGGCCCTGACTCATCCTAACAGGCAAAAGACACCAGTAAGCTATGGGGCTACTCCTGTGTCCCTAAAGTCTCTTTGGAGAGCCATTAATGACCTCCAAAATTAATCCTTAATTAACTTTTGGCTATCTACAAGGTCTTAAACACTCAGAGAGAAATGTATAACCAAAGATAAAAAAAAAAAAATAGCTCTTTATTATTAAGATTAAATGTTATATATATGTTTCTGATAACTCTGCTAGCATCTCATCTGTTTTACAAGCCATGTTAAATACTACTGTGCCATTTAATGAACAGTTCTGAAAGAAGATCTCAGCCAGCTCATCCTCAGATGGTCCTGAGATGATCTAAGCCTGTCTACCTGGATTCCCTCGACCTACAAAAAGACCAGTTTGCTGTGTGTTCACTTCTCAGTAACTCCTTACTTTTATTCTTTCCAAAGTTATCTTTCAAGACTATCTTCCTACACTCTGGGGTACATTAAAATAGTTCCCCTCTCTAGGAGAGATTCTCTAACTGCAACAAGTCTCCACTTCGTGTCCCGTTCAGCAGGAAGTAGTAAATGATCTGATGTCTTCGACCCAGTCCCCTAAAGCAGTTAGAGTGTCTTCTCATGAGAGGGAGAAATACAAGGGAAATAGACTGTCTATACCATACGTTCCTGTTGTCATAGATAAAGTTTACTTAAAATAAGTTTATTTAAAGTTCCTCAAATAAAATTATAGAGCTTGATTAAAATGCCATACAGATTAAAAGTTCTAGGACCTCCCTTTTATGAGGGAATTGCCATCCTTACATCTCCTGTGTCTACTAACAGTGCAGAGGGATTATTCTGGCACTCTGCCCCAGAGGGGGGTATTACTCTTGCATCCATTTCCGGCCTCGGACTGTGTCTATTAGGCCCTGATATGCTCCCTCCTCTGACTCTTGAACCGGTATGCAACCAAACTGCTATTATCAATGACTCCTTTATATATACTAAAGCCCCTAGTAACTCCTATCTTGCTTGTTCCATGGGGCTGACTCCCTTTATTGTCAACAAGGACTTTTTACAGACTAAGGACTATTGTGTTGTAGTTATAGTTTTGCCACGATTTTTCATTCATGATTCTGAAAGTTTTACATCTACTATAGATTAAGGCATTGCCATTAGACCAAATAGAGAGCCTTTAACTGCCCTCACCCTGACTGTGCTCCTGGGACTTGGTGTTATGGGAGCAAGAACAGGCATTGCCTCGCTGGTAACCTCCCAACAGCATTTTTCACAACTCAGTGCCTTAGTGGACAGAGATCTTAACCTCATACATGAGGGGATACAAGATCTCAAAGATTCTTTGGCCTCGCTCTCTGAGGTTGTACTTCAAAACCGGAGAGGGCTAAATTTGGTATTCTTAAAGGAAGGGGGACTCTGTGTAGCCCTCAAAGAAGAATGTTGTTTTACTTAGATAAGACTGGGCTAATACAAAATAGCCTTGATAAAGTTAAAAAAAAAAAATCTAGAGGAAAAATTGGTTTTCCACATCTCCCTGGCTAACTACTTTGCTTCCCAGTCTTTTATGCCCTTTTGTTGGATTCCTTTTGCTTATCTCCTTTGGCCCCTGGGACTTCAGATGACTAACCAGTTTCATTAAGAGTCAGGTAGATTCTGCAATCAAGCTGGTTACTACCATCGCCTCGCACAGAAGAAACATCTGCCGCTGACCTGCCAAAAGAACAAGACAACCCCCCATCTCGACCCTTAATAATGGGGTTGGGTGTTGCAGGAGCAGGCACCAGCATAGCTTCCCTTGTCACCTCCAACCACTCAGCTTAGCAATAGACAAGGATCTACAAGAGTTACAGTCAGGAGTGCAGAACCTAAAGGACTCGGTTTCTTCACTTTCAGAGGTTGTGTTACAGAATAGAAGAGGCCTAGATTTATTATTTTTACAACAGGGGGGACTCTGTGCAGCTCTAAAAGAAGAGTGCTGCTTCTATGCAGACAAGTCTGGATTAGTAGAAAACAGCTTGCAGAAAGTACGAGGAAGCCTAGAACAACGCAAACGGGAGAGACAACAGAACCAGTCTTGGTATGAATCTTGGTTCACCAGGTCCCCCTGGATGACTACTTTGATCTCCACCTTGCTAGGGCCACTTATCATCTTAATTCTCCTCTTCACCTTTGGTCCATGAATAATAAATAGATTAGTTACCTTTATTAGAGAAAGGATCAGCACTGTCCAAGTCATGATACTTAAACAACAGTACCAGTCTCTTGCAGAAACTGAAATTCCATGATTGGAATTATGACAAAGAAAAGGGGGAAATGAAAGGATAAAAGTTGCCCTATTTCTGCTGCTCTGTTTTCTAGCTGCTTTGCTAACTTGCCTTTTTAAGCTTCTGTAATATGGCTTGCTTGCTACTGCACTGAATCACAGAACTGCCATTTTGCAACTGCCTCCATTTTGTAAAAAGTATACCATGAGGACCTGGCCCTTTGTATGCCCTACCCAATCAGAGGGACGCTCACGAGCCAACCTCGTGGGCCCCACCCAATCAGGGGAACCCACGTCTGAAAAGCCCCTATGACTCTGCATACCTATAGTTTTCAGCCTTTATAAGCTGACCAAACACGTGGCGAGGGGCTCTTCACCTTTCCTCCTGCGAGAGGAATCTGTGTCGAGCCCCGATGCATCGGAATCAATAAACCTCGTGCGGTTTGCATTGAGAGCGTCCTGCGTGAGTGTTCTTGGGGTCCCGTAGACAGCCCTGAGCGGGGACCCCTCCGGGGAACCCCACAGTGATAGAACTTTGGTTAACATTATAACATTTCCATTGTACAGATGAACCCTCATTGTAAATTGTTTAGCTCAACAAGAGACTCTAGCCTTCTTAGTCAGAAGAGAAAAATGAAGCCATCTCTACATTGGAGAAAATGTTTAGTTAGCTTTCTCTCTCTCTCCTAATTTTTCTCATTATACAGGCCAGGCTGACCTTGAGTTCCTCCTGCCTCAGCCTCTGGAGTGCTGGGATTATAGACAAGCTCCATCAATATCCAGTTTAAGTTTAGCTCTTAAATAAGAAGAGAACAAAGCTATAAAACAAAGACGCGCCAGGTACAGTGGTGCACGCCTTCAATCCCAGCACTTGGGAGGCAGAGGTAGGAGGATCCCCATAAGTTTGAGGCCACCCTGAGACTACATATTGAATTCTAGGTCAGCCTGAGCTAGAGTGAGACCCTACCTCAAAAACAAAAAACTAAGCAAAACAAAACAAAACAAAAAACAAGGGCTACAGAGATAGCTTAGTAGTTAAGGCGTTTGCCTGCAAAGCCAAAGGATCCTGGTTCAATTCTCTAGGACCCACATAAGCCAGATGTACAAGGGGACACATGCATCTGGAGTTCGTTTGCAGTCTTGGAGGCCCTGGTGCGCTCCATATTCTCTCTCTCTCTCCCTCTTTCCCTCAAATAAATAAATAAAATATATTTAAGAAAAAAAAAAAAGAGGCTTGAACTTGTCTGATGATTGCGCCTACAGATTAATCAAAATATAAGAAAAACAACATTCTTTTCATAAATTCCTTGAATCATCCCAGTCAATCTTCATTCTACGACCAGAATTAAAGATCTGGACACTCAAAAGAGTGTTGAAAGGAGAGTTGGTGGGAAGGAATCAGGTTTAGTCAAGGACTAGCAATCTCACAAAGAAAGAGGGGTTTTAACCCCTCTATTTTACATTCATTGGGAGGATGCAGGTCCTCAGGGAGACAAAGGGCTTTTATTGGGAAGGAAAGGAGTGGGACAGTAAAGTGACATGCTGATGAGGTTTTCTCCAAACTTCCCTAGTCTTTCTCCAGAATGTCACAATTAACCTGTATTTTCTGTAGTTCCTTTTAAAATTTACAATACTTGTGTTAGTTTATGCATAGAGTCAAAAACCAAGGTAGGAGCCTGGTGGGTGTGGTAGCACAATCTTTAACCCCAGCATTCAGAAGGCTGATTTAGGAGGCTCCTCTGGAGTTCGAGGCCAGCCTGGGACTACAGAGTGAGCTCTAGTTAGCCTCAAAACAAAACAAAACAAAACAGCTAAGAAAGGTTAACAAAGGCTATCAGATGTTTTGGATTCCCTAAATTTGGAGGTGGTGGGGATTAGTACTGGGGAGGAATTTCTAAATTAACATATTAACTACCCAAATAGTCTCCTCTTTTTCAAAAGGATTGTGAAGGGTGAAAGGACAAAAGGAGAAGCACAGGACATTTTTACTAAAGAGTGGCTGGCCCTGTTACACTTCTTGAATTCTGACCCTAAAACTTGGGCTGGGGTGGTGGCTCAACTCAAACACCTGAGGTTAGACCCCTACCCTATACATAGGGCTGGAGAAATGGTTTAGTGGTTAAGGCTCTTGCCTGTAAAGCCTAAGGACCCATGTTCTACTCTCCAAAGCCCACATAAGCCAGACATGATGATGCAATCTCACAAGGTTGCACATGTGCACAAGATGGTGCATGCCTCTGCAGTTTGAATACAGTAATTGGAGGCCCTGGCATGCCAATCCTGCAACCCTGCCCTCTTGAGCTCTCCTACATTTAAAAAACAAAAAAGCCAAATGTACAGTGAGCTTCTGTAAACCCAGTGTGCCTAGGTGAGAAGAAAGGCAGAGACCAGAGAAATTCCTGGAAGGTAAGTAGAGTAGTGAATAACAGCTTGACTGAAAATGAGGTAGAAGGTGAGGACCAACCAGCTATGGCATATGTATGCCTGCAGTGACATATACACAACAAACAAATAAAAAAATTTTTAAAGCACTTGGATTTTTTTTTTTTTTTAGGTTTTCGAGGTAGGGTCTCACTGTAGCCCAGGCCAGCCCTGGGAATTCACTATGTAGTGTCAGGGTGCTTTTGAACTCATGGTGATCCTTCTACTTCTGTCTCCTGAGTGCTGGGATTAAAGAAAATTTTATTATAACAAAGACTCCAGAAATTCTGATCTGTAGGTCTATAATGGGGCTCAATAATATACATTTTAAAATTTCTTTTTTATGTTTACTTATGAGAGAGAGAGAGAAAATGGGTGCACCAGGGCCTGTAGCCACTGCAAATGAACTCCATATATATGTACCATCTTGTGCATCTGGCTTACGTGGATACTGGGGATTTGAACCTGGGTCCTTAGGCTTTTCAGGCAAGCACCTTAATCACTAAGCCATCTCTCCAGCCCTCAATAATTTACATTTTTAACCAACTTCTAGTGAGGTTCATATGTGGAGCACACTTTTGATAGTACTGTTCCTTGTAGGAAGTGCTACTGTGAAGAAGTCTTCCCCTAAACATGCATTAAAGATCACATCTGGGAGCTGGAGAGATGGCTTAGTGGTTAAGGCACTTGCCTGTGAAGCCTAAGGACTCAGGTTCAATTACCTAGCACCCACGTAAGCCAGATGCACAAGGTGGCAGAAGCTAGAGGCCCTGGTATTTCCATTGTCTCTTCATCTGCCTCTCTCTCTCTCTCACATAAATAAATATCACATCTGGAACAAGATGTACAAGGTGGTGCATGCATCTGGAGTTGGTTTGCAGCAGCAAGAAACCCTGATAAACCCATTCTGTCTCCTCTCTGCTTACAAAAAAGAAAAATTTATTTTCAAAGATCACACTTGTCCCAAGGTAATCAAAGCAACAACCCACATCGGTGATACAAATCTAGAGAAACTGGATCCCAGATAGACACCTTCCACTCTCTGTCAGCAGGGTTGTGCATTCACTACACAGCTGACACTGATGACTGACCAGTGTGCCTTCTGATTGATGGAGAGTAGTGCTATGCAGTGTGCCATTTTTTTTTAACTACCCCATCCTAAAAGTTTCAAACCCATCTTCCCCCCCACCCCATGGCAGGGTCTTGCTCTCTAGCCCAGGCTGACTTGGAATTCACTATGTAGTCTCAGGGTGGCCTTGAACTCACAGTGATCCACCTCCCGGTTGCTGGGATTAAAGGCGTGTGCCACCTTACCCAGCTTCAGACCCATCTTTTGAAAGTAGAATGGTGCCAGGTATGGTAGCTCACTCCTTTAATCTCAGCACAGAGGTAGGAGAATTGCCATGAGTTTGAGACCAGCCTGAGACTACGTAGTAGATTCCAGGTCAGCCTGGGCTAGAGTGAGATCCTACCTAAAAAAAAAAAAAAAAAAAAAAAAAAAAGAGGAGACCGGACTAGAAATGGAGACAACAATCACCAATCACCCTTTGACACACATATTCCACCAAATACAAAGGGCTGAGTCCTAAAATCTGGACAAAGACTGGGGGATTATAGGGGATATATTTTGGAATATCGATGACTTCTTTTAGATGACAGCTTTACTGAGATATAGTTCACATATCCTTCTTATAGAATTCAGTGGTAATGATTATGTCCACAGAGTTGTGCAACCATTTGCAGTGTATAATTTCTGAACATTTCATCACTACCCATAAAATCCTTTACTCAGTAGCAGCCAATTCCTGTTCTTCAACCCCAACCCTGTACCAGCCCCTGGCAAACATTAGTCTTTCTATTGCTATGTATTTTACTTTGTATATCACATATCAATGGAACCACACAATATGCAGTGACTTATTTCACTTTTACTGATCATAATGTTGTTAAGAATTAACCATGTTGTAGTATGTACCAAACATTCATTCCCTCATAGAGTCAAATAATATTTCATTGTATGGTTAAACCACATTTTATTTGTTGAGCAAACCAATCTGGGTTAGTATTGCTTTTTTTGTTATGAATAATTAAATCATGAATATTATGTGTTTTTGTTTGGATGTATGTTTATAGTCCTCCTGATAGATACTTAGAAATGGTAATCTTATTTGATACTTTAAAAATATTTGTTTATTTATTTATTTAAGAGAGAGAGAAAGGGAGAGGGAGAGAGTAAGAAAGAGAATGGGCACACCAGGGCTTCTAGCCACTGCAAACAAACTCCAGTTGCATGTGCCACCTTGTGCATCTGGTTTACATGGGTCCTGGATGCATGTCTGGAGTTTGTTTGCAGTGGCAGAAAGCCCTGGTACACCTATTCTATCTGCCTCTCTCTCTTTCTCAAATAAATAAATAAAAATAGGACTGGAGAGATGGCTTACAGGTTAAGGCACTTGACTGTGAAGCCTAAGGACCCAGGTTTAATTCCCCACTACCTAGATAAGCCAATGCACAAGGTAGCACATGTGCCTGGAGTTCATTTACAGTAGCTAGAGGCCCTGGTGTGCCCATTCTCTCTATATATCTGCCTCTTTCTCTCTCTCTCTCTGAAATAAATAAATAAATAAAATGTGTTAAATAAATAAATAAAATAAATCAGGAAAGACAAACATTCTAAAGGCAAAAATCATTTTAGGGCTGAAGAGATGGCTTAGCAGTTAAGGTGCTTGCCTGTGAAGTCTAAGGACCCAGGTTTGATTCTTCAGGTCTCACGTTAGTCAGATGCACATCTTGGTGCATGCATCTGGAGTTCCTTTGTAGTGACTAGAGGACCTGGCATGCCCATTCTCTCTCTCTCCCCCTCCATCCCTCTGTCTCTAATAAATGAATAAATAAAATGATAAAAAATTAAAAAATCATTTTAAATATGGTTCATCTGTGGTAAAATTTCAAAAAAAAATCATATCTTTGCCCCACAAGAATAATTTTTAAATGTTTTTCTCAATAGAACAATAACAAAAACAAGCCTTTTATACTGAGTCCCCTCCATAAACATCACAAAGAATTAGTATAGATTTTGAAATTACAGCATTTGTTTTAAAATCACCAGAACAAGACAAAGGTGTCTTTTAAGGAGTCTTTTCAAAACTAACACTCTCTGTCCCTCCTTCTCTCCTTCTTTCTCTCTCTCATACACACACATACATTTTCTTTTCTTTTACGTGTATGTGCATGTGTGGGTGTAGTGGCTGTAATGTGGAGGCAAAAGACAACCTCAAATGTCATCCTCAGGAACACTGTCCAGCTCTGTTTGAGACAGGGCCTCTCAATGGCTTGGAGCTCACGAATCAAGCTAGATTACCTAGCCAGCAAGCTGCAGTGATCCTCTCATCTCCATATCCCCAGCACCAGGATTTACTGGTGCATACCACAACACTTGGCACATTTTTTCTACTTTTTAAATGCCGTTTAAAGTGTCTTTATGAGGGCCAGGCATTGTAGTATACACCTTTAATCCCAGCACTTGGGAGGCAGAGGTAGGAGGATCGCCGTGAGTTTGAGGCTACCCTGAGACTACATGGTGAGTTACATGTCAGGCTGGGCTAGAGAGAGGCCCTACCTTGTAAAACCAGAAGAAAAAAAAGTCTTTATGGGCTGGGGAAATTGCTCAGTGGTTAAAGGCACTTACTTTCAAAGTCTATCTACTCAAGTTCAATTCCCTAGCATCCACATGTGGACCATGGTGCATGTGTGCACACACACATGCAAAATAAATAAGTTTAAAATGTTTTATTAGCATATATTAATTATACATGATAGTGGGTGTCATTATGACATTTTCATACATTATAATGTTTAATACCTTTTTTTTTGTTTGAGGCAGGGTCTTTTAACCTAGGCTGGCCACAAACTCACTGTATAACCAAAGATGAAATTGAAATGATTCTGTTTCCATTTTCCAAATGCTGGAATTATATGTGTGCACATCTATTTTACATGGTGCTGGGGATTGAATCCAGGACTTCATGGATGCACTCTACCAATGAAGCTACATCCCCAGCCATCTTTTTTTTTTTTTTTTTGATTTTTTGAGATAGGGTCTCACTGTAGCTCAGGCTGACCTGGAATTCACTATGGAGTCTCAGGGTGGCCTCGAACTCATGGCAATCCTCCTACCTCTGCCTCCCAAGTGCTGGGATTAAAGGCATGCGCCACCACGCCCGGCACCCCAGCCATCTTTAATTGTATGATGAAATCATTTTTGTTGTCATCATCATTGTTGTTTTCTAGGAGGTAGGGTCTCACCATACCCCAGCCTGACCTAGAACTCACATTATAGTCCTAGGCTGGCCTCAAACTCACAGCAATTCTCTGCCTCAGCCTCTAGAGTGCTGGCGTTAAAGGTGTGTGCCACCATGCCTGGCTGTATGTTGAAATAATTTAAAACTGAAAAAAAGTTGCAAAATCATACAGAGACCTTCCATGTTCCCTTTACCCAGCTTCCTCCATATCCAACCATAGTATATTATCAAGCTAGGAAATTTTGTAAAACATTGCTAATTCAGGTATAGAAGTATAAAACTTATTTATTTATATTGAGAACTTTGATGTACGAACGTATTGCAAATTGGTCATATTCTCATGGGGTTATATTCTTATATTCCCTCTTCCCCATCCCCATTCCACCGAGGGCCCTTCTCAGTGAGGGTATCAGTGATCATTGTGGGGTCATGAGTGTATCAGTCAGTCTCTGTGTGGGGGCAATACCTCAGAGTATACCTTTTCACCTTGTGGCTCTTACATTCTTTTTGCTTTCTCCTCCTCAATGTTCCCTGAACCTTGGAGAGCATTTTAAAGTGTCCTTTAGTGTTGAGCTTTCAGCAGCCTCTGGTTTTCTGCTTTGATGAATTTTGAGTCTTCTCAGTGTCTACCGCCATCTCCCTGGAGGAGGTCTTTGGGCTAGCAGTGAGAGCAGCCCTCATATCTAACCTGCCGCTTCCTCTGTAACATCTCCTGGGCCCTGGCAGATGTGATAGAGGTGATTCATCTTGTGTTAGGCAGTCAACTTTCTTTCCTGTGATACTGATGGGTCTTGTGTCTCCCTGTTATTCACTGCTATCGTAAAAAGCAAATTCTATAGCCAAGAGCGAGAGCAGCATGGACCAAAGGCAATGAACAATGACATTAGAAGACTTTTTAATGGATCTATCCTCTCCTTTTAGCCAAAGAACAGTGGAAGCTTCCCTCTAGGGTCTATGACCTTCCAAGCCAATTGGATCTCAGTACCAGGTACAAATTCCTTCCCCCTGAATAGGCCTCATATCCAATTAGCACTTGATTATCCCCATAGCCTGTGTGTCACTATTGCACTATTGAGTACATCTTGCTGGGCTTAGCAAGATTTTGTAGCTTGTAGGAGCCACTGTTTATTCACATTATTGGTGACCTTTATCCCCCAGCAGCTTGCATAGCACTTTCTAGCACTATGAGAGCTATGTGTCTGCACAGGGTCTTACCATTTACTTCTAGTGGGTAATCAAGTGATTCAGCAAGAGCCTCCATTGTTTGGGGGCCTCCCTGACCAACAGATTGTTGGCACTGGGATTTTTCAGGGGCAGCCTATGGTTTTAGGATAAATATCTCTCCATGTCTTCAGAGTACTTCTTCCCAAACACACATACTCCTCTCCTCTCTCTCTCTCTCTCCCTCCCTCCCTCCCTCCCTCTTCTTCTTCTTTTTTTTAAGGCAGGAATAGTGGCTGATGCCTTTATTTTATTTATTTAAGAGAAAGTTGGCGGGGGGAGGAAGGAAGAGGCAGAGAGAGAGAGAATGGGCATGCCAGGGCCTCTAGCCACTGCAAACGAACTCCAGATGCATGCACCCCCTTGTGCATCTGGCTTATGTAGGTCCTGGGGAATCAAACAGGGGTCCTTAGGTTAAGGCTAAGCCATTTTCCCAGCTCCCTTTCTCTTCTAAAGAAAGTTATACTTTTTTTTTTTTTTTTTTCCGAGGTAGGGTCTCTATCTCAGGCTGACCTGGAATTCACTATGTACTCTCAGAGTAGCCTTGAACTCTTAGTAATCCTCCTACCTCTGCCTCCTGAGTGCTGGGATTAAAGGCATGTGCCACCATGCCTGGTGAAAGTTGTATCTTTTTAAAAAATATTTTTGTTTATTCATTTGCAAACAGAAACAAATAAAAAAAAAAAGAGAGAGACAGACAGAATGGGCATGCCATTGCCTCCAGCCACAGCAAATGGATTCCAGATACATGTGCCACTTTGTGCGTATGGCCTTATATGAATACTAGGGAATCAAACTTGGGTCATTAGGCTCTGTAGGCAAGTACCTTAAATGTTGAGCCATCTCTCCAGCCCCAATTTTCTTCTTCTTCTTTTTTTTTTTAAAGTTATTTATTTATGTATGTATTTGCAAGCAGAGATAGATAGAAGGGAGATAGGCAGAGGGAGTGGGTGTACCTTTCAGAGGAAAGAGAAGCTTTTATTGGCCAGAGGAATCATAGCAGGTTCCAGGAGGAGGTAAGATTCAAATGGTGGGGAAGCTTTGAAAAGCTGAGAACTGGAGTGAGGTTTTTACATGCAAGAAAAGCACCACCAGGAACACAAGGGAGAGGGAAGACCACTGTTTCTATTGGAAGGTCAGTGGAGCAGAAGGTTTCCTTTACAGAATAAAAGATGCTAAACCAGGCTGAGTGGTGCACACATCTAATCCCAGCACTTTGGAGGTGGAAACAGGAAGATCGGGAGTTCAAGGGTGACCTGGAGCTCCTACATAATGAGTTGAAAGCTAGCATAGGCTGCATTAGACCTTGTCTCAAAAAACCCCTCCCCCTCCAAAAAAACAAAAACAAAAACATAAAGAGTAGGCTTGCTGGACATAGTGGTGCACACCTGAAACCCCAGTACTCGGGAGGTTGTGAATTTGAGGTCAATCTAGGACACATAACAAGATCCTCTCTGTAAAACGAACAAACGACGCTCTTGCATAGCAGAAGAGAGCCAGCTCAAAAAAAAAAAAAATTATTTATTTACTCATTTATTCATGACAAAGTCTCTTGGTATATCCTTGAACTCAAATGCTCCTACCTCAGCCTCCCAAGTGCTGAAATTATAGGTGTACAACCTCACTCTTGGCTTCTCCTACAAAAACTTTAGGGCTAGAGAGATGGCTTAGTGGTTAAGGAGCTTGCCTGCAAAGCCTAAGAACCCAGGTTCAATTCCCCAGTATCCACATAAGCCAGATGCATATGGTGGCACATGTGTCTGGAGTTTGTTTGCATTGGCTAGAGGACCTGGCACTTCCATTTTCTCTTTTAATTCTCTCAAATTTAAAACAAAAACAGTTTCTATAGCTGGGCTTGGTGGCGCATGCCTTTAATCCCAGCACTTAGGAGGCAGAGATAGGAGGAGTGCCATGAGTTCAAGGCCACCCTGAGACTACATTGTGAATTCCAGGTCAGCTTGCACTAGAGTGAGACCCTACCTTGAAGAACCAAAAAAAAAAAAAAAAAAAAAAAAAGGTCCAGGTGTGGTAGCACACACCTTTAGTCCCAGCACTCAGGGGGCAGAGGTAGAAGGATCGCTCTGAGTTCAAGGCCACCCTGAGACTATATAGTGAGTTCCAGGTCAGCCTGGGCTAGAGCTAGACTGTCTCTCAGAAAACAAAGAAACAGGGCTGGAGGGATGGCTTAGTGGTTAAGGCATTTGCCTGCAAAGCCAAAGGACCCAGGTTCGTTTCCTAGGACCTACGTTAGCCAGATGCCCAAGGGGGTGCACACATCTGGAGTTCGTTTGCAGTGGCTGGAGGCCCTGGCATGCCCATTCTCTCTCTCCCTTTCTGTGTCAAATAAATAAATAAATAAAACTAAATATTAAACAAATAAATAAACAAAAAACCTGTAAATTCCCGAACAAGTGATTTAAACAGAGGGTGAAGTAAATGACCCAAACAAAAGTTAATTCTTTCGGGCTGGAGAGATGGCTTAGCGGTTAAGCGCTTGCCTGTGAAGCCTAAGGACCCCGGTTCGAGGCTCAGTTCCCCAGGTCCCACGTTAGCCAAATGCACAAGGGGGTGCACGCATCTGGAGTTCGTTGGCAGAGGCTGGTAGCCCTGGCACGCCCATTCTCTCTCTATTCCTCTATCTGTCTTTCTTTCTGTGTCTGTCGCTCTCAAATAAATAAATTAAAAAATTTTTTAAAAAGTTAATTCTCTCTTTCTCTATCTGCTTCCTTCTCTTAAATAAATAAATAAAATGAAATATTAAAAGGGGGGCTGGTGGGATGGCTTAGTGGGTAAGGTGCTTGCCTGCAAAGCCAAAGAACCGAGCTTTGATTCCCTGGGACCCACATAAGCCAGATGCACAAGGCGTCACATGTATCTAGAGATTGTTTGCAGGGCTAGAGGCCCTGATGTGCCCATTCTCTCTGTCTCTCTCTGCTTCTTTCTCTCTCTCTCTCAATAAATAAATATATTTTTAAAATGAATCTGTCACTTTCAGTGATAAGGGGAACATGGAGCTCTGCGCTTCAAAGGATGCAGGACTCTGTGGATCTCTTCAGACGCTCCCCACCTTAATGTGTAATAAAATGGTTTGATCACAAAAAAATTAATTTGTCAATACAGGCATGATGGAACATACCTTTAATCCTAGCACTCAGGCGGGAGAGGTAGGAGGATCACTGTGAGTTCGAGGCCAAACTAAGACTGCATAATGAATTCCAGGTCTGCCTGGGCTAGAGTGAGACCTATCTCGGTGGAAAAAAAAATTGATCTGCCAATAGTTCAAAAGACAAATTACATATGAAGAGACATGAATACTTGTTTTGAAAAAAGACTCAGGTAAGCAGTCCCTAATGGTGTGATTAAAAAATACCTTAGTGGTTTGAGCACATGGAGATAGGTTAGATCCTTCCTTTAATTGATGAACAGCTCCTGCAGTTACTTTCATAAATGAAGTCAGTGCTGGGTATGGTGGTGCATGCCTTTAATCCCAGCACTTGGAGGCAGAGGTAGGAGAATCACCAAGAGTTTGAGGCTACTCTGAGACTACATAGTGAATTCCAGGTCAGCCTGGACTAGAGTGAGACCCTACCTTGGAAAACCAAAATAAATAAAAATAAATGAGGTCAGTAAGGCACTATTGAAAACAATCATTTTAATATGCAAATAAAGAAAAAAAAACACTTCTACTAGAAAGTCACATGATGACATAGGGAGAAAAGTTAAAAGTAGTAAGAGAGGGCTGGAGAGATGGCTAGCAGTTAAGCGCTTGCTTGTGAAGCCTAAGGACGCCAGTTCGAGGTTCAGTCCACCAGGACCCACGTTAGCCAGATGCACAAGGGGGCGCATGCATCTGGAGTCCATTTGCAGTGGCTGGAAGTCCTGGTGTGCCCATTCTCTCTCTCTTTCTCTCTGCTTCTTTCTCTCTCTCTCTGTTGCTCTCAAAAAATAAATTAAAATAAACAAAAAAATTTTTAAAAGTAGTAAGAGGTGCAGGGATTTCTTCTTTTATGTTGGAGTATTTTGGGGAAACCATTAGTATGACTAATCTGTTTTCCCCTTCAGAGATGGCTTAGGTACAGCCTAACTAAGAGGAAGTAGACAAAATATCCAAGGTCAGCATGGACTTGCTTTGTTATCTTATAAAAATTCATGAAACCAACACTCTCTATGGTCTGATGCATTTGGAATGAGCCGTGAGCTGATGTCTTGAAGACGTTGTGTACCCGAGGAAGCAGTGGCCAGAGGGAAGTGGGCTGGTGCATTACCTTACACTCTGTCAGCTTCATAGACCCAGCCTCCTTGGCGCCCCTCCTTCACACTCCACTTAACCCGACCTTCTTACTGTGCTCCAAACAGATAATTTCGCCTCCATCTCAGAACAGCTCTGAAATATTCACATGCATGTTGCTCCTCCCCCACCTCCTCCTTCTGCCTCTTTTGGAGGAGTGGCAGTCTGAGACAGGGTCTCTTGAAGCCAAGGCCTGGAGCTCACTGTGTAGCTAGATGACCTTGAGCTCCTCCTGGTCTTCCTGCCTTTGCCTCAGAGTGTTGGGATTCCTGGTATGTGTGCCACCATGGCTGGTTGTCTCCTTTTGTTCATTCTGTTTCCCATTGAGCAGCTGATGGATGCCTCACCTATGCCCTCTTCAATGATGTGCTCATTTTCCAGCTGCCTTGGGTGATCACTGGCTGCCAAGGGATCTCCCCACATGGAAGACAATGTATGAAATTTTATATTTGATAGAGGAGGGTCCTACTGAAGACTAACTGATGAAGGCAATAGCAAACCTCCTGGAAGGGACAGTGTCTACAGTGAAACTCATAAATCAGAGCTTGTCTTAGCCGGGCATAGTGGTGCACGCCTTTAATCCCAGCACTCAGGAGGCAGAGGTAGGAGGACTGCTACGAGTTGGAGCCACCCTGAGACTACAATAGTGAATTCCAGGTCAGTCTGGACTAGAGTGAAACCCTACCTCGAAAAAAAAACCAAAAATAAATAAATAAAATTTTTTAAAAAAAATCAGGGTTTGTCCTGGGAATAGTGAGGTTCTGGACTTCTCCCAAAGTCATATCCTTGCCAAAATTCTTTTGCTATAGTCTTCTACTTTTTTCATAGTAAGCGAGAAGTTCCTTCTTTCAGATCACTGAAGCAATAGTTCCCTCTTCAGGTTCAGGGAACTCGGGGAACAAGAGCTAACAGTTAATGATGGAAATGTTCCTAGGAAGTGTCAAATTACTCATCCTCTAGATGACAATGAAAACCCCATCATGTTCAGCTGGTCAACTGTTGTTAACTATTAACTAGGTAGAGCAACTGTTGTTAGCAATGCAATAGCTAAGATGTTTGCCTGTTCCCTGGGAGAAAACATAGTCAGCAGATGCTGCATTAAGGTGTGAACTGGCTATGGCACTTGAGACATGGGGAAAATGTAGAAGCTGGATCTATGGGATTGTTACAGCGTACTTTGCAGGCTTATAACTCTGTAGTTATACATACATATACATGCAAACATACTTCAAAATATAAAGTTGAAACTGAAAACAGCAATAACATGAAGAAAAAAACACATCTTGGATAGACATTAATACAGATAAGAAAACCATCCTCAAAGCCTAAAATAATACAGTAGCGATGATTGCCCCCAAAATAAAATGAGTTGGGTGTGCCTGAGGAGATGGCTCAGTGGTTAAAGGTGCTTGCTTGAAAGCTTGCCAGCCTGAGTTCAGTTCCCTCATACCCATGTAAAGCCAGATGCACAAAGTGACACATGTGTTTAGCATTCATTTTTTTCTACTGTGCTCATGTGCTCTCTCTCATAAATAAAAAAAGTGAGGGCTAGAGAGATGGCTTAGCGGTTAAGTGCTTGCCTATGAAGCCTAAGGACCCCGGTTCGAGTCTCTATTCTCCAGGACCCACATTAGCCAGATGCACAAGGGGGCACACCCATCTGGAGTTCATTTGCAGTGGCTGGAGGCCCTGGTGCACCCATTCATTCTCTCTCTCTCTCACTCTCAAATAAATAAATAAAAATAAACAAAAAAAGTTAAAAAAAAATAAAAATTAAAAAAGTGAATTATGGCAGTTGACATAGATCACCAGAAACAATCTAGTTAGGATTCCCAACTGAAGCTGCTGAACTATGGGTGGCACCTTTACTAGAATAGACAAAGATCTGAGCTGGCAACAATAGTCTTTTCTATTCACACTAGACATGGGACTCAGAAATAGTTTGCATTTACAGGAAATGGATAGATGTCTACATTTATGGTTTTGTTCTAGGATTATATTAACTCTCCTGAACTACCACCATATAAGTGCAAAATCAAAAAGCACAACCAGTAGCTAAGAGTGGAGAAGGATTTATTATCTGCAGCACACAAAGACAGTATCAGGATTCTTTCCAAAGCAATGTTCTCCCAAAAGAAAGAAAAATGGGGATTTTATTTGAGGAAAAAAAAATATATATGTGTATGTGTGTATTCATTGGGAAACCATGGGATGAATGGGAGTTTGTCTGAGCATGCTCAGTTTAAGCTATACATTTTGAGCATGCTCAGTTTGAAGTCATAGTTAAAAAAGGAAAGAATGTAGGCACATTATATGCATGCTTAGTTCAAGGTTCCAGGGCACCTATTTCAAAATGGAGAGATGGGGATGGGAATATTGGCTCAGTTGGTTGAGCATGTGCCTATGTACAAAGCCCTGAGTTCAGCCCCCAGCACCACATAAAATTGTATGTGGTGGTGTATGCCTGTAATCCAAGATTTTTGGAGGGGGAGGTAGAAAACAGAAGTTCAAGGTTGGGCCTGGCCTATGTAACATGTCAAGCGTGGTGGCACACTCCTGGAATCTCAGCACTGGGAAGGCAGGGACAGATGGATCCCTAGTGTTTACTGGCTAGTCTCACTGAATTAGTAAACTTGGTTTAAAGAGAGACCCTGTCTGAATAAATAAGGTAGAGAGCAATAGAGGGAGATATCTGATATCACCCTCTGGCCTTCACACATGCATGTACATGTGCACTCAAATGCCACATATATACACACAAAGAAGTTCATGGTCAAGCTTGGCTATGTAGGGAGCTTGAGGCCAATCTGGACTACATATTTTGTCAAAAGAAGAAAGAAAGAAAGAAAGAAAGAAAGAAAGAAAGAAAGAAAGAAAGAAAGAAAGAAAGAAAGAAAGGAAGGAAGGAAGGAAGGAAGGAAGGAAGGAAGGAAGGAAGGAAGGAAGGAAGGAAGGAAAGGAAAAGAAGAAGAGGAGGAAAAAGAAGGGAACAAAGGAAGGAAGGAAAGAGGAAAGAGGAGAGAGAGACTGGAGAGATGGTTTAGCGGTTAAAGCACTTGCCTACAAAGCCTAAAGACCCAGGTTCAATTCCCTAGAACCCACATAAGGCAGATGCACAAGGTGGCACATGCATCTGGAGTTCCTTTGAAGTGGCTAGAGGCCCTGGCATGCCCATCCTCTCTCTCTCTCTCTCTCTCTTTCTCATAAATAAATAAATAAATAAAAATAAATTGAAAAATGAAAGAAAGTGTTATAGTCAGCTTCATGCTGCTGGGACAAACCTCCAAACACTGTTTATGGGAAGAATGGGATTAATTACAGACTTACAGATCCAGAGGTTCCATAATGGTGAAAAGAAGCTGGCCCCCTTTCACAGATCCAAGCAGAGAGTAAATATATCAGCAGCACCACAAGCAAAAGCAAAAAAATGGCAGCCATACAGCAGGGACCCAGGCAGAGTTCAAGCATGTTGCAGACCTTTAGGCTAGAAATCAGATCTGACTCCAGTGACACCTTTTCCTGCCAGGTGGCTATAAATCCAAGTTACACGTTTTAATAAAACACCTGAGCCAGGTGTGGTGGTGCACACCTTTAATCTCAGCACTCAAAAGGCAGAGGTAAGAGGATCACTGTGAGTTCCAGGCCAGCCTGAGAATACATAGTGAATTCCAGGTCAGCCTGGGCTACAGTGAGACCCTACCTTGAAATAAACAAAACCCAAAAAACATTTGAATCTACTGGGGGGGACATACATTTAAACTTTCACTGAGAGAAGGAAAGAAAAAAAGAAAGGAAGGAAGGAAGGAAGAAAGAAAGAAAGAAACAGAGAAAGAAAGAGAGAAAGAGAGAAAGAGAGAAAGAAAGAAAGAAAGAAAGAAAGAAAGAAAGAAAGAAAGAAAGAAAGAAAGAAAGAAAGAGTGGAGGTTCCTAAAACAGCTAAAGATTGATCTACCATACGACCCAGCTATAGCACTCCTAGGCATATATCCAAAGGACTCATCTCATTTCCTTAGAAGTACATGCTCAACCATGTTTATTGCTGCTCAATTTATAATAGCTGGGAAATGGAACCAGCCTAGATGTCCCTCAACTGATGAGTGGATAATGAAGATGTGGCACATTTATACAATGGAGTTCTACTCAGCGGTAAAGAAAAATGAAGTTATGAAATTTGCAGAAAAATGGATGGACCTGGAAAGTATTATACTAAGTGAGGTAACCCAGGCCCAGAAAGCCAGGCACTACATGTTCTCTCTCATATGTGGATCCTAGCTACAGATGATTGGGCTTCTGCGTGAGAATGACAATGCTTAGTAGCAGAGGTCAGTAAGTTAAAAAGGAGATATAAAGGAAAGAGAAAGGAAGGGAGGAGGATACTTAATAGGTTGATATTGTATATATGTAAGTACAATGATTGAGATGGGGAGGTAATATGATGGAGAATGGAATTTCAAAGGGGAAAGTTGGGGGGGGGGGGAGGGAGGGAATTACCATGGGATATTTTTTTACAATCATGGAAAATGCTAATAAAAATTTTAAAAAAATTAAAAATAAAGTAAAAAAAGAAAGAAAGAAAGAGGGAGGGAGGGAGGAAAGAAGGAAGGAAGGAAGAAAGAAAGAGAGGGAAGTTGGGAAAGGAAGGAAAGAAAAGAAATGATGGTGGACATGAATGCTTCGAGGCATGTTCAGTTCAGCTTTGTAATGAACCAGATTTACTCTAGGTGGCCTAGAAGAATGATTGTGGGCTGGAGGGATGGCTTAGCACTTAAGGCGCTTGCCTGCAAAGCCAAAGGACTCAGGTTCAATTCCCCAGGACCCATGTTAGCCAGATGCGCAAGGGGTGCATGTGTCTGGAGTTCATTTGCAGTGGCTGGAGGCCCTGGCATGCCCATTCTCTCTCTCTCTCTCTCTCTCTCTCTCTCTCTCTCTCTCCCTCTTTCTCTGTCAAATAAATAAATAAATAAAATAAAAAAAGTATGAGTTGTGATGATTCAGTGACCTTATCTGGTTCCTCATAAGTTTCTCTAAAGACTTTCAGCTGAAACAAAGTGTTAGGTGTTAGTGGAACACGCTATAATGTCAGCACTCAGGCAGCTGAGGCAGGAAGGTCACAAGTTGGAGGCCAACCTTAGCTACATAGCAAGGCCTTGTCTGAAGACAACAATAGGGACTAAGGATGTAGCCCAGTGATAAAGTGCTTGCCTGACATGCAGTAAGCCCTAGGGTTCAGCACATGAAATCAGGCATGGTGGTGCAAGCTTTGCTCTCAGCATTCAGGAGGTAGAGGCAGGAGGATCAGAAGTTTAAAGTCATCATCAGATACATAGTGGGATGGAGTCCAGTATGGGCTACATGAGACCCTGTATCAAAGTCAATTATTTATTTAATTAAATTAAAAATATGGCTGGAGGGGCTGGAGAGATGGCTTAGCAGTTAAGGCGCTTGCCTGTGAAGTCTAAGGACCCAGGCTGGATTCCCCAGGACCCACGTAAGCCAGATGCACAAGTGGCACGTGTATCTGCAGTTTGTTTGCAGTGGTTAGAAGCCCTGGCATACCCATTCTCTGTCTCTCTCTATCTTTCTCCCTCTTTATCTCTCAAATAAATAAATAAATAAATAAATAAACAAAGGTACTTGGATCATGTTAGCATTCCACAGACATTCTTATTGGTCAACTATATTGACATTAGGGTGCTAACTGAACCTGGTAAGCAGGAAATAGAAAGTGGGATCTTGCTATGACACATGCAGTACAGATAGAAGATAAATACTGGGGAGGTGAAACAAGCTGCCACACTTAAGTTTCTATTGGTCCAGTGTCCTGGGCATGCCCAAACATCTCTCTGCTCACTGACAAGAAACTTACTTATGTCTCCAATCACTAAGAAAAGATGCACTCACACTAGGGGTGTTTGTCAGTGGTAGAGTATTTACCTACCAAGCATGTTAGATGGATGGAAGAAGGAGAAAAGAGAACAGGAAGGAAGGAAAAAAGGATGAAAAAAAAGAAGGAAGGGAAGGGAAAGAACAGAGAGGAAAACAGCGTAGTTGGCCATTGCACACTTGGGAGACAGTCCACCTCATGGGAAAGCCTGTGCTGCCCACTCACCGGCTGATGAAGAGGGTGATGAGATTAAGTAGGGCCCAAACAAGGAAAGGGCTCTGTGGTGGATGTGGGTTGCAGTGTAAGAAACAATACCATTTGGGCCACGTGTCCAAGGAGATTATAGGGCACCAGATGTATCTGTGGTAAAGATGCTTTTTTGAGGGACTAGGGATATAGCTTGGTTGGCAGTGTGCTTGCCTGACATGAATGAAGCCCTGCATTTGATCCCACCATCACAAACCTGCTGTGATACCACATATACCAACACTAGACTACACAAAACCCTGTCTCAAAAAAACAAAACAAAGATACAAAAGAACCAAAGATGTTATTTGAAACATTTGGAGAGCTCAAATATGAGAGTTTCACAGCAGACTAGAAAGTTCTCATGCAAGGCCATGCCAGTTGCAGTGGAACTACCCTGTTCACTAAACAGTTTTGCATGTGCCATGAGTCCTGGAAGAGACTACCTGATTATGAGGCATTGAGTGGCTATAAAATTAGAGCTGCCCAATTTGAGCTGGGTTTACTTAGACCTACCAAGTATTTATGTTGACTATACAAGCAGCATTCCATTCATAAGACAAAAACAGTTCCTCTGAAACTGGGCTCAAGCAGATCCAAGAGGCATGAATAGGCTCTCCAAACAAGTATTCCAGGCAAACTATCACTACTCTTACACATGAAGGACTCAAGGGCACATACTCAGGAAGAAATGTACAGGAACCTTTAGCTCATGAATGTGGCTCCATGAAGCTTCCCTAAGCTGAGCTGATAGAAGGAAATTTCTGCTTTTTGTGTGTTGACTTAGACAGGACACGGGTGGGGCTGCCCTACAGCCCACTTCGGCTGAAAGTCAGTGACAGAGTCTCTCAGGGGCCAGAATTCCAGGTGGGTCTTCATGTTACTTACTTTTTGGAGAAAGAAAAATGACCCACTAAAAGGCTATACATGGGGCTGGGGAGATGGTTTAGAAGTTAAGGCACTTGCCTGCAAAGCCTAATAACCGGGGTTTAACTCCCCAGTACCTATATAAAGACAGATGCACAAAGTGGCACATGCATCTGGATCTCCTTTGCAGTAGCTATAGGCCCTGGTGTGCCCATTCTCTTTCTCTTTCCTTTTTGCTCTCTCTGCTTGCAAATAAAAAATAGAAATAGCCGGGCGTGGTGGTGCACGCCTTTAATCCCAGCACTCGGGAGGCAGAGGTAGGAGGATCACCGTGAGTTCGAGGCCACCCTGAGACTCCATAGTGAATTCCAGGTCAGCCTGAACCAGAGTGAGACCCTACCTCGAAAAAACCAAAATAAATAAATAAATATAAATAAATAAATAAATAAATAAATAAATAAATAAATAAATAAATAAATAAAAAGAGTGTACATGGATCCTAGACAATGGCAAAGGGCTCGTCAGTGAGCAGCATGGGAGAAGCACCAGTGGAGAAATCGTAAAGAGGGTCTAGAAGTAGCACGTGCGTGGGTCGGTGCCCCCCCCACCCCACCCGTCGTCTTCAGCCACGTCAACTCTCGCACGTTTGGCTTACGACAGAATGGTCACCGCTGCGCAGTGGAAGTTCCGTGGGAGCTCACCCGCAGGGGCCTTCAGAGAAGCTGAACTAGCTACTGCGGCTCCTGTGCCTGGGAAACCCGACAAAGAGCAAGGTGAACCAACGATGGCACAGTCCTTTGAGAAAACCAACCAGCTGCTTTTGAAGGCGGACCGATGATACCAGGCTCCTTTCAGACTCCAAGAGGCAATAATCCATCCTGGAACGGCTGTATTTATCCTAGACTCTTTCCAAGTGTTTTGTTTGGGGCCAAGGGGAGCTAGCTAGCTGCCTAAGTCAGATGCAAGTGGGAGGTTAAATGCATTCCCACCTCACAGATTTGCAGGAATCAGTGACTGATGCAGGGGAGAGGTCGAGGCGGAGCCCCCTGGCTTCTGGGAGGGTTCACCAAACCTGTGTGCTTCCAGTGTTCTGTCACAGACTCACTGCATTTCCCAGCTTCTCTGGCAGTGACTCCTCATGGACACATGAGTGAGATTGTCTAGTGAAATGTGAGAGATGAATTGTATTTTCCCAAGATCCAAAGGACTAAGAAGCCCTCTCTACCTGTTTTTCCCTGATCTTCTTCCTATACTCAGGGGATATGGAAACCCTAGAATGTGGAGATGCTGATTTCTGAATTACCACGTGGAAGAGTGCCACTAGTGAGGAATATTCATGCTATTAAATGAGTAAGAAATAAGTTTTTAAATATTTTTATTTTTATTAGTTTATTTGAGAGAGGAAAAGGAAGAGAGAGGAAGAGAGAAAGAGAAAGATAATGGGGTACTAGGGCTTCTAGCCACTGCAAATGAACTCCAGATGCAGGTGCCACCATGTGCAGCTGGCTTAAGTGGGTACTGGAGAATCAAACCTGGGTCCTTAGGCTTCACAGGCAAATGCCTTAACTGCTAAGCCATCTCCACAGCCCTTTAAAAAATATTTATATTAGGGGGCTGGAGGGATGGCTTAGCGGTTAAGCGCTTGCCTGTGAAGCCTAAGGACCTCGGTTCAAGGCTCGGTTCCCCAGGTCCCACGTTAGCCAGATGCACAAGGGGGCGCACGCATCTGGAGTTCGTTTGCAGAGGCTGGAAGCCCTGGCGCGCCCATTCTCTCTCTCCCTCTATTTGTCTTTCTCTCTGTGTCTGTCGCTCTCAAATAAATAAAATAAAAATTAAAAATTAAAAAAAAATATTTATATTAGGGCTGGAGAGATGGTTCAGCAGTTAAGGCATTTGCTTGCAATGCCTAAGGACATGAGTTCAATTACCCAGTATCCACATAAAGCCAGATGCACAAGGTGGCTCATGCTTCTGGAGTTTGTTTGCAGTAGCTAGAGGCCCTGGCATGCCCATTCTCATTCTCATTCTCATTCTCATTCTCATTCTCATTCTCATTCTCTCTCTCTGCCTCTTTATCTCTCAAATAAACAAATAAAATAGTTAAAAATGACAGAGAGAGGAATAAGTTTTTACTGTGTTAACCACTACTTTGTGTTTTTGCTGTTTTGTTACTCTATTGTGTGTGTGTGTGTGTATGGTATACATGCATGAATGTATACATGTGCATATGTATGTGGGTACACATGTATGCAGAGGTCATAAGTTGATATCATGTGTTTTCCTCAATCACTCTTGCATTTTTAAAAATGGAACCCAGGACTCACCGATTCACCTAGACTAGCTGGCTGCCAAGTCGAGTCTGTTCCTACCTCTGCTTTCCCAGCTCTGAGATTATAGATGAGCACCACTATGCCTAGCTTTATGTGGGTGCTGGGGATCTGAACTTATGTTCTAGAAAATTGGACTTGGAGGCTTCCCGAGGCCCTTTCTGATACAGATTCTCTGCTACATTTCGAAACTCTGAAATGTCACTAAACTGTTGATAAATTATTTTATTTTGAGACTAAATAGTGACCCTGATTACCCTATAGTAAATATAGCAGAGGTCAAAGGCCACCAGGTTAGAGGAACTGAATTCTGGCTCCTCTTTCACTTGTTAGAGTCTGTTTTGAATTACCTTATCTTGCTTAGCTTCAGTTTTAACAGCTGCAAAATGCTATAGATGAGGGAAGACAATATGATCTCAAGAGGCCTTTCTAGTACATATATTCATATAAATATGAATATATATAAATATATATACTTAGTTTTTTGTTTTTTTCTGAGATAGGGTCTCACTCTACCTAGGCTGACCTGGAACTCACACTATAGTACCAGGCTGGCCTCGAACTCACAGTGATCCTCCTACCTCTGCCTCTTGAGTGCTGGGATTAAAGGTATGTGCCAACACACTGGGCACAAAGGGATTTTTTTTTTAACAGGGTTAACATGGTGCAGTACTTACTATGCCAGAGTTCCTATCTTCCTGACTATAAAGAATGGTTGCAGTAATTTTTGAAGAGATATTATTTTAGTGTTTTTGTTTTTGTGTTTTGAGGTAGGGTCTCACTGTAGCTCAGGCTGACCTGGACTTCACTGTGTAGTCTCAGAGTAGCCTTGAACTCTTGGCAATCCTCCTACCTCTGCCTCTCAAGTGCTGGGATTAAAGGCATGTGCCATCATGCCCAGCAGAGATATTATTTTAATACAATGCAAAGAATCTAAATATAAACTAGAAGCCCAGCATGGTGGTACACACCTTTAATCCCAGCACCTGGGGGCAGAGGCAGGAGGATCAGTGTGGATTCAAGGCCAGCCTGGAACTACAGAGTGAGTTCCAGGTCAGCCTGTGCTAGAGTAAGACCTCAAAAAAAAAAAAAAAAAAAATCCCTTTGCTAATTGAGCGTCTTCTAGTATTGGACTTTAAACTTTGGAGAAAAAGCCTCAGACACTAGATTCCTTGATTTTGGCACTAGATACCCAAGTTAACTCAAACGGCTCAAACATATCACTCAATTAAGACATTAACTGGGGCTGATTTATGCCTTCACGAAGTAGTCAGCAGGGCCAAGAAAATCCAGTGGGAAATGACTGTTTTACAATGCCAAAGAATAGCCCAACACTCCTGGCCAAGACCCGTCACCATTTCCTCTAGATCTAAACATTCCCTCTAGTGGCTCCTTGATATTTGCTCACCAGCTAGTCTAGCCTATGTGGTAAGCTCCAGTCCAAAGATAGAATCTGTCTCCAAAAAAGATGGCTGGCCCTTGAGAAGAATGACTCCTGAGGTTGTCTGCTGGCCTGTGCACACACATGTGTGCGCACGCACACACACACACACACACACTCATATATACATGTGCACCTGCACACGTATGCACTCAGAAAAAGCTTTCTAGAAGTAGTGATGCCTGCTAGTAAACCCAGCTGCTTATGAGGCTAAGGCAAGAGGATCATGAGCTTGAGAGTAGTCTAGATAGCATAAGCCGATCCTGTAGATGATAGATGATAGATGAATGCTAGGTAGAAGATAGATGATAGTAGATAGATAGGTGACAGATAGATAAGATAGTAGGCAGAATATGGCAAACACTGCCATAAACAAAATCCAAATACAGATCAAGCTATAGAAAAAAATGTAGTTTAAAATACTTCTATTTATTGATTGGAGAGATGGCTTAGAGGTTAAGGCACTTGCCTGCAAAGCCAAGGGACCCAGGTTCAGTTCCTTAGGACCCACGTAAGTCAGATGCACAAGGTGGTGCATGCATCTAGAGTGCATTTGCAGTAGTTGAAGGTTCTGGTGTGCCCTTTCCCTCTCTTTCTCTATCTGCCTCTCTCTCTTTCTTTCTCTCTCTCAAAATAATAATAATAATAATAATAATAATAATAATAATAATAATAATGGCTGTAGAGATGGCTTAGCAGTTAAGCACTTGCCTGTGAAGCCTAAGGACCCCAGTTCGAGGCTTGATTCCCCAGGACCCATGTTAGCCAGATGCACAAGAGGGCACATGCATCTGGAGTTCGTTTGCAGTGGCTGAAGGCCCTGGTGTGCCCATTCTCTCTCTGTGTATCTGCCCCTTTATCTGTCTGTTGCTCTCAAATAAATATATAACTAAAAATAATAATAAAATATTTTAAAAATAGAATAAAATACTTCCATTTATAATACTAAGTAGAGTTTTAAAAAAGATAAGAAACAGCAGCAATAACTCAGTGGTAAAATGTACAATGGATTTGCACAAACAGTTCAAACACATACACATCCATGAAACAATCAGGACATTTTTTTTATATTGCAGATTTATTTCAAAGCACTATGACATCCAGTATTTTTCCATGAGGAACACTGATCAATTTGGCATACAGAAGGGTATGGAACAGACATCTGATCCACTGATTGGGAAATCAGTAATGAGAACATATATTCACTCCTAGGTCTCGGGGAGAAAGGTCAAATGCCTCGAGAGCAGTACGCTTAATTCTGCCTTCAACATAGTAACTTTACTTTTAAAATAAAAGTGAAATATGTACATGTAAAAATTTTCACAGAGGGCTGGAGAGATGGCTTAGTAGTGAAGGTGCTTGCCTGCAAAGCCTAAGGACCCAGGTTCAATTCTCCAAATCCATGTAAGTCAGATGTACATGGTGGCACATGTGTCAAGTTCATTTGCAGTGGCTAGAGACCCTGGTACTCTCTCTCTCTCAATCTCTCTCTCTCTTTATCAAATAAATAAATAAAAACAAAAAAGAGAATTTTTTTTTCACAGAGTTCTGAAAGGCATAGTAACTCATGACACTTTTTTTAAAATTTTTTTATTATTTATTTGAGAGCGACAGACAGAGAGAAAGACAGATAGAGGGAGAGAGAGAGAATGGGCGCGCCAGGGCTTCCAGCCTCTGCAAACGAACTCCAGACGCGTGCGCCCCCTTGTGCATCTGGCTAACGTGGGACCTGGGGAACTGAGCCTTGAACCGGGGTCCTTAGGCTTCACAGGCAAGCGCTTAACCACTAAGCCATCTCTCCAGCCCTCATGACACTTTTTAAACATAAGGCACTCAATGTCACTCCAAATGGGATGTTAAACATACAAGCAGGTAATTTCTTCATCAGATTGATAAAGATCAAAAAGATTAATAGGTCAGGTGTTGACTGAGGCATAGAGAAACTACTCTCATCTACCAGTTTCCATGGAGAGCAACTTGGCAGCATCGGTCAACATCACTGCTATTATTGTTTTGTTCTGGGAATTGGACCCAGGGCCATCCGCATACTAAGTACACACTTGACCACCAAGCTCCATCCCAGCTCCCCTGTCATTATTTTAATACACAAATACACATTTTTTTTTAACTTTTTATTAACATTTTCCATGATTATAAAATATATCCCATGGTAATTCCCTCCCTCCCCACCCCCACACTTTCCCATTTGAAATTCCATTCTCCATCATATTACCTCCTCATTACAATCATTGTAATTACATATATACAATATCAACCTATTAAGTATCCTCCTCCCTTCCTTTCTCTACCCTTTATGTCTCCTTTTTAACTTACTGGCCTCTGCTACTAAGTATTTTCATTCTCACACAGAAGCCCAGTCATCTGTAGCTAGGATCCACATGTGAGAGAGAACATGTGGCGCTTGGCTTTCTGGGCCTGGGTTACCTGACTTAGTATAATACTTTCCAGGTCCATCCATTTTTCTGCAAATTTCATAACTTCATTTTTCTTTACTGCTGAGTAGAACTCCATTGTATAAATGTGCCACATCTTCATTATCCACTCATCTGTTGAGGGACATCTAGGCTGCTTCCACTTCCCAGCTATTATAAATTGAGCAGCAATAAACATGGTTGAGCACGTACTTCTAAGGAAATGAGATGAGTCCTTTGGATATATGCCTAGGAGTGCTATAGCTGGGTCATATGGTAGATCAATCTTTAGCTGTTTTAGGAACCTCCACACTGTTTTCCACAATGGCTGGACCAGATTGCATTCCCACCAGCAGTGCAGAAGGGTTCCTGTTTTTCCACATCCCCGCCAACATTTATGATCATTTGTTTTCATGATGGTGGCCAATCTGACAGGAGTGAGATGGAATCTCAATGTAGTTTTAATCTGCATTTCCCTGATGACTAGTGATGTAGAACATTTTTTTAGATGCTTATATGCCATTCGTATTTCTTCCTTTGAGAACTCTCTATTTAGCTTCATAGCCCATTTTTTGATTGGCTTGTTTGATTCCTTATTATTTAACTTTTTGAGTTCTTTGTATATCCTAGATATTAATCCTCTATCAGATATATAGCTGGCAAAGATTTTTTCCCATTCTGTAGGTTGCCTCTTTGCTTTTTTCACTGTGTCCTTTGCGGTGCAAAATCTTTGTAATTTCATGAGGTCCCAGTGGTTAATCTGTGGTTTTATTGCCTGATCAATTGGGGTTGTATTCAGAAAGTCTTTGCCAAGACCAATATATTGAAGGGTTTCCCCTACTTTTTCCTCTAGCAGTTTCAGAGTTTCCGGTCTGATGTTAAGGTCTTTAATCCATTTGGACTTAATTCTTGTGCATGGCGAGAGAGAAGAATCTATTTTCATCCTTCTGCAGATATATGTCCAGTTTTCAAAACACCATTTGCTGAAGAGGCTGTCTCTTCTCCAATGAGTATTTTTGGCATTTTAATCGAATATCAGGTGGCTATAGCTACTTGGGCTTACATCTGGGTCCTCTATTCTGTTCCACTGATCTACATGTCTGTTTTTGTGCCAGTACCATGCTGTTTTTGTTACTATGGCTCTGTAGTATAGGTTAAAATCAGGTATGGTGATACCACCAGCCTCTCTGTTGTTGCTCAGTATTATTTTAGATATTTGAGGTTTTTTGTGATTCCAAATGAATTTTTGGATTGTTTTTTCTATTTCCATGAAGAAAGCCTTTGGAATTTTGATAGGGATTGCATTAAATTTGTAGATTGCTTTAGGTAAGATTTCCATTTTCACAATATCGATTCTTCCAATCTAGGAACAAGAGATGTTTCTCCACTTTCTAGTGTCTTCTACAATTTCTCGCTTGAGTGTTTTAAAGTTCTCATTGCACATATTCTTTACTTCCTTGGTTAGGTTTATTCCAAGGTACTTTATTTTATTTGATGCAATTGTGAATGGGAGTGATTCTCTGATTTCACCCTCTGTGTGTTTGTTGTTAGCATATATGAAGGCTACTGATTTCTGTGTATTTATTTTGTATACTGCTACATTGCTGTAGGTTTTGATCAGCTCTAACAGCTTGCTAGTAGAGTCTTTAGGGTCCTTTATGTATAGAATCATGTCATCTGCAAATAATGATAACTTGATTTCTTCCTTTCCAATTTGTATCCCTTTTATGTGTGTCTCTTGCCTTATTGCTATGGCTAAGACTTCCAAAACTATATTAAATAAAAGTGGGGACAGTGGACACCCTTGTCTTGTTCCTGATTTTAGTGGAAAAGCTTCCAGTTTTTCCCCATTTAGTAATATGTTGGCTGTAGGCTTGTCATAAATAGCCTTTATTATATTGAGATATGTTCCTTCTATTCCCAGTCTCTGTAGGACTTTTATCATGAAGGGATGTTGGATTTTGTCAAATGCTTTCTCTGTGTCTAATGAGATGATCATGTGATTTTTGTCCTTCAACCCGTTTATGTAATGTATTACATTTATAGATTTGTGTATGTTGAACCATCCCTGCATCTCTGGGATAAAGCCTACTTGGTCAGGGTGAATGATCTTTTTGATATATTCTTGTATTCTGTTTGCCAATATTTTGTTGAGAATTTTTGCATCTATGTTCATGAGGGAGATTGGTCTGTAATTTTCTTTTTTTGTTCTATCTTTGCCTGGTTTTGGTATCAGGGTGATGCTGGCCTCATAGAAGGAGTTTGGTAGAATTCCTTCTTTTTCTATTTCCTGGAAAAGCTTAAGAAGCAATGGTGTTAGCTCTTCCTTAAAAGTCTGGTAAAATTCAGCAGTGAATCCATCCAGGCCTGGGCTTTTTTTAGTTGGGAGATTATTGATAACTGTTCGGATCTCCATGTTTGTTATAGGTCTATTTAAGTGATTAATCTCATTTTGATTTAATTTAGGTAGGTTATATAGATCAAGGAAATCATCCATTTCTTTCAGATTTTCATACTTTGTGGAGTATATGCTTTTATAGTATGTCCCTATGATTTTTTGAATTTCTCTGGAATCTGTTGTGATGTTACCTTGTTCATCTCTGATTTTATTAATTTGTGTCTCTTCTCTCTTTCTTTTGGTCAGATTTGCTAAGGGTTTATCAATCTTGTTTATCCTTTCAAAGAACCAACTCTTTGTTTCATTAATTCTTTGGATTGTTCTTTTTGTTTCTATTTCATTAATTTCTGCCCTAATCTTTATTATTTCTTCCCGTCTACTGATTTTTGGTTTGCCTTGTTCTTCTTTTTCCAAGGCTTTAAGGCGAAGCATTAGGTCGTTTACTTGCGACCTTTCTAATTTCTTAATATAGGCACTCAAGGCTATAAATTTACCTCTTAGAACTGCCTTCATTGTGTCCCAGAGATTTTGGTATGTTGTGTTCTCATTATCATTTTACTCTATAAATTTTTTGATTTCCTTTTTAATTTCTTCATTGACCCATTCATCATTTAGTAGTGTATTGTTTAGTTTCCATGATTTTGTGTATGCTCTATAGCCTTTCTTGCTACTGATTTGTAGTTTAATTCCATTGTGGTCAGATAGAATGCAAGGAATTATTTCAATTTTCCTGAATTTGTTAAGATTTGCTTTGTGTCCTAATATATGGTCTATTTTAGAGAATGTTCCATGTGCTGCTGAAAAGAATGTATATTCTGCAGCCTTTGGATGAAATGTCCTGTATATATCTGTTAAGTCCATTCCTTCTATGACCTCATTTAGTCCAGATGCCTCTCTGTTTATTCTTTCCCGGGATGACCTGTCAATTGATGAGAGTGGGGTGTTAAAGTCACCCACCAACACTGTGTTTGGTGTTATCTGTGACCTTAGTTCTAATAGTGTTTGACGAATTTGGGAGCCCCCATGTTAGGTGCATATATGTTTAGGATTATAATGTCCTCCTGTTGGAGTGTGCCCTTAATCAATATAAAGTGACCTTCCTTATCTTTCTTGACTAACGTCGGACTAAAGCCTACCCTGTCTGATATTAGGATAGCAACCCCTGCTTGTTTTCTAGGCCCATTTGCTTGAAACACCGTCTTCCAACCTTTCACCCTAAGATAATGTCTATCCTTTGTAGAAAGGTGAGTTTCTTGGAGACAACAAATTGTAGGATCCTGCTTTTTAACCCAGTCTGCAAATCTATGTCTTTTCGTTGGGGCATTGAGGCCGTTGATATTAAGAGATATTATTGAAAGGTGTGTATTTATGTTTGCCATTTTTTTTTTTTTTGTGGTTCTGGTTCTACCTGTGCTCTCTTCTGTTAACTGGTATTTGAGTATTGCTTGTTTTTTCTAGGTTCCTTATATATGTGCTTTTCCTTTTGTTCAGCATGGAGGATTCTATCAAGTATTTTCTGTAGAGCTGGTTTTGTCTTCAAATACTCTTTTAACCTGCTTTTGTCATGTAATGTCTTTATTTCTCCATCTATTTGAATGGATAACTTTGCAGGATAAAGTAACCTTGGTTGACAGTTGTTATCTTTCAGAACTTGGAATATATCACTCTAAGCCCTTCTGGTTTTAAAAGTTTGTGTTGAATAATCTGCTGTAATCCTGATGGGCTTGCTTTTGTAGGTAACTTGATTTTTCTCTCTAACTGCTTTCAATATTTTTTCTTTGGTGTGTGTGTTTGGAAGTTTAATTATAATATGGCGAGGAGAGGTTCTTTCTGGGTTTTGTCTGGCTGGGGTTCTAAAGGCTTCCTGTATCTGCATTGGCACCTCTTTCCCAATTTGGGGGAAATTTTCTTCTATGATTTTGTTGAAGACGTCTACTATGCCTCTGGAGTGGAGTTCTTCTCCTTCTACTATGCCCTGAATTCTTATATTGGATCTTTTCATAGTGTCCCGAATATCTTGAAATTCCCACTCATACTTTTCTATTAGTTTGTTTTTCTCTTTGTTGGACTGCATTAGGTCTGCCACCTGGTCTTCTAGCTTAGATATTCTGTCCTATCCCTCATCCATCCTACTGGTGAGATTTTCTACAGAGTTTTTTATTTCATTAACTGTGTTCTTCATTGCTAGTAATTCTGCTGGTTTTTCTTTATTATTTCTATTTCCTTATTTATGTCTTGTATTGCCTTCTTTATTTCATTAAATTGGTGTCCTGCATCTTCTTTGATTCCTTTGATTTCCTCTTTGATTTCTTCTTTGATTGTTTTGATGTGTTCTTTGACCTGTTTGAACATATTTATAATCATTCTTTTGAACTCTTTCTCAGGCATTTCCTCTAACTCTTTCTCACTGGAGGACATTTCTGTTTTTTTTTTTTTTATTTTTTTTTTATTTTGGTTTTTCGAGGTAGGGTCTCACTCTGGTCCAGGCTGACCTGGAATTAACTCTGTAGTCTCAGGGTGGCCTTGAACTCATGGTGACCCTCCTACCTCTGCCTCCCGAGTGCTGGGATTAAAGGCGTGCGCCACCACGCCCGGCTTTTTTTTTTTTTTTTTTTATTTTGGTAAGAGGAGGAGGAGGACATTTCTGATGCATTAATACTTTTAGGTGGATTTATATCGTCTTGCTTTTTAGTGTTTCTTGTGTTATAATGTATATATTTTTGCATCTTGGATTAAGTTAATGCTTGGATTTTCTAGCTAGCTGTGTATTCTTAGCTGTATCAATTGATTTGATGTAACATATTTTCAGGGTAGGACCTTAAGGTGTTAGGTGTGGCTCTTAAGACTCTCAGAGTATCTACAAAGATGTTCTTAGGGGTTGAGTTTCCCTGCTATAGGAGTATTCAAGCAGGCTGAGTGGAATAAAATACAGGTAGATTCTAAAATTTAACTAAACACTGTACACATTCAATCAAAAACAGCCCCGAGTATGTATGCAAGAGTAGTTATTATAACGACCAGATCCTCTATCAACAAAGAGGTTAAGATTTCTGGTCTGTTGAGGGATCCAAGTCAGCTTGCAACCAAATGAGACCCTTCCCTGGTGCAATCCCAGTTACCTTGGATGATTTTGGTCTCAGTCAAGTTGCTGCCTGGGTCGTCGGGCTGCTGTTCTGATTTCTGGAGCTGGGCACTTGCTTTTCCTGTGGGGCAAACAGAGCCTGGCAAGTGTGGCCCTGCAGATCAGCACCCCTGCTGCTGGAACTGCTGCTGCTCAAGCTGTCCCTGCTGGGTCTGTAGCCACTGCTGCTGAAGGTGTTGCTGCTGGACCCACTGCTGCTGCTGCCTCTGCTGCTGCTGTAACGGCCACTGCTGGAGCCACCACTGCTGCTGAAGCTGCTGCTGCTGTGTCCACTGTCGCTGCTCCCCCTGAAGCTGCTGCTGCCGAGTCTGCCGCTGCTGCCACTCCTGGGTCTGCTGCTGCTGGGGCCGCTGTTACCGGTGCTGGAGCCACTGATGTTGCTGCCGAACTCTGCTCTTGCTTGGGTCCCGCTGTTGGCGTGGCCGGGTCCCTGGCTGCTGCTCTGTTCACCGGAGCTGGGCTCAGGCGGTGGGGGAGGGGAGGGAGCCGCAGCTGCTCTGGTTCTCTCGCTGCTCCAAGCGTTCTTCTACCTCGCGGTCTGCTCCTCTGTTGCTCGCTGCCGCTCTCCCCTCATGTTTCCTGAGTTGCGGAGAGCACCGGTGTGAGGGAAAGCTCCCGCACCTGGCTTTTCCTGTGGCTTGAGCTGAGCCTGGCAGCTTTCTGGTGCGCTGCGGTTGCGGCGGTTGGCCGAGCTGCTGGAGCCGCTTTTCCCACCTGTGCAGGCTCTGGATGCTCTGGAACTCTTCTACTTTTCTGCTGCCGCTTCAATTTCCTATACACCTCACTTTTTAGTAAAAGTGTGTATTTTGCTGAGATTTTTTGGTCTTCCCCCCACCCCCCAGGTTGCTTTGGCGTGGTACCTACACCGCCATCTTAACCGGAAGTCTCAATACACATATTTTTTGACCAAATAGTCCTACTTCTACTATGCACTCCAGAGATGTCTTCACATATTTTTAAGACACATTCACGCAGAAGCTGATATATCACAGCATAGTATGTAATAACAAAAGATGGAAACAGCTTATATATACAATAATAATAGAGCAATGGCTAGATAAAGTATGGTTCATCCACTGTAAACATCCATTAACAATAATAAGGCAGCCTTGCAAGATATATTATTAAGAGATAAATGTATGACTCAAAGAAAAAAGCCAAGTGCAGAATGTATTGCATGGTAAGCTATCATTTGTATAAAAAAATAATAAGAGAGGCAGAATATCTGTATCTGTTTATAACTGTGATAAGGATATATAATGGACGAATAAATATAGCAAGGAATATGGGCATGGTGGTGCATCCTTTAATCCCAGCACTTGGGAGGCAGAGGTATGAGGATTGCCATGAGTTCAAGGCCACCCTGAGACTACCAAGTGAATTCCAGGTCAGCCAGGGCTAGAGTGAGACCCTACCTCGTAAAACCAAACACACACACACACACACACACACACACACACACACACACACACATGGCAGGGAGATATTTACCTATAATAGAGTATAACCAAGGCCTTAGCCTGCCCTAAGTCCCATGGTAAACTCAGAAGACTGGATGATCCTTCAGCCTTGTCCCAAATTGAGGCAAGGAAAAGGTAATATTGTAACCCACGTCCCTGCAGGTAATTGTTGGCCTACTTTGTTTCTGGGCAGCTTTTGGAAAGCCAGTCCAAGCTGAATGTGATTTCCATTCCCACAGTTCCTGAGTCCTCAACAAGACCTGGACAGGATTTATTTTCAGCTTACAGTTTCCAGGGGAAGTATATCATGATGGACAAAAGCAGCAAGAAGCCAACTCACATCAGTACATGAGCAAGAAGAAAGCAGGGAGAGCATGAATGTTGAATGCTCAGCTATCCTTTTCCTGTATATTGTTTTTTGAAGTAGGTTCTCATTCTAGTACAGGCTGACTTGGAATTCATTACATAGTCTCAGGGCGGTCTTAACCTCATTGTGCTCCTCCTGCCTCTGCCTCCCAAGTGTTGGGATGAAAGGTGTGTGCCACCTCGCCAGGTTAGCTTTCTCTTTCTTATACTACCCAGCCCATGGGAGGTTTCCACCCACAGTAAGGAGGGGCCTTCCTTCCTCACATAATATAATATAGAAAATCCCTCACAAGTATGACCAGATATTTGTTTCCATGATGATTCTAAAAGTTGTCAAGTTGACAACCAGAGAGTAACTATCACATATGGCTATACTCTTTTTAAATTTTTTTTAAACTTAAAAAAAAAATATTTATTTATTTATTTGAGAGCAACAGACAGAGAGAGAAAGAGGGAGAGAGAGAGAGAGAATAGGCACACCAGGGCTTCCAGCCACTGCAAATGAACTCCAGATGCGTGTGCCCCTTGTGCATCTGGCTAACATGGGTCCTGGGAAATTGAGCCTTGAACTGAGGTCCTTAGGCTTTACAGGCAAGCGCTTAACCACTAAGCCATCTCTCCAGCCCATGACTATACTCTTGAAGGGTATTGTGGAGTACTAGTCTTTCTTTTAACTTCCTGGACACCATGAAGGGAGAGATTATCCCATGAATTCTCCTCATATGTACACCAAAGGCCCAAAAGCAATGGGCCAACTGACAATGGGCTAAAACATCCAAAACTGTGAGTCAAAACTGATCTGTTCTTTTTATGGGCTGAGTTATCTCTTGTATTTCTTTTCTACTTTCTTTAATTTTTAAAATTACTTCATTTACTTGAGAGACAGAGAGAAAGAGGAAGAGGAGATGGAGAGAGAGATAGAGAATGAGAGAATGGTCATGCCAGGGGCTTCAGCCACTGTAAACGAAATCCAGATGCATGCTGCCACCTTGTGCATCTGGCTTTTGTGGGTCCTGGGGAATCAAACATGGATCCTTTGGCTTTGCAGCCAAAACCCTTAATCACTAAGCCATCTCTCCAGCCCTTAAAAAAAAATTAGCTACTTATTTGCAAAGAGAGAGAGAGAAGTCTGGGTAAACCAGAGCCTTCTGCCACTGAAACAGAACTCCAGATACATGTGCCACTTTGTGCATCTGGCTTTATGTGGATACTGAGGAATTGAACCTGCACCATAAGCTTTGCAAGTAAGTGCCTTTAACTGCTGAACCAGCCCCCAGCCCTAGTATTTCTTTTTTTTAATTAATTTTTATTTTTATTTCTTGAGGCAGGGTCTCACTCTAGCCCAGGCTGACCTGGAATTCACTATGTAATCTCAGGGTGGCCTCAAACTCACTGCAATCCACCTACGTCTGATTTCCGAGTGTTGGGACTAAAGGCATACATCACCATGCCTGGCTTTTAATTTTTTTTTTTTAATTGACAACTTCCATAATCGTAGACAATAACCCATGGTAATTCCCTCCCTCCCCCAGCTTTCTCCTTTTCAACTCCACTCTCCATCATACTCATTTCCCCTCTCAATCAGTCTTTCATTTTGATATCATCATCTTTTCCTCCTATTATGATGGTTTTGTGTATGTAGTGTCAGGTACTGTGAGGTCATGGTTATCCAGGGCATTTTGTGTTTGTAGGAGTGTGTTATAATGAGTCTTAATCTTCCTTTGGCTCTTACATTCTTTCCATCACCTCTTTTCCAATGGACCCTGAGCCTTGGAAGGTGTGATAGAGATGTCTCAGTGCTAAACAATCCTCTATCACTTCTTCTCAGCATTATGGTGAGTTTTGAGTCTTCCCAGAGGTCACTACCATCTGAAAAGAGAAGATTCTCTAACCAAAAGTGAGAGTAGCATTAATATGTGGGTATGGACATTAAGAGAAGTGCTTACTGGACAGTTTAGCAATCATAGTATATATATTTAGCCAGACACCAGCAGGTGTTACACCCCTAGGATTCATGATTACCCTTGTTGTAGGTTTTCAGTATCAGGGATGTATTCCCTCCCATGGAGTGGGCCTCCAGTCCAATTAGAGAGCAGTTGGTTTCCCTCATAACAGACATGCCACTGTTGTACCCATTGGCTCATTTGGCCTGGTTGGCCAAATTTAAGGCTTGCAGTGTCCACTGTTGAGTATCTTCACTGGTGATTTTTTTCTCTCCCATTGAACTGCATGCAGTGTAGCTTTTTTCAGCTTTCTGTCACCTGGTCTACATGGAGGAGGTTTTCAGCTCAGCTCCAGCAGGATTTCTCAGTGACCTTGCAGCCCAAGTATGTGGAGTCTTCAGCAACAGGGCCTTACCATCTATTCCTGGTGGGAAACTAGGGCCTCAGCAATGGCCTGTAATGTTTTGGGGGTATCGATGATCTTCTTGGCCAACAATTCACTGGAAGATATCTCATTCCTGGCACTGAAAATTTTCTAGTAATAATCTATGGCTTCTGGGTGTTCCACTGTCCAAAAAAGTAGGTTTCATATTTCTTATAGTAGCAGAAATCTGACTAAAACAGACACCAAGAAACTATTACCTATTTTATTGCATATAATTTTAAAGTTCTTACCTACTAACAACTCATACTAAAGTATTTTCTAGTGAAATAAGATGAAGTTTGAAATTTGCTTAGAAACTGCAGTTAAACAGGGCTGAGAAGGTGACTTAGCAGCTGAAAGTACTTCCTTGCAAAGCCTGCCACCCAGGGCTCAGTTCCCAAGCTGCCCCCCTAAGGTGAATGCAGAAAGTGGCACAAATGTCTTCTTTTTCTGCAGTGGCAAGAGACCCTGGGCTGTCCCCCTCCACACAAAAGTATAAATAAAGAAATTAAATTAAAAAAAAAAAAAAAAAAAAAAAAACTCCAGCTAAGCTGGGCACGGTGGTGTACATCACAAAGCTGTGATGTGAAAATAGCTTGATCCTAAGCATTGGAGACCATCTCAAAACAAAACAAAACCTCCAAATAAAAAGAGGAACACCATATCAATAAAACAATATTGGTAAAGTGCTATCCATTTGTGAAGCTTATGTTGAACACATGGAGTTTAATGCCCTATGCTTTCCATTTTCCTACATATACTCTTCAAAATTTTCATAATGAAAATGCTATAAGTCCTCTAAGTGCACATATTCACTGTGCACCTTCCTAAGCTACATCATTTTTAGGAAGGAGGGCTGGGGTTGTAACTGAGTTAAAGGCTGAAGAGATGGCTCAGCAGTTAAGCACTTGCCTGTGAATGAGTTGATAGAATTTTTGCCTAGAATGCACAAAGCCCTGAGTTACATCCCAAACACTGCCTAATGGGGTATGGTCATGAACATATCCAATCCCAGCACTTGGGAGTTAGAGGAAAAAGGATCAGAAGTTCAAGGTCATCCTTGATTACATACATACCTACATAAAATTTTATCTCAAAAGAAACAAAGGTAGAGGGGAAGTGGTTTGAGAGAAGGCTCAAGTGGTTAACAGCACTGATTTACAAACTTGCCAGCCTAATTTCAATTCCCCAGCACCCATGAAACAGCCAGATACATCTGTGATCCGAAGGCCCTGATGGCAATGGGATGCAGAGCCAAAAGACTCCTAAGTTTGCAGGCCAGATAAACTAGAACACATGCAGTTCTAAAAACTGCAAGAGACTCTGACTTTAAAAAAGACAGAAGGAAGCCGGGCGTGGTGGCACACACCTTTAATCCCAGCACTCGGGAGGCAGAGGTAGGAGGATTGCTGTGAGTTCAAGGCTACCCTGAGACTCCATAGTGAATTCCAGGTCAGTCTGGGCCAGAGATCCTACCTTGAAAAACCAAAAAAAAAAAAAAAAAAAAAAAACCAGAAGGAAGCTGAAACTGAGTGTGGTGGCACACCCCTTTAATCCCAGCACGCAGAAGGCAGAGGTAGGAGGATTGCTGCAAATTCAAGGCCACCCAAGACTACATACTGAATTTCAGGTTAGTCTGGGTTAGAGCGAGACCTTGCATTTTACATGGGTGCTAGGGATCCAAATTCAGGTCTTCATGCTTGCATAGCAGGAACGTTACCAATTGAGCCATTTTTTCAACCCTTCATATAATGTTTTAAATAAAAATGCCTATAATTTTCAAAATCATAAAGCAATTTTTTTTTTTTTTTTGGAGGTAGGATCTTGCTATGGTCCAGGCTGACCTGGAATTCACCATATAGTTTCAGGGTGGCCTCAAACTCATGGCAATCCTCCTATCTCTGCCTCTCAAATCCTGGGATTAAAGTTTCTATAGCTGGGCATGGTGGCACATGCCTTTAATCCCAGCACTCGGGAGGCAGAGATAGGAGGATTGCCATGAGTTCAAAGCTACCTTAATACTACATAGTAAATTCCAGGTCAGCCTGAGCTAGAGAAAGACCCTACCTTGAAAAATAAGCAAACAAAATAATACTAAAGGAATGAATAAATGAATGAAATAAGATAAAATAAAATATGTTGGGATAGCTTGCCTAAGCTTTATCAATTTTAAGTCATGGGTAAGACTAAATTTTGAAAAAATTCTTGTTATACCCAAGGTCAGTTGTTAGCCTAGATTCAGCTAAAAACACTGGTTGTCAAATGGTGTTCAAGCCAGGTGTGGTGGCGCATGCCTTTAATCATACCACTTGGGAGGCATAGGTAGAAGGATCACTGTGTGTTCAAGGCCACCCTGAGAGTACATAGTGAATTCCAGGTCAGCCTGGGCTACAGTGAAAGAAACCCTACCTCTAAAAACCAAACTAAATAAATAAATAAAAATAGTGTTTTGTCTTTCAAATCAGATTGGTCAAGGCTTGTATTAGAGCTTAGCTATTTTGGCTCAACAGTGACCATATTCTGCTCTATTATATATAAAGTAACTGTCTCATTTCTGACATCTCAAGTCCAGTGCTTATAACAAAATTAATTCTTAAGACATATTCCCTGCTTTAGGGTACAGCCTCATGCTCAAACAATGGTCCTCATCTGAGAGAAATAATCTTGGGACTGGTTTGACCTAACAATGTCTTTCCCATTGTGTCTCTGTATTTCATGAGAGACACCAGAGTCACCTCTCCTGCCCAGTTGTCACAGTCGCAGGGCTCAGCTCCATAGGGGGCAGGAGGCATGTGGCAAGGACCCAGGCCTATTGAAGAAATCTTTCCACCCAAGCGCCTAGACTCAGGGCTTGACTAGAGCAGTTTCAGTCTCTCCCTCATTTAACCGGCCAGAGGCCTGTAGTTTTGGGTTTCCAGCTTCCTGGCAGTGAGGCCTCAAATCTCCAGTTGAACTGGGCAGAGGCCAGTGCTGCTGGAGGGGTGGAGCCCACAGCAGGAGTAGAGCTCCATTCCCCCCACTCCCCCACAAGCAGCCATGTGTTTTGGACACAGTGGCTTGAAATAGAAAAAGAAAAAAAGGGGAGGGGAAAAAAGAAGCCATTTGTCTTAAAAGCTAGCTAGCTGTCTTTGGTTCCTGAGCCTCCATGTGGCCACAAGGTCCTTCCCCCTTGGCTCAGTAGAACCAGCTCCCAGGCCCTGGAGGTCAACCTTGTGGCTGGGGGTTGAGAAGCTCAACCAAATGCATCAAAAGCTGTCATCTTGCCGGGCATGGTAGCACACGTCTTTAATCCCAGCATTTAGAAGGCAGAGGTAGGAGGACTGCCTTGAGTTCAAGGCCACCCTGACACTTCATAGTGAATTCCAGGTCAGCCTGGACTAGAGTGAAACACTACCTGGGTGTGTGTTGGGAGGAGGGGGGTGGAGTAGTCACCTTTACAAAAGAGCCCTGCCTGGTGCTATCCCAGTTTGGCTCCAGGCGATTGCATCCATTTCAATAGGGCTCCAATCCCAGTCCCCAGTCAGAAGGGAGGCCAATGCACCATTCACTCCCTTCAGTTCTTAGCCTCCAGCAAGAAAAGAAAGCAAAGCAATAAAAATATTCATGCTCACAGCAGGAAAATGTGATTCCCACTTTCTCCCATAATATGATAATCACATTTTTTTCTTCTTAAGATTATTCCACTGGAGTTGCCAACTTTAATAGGGTGCTAGGCATTCAGGAAAATCCTAGAACTCCAAGCCCTAGGTTTGTTTCTAATTTTAATGGAAGATTTGAATAAAAAAGACCACTAATAAGTATAATTATGAAATTATTATATTTATTGAGGGAAGTACAGAGCCAAGGAAAGGCACCACATAGCTACAGATCCCATGTGAAGGGCTTGGAAAAAAGCATGGAAAAAAATAAAAGGTAAAAGAAAGTTCAAGGGTCTCCTGCCATGTAGGGAGCTGGAGGAATAAAGGAGCCCATGTGGAGAGTAAGGGCTAGGGGCCCCTCTTGGCTGGTCTTGGGCTTAGGCCTGGGCCAAGCCAGCATAGGCCCAGTAGAGGAAAAAAATCACCCACAGGTGGAAGTTTCCAAGTGGTCCTTGTTTGTTTTTGAAATAGGGTAAAATGTAGCCCAGGCTGGCTTTGAATTCTCTAAGTAGCCGAGGATGACCTTGAACTTCTAAGATTCTTCTGCTTCTGTTCCCAAGTGCTGGAAAAATAACCTGGTTTATATGATTCTTGGTATGGAACCCAGGGCTACTCTACTAAGTGAGCTACATCCTAACCCTGGTTATCCGTGGTATTTAGAAATGATTCTTTTAGGATTGTAGAGATGGCTTAGTGGTTAAGGTGCTTGCCTGCAAAGCCATGTTCTACTTTCCAGATCCCACATTAGTCAGATGCACAAAGGTGAACCACACACAAAGGTGAGGCAGGTGCAAGGCTGTACATGCCCAATAGGTGTCGCTGAAGGACTCAGGGACCAGATGGATGCCATGACAGGCTTCAGAGTCCTCAGTAGGCCTAAGTTTCTGTTTCCTGGCAAGGTCTAAGTTTTTATACTCTGGTAAGGGTGGGTTTAACAGTTGCTGGAAACTGCTTACACCATACATTCCTGTAGTCATAGATAAGTTTAATTCCCCTAGCCCCTGCCCTCCTGCTACTTGAGACTCTTGTACGGATCCACTGCGTTGGTGAAGTCAAGAATCTGAGCTTAAGCCTGAAATAAAGCTCCTTGCCTATGCATATGTGCTTGGTTCTCCTTGGTGGTCACTGGGGGTGCCAAGAACTGGGCATAACAGTGGCAAGCATCTGGAGTTTGGTCACCATGGTTGAGGCCCTGGTGGCTGTTATGCCCAGATCATGGAGTCCCCAAAGACCACTGAGAGTCTGACATGTATGCAACAGCAAAGAGCTTTATTTCGGGCGTAAGCTTGGACTCGTGACTTCACCAGTGCAATAGATCCATACCAGAGCCTTGAGCAGCAAGGGGGCTGTTCTTTTGTTTTTTTGTTTTTGTTTTTGTTTTTTTTATAGGGATTTGAACAAAGAAGTAGGGGGAAGTAGGGAAATGGTTACATGATTGATTGATTTAAGCAGTAACCGCACTTGTATTTTTCTGATAGTCTTAGGATACTGGTAGGCAAAGCTGGTGGGCAGGGGGCTAGGGGGATTCCAAGCAGATTAAGTAACCTTTGTTGTAATTGGCTATGTGTATTTGAGGAGCTTTAAACAAACTTATTTTAAGCAAACTTTATCTATGACCACAGGAACACATGGTGCAGGCAGTCTATTCTCCCTTATCAGGAAACTGACCTTGCTGGGAAACAGAAACTTAGGCCTATTGATGATTCTGAGGCTTATTATGGCTTCCTGAGTCCTTCATTCCCCCCTCTACTTCTTGGGTCCTTATTAGGGGAAAGGTTGTAAAGGATGGTACTAGGTTCTTAGCACCATGAGTTGTACTGTGTTAATTCGTTCCTTGACAAAAGAGATTAGCTTATTGATTTTGCAGGGTTCAAGGGTTAGTAACAACAATTATAGAATCAGGGGTCCAGCTAGGGCTGGAAGCAAAGTCATTAGCCATGGGGACCAATCAAACATGGATTCATACTAATTTTGATTCTGCTGTCTAGCTTTAGCCCTTTCCTCTAGTTTCTTGTGGACCATGGCTAAGCTATCTCTAACAACACCTGAATTGTTGGCATAAAAACAACATTGTTCTCCCAGGGTTTGGCATAGTCCTCCCTGTTGTAGGAATAGTAGATCTAATCCTCTTCTATTTCTCCCCCTCATGAGAAGACACTCTAAGTGCTTTAAGGGACTGGGATGAAGACATCAGATCATTTACTATTTCCTGCTGAACGGGACACGAAGAGGGGCTTGTTGTTGCAGTTAGAGAGTCTCTCTCACAGAGGAGAACTATTTTAATGGACTCCAGAGTGTTGGAAGATAGTCTTGGAAGAGAACATTGGGGAAAAAGAATAAAAATAAGGAGTTAATAAGAAATGAGCACACAGCAAACTGGTACTTTTTAAGGTTGAGGGAATACAGGTAAACAGGCTTGAATCATCTGAGGACCATCTGAGGATGAACTGGCTGAGATTTTCTTTCAGAACTGTTCATTAAATGGCACAGCAGTATTCAACATGGCTTGTAAAACAGATGAGATATTAGCAGAGCTAGTATCATACACACAACATTTAACCTTGATAGTAGAGAGCTATTGGGCGCCATTAAAGGCTGTACAAATATATTATTTTGGTCTCAGAACTTATTTACATATTTTAGATTTGAAAATAACCCTTTGAACATCTATAGCTGTTTTTCTTTATTATAGAATTAGAACTATGGGGAAAAGATGTCTTAATGTTTGTTTCCCCTCTTGGAAAGCTCTTGGGTTACTTAATAGGCCATTCATGTGTTTAAATTTTTTTTTAATCTTTGGTTATACATTTCTCTCTGAGTGTTTAAGACCCTGCAGATGGCCAAAATTTAATTAAGGCTTAATTTTAGAGGTCATTAATGGCTCTCCAAAGAGACTTTAGGGACACAGGAGTAGCCCCATAGCTTACTAGTGTCTTTTGTCTGTTAGGATGAGTCAGAGCCATACTGGCCAAACAGTTTTCCCTTCTTTGGGAAGTCAGGAGGACTGGTTGCTCCTCAATTGTGATTCTACTGTTTCAGACTGTACACCAATTTTGTTTGGGTCTCTGTATCCCCCCTGCTCAGGAAGACAGGTGACTTACCAGGGGGCCATTGTAGAAGTGTCCCATCATCTCCAATGGCCTCATGACCTGGAAGCACAGGCCAAAATATTGACACTTTTTACTCCAATGATTCCAATTGGCTTTGGCTTCTACATAGGTGATTAACACACTTAGAAAGGAAGTTACACCAGTCTGTATGTATGTACATATAGAGCACATTTGATTACTGAGGTAGATTTAGTTAAAGAATGGCACAAGGGGGCTGGAGAGATGGCTTAGTGGTTAAGCGCTTGCCTGTGAAGCCTAAGGATCCCGGTTCAAGGCTCGATTCCCCAAGACCACGTTAGCCAGATGCACAAGGGGGCGCACACATCTGGAGTTTGTTTGCAGTGGCTGGAAGCCCTGGTGCACCCATTCATTCTCTCTCTCTCTCTCTCTCTCTCTCTCTTTCTGTCACTCTCAAATAAATAAATAAAAATAAACAAAAAATTTAAAAAAGAATAGTACAAGGGCTTCTAAAATAATTTTGTCAATTTTTAAAATTTTTGTTGTACTGTGGCAGCATAAGCCTTATATATGAGGTATAGAAAGTAGGCACATCTCTATTTTAAATATCTAACTTTTTCTTTTTCTTTTTCTTTTTTTTTTTGAGGTAGGGTCTCACTCTAGCTCAGGCTGACCTGGAATTCACTATGTAATCTCAGGGTGGCCTCAAACTCACAGTGATCCTCCTACCTCTGCCTCCCGAGTGCTGGGATTAAAGGCGTGCACCACCACACCCGGCTTTAAATATCTAACTTTTATAAATATAGACAGAACCTGTTACCAGTCTTGAAAACAGTACCAGTTGATTTACAAACTAATTTAACCTGGAAATTGTCAGAAAAGGAAAAATAAAACAGTATAAAGTCTTAGCACCTGTGTTTGAAAACATCTTGATTAGCTCAGATACCTATGTGGGTACAAATTACCCAGAGAACAATGGAAACAGAACTACAGAGCTTGAATATTTTTTTTTTTTTTTCCTCAGATGAGGACCATTGTTTGGGCATGAGGCTGAATCCTAAAGTAGGGAATATGTCTGAAGAGTTAATTTTGTTATAAGCACTGTGCTTACATACAATAGAGCAGAATTTGGTTATTAAAAAAAAAAAACTAAAACAGCTAGCTAAATATTAATGTAACCCTTGATAAATCTTTTTGAAAGAAAAAACATTATTTGACAACCAGTGATTTTGGCTTAAACTTGATAGCTATTGATTTCATGTACCACAGACATTTTCATTAACATAAAACAATTTTATGTTTTACCCATGACTTAAATTTGATAAAGCTTAAGCAAGCTATCCCAACATATTTTAGCCTTAAAATTAGTTCTTTTGGGCTGGAGAGATGGCTTAGCGGTTAAGCGCTTGCCTGTGAAGCCTAAGGACCCCGGTTCAAGGCTCGGTTCCCCAGGTCCTACGTTAGCCAGACGCACAAGGGGGTGCACGTGTCTGGAGTTCGTTTGCAGAGGCTGGAAGCCCTGGCGCGCCCATTCTCTCTCTCTCCCTCTACCTGTCTGTCGCTCTCAAATAAATAAATAAAAAATTTAAAAAAAAATTAGTTCTTTTGTCCCTTAAGAGTTTGTAAACAGTTTAAACACCTCTAACTTTAGGCATGATGTTTAGGTTTAGCGTGAAATTTTCTTTTTTACATCCACACACCTTTATTTACATACTTTCACATTCTGATCTAAGTACCACTCAAAAGGCATTTTTAACAAGCATTCTATGTCCTAACATTGAAAAGTTCCTTCCTAGTTCCTTCAATCAATTCATCTCATCCTATCATTAACCATCTTTCTTATAAAGCTGTTAAGAAAAATTATACCAAATTGATTAATCCTATTACTCACTAGCAAGAAAGTAGTCTAAGGACAATTTTATGTCATTAATACCAATAACACACTTGGAAATGATTTTATTAGGAGTAACTAAGGCAAATTTTGTTGCTATCTTGAGGCAAGCTGGCCTAGAAGTCAGGTCAGTTGCCTCCTCCTTTTAAGTAACAGGACATTACAATCTTTTTTTAAAAATACCTGACAAGTTATAAGTTACCTCTTCAGAGGAAGTTCTGTTGTTTTAATAATCCTCTATGTAAGGTAAAGTTGACCTAGAACAAATATCTGGTGAATGGTCGGTAGGTCAAAAGTGCCTTCAGTCAGCCGCCCAACATTGAAGGTCAGCCATTTGCTCCTGCAAAAGACATTTAACTTTACCTTTTTAATTTCTATTCTCAGGTCTTTGATTTTCTTGAATGGTTCTCTAGAAAGGAAAGGAGTGTCACCTGCGTCCATCTCATCTCTTTAGTTATAAACAATCACAAACACGACATGACTAACAAGCACAATGAGCACACACAAACACATACACACAGAGAACAAATTCTCCTGGCCACTGGAGGCAAAACTGAAAGTGAGACAACAGCCTCTCACTGTGCCACGGGAGCAACCTTCTTCATCTCTACAAATCCACTGAAAGGGGATTAAATCCCCTCCAGGTGGGCCTGGGGCACCCAGGACCCACTGCCCAGGCAGGGTGGTCGCCAGCACATCTGCCAGACCACAGGGGGCAAAATCAGAATTACAGAGTGAGCTCATTTCTATACTGACTGAAAGAAAGACAAAACATAGACAACACAGGCACTTACCAGCCAGCAGTTCAGCTCAACGTGTTAGGGGTCTCTGGGATTGCGGATGAGCCCCCAAATGTTATGCCCAGATTGTGGAGTCCCCAAAGGCCACTGAGAGTCTGACATATATGCGATAGCAAAGAGCTTTATTTCGGGCTTAAACTCGGACTCTTGACTTCACCAATGCAGTGGATCCATACAAGAGCCCTGAGCAGCAGGGGGGCAGGTTTTTTATGCCTTTGCATACGTGTTTGGTTCTCCTTGGTGGTCACTGGGGGTGCCAAGAACTGGGCATAACATTCGGAAGCATCTGGAGTTTGATTGCCATGGCTGAGGGCCTGGCGGCCAATTCTCTCCCTCTGCCTCTCTCAAAAAATAAAAATAATAAAAAAAAGAAAGGATTATTTTATTGCTTCTTGGCCTTTTGGCTGAGGTCAAGTGCAGAATCTGCTGTGGGATTCTCTTGCTATCTCCTAACTTTTGTTCGTATACTATTGCATTGTTACCTGTGTCCTTGTGTTAGTCGGGTATGGTAGTACATGCCCTTAATGCCAGGTCACAGTGAGTTCAAGGCCACCCTGAGACTACATGGTGAATTCCCGGTCAGCCTGGGCTAGAGTGAGACCCTACCTCAAAAAACAGAAACAAAAACAAAAATGGGGGGAGGGGATTTAAGGCCAGGTGTGGTGGTGCATGCCTTTAATCCCGCCAACTCAGGAGGCAATGTAGGAGAAAAGTTGTGAGTTGAGGTCAGCATGGGACTATACAGTGAGTTCCAGGTCAGCCTGGGGTTAGAGTGAGACCCTCTCTCAACAAAACCAAAACCCAACCGCCACCAAGAAAAAGGATTTATTGGATTAGCTCACAGATACAAGGTGGGAAATTCAACAACTGCTATCCACAGACCAGAAAGTCAAAGAATTTGCCAGCTGCTAAGTCCATGAGGCTGGATGCAGGCTGGAGAGTCAGAGGACCCAAGAGCAGCCACTTAGTCTACAAGGCTAAATGAAAGTCAATGCCCACACAAGTGAGCAGTAAAGTGAGCCAGGCAAAGAAAACCCTGGTATCTCCTGGAGCTGTCTTATGCACAGGAGAATGGCCACCTATTTGGGAGGCAGGCCCCCCATGCTCCATTTATCTTGCCTGGAAACACCTTCACAGACCCACCTAAGAGGTGCGTCTCTAAACTCCTTCCCTAAATCAAGTCAAGTTGACAGCAGGCTTTGCAAGAAAATGCCTTAACCGCTGAGCCACCTCTTCAGCCTTCAAACTTTGTAAGCACAAGCTGTACAAGCAAATACCTTCAATCGCTGAGCCAATGCCCCATCCCAGCAGGTGTGCATTCATTGTGAGCACCACTCTCGTGTGTGCATGTTATGGTTGCTAAGTATTTCAGGACATCATTCTTGAGCCAAGAGTTGTAGGAAAGTATTTGTTTTCATTGCATATTTGGGTACAAGAGCCCTTTCCTTATGTGCTAGTTTTAGCAAGTCTAATTTTTGTTATTATTGTCAGGGCTTGAATAGAAGTTTGAGACACAGGGTATAGCTCAGAGGTGGGGGCGGTTAGGACAGGTGGAGGTGGGAGGCAAGGAACTGAGAGCGTCTGTGTGGCTGACAGGGGCCCAGCAGCGGACAGCATGCCATGGCAGATTGCTGGTGTTAGTGAAAATTTGCGGTGGATTAGAGAGGAAGCAAGTTTAGATTTGTGTGTATAGTGGCACAGCTGGGAGGGAAGTGGACAGGTAGGAGAGGGCCTGTGAAATAGAGGAAAAGGGAGAGAGAGAGAGAGGGAATGAGGGAATGAGAAAGGAGAGAGTGGAGTACATGTGTAAAGAGAGAGGCAGGTAAGAGGCTGAGACAGAGAGAGAGAGAGAGAGAGAGAGAGAGAGAGAGAGAGAGAGAGAGAGGGGGAGATACAAAATAGAGATAGAGAACATGCATCTTACTTCAGGAAAGAGGGCCTGAAAAAGAGAAAGACTTTGAGGCATCTGGGTTTTTTTATGCCTTTGGGGAGGGCCAGCTATCCAGTGAGGGAGGATCTTGTGGAGAAATGGCGGTGTTGGCTGGTACTCAGGGAAGGAGTCAGGTTGGTGAGATCTGTGGAATTGAAGCAGGTGGTAGGGGAGAAAGTGGGATGGATAGGAAGCCTTGAGACTTTAACACTTTTATTGCATTGTGATTAGAAAATATGGCTTGTGTTATTTCCTTTAAGTTTTTTTTAAATTTAGACATGGTGGCACATACCTTTAATCCCAGCACTCAGAGGCAGAGGTAAGAGGATCAGGAGGATCGCTATGAGTTCAAGGCCACCCTGAGACTACATAGTGAATTCCAGGTCAGCATGAGCTAGAGTGAGAACCTGCCTCAAAAACCCAAATAAATAAATAAACAAAAAATTTTCCCTAGAGCCGGGCATGGTGGCGCACGCCTTTAATCCCAGCACTTGGGAGGCAGAAGTAGGAGGATCGCCGTGAGTTCAAGGCCAACCTGGGACTCCATAGTGAACTCCAGGTCAGCCTGGGCTAGAGTGAGACCCTACCTTGAAAAACAAAAAAACAACAACAACAACAACAAAAAAAAAAATTGCCCTAGGCTCCCAGCTCCATTCCAGACACTGCTGCAGCTGCTCCACCACCCCTTTTAGGAGTCTTCCTCCCAGCGCCTGCCGTGGTGCCCAGGATGGTGATCCGTGTGTACATTGCATCTTCTTCTGGGTCTACAGCAATTAAGAAGAAACAGCAAGATGTGCTTGGTTTCCTAGACGCTAATAAAATAGGATTTGAAGAAAAAGAATCGCACGTGGATGAGAGAAAATGTGCCTGAAGACAGTTGACCAGCCACAGGGTACCCCCTGCCACCACAGATTTTCAATGAAAGCCAGTACCGTGGGGACTATGATGCCTTCTTTGAAGCCAGAGAAAACAATGCAGTTTATGCCTTTTTAGGCTTGACAGTCCCACCTGGTTCAAAGGAAGCAGAAGCCCAGGCAAAGCAGCAAGTGTGAACATTAAAGATTTGTCTTTCAGCGTCCCGAAAAATGTGTCTTCATTGCTTTTATAAAATAGCAAAATTATTTTGCCTTCAAAATGGGTTTAATGTTAAAATAATAGATTAATTGGTGTACTTGCATGCAAACAATCAAAATAAATACATAATTAAAATGTGAAAATTATAGTGAAGAGAATGGGAGGTGAACTTAAAATTTTAAGCAGATACTGAATACTGTTGTTACCTACCAAGGCATTTTATGTGCTTTTAAGGATTTTACAGAGAAAAATACCCCTCTTTTTGATATTACTATTGCAGCGTCAGCATATCTCTAGCCCAGCATTGCAGAATTTAAAGGGTAGAGAGACAGAGAGAGAAAAGAGGAAAGAGAAAGTTTAAAAACTCATTCTAAAATTGCCTCATTAAATAACTTTAGTGAATGTGAATGTGTACCTTTTAGGTGTGATGTTACTGTTACTAAAATGTACTTGCAGGTAATGTGTATGATATATTAAACATTGTAATTTCCTATGGTAATTATAACAGTCCCATTCCTTTGTAGAAGAAATATATGTACTGAACAACAAGTTTTCTAGTCTTCTAAATATAGCTCTTCATTTTATATTCAATGATCCGACTAGATGACTTTTTACCAAACAAATGCATTCCTTCTTCAACTACTCAGCTATGACATAGTCGTGTTTCTAATTTGCTTGCCTCTGTGACATGTGTAAATTATGAAATTAGGATGGCAGTTAAGTTTAAAATGGTCCATTGCCAGGAGCTCAGACTTTATTATACAGTGCTTTGGCCTTTATTGCCAGAAATTTGTTTTCACTATGAGATGTTAATATCTCACCCCCTTTAATGAAACTCTGAATCATGAGTACTTCCTTCTCCTGATACATAATCATTTTGTTGGGATTAAGCCACAGATTGTCTGAGCATATTCATCCAAGAAGAAAAAATCTTCATTAGTCCTCCATTTCATTAAAAAGCAGAAGTCTGAAACAAAGGGATAGCTGTTGAAATACTTTTGAAAAAGGATAAGAAACTATGACCCAAATCACTTGCCACAAGATATTGTAGTTTAGTTTCATGCTATTTTTAAAAACAAACACCTTTTACTTTAAACTACTTTATCATTCCTGTTTGCAAGACTATACTCTGCCAAATTCAACATATGATGAAGCCATGTCTTTGTTTATTGAGATTCAAACTTGATGCAATGCTTTCAAATAAACTATTTTTAGAAACATAAAAACTTTAACTTGGGCTGGAGAGATGGCTCAGCAGTTAAGCGCTTGCCTGTGAAGCCTAAGGACCCCGGTTCGAGGCTCGGTTCCCCAGGTCCCACATTAGCCAGATGCACAAGGGGGCGCACGCGTCTTGGAGTTCGTTTGCAGAGGCTGGAAGCCCTGGCTCGCCCATTCTCTCTCTCTCCCTCTATCTGTCTTTCTCTCTGTGTCTGTCGCTCTCAAATAAATAAATAAAAAATTTAAAAAAAAACAAAAACTTTAACTTATCTATTTGCATTTATACACATTCCAGGGTCTCTTATCACTGTAAACAAATGCCCATCTAGCTTTATGTGAGTGAACAGAAGTCAGCAGATTTTACAAGCAAGTGCCTTTATTCTCTGAGCCATTGCCTCAGCCCCCCCCCCCCCGCTTTTAGGGGGGCAGAGTCTTACCCTAGCCCATGTTGGCCTGAACTCACTCTATAGCCCAGGCTGGCTTGGAACACATGTCTATATCCTCCTACCTCAGCTCCTGACTGCTGGGACTTGCCAGCAGACCCAGCTGCCCATGTTATTTCTGCTGTTTGAAAATTGTGGCCTTGGGTTGGAGGGATTGCTTAGTGGTTAAGGCATTTGCCTGCAAAGCCAAAGGACCCAGGTTCAATTCCCCAGGACCCACGTTAGCCAGATGCACAAAGTGATGCATGTGTCTGGAATTCATTTGCAGTGGCTGGAGGCCCTGGTGCACCCATTCTCTCTCTCCCTCTTTCTCTCTGTCAAATAAAAAAAAGTTTAAAAAAATTAAAACAGAAAAAAAGAAAAAGAAAATTGTGGCCTTAATATATGTTAGTTTCCCATTGGCACTTGAAATAAAGGTGAATTTTAATGGAACAACATTTATTTATTTATTTTATGAGAGAGGGAAAGAGAGAGAGAATTGGCATGCCAGGGCTGCCAGCCACTGCAATTGAGCTCCAGATGCATGTGCTACCTTGTGCGCATGTGTGACCTTGCGCACTTGCATCACCTTGTGCATCTGGCTTACGTGGGATTTGGAAAGTTGAATATGAGTCCTTAGGCTTTGCAGGTAAGTGCCTTAACCACTAAGCCATCTCTCCATCCCTGGAACAACATTTAATATGACATGTTTCATAGCTTCTAAGTCACAGTTTCCTCCTTTTACATTTTAAAATCCTGGATGAGAGGTTTTATATATATACATACATACATACATACATACATACATACATATATATATATATATATATATATATATATATGTAGTCACAGGGTGGCCTCAAACTCACAGCTATCCTCCTACCTCTGCCTCCCGAGTGCTGGGATTAAAGGCATGCACCACCATGCCCAGCATGTTTTCTATTTCTTGAGACAGGGTTTTACATAACTCAGGCTTGCCTCCAACTTACCATATAGTCCAAAACAGCCTTGAGCCCCTCCTGCCTCCACTTCCAAACTACTAGAATTACAGGCCTGTCCTACCACATCCAGATTTACTTTGTTTTAGCTTTATCTCTTTATTATACCTAAAGGTTTGAGTTTTTGTTTTGTGATTCACTCTGAAAATCTTTTATTTCTAAATGGGAGTGTAAGCACATTCTCATTCTCTTGATGTGACAGATATATTTGGTCTTGGGTTCTTTCACTTGTTTTATTTTCTATGATTTATTTATTTTGGTTTTTCGAGATAAGGTCTCTCTGTAGCTCATACTGACCTCGAATTCACTATGTCATCTCAGGGTAGCCTCAAACTCTTTGTGATCCTCCTACCTCTGCCTCTGGAGTGCTGGGGTTCAAGGTGTGCACTACCATGCCTGGCTCTGAATAATTAATAAAATGTTTATTTGAGAGTGTGGCTTAGCAGCACAGCATGCGCTTAGCATGTACAAGGCCCTCCTGCATCAACTCCCAAAACTCCTCACAAATAATTCTTTGCAAAATTTATATTTTGGAAAGTTATATATCTGATAAGGAAATTATATTCAGAATATATAAAGGAGAATTCACTCAGAAAATCAAATGCCATGTTTTCTCATATCTGGCTCCTAGAGGCCAGGAAACTATAAGGGGGCCATGAGAAGGAAGTTAGGGGAAGGTGTAGTAAATATGTAAGTAGGGGGCAGAATACTGAGGGTAGAACGGTCTAAAGGAGATCAGGGGAAGGGATGGGGGAGAGGAGGGTTAATCAAAATTAAAGATGTTGGGCTGGAGAGATGGCTTAGTGATTAAGGCATTTGCCTGCAAAGTCTAAGGACCCAGGTTCAATGCCCCAGTATCCACATAAGCTAGCTGCACAAGGGGGCACATGGTTCTGGAGTTTGTTTGCAGTGGCTTGAGGCCTTGGTGTGTTCTCTCTTATAATAATTAAAATAAATTTTAAAATGTTTTTTAAATTTTCAAAAATATTTTTTAAAAATTAAAGATGCTATGAATAAGCTATATGTAAACCTACTTCTCCATGAGCATATATATATATACACTTTCCAATGAGTTGTTGGTCATGGAGGCCTCTAATGACCCAAAAACATTACAGGCTATTGTCAAAGCTCTTGGTTGTCCACCAGAACTAGATAATAAGGACCCTATTGCCAAAGACTCCACATACTTGGGTTGCAGATCACTGAGAGATCAATCTGAAACTGAGCTGGAAGCCTCCTCTCTGTTGACTAGCTGTCAGGATGCTGAAAAGACCTATAAAGCCTGTTTGGGAAGAAAAGTCATCAATAGCCTTAGCCAGCAGTGGACCCTGCAATTTTTATGGCTGGCCATCTAGGCCAAAAGTGCCAACTGGTTCAATAGTGGCATATCTGTGGTGGGGGAAACCAACTTCTCTCTAATTAGACTTGAGGTCCACTCCACAGGTAGGAAATTCCTGCCTGGTATTGAAAACCTAATCAAAAGCCTATAACTTGGGAAGGCTTAAGCCCTAGAGGGGAAACAACTAGTGGTTTCTGGCTAAATTGATATGTGCACGAACTTTCCCTCTAAGTACTTATGTTTATGCCATATAGTAATGCTACTCTCAGTTTTGGTTAGAGAAGCTTCTCTTTTCAGATGGCGATGACCACTAGGGAGACTCAAAACTCATCAAAGTGCTGAGAAGAAATGACAGTGGTGTGTTCAGCACTGAGACATCTCTATCACACCTTCAGGGACCATTGTGGAAGAAGTGGCAGAAAGAATGGAAGAGCCAAAGGAAATGGGGGAATGTTTACAATACTATCTTTCAGACACAAAATGGCTGTGGAGCTCATGACTTCACAGTGACTGGTGCTACCTCCACAAGACCTGAATATTAGGAGGGAAGAAATGATGACATCAAAATAAAATAGAGACTACTTGGAAAGAAGGGATTCAATGAATGGGGGATTTGGGAGGCAGAAAAGGGAGGGCGGTAGGAGGGAAATATGATCATGGTATATGGAATTTGTCAATAAAAGGTTAAAAAATAAAAAAAAGAAAAATAAAAATGTAAGGGCTGGAAGATTTCTCAGTGGTTAAAGGCACCTGCTTGTAAAACCTATCAGCTCATGGTTTGATTCCCCAATACTCACATAAAGCCAGACAGAAATGTGGTACATGCATCTGTCATTTACTTGCAGCATCAAGAAGCCCTGGGATGTACACACACACACACACACACACACACACACACACACACACACAGAGAGAGAGAGAGAGAGAGAGAGAGAGAGAGAGAGAGAGAGAGAGAAATAAAGATATTTTAAAAGTAAATAAAATTTAAAACATAATGTAATAACTTTCAAGCATGGAAACAAGACAAAAATAACAAGTTGACAAGGTTATTGTGAAACAGATTCCCATTTATGCCTGACAAAGATGAAACATAGTCCAGTAATTTAATATATATATATCCCTAATTTTTTTCAAAATTTTTTATTTATTATTATTATTTTATTAAAACTTCCATGATTATAAAAAATATCCCATGCCCTCCCTCCCCCCACTTTCTCCATTGAAAGTGCGTTCTCCATCATATCCCCTCCTTCTCTCAATCAGTCTCTCTTTTATTTTGATGTCATGATCTTTTCCTCCTATTATCATGGTCTTGTGTATGTAGTGTCAGGCACTGTGAGGTCATGGATATCCAGGCCATTTTGTTTCTGGGGGGAGTATGTTGTAAAGGGTCCTACCCTTCCTTTGGCTCTTACATTCTTTCCGCCACCTCTTGAAAATGTTATGTTAATTATGGTAAAGATCACTTTTTGTAATTAGCAATTTTCACAATTTTATTTTGTGGGTCTCCAGTCGTCCATGCTGGTCTTGGATTCACTATGTAGCTAAGGATAACTTTGAAATTCTGAATCTCTCCTTCTATCTCCCAATGCTGAGATTACAGGTGTGCACTTCCACTCCTGGATTTTTCTTATCCCCAGACATGTTTATTTATTTATTTGTCATATTTTAATTTTTTTTCAAAAAGTACTTTTTTAGTAACAACTTCCATGATTATAAAATATATCCCATGGTAATGCCCTCCCTCCCCCTACCTTCCCCTTTGAAACTACATTCTCCATCATATTTCCTCCCCCTCTCAATCAGTCTCTATTTTTTTTTTTTTTTGATGTCATGATCTTTTCCTCCTCTTATGATGATCTTGTGTAGGTAGTGTCAGGCACTGTGAGGTCATGGATATCGAAGCCATTTTGTGTCTGCAGGAGCACATTGTAAGAAGTCCTGCCCTTTCTTTGGCTTTTACATTCTTTCCACTACCTCTTCCACAATAGACAATAGGTGTGATAGAGATATTGCACTACTGAGCACTCCTGTCACTTCTTTCCAGTACCATGATGCCTTCTGATTCATCCCAAGGTCACTGCCATCTGAAAAGAGAAGATTCTCTGCCAAAAGTGAGAGTAGCATTAATATATAGGTATGAACATTAAGAGAAGTGATTACCGGGCAGTTTGATAAGCATAGTGTTGCAGTCTGGGTCGCATTGCTGGTAGAAATCACCCAACCAAGAGCAGCTTCTGGGAAAAAGAGGTTTATTTGGCTTACAGGCTCGAGGGGAAGCTCCACGATGGCAGGGGGAAAACGATGGCATGAGCAGAGGGTGGACATCACCCCCTGGCCAACAGAAGATGGACCACAGCATCAGGAGGGTGTGCCAAACACTGGCATGGGGAAACTGGCTATAAAGCCCATAAGCCCGCCCCCAACAATAACACTGCCTCCAGGAGGCATTAACTCCCAAATATCCATCAGCTGGGAACCTAGCATTCAGAACACCTAAGTTTATGGGGGACACCTGAATCAAACCACCACACATAGTATATACATTTAGCCAGACAGCAGCAGATGTTACACCCCCAGGACTCATGACTACCACTGTCTTAAGTTTTCAGTATCAGGGATGTATTCCCTCCCAAGGAGCGGGCTCCAGTCCAATTAGAGGGCAGTTGGTTTCCACCATGACAGACGTGCCACTATTGCACCCGTTGGCTCATTTGGCCTGGCTGGCCAAATATAAGGCTTGCAGTGTCCACTGTTGAGTATCTTCACTGGTGATTTCTCTTTCTCCCATTGAACTGCCTTGCAGAATGGCTTCTTCCAGCTTTCTGTCAGCTGGTCTACATGGAGGAAGTTATCAGCTCAGTTCTAGCAGGATTTCTCAGTGGCCTTGTAGCCCAAGTATGTGGAGTCTTCAGCAATAAGGTCTTGCCATCTATTCCTGGTGTATCCCCAGAATTTTACCCATAAATATACACTCAACAAAAAAATTCTTACATAAGAGTCAGGTATGATGGCATGTTTACAGATCCAGTTGTTTGGGAGGCTTAGGCAGGAGTTTAAAGCCAGCCTGTGCAACATAGGGAGACCACATTTTAAGAAAAAAAAATAGCTGGGTGTGGTGGTGTATGCCTTTAATCCCAGCACTTAGAAGGCAGAGGTAGGAGGATCACCATGAGTTAAAGGCCACTCTGAGACAACATAGTGAATTCCAGGTCAGCCTGGGCTAGAGTGAAACCGTACCTTGAAAAACCAAAAACTAAAAATAAAATAAATTGTAACAAATCACTAAAGGACATGATACAGAATTTCATGGCAGCATTATTTGTAACAGTCCCAAAGTGAGACAGGCCCAACATGAAAACAATACAAAGCCTATTAATAAAGTGAAAAAACAAAGTGTGATACAATCACAGGCTGTGGTAGCAGGATCACAGTAATTTTGAGGCCAGCCTGGGCTACAGAGTGGGTTCTAGGTCAGCTTGGGCTAGATACAGTGAGACTCTCCTTCAAAAACAAGCACAGAAAACTGTATGGGGCTGAGGATATGATTTGGTTAAGTGGTATAATGCTTGCCTATTATGCACAAAAGCCTTGGGTTTAGGCTGGAAAGATGGCTCTGTAGTTAAAGGCTCTTGCTTGCAAAGTCTGATGGCCAGGTTTGATTCCCCAATGCCCACATAAAGCCAGATACACAGGGTGGCATATGTGTCTGGTGTTCTGTTTTCAGTGGTAGGAGGCCTTGGTGCACCCATTCTCTGTCTCTCTCTCTCTCTCTCTCTCTGCTTGCAAATAATAAAATTTAAAAATAATTAAAAAAAAAAACCCATCTGGGTTAGATCCCTAACACCACATAAATGGGGCATGGTGGTACACCCCTTTAATCCCAACACTCAGGAGGTAGAGATATAAGTATCAAAAGTTCAAGGTCATCTTCAACTACATAGCAAGTTCAAGGCCAGCTGGTATACATGAGACCCTAAGAAAAGAAAGAAACAGAGAAAGGAGAAAGAAAGGAAGAAGGAAAGAAGGAAAGGAAGAAAGAAAAGAAAGAAGAGCAGGGAGAGAAGAAGAGGAGGAAGAAGAGAAGGAAACTGGGTATGGTGGCCCATGCTTTTAATTCCAGCTCTAGGAAGGCAGAAGTAGGAGAATCAGCCATGCTAGAGAGAGACCCTACCTGGAAAAAAAAAAAGAGAAAGAAAGAGAGAGAAGGAGGGAGGGAGAAAGGAAAAAAAGGAGGGCAGGAAGGCAAGAAGGAAGGAAGGAAGGAAGGGAAAGAAAGCTAGCTAGCTCAACTGCTTGTATGACCTACTCTTTGAATGTTGTCAAGCAGCTTTCTATGATAGAACTCATACCACAAGGATGATCCTTTGAAAAAAGTTTCATTCTACTAATGGAATTTAAACAGATAATGACAAACTTTTAACACTTAGCTAGTACAGTTGTTCCCAGTAATTGCATGCCTCAATTAAGTCTGTTATCATCACATATTTTCTCTCATCTACAGAACCAAGGGGAACTACTCATATAAATATTTAAAATATATTTTAGTTTGTTATTAATTACAAGGGATGTCAATTGCTCTGCTATGTAAAGCCATTTAAAAGGAGAAACTTCAAAGGATAAATAATGTGTGATCTCCACCCTTCCACCCACACTGTGCTCACTGAATGTCTTCCTCAAATGAACGAGAGCTGAGTCACTCTTTGTTTTATAGCAGGCGTTGCATTGTTGGTGCAGTGAAGTTATATGGACTGAAGTCCACGTGAAGGCATGGACATTCAGATATACATTTATAGTCGTGTCACCCCGTCCCCCAGCCACTAGACAAAACAAACAATCAAGTGGTAGAAAGAAAAGAAGGCAGAAGAGGCTACACTGGAAGTGAGCTAAGAAAGAGCCTTCATGTTGGAAGGAACAAGGAAGCTAGTGTCAGATTCAGGTCATCACAGAGGCCATCAAGTGTGGCCATCAAGTCCGGCCCCTGCCGGCCCCTCCACCTGCCCCAGTCAGCATACCATACATTGCTGTGTATTAGGAGTAATGACACTTTCCTAAGAGACTTTTCAATGACCTCCACTCCCAATGCTCCAGTCCCAAGTGCTTAGCTGGCCTCTGCCTAATAGCTCTCACCTGAGCGAAACTGAAGTGGGGTGCCACTATGGTTGCTCTCACAACTGGGTCTGGGTCTGTGAAGAAGGCGGAAGCAGGGCAGGAACAAATGGAGAATAGCATTTCCCCCTCAGCTCACATTTCTCACAACACTGCTTATCTCTGCCAACTCCATGTGATGAAATTTGGCCCAGGGATAGTCCTCCAGGGAAAGAGATGGGAAGGGTCAGTCCTGGATGGAGGCCTGTCCATCTATTTGCACAATGGAGCAATGTGGGTTTTTTGTTTATTTGTTTGTTCTCAGTTTTTCAAGGTAGGGTCTTGCTGTAGCCTAGGCTGATCTAGAATTTACTATGTAGACCCAGGCTGGCCTTGAACTCACAGAAATCCTCCTACCTCTGTGTGCTGAGTGCTGGAATTAAAGGTGTGTGTCACCATGCCCGGCTCAATAGGGTTTTGTTGTTGTTGTTTGTTTGTTTTCTTACAAGGTGACTAATAGTAGTTTTAGTCTACTATTCTAGTTTCCCCCAAAAAACTCACTTCATTAATGTTAGAAAAGTAAAATAATTAAAGTATGTAAATACTAAAACTCTCTGCTAGTGTTTGAAATGCTCGCCTTTAGTATTACATGTTGGGTAAACTATGATCAGCTCAACTTGAAATCTGACAAAGTGCTTTGTCTTCCAAAGAATGATGAAGTATGAAGTCATTTGTTTGCAGCTAATAAACTAGTTTTAGCTCATTTCAGGGAGATTTTTAATGACCTAAATATGTTACTTAAGACCTACATTCTCAGGCTGGGAATACAGCTCAGATGGAAGAATGCTTGTCTGGCATGCATGAAGCCTTGGGTTTAATTTTCAGTACAGGGGTAGGGGGAGATCTAGACTTTCATATTTGTAAGAATTGGTCAATATCTTCATTTTATGCCAGATATCCAGAGACTGGCTATTTCATACTCTGTTTTCAGACTAGACACTGTGTGAAATGTTGATTTTGGAGGTTGTGAGGACTCATCTAAACTAAGCACAGAGAAAACTGACACTTTGATTCCTTGAAAAGTCCTGTTTCTAATGGTGGCTCACATTTAGAATTTCAGCACTCAGGAGGCTGAGGTAGGAGGATAGCTGTGAATATTAGGCTAGTCTGGATTATAAAATGAGTTTCAGGTTAGGTTAGCATGAGCTAAAGTGAAGCCCTGACTCAAAAGATAAATCCTGTTTCTTAAAATTAGTGATATTTACATTAGTTATAATTTAAATCTTTCTTTTTTTAAACTTGACAGTTTTTTATTCCTCTATGAAGTCTTTTTAAAAAAATTTTTATTAGCATTTTCCATGATTATAAAAAAAAAATCCCATGTTAATTCCCCCCCCCGCCACTTTCCCCTTTGAAATTCCATTCTCCATCATATTACCTCCCCATCACAATCATTGTACTTACATATATACAATACCAACCTATTAAATCTTTCTTAATCCTTTACAACTACAAGGTGAATTAAACATACACACAGGTAATGGTTTCATGTAGCCCAGGTTGGTCTTAAACTCCACATGTAGCCAAACCTGGCCTTTAACTTCTTATCATCCTGCCTCCACTGGCCCCAATTGCTAGAATTACAGGCCCATTTCATCATCTTTTTTAAAAGATATTTTTATTTATTTGCTGGAGATGGAGACAGAGAGAGAGAGAGAGAGAACGGGCATGTTGTCACACACCTTTAGTCCCAACACTCAGGAAGCTGAGGCAGAGGGATCATCATGGGTAGGAGGCCAGCTGGGAGCTACAGAGTGAATTCCAGGTCAGCCTGTGCTGGAGTAGAATGGGCATATTAGGGCTTCCTGCCACTGCAAACGAACTCCAGATACATGTGTCACTTCATGTATCTAGAGTTACATAAGCGTTGGAGAATCAAACCCAGGCAGGCTTTGCAAGCAAGCACCTTTAACTTAGCCACTGAGCCATCTCCTGCCTTACAACCTTGTATTTTAAGAACTGGGTTTTGTAATGACAAGTGTAGCTACTACACTAAGAAGGTTCAAAACTGGATCTTTATGCTTCACACATATTTTTTCTTGGGCTGTGTTATAGCTCAGCAGAACACTGTGCTTAGCAGGCATGAGGCCCTGGGCTCAATCCTCAGCACACACTCACAAAACATCTTACTGTATTTTTTTCAATGAATTGACAATATCAATTCTTCAGAAGTAAACTAGTAGGACTGGAGAGATGGCTTAGCCCTTAAAGCACTTGCCTGAAAAGCCAAAGGACCCAGGTTTCATTCCCCAAGACCCATGTAAGCCAGTAGCAAAGGTAGTGCATGTGTCTGGAGTTCATTTGCAATCTCTGGAGGCCCTGGCACACCCATTCTCTCTATATATCTGCCTCTTTCTCTCTCCCCCCCCCTCAAATAAATAAATAAATAATTTTTTTTTTAATTTGCAGGGATAGATAAAGGGAGAGAGAGGATATATGGGTGTGCCAGGGCTTCTTGCTACTACAGATGAACTCCAGTTGCATGCATCACCTTGTACATCTCGCTTTACATGGTGTTGCAGTCAGGTTTGCAGTGCTGGTAGAAATCACCCAACCAAGAGCAGCTTGTGGGAAAAAGAGGCTTATTTTGGCTTACAGGCTTGAGGGGAAGCTCCATGATGGCAGGGGAAAACAATGGCATGAGCAGAGGGTGGATATCACCCCTGGCCAACATAAGGTGGACCACAGCAACAGGAGGGTGTGCCAAACACTGGCAAGAGGAAACTGGCTATAACACTCATAAGCCCACCCCCAACAATACACTCCCTCTGGGAGGCATTAATTCCCAAATCTCCATCACCTGGGAACCTAGCATTCAGAACACCTACGTTTTTGGGGGACACCTGAATCAAACTGCCACACCTGGGTACTGGGGAATCAGACTCAGGCTTTGGAAGCAAGCACCTTAATCACTGAGCAATCTTCCCAGCCCTTTCTTTCTTTGTTGCTTGCTTGCTTATTTGTATTTATCCATCTATCTATTTATCTATCTATCTATCTATCTATCTATCTATCTATCTATCTATCTATCTATCTATTTATAGGCAGGGCCTCACACTAGCTCAGGCTGACCTGGAGCTTACTCTATACTCCAGGCTGGCCTTGAATTTATGGTGATCCTCCTACCTCAGCCTCTTGAGTGCTGGGATTAAAGGTGTGTGTCACCATGTCCAGTTTAGGCATTATTTTCAGAACACCCTGTTTCTAATGTTTTCTGAACATAGAATGATGGGTTTCAGAAGGTATAGAATCCTTTCCCACATCTGCTGAAACAGGCTGGATGACTCTTGGCAATGAGATCTAAACACTGGGTATATCTCTAATGAGATGTTGTTTAACGTTTCCACAAGGTACAATGTAAAGATGTAAGAATTTCAGAGTAGTAATGTAAATCCCCTTCAAAGTATAAGTGCTGAGGACATAAGTCAGTGGTAGAGCACTTGCCTAGTACACACAAGACCCAGAGGGCTAATCTTAGCACTGAGCCAGGGTGGGGAGAACAAAACAAAACAAAAATCCTGTTGTTAAGCCAAGCATGGTGGCTCTAAGTCTGGGCTACTAGGGAGACTCAGTCAGGAGGACATACAAATGTGCCTTCAAAAAAGTAAAGAAGTCAAGCATGGTGGTTCATGCCTATCACCCCAGCATTTCGGAGGTTGAAGTTGGAGGATCACTATTAGTTTGAGGGCAGTCTATACTACAGAGTGAGTTCCAGGTCAACCTGAGCTAGAGTGAGACCCTGCTTCAAAATCTGTCCTTCATCCTCCAAAATAAATAAATATTTAGCTAAGGTATTCTATATTATGATTTGTAGTGCAAGCATTATCTCCCATGTGCATATTCATTCAGTTCTGAGCAACTCAGAGTCTGTCCTCTGGGTTTCCCTCCCCTAATATGTTAGGAACCCCCTCAAATGCTCTTCATTTCAAAAGTCAGTCCTGCTTGTGCCTCACCACCAGTGCATCAGTGTCAAATGCAGCTGTCTATCACCCCCGACACCCTCTTTTTTTTTTCTGGATGCTGGGTCTCACTCTAGCCCGGGCTGGCCTAGAATTCACTCTGTAACCACAGGATGACCTCAAATTCATGGTGATCTTCCTATCTCAACCTCCAAAATGCTGGCACTAATGATGTGTGCCACCACTCTAGCAGATGTCCACCCTTTATGTCTGCCATTCCCATGTTGGAGACATTCCCATCTGAAGATGACTGCACTAGAAGATGCCACCTTGTCACTGCACTGCAACTAAAAGAGGCCTGATATCACAGCCAAACCTGGATGGTCAAAGAGATTCTTTGCTCATGTCTGCCGTTATTGCCTGGCCTTGCTTGGCACACCTGAAGCAACATGACTGAAGCTATTTCTTCTTCACTCTCTTCTGAAATACTGTACTGAACAATTTGGAGTAATGGCCATGGCACGGTCAGTCCTATGATCTAGACCTCCAATTCAATAGCCTCTTAGGCTTGTTATTAAGAAAGACTTCAGGACTGGAGACATGGCTTATTGGTTAAGGCACTTATCTGCAAAACCTATTCCCCAGTACCCATGAAAAACCAGATGCACAAAGTGGTGCATGCATCCAGATGCTCTGGTGCACCCCTTCTCTCTGTACCTTTTTTTTTTTTCTCTCTCTCTCCACTTGCAAATAAAGAAAAAACAATGACTTTAGACAATTTAAATAGTTGTATGCAAAATGTCCCCTCTAGACTCATGTTCTAATCCCTAGTTAGCAGCACTGTTTGGAAAGGTTAGGGAACTTTGAGGAGGTGAAGCCTTGCTGGAGGAAGGGTGTTATTGGGGAAGACCTTGAGATCTTATAGCCCAGTCTGATAGCTCTCTCTCTCTCCTTTCTATCTCATCCTCTTGACTGATGTGACAATGTCACTGTCTGCTTCTGCCATGCCTTTCTTCTTGAAACTTGTTACTTCCTTAAACCGCTTCAGATAGAATATTTTGTTTCAGCATGAGACAGTAACTGACAGAACAGATTCATGAATTAGGTGGCACTCAGAACCAGAAGAGATTCAAAAAAGCTCTGCTCTGGCAGCTGAAAAGGGAACACCAAAGCAAAGCAGAGACATTACCTGGCTGCTACAGCTTAGCACCTGCCTTGTTTGATTATGGTATGATGAGGCAGTCTCCCTATTTGTACATGGCTTGATGAGAGGTACTCAGTTTGATAACCAGTCAGCTGGTAAGCTGTTTGTGGTTGGCTGGGAATCATTTTTTTTTTCTTATATCTGCTCAAGAAGTGTTTCCAAGGACTAGTTTTCTTATATGTACAAAGACAACATCTGGTTAATAGAGCTTCTGTTATTATTTGGGTGTAAGATGGCCCCCATAAGTTCACGTGTTTGGCCAGCTTGGTCCCCATCTGCTGGTGCTGTTTTGGGACATTGTGGAACTTTTAAGGAGGTAGAACCTAATTGGAAGAAATGGGTTGCTGGGGAGTCGGCCTTGAGGTTTACAGCCCAGCCCCACTTCCTATCTGAGATGGTGAGGAGTCCCAGCTACAGGCTCCCTCTGCCACCATGATTTCCCAGTTTAAAAAGTTGTTTTTTTTAAGATTTAAAATTTATTTATTTATTTATGAGAGAGAGAGATAATGGGTGTGCCAGGGCCTCTAGCCACTGCAAACAAACTCCAGACACATGTCCCTAAAGTCTCTTTGGAGAGCCATTAGTGACCTCCAAAACTAATCCTTAATTAAATGTGGCTATCTGCATGGTCTTAAACACTCAGAGAGAAATGTATAACCAAAGATAAAAAACACCTTACATATATGAATGACCTATTAAGTAACACAAGAGCTTTCCAAGAGGGGAAATAAACATTAAGACAACTTTCCCCCATAGCTTTAATTCTATAATAAAGAAAAACAAATAGAGATGTTCAAAGGGTTATTTTCAAATCCAAAATATGTAAAATATGTAAATAATCTGGGAGACTGGGTGTCGCCATCACCACAAGACACTGGAACCCCACTGGAAGGGACCCTGCGTCTTCATCCTGACCACACCTACCGCCATGAAGATGGACAGAATTGCCACTTGGATTCATCACACTCACATCCGACCAGCAGCTCCACTGGCTGAACCTGAGGACTATCAGCTACAATGGAAACACAGCACCCCACTCAAGCTTCAACTCAAATGCTTCTGATCCTGACTGTGCTCCTAACTGTATGTATTGTGGCAGCTATTCCTCACCAAGTTTATAATCTGACCTGGCTAATAACCAACACTGCCACGGGGGAAAGTCTTGCCCCACGGGGAACCTGGTTTCCTGATTTGATCTTCGACCTCCATCAACTAGTGGGTGACTCATGGGACTCTGTGGCGAATCAGGAAATTTCTTATTTCTATGTATGCCCTGGGCACTTAGGGAAAGCAAGAATCAAAGGAGGCTGTGGGGGACTTAAAGCCTTCTACTGTGCTGGCTGGCAATGTGTGTCTACAGGAAGGGTATATTGGAACCTGCCTAGTAAGGGGGACCTTATCACCATGACATGGAACCAGACCAGGGACCAAAATGGACCATGTTACCTCCCTCCCTTGAAAGGAAATGAGACCTGTAATTTTGTTTCTCTCAAGTTTACAAAAAAAGGGAGGGCTGGAGAGATGGCTTAGCAGTTAAGCGCTTGCCTGTGAAGCCTAAGGACCCCGGTTCAAGGCTCGGTTCCCCAGGTCCCACGTTAGCCAGATGCACAAGGGGGCGCACGCATCTGGAGTTCGTTTGCAGAGGCTGGAAGCCCTGGCGCGCCCATTCTCTCTCTCTCCCTCTATCTGTCTTTCTCTCTATGTCTGTCGCTCTCAAATAAATAAATAAAAAATGAACAAAAAAAAAAAAAAAGGGAGACAGGTGTCCTGGGATAATGGAAAGACCTGGGGAATAAGACTGTACGCTACTGGGTATAATCCCAGTGCCTTACTTACTGTCTGGTTGGTGACATTTCCCAATGCAGGCCTGGTAGGGGTAAGAACAGGCACTGCAGCATCACCCTTCAAGGAAAGCATCAAATATAGACTTAGACATTCAGAGGCTGGAAACGTCCATTACTCACTTAGAGAAAAATGTAGATTCCTTAGCTGAAGTTGTATTACAGAATACATAGGGATTGGATTTATTATTCCTCCAGCAAGGGGGACTATGTGTGGCCTTAAGGGAAGAATGTTGTTTTTATGTCAACCATTCAGGTGTAGTTAGAGACTCAATGGAGAAGGTACGAGAGAATTTGGAAAAACGAAAGAAAGAAAGAGAAGCTGATAGAGGATGATTTGAGTTATGGTTCAGTCATTCCCCATGGTTAACAACTCTGCTGTCTGCTTTAGCAGGGCCATTACTTTTATTTTTATTACTAATCACAATAGGAACTTGCATTATTAATAGATTAGTTGCTTTTGTTAGGGAACACATTAATACAGTACAGCTTATGGCTTTAAGATCACAGTATATGCCACTAGATTCCACTCAGTAATTCAACTGGGATCCAAGACTGGCTCCTCATGGTACAAAGAGATGGGGGAATGAAGGACTCAGGAACCAGATGGACGCCCTGACAGGCTTCAGAGTCCTCAGTAGGCCTAAGTTTCTGTTTCCCGGTAAGATCTAAGGGTGGGTTTAACAGTTACTGGAAACTGATTATGCCATAAGATAAGTTCAATTCCCCTAGCTCCAGCCCACCCACCTTGCTGTAAGGGTAGGCTTAACAGTTAACCTGAAGTTATAAGATAAATTCAATTCCCCTAGCTCCAGCCCGCCAACTTTGCCCACCAAAATCCTAAACCAACCAGAGGAGTACACTGTTTAAATCAACCAATCATGTACCCATCCCCTTCTTCTATGTTCAAATCCCTATAAAAACCTTACCCTCCCACTACTCGAGGCTCTTGTATGGATCCACTGCATTGGTGAAGTCAAGAGACTGAGCTTAAGCCTGAAATAAAGCTCCTTGCCCTTGAAAAAAAAGTTTTTTAAAAAAAATATTTAAAATTTATTTATTTATTTATGAGAGAGAGAGAATGGGTGAGCCAGGGCCTCTAGCCACTGCAAAAGAACTCCAGACACATGTGCCACCATATGCATCTGGCTTATGTGGGATCTGGAGAATTGACCAGGGTACTTAGGCTTTGCAGGTATGCACCTTAACCACTAAGCCATCTCTCCAGCCCACTTTCCCAGTTTTGATGGAGCCAAAATAATTCTGTCCTCTCTGAAGTTGCTTGTTGTCAGATATTTGGTTTTGGAATGAGCAAAGCAATTCATATAACCTCCTTATTTTCTTTAGCAAACCCAATCATGGGGCTAGACCCTCAGGAGCCAGCTAAGTTCTACTCTACATGCCACACAGGCTTATTCTCTACCCTATGCTGAGGTGTCATGAGAAAGACATAGCCAAGAAATGTGTTGCATGAAGGCAGCCAGTAAAAGGAAAGGGTTCCCATTATCAGATCGAGTTAGGCAAATTTTTACCAAAATAAATATTTTTGTTTTTGTTTTGATTCTTTTGGGGGTCCCACTCCCCCTAGATTTTCTCAACATCTGGAAAGTTGCCAGTTAACTGTTAGGAAAGGGATCCTGGTACAGGTCAAACTGTGCCCACATCCCAGTCATGAGACTTCTTGAAATCTTTGCTTTCTTTTCAAGGGTTATAATAGCATCTGCTACATGATACAGTTGTAAAGATTAAATGAGATGATCTGTCAAGAGCAAGAATGGGAGGACAGAGGACATTTAATGTGTTGCAGCTATTAACCAAATGTTCTTAAAAAGAGCCATAGTCGCTGGGCATGGTTGCACATGCCTTTACTTTAATCCCAGCAGTTGGGAGGCAAAGGTAGGAGGATCGCCATGAATTCAAGGCCACCCTGAGACTACATAATGAATTCCAGGTCAGCCTGAGCTAGGAGCAAGACACTACTTCGAATCAAAAAAAAAAAAAAAAAGAGCCACAGTCATTCTCAGCCACAACCTGGGAATGTCTGAACAGGCCTTATACAATGCTAGTAATTTAGGTAGCCTTTTATACGACCTAGTTGTCTTCATTTTATTTTCTTTTTTTAAAAAAATATTTTATTTATTTATGAGACAGAGAATGGGCATGTTGGGTCCTCAAGCCACTGCAAATGAATTGCAGAAGCATGCATCACCATGCGCATCTGGCTTACTTGGGTTCTGGGGAGTTGAACCTGGGTCCATAGGCTTTTCAGGCAAGCACCTTAAGTGCTAAGACATCTCTCCAGCCTCTTTTTTTAAATTTTTTAAATTTTTATTTATTTATGTGAGAGTGACAGACAGAGAAAGAGGCAGAGAGAGGGAGAGAGAGAGACAGAATGAGCGCGCCAGGGCCTCCAGCCACTGCAAACGAACTCCAGATGCATGCACCACCTTGTGCATCTGGCTAACGTGGGTCCTGGAGAATCGAGCCTCAAACTGGAGTCCTTAGGCTCCACAGGCAAGTGCTTAACCGCTAAGCCATCTCTCCAGCCCTCCAGCCCTCTTTTTTCTTTTTTTGAAGTAGAGTCTCAGTCTATCTAAGGATGACCTGGAATTCACTATGTAGTGTCAGGGTGGCCTCTGATTTACAGCTATCACATCTCTGCCTCCTGAGGGGGGGATTAAGGGCATCCACCACCACACCCAGCTTTTCATTTTCTTTATTAACATCTACAGGGTTGTATTTTCTCTGATCCTGATCTTTAGTGTTTGTCCTTAACAAGATCAGAAAACAAAGTAACGTCATCTAGAAAAAGCTTTTTTAAATTTGATCCAGTGCTCCAATCTGACATTCCCCCAGACCACACCCTGTTCCAAAGGGCAAAACATGTATGAGGGTTTCCAGTCCAATTCCTCCTTCAAGTGTGCTGTGAGTACCCTGAAATTCCCTATCCACATTGCCTTGAATAGCTCACTTTCTGGGACTTTCATGGGCCACTTCTCTGATCCAAGAGTGGTCCACAGCACTAGTGCACTTGACCTTGGACCCAGGAGGTAGACAGACAAGAATGTAGATGGAACTTGGATACAAGGATGAGATCTTCCCCTGGGTACACACAAAACAGCTCATGACCAGAACAGGACTGAGAGTGGTAACACAAAGTAAATGGGCCAGAGGGCCGCAGTGCTGGGGCTCAATTGGCTGTTAGGGGTTTTAATAATTCAAGCTGGAGTGGACAGTGAGTATGATAATTCTAAACTGGCAGCCAGGCAAGGCTGGCTTACCTGTAATCCCAGCTGAGGCAGAATACTGAGTTTGAGGCCAGCACGGGCTACATAGTGAGAGAGATTGCTCAGTAGTTATGGTGCTTGCCTGCAAAGCTTAAGAGGACCAGGGTTTGATTGCCCAGTACTCATGTAAAGCCAGATTCACAAAGTGGTGCATGCATCTGGAGTTTGTTTGCAGTGATTAGAAGCTCTGGCATGCCCATTGTCTTTGTCTATCTTCTCGCTGTCTCTCTGTTTACAAATAAATAAAAATTTAAAAAATCAACAAAAATATATACCACTACTTCCTCAGGAAGGAAAGAAGGAAGGAGAGGGGAAAAGGAGAAAAGGGGGGCTAGGGAGATGGCTCAGCAGTGAAAGGCACTTGATTGCAAAGCCTAACAGCCTGGGTTTAATTCCTCAGTGCTCATGTAAAGCCAGATGCCCAAAGTGGAGCATGCATCTGGAGTTTGTTTGCAGGAGGCCATGGTGCACCCATATTCATTCATTCTCATTCCCCCCTTCACCTTTCTGCTTGCAAATAAATGAATTTAAAAAGGGGGGGGGGCTGGATAGATGGCTTAGTGGTTAAGGCACAGGTCTGTGAAACCTCAAAGGACCAAGGTGCAATTCTCCAGGTCCCACATAAGCCAGATTCACATGGTGGTGCATGCATCTGGAGTTCGTTTACAGTGGCTAGAGGCCCTGGCATGCCCATTCTCCCTCTCTCTCTCCTTCTCTCCCTCTCTTCCTTCCTTTCTCTCTCCCTTCCTCTCTTTCTCTAATAAATAAATAAATAAAAATAAAAATCTTATAGAACAACACAAAAAAATGGAGAGAGAGAAAGAAAAGGGGCTATGGGGATGGGGGACATAACTCAGTGCATAAAATCCTTGTCATGCAATCATGAGAACCTGAGTGTTCATCCATACACACGTGTGCCTACACACAGGAGCTTCACATACACATGCAAAAAAGGAAGGAAGGAAGGAAGGAAGGGCAAGAGGGAGTGAGGAAAGGAGGGAGAAAAAGAATTCCAAATTGGTGTCTGGAGTTTCAGGTTGTTTTGAAGGTAGATTTGTCTGAATAATAATAATTCTATCTCAGATATCTTTGCACATATAATATATATATAATGTTACAATTTTTGGGGGTGGGGTTTCGAGGTAGGGTCTCACTGTAGCTCAGGTTGACCTGGAATTCACTGGTCTCAGGGTGACCTCAAATTCACATCAATCCTCCTACCTCTGCCTCTTGAGTGCTGGCATTAAAGGTGTGTGACACCATGCCTGGCATTGGATTTTTTTTGAAGGGGGGATTTGAGGGAGGGATCTGGGCAGGGTCTCACTATAGTCCAGGCTAAGCTAGAACTCACTCTGTAACCTCAGACTGACCTCAAACTTATGGAATTACTTCAGCCTCCTCAATGCTGGGACTAAAGGCATGCACCACCACACCAAGCTATGTTTATATTTTTAAATATTTTTATGTGCTATACATTTTCACTGGAATTTTCAAGTAACTAGAATTTAATCACTTGCAGGAAAAAAGAAACAAATTAGAGATCACATGGAATTCTTGACCCTCCAGTTTGCAACCTTTCTCCACTAGAGAAAACTACTTAAAAAACAAAACAAACAAACAAGCAAACAAAAAAACCCACTTTTTTTTTTTTTTTTTTTTTGAGGTAGGGTCTCACTCTAGCTCAGGCTGACCTGGAACTCACTATGTAGTCTCAGGGTGGTCTCAAACTCACAGTAATCCTCCTACCTCTGTCTCCCAAGTGCTGGGATTAAAGGCGTGCGCCACCACGCTCAGCTTTAAAAAAAAAACAACTTTTCATCACTTGCCCAAAAACTCTCAGTTCCATGATATTAGGGTACATCTCCCCATCCTCAGATAACTCTCCTCCACACACACATACGCATGTGCATTATCTTTTCTAGATGTTGAGTTCAAGGGCCTCCTTGTGAGGCTTCAAAGACCAATCTGAAACCCACCATTTGTTATGTTATTCAGATGCATGTACATACTTTTCCCCAGTGTATCATTTAGACTAGCCGAGGACTGTCCCACCCCCTCCCTAAGGTTTCACACTATTGCCCATGCTAGCTATAACTCACAATATAGCTTGAACTTGTGACTTGTTGCAATCACCCTCTCTCAGCTAGGATTACAGGTATGAACCACCTACCCAGCTCTAGGACCTTCTCACTTATATGTAAGAGGCATATTATAGCATGATAGAATTAAGGAGAGAAAGAAAAGGAGGGAAGATGAAGAAAAGAACAATGGGGAAGGGAAAGAAAGCAGTTTATTCCTTACAAGCGAGGCTGTGTCACAGAAGCCAGGTGCAAGTCTTCGTTTTACACCCACCAGCACTGTTCTCTGCCTCGATTATTTTCTCAGGCTGATCCCCAGAAGTAAACCACTGAGAGAGCAGTATGACATTTGTTAAGTCTCTGCAGACATACTATTAAATTCTTTGGCTTGGTTTTTACACAGTTCCCCTTGACTGGATTCAGGCACTATATTGGCCACTAACCTTACCTTTCTCACACTTGTGTTCACAAGATTTTGATGGGATTAAGGAGGTTCCTACCCACCTCCTCCTCAACAACAATAAAACCCCTAAAATTAATGTGTTGGTTTGAATATAAATGTCTCCCATAGCATCATGTGATTATGATTAAGCCTCATAGTTAATCCCCAGCTTTTGGGACATGCAGCCTTACTGGAAGAAGTGTGTCATGGGGTGGGCCTTGGGATTTTATAGTCCAGTCCCTCCCCCATTGCCAGTGCCACCAGCTCATTCTCTACTTCTCTGTCACTGTGGAGATATGATGCCCAGCTCTCTGCTGTGCCCATGCTTTACCTGCCATGAAAGAAACTTTCCCTGGAAACTGTAAGCCAAAATAAACCCTTTGCTTCCTCCAGCTGCTCTGGTTGGGTATTTTGTCCCAGCAGGGAGAAGGTAACTGCTCTAGATGGCTATGGTTGGTGGTGACAGTTGTCCATGTCTTCTCATGGCATTGCCAGGCATGCTTCTTATTTCTCACCAGTCACTGCATTGGTGAGTTTTGGTTTGAGGTGCATACTTGCAACCAGGCCAGGAAGATTCTTACCCTACACTAGTCCAAGGTTTGCTTCAACTATCAGAGATTCAGAATCTGGGGAACATGAGGTAAGAAAAATCTGGCGGGATCTCCTGGAAGGCTGAAGGTCCAAACCCATCCTGAAGAAGTCTGAGGAGTAGAAAAGCAGATGTTGCCTTGAAGCTTGGAGGTTTAGCCTGTCGTCTTGATTGGACATCTAGCAAAAAATTTCAGGCTTGCAAATGTCATGGATTCATCTGATACATCAAGCATCCATCTGATATATTTAAGTTTTTGCTGCCACATTCCTACCACATAGAGCCCTACAAGGCCTCTGTGTACATACTGGTAACAGCATTGCTAATTAATTTTTTCTTTTTTTTTTTTTACTTTGTATAACATCTGTCCATTGTTGCTGGTTTTATCCTTTGGGTCATCACAACAAAGAATGCACTCTGCTTCCTCTGCCTAGAATGCTTTTGTCCACCTGTACAAGACAAAAGCGTATTAATCTTTCAGAAGTAAAGCCATTGATCTTGTCAGGAAAAGAAAGGCAGGGCAGGGCAGGGCAGAAGGGAAGGGCCAGGCTGCAGTCAAAATTATGTCCTTGAATATATCTAAGTACAATGATTGTGATGGAGAGGTAATATGATGGAGAATGGAATTTCAAAGGGTAAAGTGGGGGGGGGAGGGAATTAACATGGGATTTTTTTTTTATAATCATGGAAAATGCTAATAAAAATTAAAAAAAAAATTATGTCCTTGAAGGGGTCAGGTTGAGATTCCACTACAGCTCTCCAGATCCTGAACATTGTCACCATTGTCACTATAGGCTAGATTCTGGTGTGTCCAGCTTCTGTGCATTCACACTCCTGATGCAGTCCTTGGAGGGTCCCTGGTTTGGCTTGGGAAAAGCAAGTGTCTGGCTTTTTTTTTTTTAAAGCTAGTTGAACTTTTGTTTCTTTTTATTTTTTTCTTATTTTTTTAAAAATTTTATTTATTTATTTATTTGAGAGCGAAAGACACAGAGAGAAAGACAGATAGAGGAAGAGAGAGGGCACGCCAGGGCTTCCAGCCTCCTCAAATGAACTCCAGATGCGTGCGCCCCCTTGTGCATCTGGCTAACGTGGGACCTGGGGAACTGAGCCTCGAACCGGGGTCCTTAGGCTTCACAGGCAAGCGCTTAACCGCTAAGCCATCTCTCCAGCCCTTTTTCTTAATTTTTATTAACATTTTCCATGATTATAAAAAATGGTAATACCCTCCCTCCACCACTCCCCCACTTTCCCCTTTGGAATTCCATTCTCTATCATATCCCCTCGTGTCTGGCTTTCTAATAAAGTCCATGATGTTCTATCAAGATGCACATAATTCCACGCTGGACAACAGAGCATCCACACTACTTAGCCAGAAATTAAGAAGTGGCGGGGAATGGGGGGGTGCTTCTGGTTAAGATGGTGGTGTAGGTAGTATGCCAAAGCAGCCTAGGGGGGAAAAAAGCCAAAAAAAAAAATCTCAGCAAAAGACATTGAAAAGGCAGCGGAGAAGTAGGAGAGATCCAGAGCATCCAGAGCCCACACAGGCTGGCAGAAGCAGCTCCCGCAGGTCTGCCAACTGCGGTGGCAGCTGTGGGGCACCAGAAAGCTGCCAGGCTCAGCTTGAGCCACAGGAAAAGCCAGGTGAGGGGAGCTTCCACTCACACTGGAGGTTTCCGCAAACTCAAGAAACGTGAAGGTAGAGCGTGAAGGGAGAGCGGCAGTGAACAATGGAGGAGCAGATCTCAAGGTAGAAGAACACGTGGAACAGTGAGAGAACTAGAGCAGCATTGGCAGCCTCCCCTCCCCACTGCCAGTGCCCAGCTCCAGCAAACAGAGCAGCAGTCCAGGGACCCAACCACCCCAACTTGAACTGACAGCAGACCCAAGCAGGAGCAGAGGTAACTGGGATTACACCAGGGAAGGGTCTCACCTGGTCACAAGCTGACTTGGAACCCTCAACAGATCAGAAATTTTAACCTCCTTGTTGTCAGGATTAAGGGTGTGGGTGGGGCACCACACACCCTAAGGGACAGTTAGAGGATCTGATTATCATAATACCTACTCTTGGATAAATACTCTGAGCGGTTTTTCCTTGAAAGTGTACATTGTTTAGTTAAATTTTAGAATCTGCCTGTATTTGGTTCCACTCAGTCTACTTGAATACTCTCATAGCAGACAAACCCAACATGTAGGGTCACTTTTGTAGATACTCTGAGAGTCTTGAGGGCCACACCTAACGTCTTAAATTCCTACCCTGAAGTCATATAACATCAGATTGTCTGATACATCTAATAATACCCAGCTAACTAGAAAATCCAATCATTAAATAATCCAGGATGCAAAAATATATACATTATAACACAAGAAACACCAAAAATCAAGACAATATAAATCCACGAAAAAGTATTAATGATTCAGAAATGACCTCTAGTGAGAACGAGTTAGAGGAAATGCCTGAAAAAGATTTCAAAAGAATGATTTTAAATATGTTCGAAGAAATCAAAGGTATGAAAGAGGAAATCAAAGGAATCAAACATAGGACACCAATTTAATGAAATAAAGAGGTCAATACTAGACATAAATAAGGAAATAGAAATAATAAAGAAAAACCAGTCACAATTACTAGCAATGAAGAACACAGTTAATGAAATAAAAAACTCTGTAGAAAATCTCACCAGTAGAATGGATGAAGGAGAGGACAGAATATCTAAGCTAGAAGACCAGGTGGCAGATCTAATACAGTCCAGCAAAGAAAAGACAAACTAATAGAAAAGTATGAGTGGGAATTTCAAGATTTGGGACACTATGAAAAGATCAAACATAAGAATTAAGGGCATAGTAGAAGGAGAAGAATTTCACTCCAATGGCATAGTAGGTGTCTTCAACAAAATCATAGAAGAAAATTTCCCCCCAAAAGGGAAAGAGGTGCCAATGCAGAAATCATTTAGAACACCAGCCAGACAAAACCTGGAAAGAACCTCTCCTCTCCATATTATAATCAAACTATCAAACACATAAACCAAAGAAAAAATATTGAAAGCAGTCAGAGAGAAAAATCAAGTTATCTACAAAGGCAAGCCTACCAAGATTACAGCAGATTACTCAACACAATCTTTAAAAGCCAGAAGCAGACTGAAGAGATGGCGTAGTGGTTAAGCACTTGCCTGTGAAGCCTAAGGACCCTGGTTCGAGGCTCGATTCCCCAGGACCCACGTTAGCCAGATGCACAAGGGGGCTCATGCATCTGGAGTTCGTTTGCAGTGGCTGGGAGCCCTGGCGCACCCATTCATTCTCTCTCTCTTTCTCTGCCACTTTCTCTCTCTGTCTGTAGCTCTCAAATAAATAAATAAGTAAAATAAACAAAAAAATAAAATATTAAAAAATAAAATAATAAAAGCCAGAAGGGCATGGAGTGATGTATTCCAAGTCCTGAAAGATAACAACTGTCAACCAAGGTTACTTTATCCTGCAAAACTATCTATTCAAATAGACGGAGAAATAAGGACATTCCATGACAAATGCAAGGAGTATTTGAAGACAAAACCAGCTCTACAGAAAATACTTGAAAGAATCCTCCACGCTGAAGAAAAAGAAAAGCACACATATAAGGAACTGGGAAAAAACAAAAAATACTCAAATACTAGTTAACATGAAAGAGCAAAGGTAAAACCAGAAGAACTACAAAAAAAAATGGCAAAAATGAATTCACACCTTTCAATAATATCTCTCAATATCAATGGCTTCAGTGCCCCAACCAAAAGGCATAGGTTCGCAGACTGGGTTAAAAAGCAGGATCCTTCAATTTGTTGCCTCTAAGAAACCCACCTTCTACAAAGGATGGACACTATCTTAGGGAGAAAGGTTGGAAAACAGTGTTCCAAGCAAATGGACCTAGAAAACAAGCAGGGGTTGCTATCCTAATATCTGACACGGTAGACTTCAGTCCAACATTAGTTAAGAAACATAAGGAAGGTCACTTTATATTGATTAAAGGCAGCCTCCAACAGGAGGACATTACAATCCTAAACATATATGCACCTAACATGGGTGCCCCCAAATTCATCAAACAAACACTACTAGAGCTAAGGTCACAGATAACACAAAACACAGTGGTAGTGGGTGACTTCAACACCTCAATCTCATCAATTGACAGGTCATCCTGGGAAAAAATAAACAGAGACATCAGGACTCAATGAGGTCATAGAAGGAATGGACCTAGCAGATATCTACAGGACATTTCATCCAAAGGCTGCAGAATATACATTCTTTTCAGCAGCACATGGAACATTCTCTAAAATAGACCATATATTAGGACAGAGAGAAAATCTTAACAAATGCAGGAAAATTGAAATAATTCCTTGCATTCTATCTGACAATGGAATCAAACTACAAATCAGTAGCAAGAAAGGCTACAGAGCATACACAAAATCATGGAAATTAAACAACACACTACTAAATGATGAATGGATCGATTAAGTAACCAAGAAGGAAATCAAAAAATTTATAGAGTCAAATAATAATGAGAACACAACATACCAAAATCTCTGGGACACAATGAAGGCAGTCCTAAGAGGTAAATTTATAGCTTTAAGTGCCTATATTAAGAGATTAGAAAGGTCACAAGTAAACGACCTAATGCTTTACCTTAAAGCCTTGGAAAAAGAGAACAAGGCAAACCAAAAATCAGTAGATGGGAAGAAATAGTAAAGATTAGGGCAGAAATTGATGAAATAGAAACAAACAAACAAACAAACAAAAATCCAAAGAATCAATGAAAAAAAGAGTTGGTTCTTTGAAAGGATAAACAAGATTGATAAACCCTTAGCAAATCTGACCAAAAGAAAGAGAGAAGAGACACAAATTAATAAAATTATAGATGAAAAAAGTAACATCACAACAGATGGCAGAAAAATTCAAAAAATCATATTGACATACTATAAAAGCATATACTCCATAAAGTATGAAAATCTGAAAGAAATGGATGAGTTCCTTGATTTATATGACCTACCTAAATTAGAACAAGATGAGATTAATCACTTAAATAGACCTATAACAAGCATGGAGATCAAAACAGTTATCAAAAATATCCCAACTGAAAAAAGCCCAGACCCAGATGGATTCACTGCTGAATTTTACCAGACCTTCAGGGAAGAACTAACACCATTGCTTCTTAAGCTTTTCCATAAAATAGAAAAAGAAGGAATCCTACCAAATTCCTTCTATGAAGCCAGCATCACCCTGATACCAAAACCAGGCAAAGATAGAACAAAAAAAAAGAAAATTACAGAGCAATCTCCCTCATGAACACAGATGCAAAAATTCTCAAAACATTGGCAAACAAGAATATATCAGAAAGATCATTCACCCTGACCAAGTAGGCTTTATCCCAGAGATGCAGGGATGGTTCAGCATACGCAAATTGATAAATGTAATACATTATATAAATGGACTGAGGGATAAAAATCATATGATCATCTCATTAGATGCAGAGAAAACATTTAGCAAAATACAACATCCTTTCATGATAAAAGTTCTATAGAAACTGGGGCTAGAAGGAACATATTTCCATATGATAAAGGCTATTTATGACAAGCCTACAGCCAACATATTACTAAATGGGGAAAAACTGGAAGCTTTTCCACTAAAATCAGAAACAAGACAAGGGTGTCCACTGTCCCCACTTTTATTTAATATAGTACTGGAAGGCTTAGCCATAGCAATAAGGCAAGAAACACACATAAAAGGGATACAGATTGGAAAGAAAGAGATCAAGTTATCATTATTTGCAGATGACATGATTCTATATATAAAGGGCCCTAAAGACTCTACCAGCAAACTGTTAGAGCTGATCAAAACCCACAGCCATGTAGCAGGATACAAAATAAATACATAGAAACCAGTAGCATTCCTATATACTAACAACAAACACACAGAGGATGAAATCAGAGAATCACTCCCATTCACAATTGCATCAAAGATAATAAAGTACCTTGGAATAAACCTAACCAAGGAAGTAAAGGGTCTCTACAATGAAAATATAAAACACTCAAGCGAGAAATTGCAGAAGACACTAGGAAATGGAAAAACATCCCTTGTTCCTGGATTGGAAGAATCAATATTGTGAAAATGGCAATCTTACCAAAAGCAATCTATACATTTAATGCATTCCCCATCAAAATTCCAAAGGCATTCGTCATGGAAATAGAAAAAACAATCCAAAAATTCATTTGGAATCACAAAAAACCTTGAATATCTAAAATGATACTGAGCAACAAAAATAAGGCGGGAGGTATCACCATACCTGACTTTAACCTATTCTGCAGAGCCATAGTAACAAAATCAGCATGGTACTGGCACAAAAGCAGATATGTAGATCAATGGAACAGAATAGAGGACCCAGATAGCTATAACTACCTGATATTTGATAAAAATGCCAAAAATAATCATTGGAGAAAAGACAGTCTCTTCAGCAACTGATGCTGGGAAAACTGGATATGTATCTGTAGAAGGATGAAAAAAGATTCTTCTCTCTCTCCATGCACAAGAATTAAATCCAAATGGACTAAAGACCTTAACATCAGACCTGAAACTCTGAAACTGCTAGAGGAAAAAGTAGGGGAAACCCTTCAACATATTGGTCTTGGCAAAGACTTTCTGAATATAACCCCAATTGCTCAGGCAATAAAACCTCAGATTAACCACTGGGACCTATTGAAATTACAAAGATTTTGTACTGCAAAGGACACTTTGAATAAAGCAAAGAGGCAACCTACAGAATGGGAAAAAAAATCTTTGCCAGCTATATATATGATAGAGGATTAATATCTAGGATATACAAAAAACTCAAAAAGTTAAATAATAAGAAATCACAGAGTTAATTCCAGGTCAGCCTGGACCAGAGTGAGACCCTACCTCGAAAAACCAAAAAAAAAAAAAAAAAACAGACAAGCCAATTAAAAAATGGGCTATGGAATTCAATAGAGAGTTCTCAAGAGAAGAAATACGGATGGTGTATAAGCATCTAAAAAATTGTTCTACAACCCTAGTCATCAGGGAAATGCAGATTCAAACTACATTGAGATTCCATCTCACTCCTGTCAGATTGGCCACCATCATGAAAACAAATGATCATAAATGCTAGCGGAGATGTGGAAAAAGAGGAACTCTTCTACACTGTTGGTGGGAATGCAATCTGGTTCAGCCATTGTGGAAATCAGTGTGGAGGTTCCTAAGACAGCTAAAAATTGATCTACCATATGACCCAGCTATAGCACCCCTAGGCATATATTCTAAGGACTCATCCCATTTGCTTAGAAGTACATGCTCAACCATGTTTATTGCTGCTCAATTTATAATAGCTGGGAAATGGAACCAGCCTAAATGTCCCTCAACTGATGAGTGGATAATGAAGATGTGGCACATTTATACAATGGAGTTCTACTCAGCAGTAAAGAAAAATGAAGTTATGAAATTTGCAGGAACATGGATGGATCTGGAAAGTATTATACTAAGTGAGTTAACCCAGGCCCAGAAACTCAAGTGCCGCATGTTCTCCTTCATATGTGGATCCTTGCTACAGATGACTGGGCTTCTGTGTGAGAAGGAAAAACCTCAGTAGCAGAGACCGGTAAGTTAAGAAGGAGATATAAAGGGAAGAGGAAGGAAGGGAGGAGAGTACTTAATAGGTTGGTATTGTATATATGTAAGTAGAAGATAAACAAGTGGGCACACGCATCTGGAGTTAATTTGCAGTGGCTGAAGGCCCTGGCGCGCCCATTCTCTCTCTCTCTCTCTATCTGCCTCTTTCTCTCTCTGTCCCTCTCAAATAAATAAATTAAAAAGAAAAAGTAAGTTAGCAAAGAGGAAGGTTTGATTCCCCAGTACCTACATAAAGCCAGATGTAAAAAGTGGTGCGTGCATCTGGAGTTTGTTTGCCACAGCTAGAGACCCTGGTGCATCCATTCATTCTGATTCATTCTCTTTCTCTCTCCAAATGACAAATAAAATGTTTTTTTTTTTCTCTTTTAAGTGGCATAAGCAGACTGGAGAGATGGCTTAGCAGTTAAGGCACTTAACCTGCAAAACCTAAGGACCCAGGTTTGATTCTCCCACTCCCAAGTAAGCCAGATCGACATGGTGGTGCATGCATCTGGGGTTTGTTTGCAGTGGCTAGAGGCCCTACCACACCCATTTTATCTCTCTCTCAATCTCTCTCTCTCTCTCTCTCCTCTCTGTCTCTTATAAATAAATAGAAATAATAATAATAAAGTGGCATAAGCATCTGATGTTTATTTAGAGCAGCTAGAGTTCCTGGTGCACCCTTACACACAGATGTGCAAACAACAAAATTAATAATCAAGGGCTGGGGTGATTGCTCAGTGGCTAAAGACACTTACTTGCAAAGCTTGTCTGCCCAGGCTCAATTCCCCATGGAACATGACTGAACTAAAATCAAAGAGCCGATTAAAAATTTGGGATTGAATCTTTCTAATTTCATTTGTTAATCTCTTCTTTCTTTGGGGGAAATGCTGGTGGCAGGTAAATAGGGACCCTGCTGTCTAGTGATATTCCAGGCATTTTTAATATCCTACTTACTTGGCTGGCTGTGGTAACACACACCTTTAATCCTAGCACTTAGGAGGCTGAGGTAGGTAGATTGCCATGATTTTGAGGCTGACGTGGAGCTACAGAGTGAGTTCCAGGTCAGCCTAGGCTGGAGTAAGACACTTCCTTGAAAAATCCAAAAGCAAATATACATCTGCTACTAACTTGGTTTTGGTGATTGTTGGAGACTATGGCATGTCACCCAAACCTGCACAAGTGGGGGGCCTTAGGAGAAAGCCACTTCACGTTCGTGTTTTGGTGGTGGGGCAGATGTTACCAGAGGATAGTGTCTGATAAATTCTCTACCTAGTGGGAAAAGTTCACCTGCAGAAGAGACAAGCTCTAGTACAAATGGATAGCTAAAAACCTTAAATTAGCCAGCTATGTTGGTCTATAACCTAGTACTTGGACAGGCAGGAGGAGTGAGAGTTTAAAACTAGCTCAGCATACATGATGAGAGCATATCCAAAATAAAGGCAAAGACAAAGAAATAACCCACCCCAAACCTAAATTAAGAGAAAAACCTTGCAGTTCATCTGAGAGGTTGGATCTGTCATCTTGAAACCAGTCCTACCCTGAATGTACCAGGTACACAAGCCAATAAACCCTTTCAAGCTCACACAGTTCTATGTTGGGTTTCCATCACTTGTAACAGAAGCATGTAGACTGCCTTATGAGAAACCAGGAATATAAAGAGAGTATCCATTTCATCATCATAATATTTTAATTCTCAAATCTACTAACATTTTGATATTTATTTATTTGAAAGATAATGAAGACAGAGAGGAAGAGAGAAAAAGAGAAGATGGGACATGCATCAGTTTTTGCATCTGGCTTTATGTGGGTACTGGGAAATTGAACCCAAGCTGTCAGGCATTGCAAGCAAGTACCTTTAGCCATTGAGACATCTCCTTAGCCCTCAACTCTATTAGTATTTTTTTTGAGGTAGGGTTTCACTCTAGCCCAGGCTGACCTGGAATTCACTATGGAGTCTCAGGGTGGCCTCGAACTCACGGCAATCCTCCTACCTCTGCCTCCCTAGTGCTGGAATTAAAGGTGTGCACCCCTACGCCTGGCTCAAATCTATTAGTATTTTGACAACACATGTATGCTTCATTTAAATTACACTTCTATACTACTTCAGAGTGTAACAATGTATAAAGAAATTTGATTTTTCTTACATTGGTCCATAATCTGGCTTTTTTTCTTTTTTAACCTAAGCTGTCACTTCCATCTGTCATCAATAAATTGTGACACTTTAGTTCCTCTGCAGCTGGCAGCTGCCACAGAAAACAACTCTAAACTGTGACTTCTTGGGGGAATTTATTTGCTTAGGGGAGACTAAGCAAGGCCAATGTCAGCAGCTTTTTTCTCTACTTGGCTCAACTGCAAGGAAAATCCTGACACAGGAGGCACTCAATAATATTGAGCAAATCAAATGAAAACCCAGGAGAAACAAAATCACAATATTAAAAAAAAAATCAAGGATTTTATTATAGCACCTGTACATGAATTTAGGAAATTTATTCTCTTTGACAAATGTTTAGTGCCAGGAAAGAGTAGTTATGGTATCAGAGGCTGGATCATCATGTCTTTCAGCCTTAGGTGGGCACAGTGGGCACACCTGTACCTCACAGCTTGTGGGCTTGTCAGGTGGTGGGTGAGCTCAGAACACTTTGTCGCTACTTATCTCTGACCCAACTTTACCCTCTCAGCTGTCCAAGCAGATTATTATATTGTCTTGGCTCCTGGCCAAGGCTGGCTTAGGTATGTATTTCTGAAGCTTTGTGCCAGTGACAACCCTGCCTGAGTATGCTCAGCGATTGCTCTGTGGTATAGTCCCCACTGGGTATAAATTCCAGTGAAGAGAAGGCTCTGTGAGACCTAGTCATTCCAGCTGAAGGACTGGATTCTTTCCAGTCCTTATTGTGGTTCTCTATGTTTTTAACATTTTGGAAGACTGACTTCCAGAAAGAAAGCAATTAGGTTTTCCAAAAGTGTCTTGTTCTCCCACTCCCAAGGCAAATTCATGTAAAATACAAATATAAACATCTTTTAGCTACTTGATTCTAAAAAGTCTATACTTTTTTTTTTCTTTTTTTAAAAAAATATTTTATTATTTTTATTTATTTGAGAGAAAGAAAGACTCAGGGAGAGTGAGAGAGAATGAGTGCGCCAGGGCCTCCAGCCACTGAAAATGAACTCCAGATGCATGTGCCATCTTATGCATCTTAATGTGGGTCCTGGGGAATTGAACCTCAGTCCTTTGGCTTTGCAGGCAAGCACCTTAACCATGAAGCCTTCTCTCCAGCCCTGGCCTTGAACCCTTTATGAAGCTGAGGCTGCTTTTGAACTTTTTTAAAAAAAATTTTTATTAGCATTTTCCATGATTATAAAACAATCCTGTGTTAATTCCCTCCCTCCCCACCCTGCACTTTCTCCTTTGAAATTCCATTCTCCATCATATTACCTCCCATAACAATCATTGTACTTACATATATACAATATCAACCTATTAAGTACCCTCCTCCCTTCCTTTCTCTTCCCTTTATGTCTCCTTTATAATTTACTGGCCTTTGCTACTAAGTATTTTCATTCTCATGCATAAGCCCAGTCATCTGTAGCTAGGATCCACATATGAGAGAGAACATGTGGCATTTGGCTTTCTGGGCCTGGGTTACCTCACTTAGTATAATCCTTTCCAGGTCCATCCATTTTTCTGCAAATTTCATAACTTCATTTTTCTTTACTGCTGAGTAGAACTCCATTGTATAAATGTGCCACATCTTCATTATCCACTCATCAGTTGAGGGACATCTAGGCTGGTTCCATTTCCCAGCTATTATAAATTGAGCAGCAATAAACATGGTTGAGCACGTATAAAAAGTCTATACTTTAATAGACAAATCCTTTGGAAAGGCATAAAACTGAAACTTTTATGTAGACCAACTGTTTCTGGACATTCTTAGACCAGAAAAGAATTTATCTTTCTTTAGTGTGTTTCTCTCTTTCTCTTTCTCAATTTCGCGTGTGTGCGCGCGCACGTGTGTGTGTGTGTGTATGTGTGTTGCTTCTGAACAAAAGATAATCTTGTAGATCTGTTTTTGCAGACTGTACTGCTGTAGCCTTTTGAAGATAATTTCAATTCCCTTCTAGTGGTTGAGAACCAATCTGAGTCATATTGTATATTGTGGAAAGGTACAAGTTCCAAAGAGCCAAAATAGCATGTCAAAGCCATCAGGGCTGACATCTACCTGGGAGGTTTTGGCATTCCCTAAAGACAAGGTTTGTCATCATCTGTCTTTAAGCATCTGCCAACAAAAACAGAAAAGAATGCCACATTAGCCGGGCATGGTGGCGCATGACTTTAATCCCAGCACTGGGGAGGCAAAGGTAGGAGAATCATTGTGAGTTCAAGATCACCCTGAGACTAAATAGTGAATTCCAGGTCAGCCTGAGCTAGAGTGAGACTGTACCTCAAAAATAACAACAACATAAAAAGCCACATAAACTTGTGGTGGGTTATGCCTTTAATCCAGCAATCTAGAGGCTAAAGTCGGAGGATCATTGCTATAAAACAATCCAGAACACAAGATTCATTACAAAAATTAAAAGTGTATGAATACAAGCCAAACATGGTAGCACACATCTTTAATCCCAGCACTCAGGAGGGAGGATGAGATAGGAGGATCACCATGAGTTTGAGGCCAGCCTGGCTTACAGAGTGGCTTCCAGGTCATCCTAAACTAGAATGAGACCCTGTCTCAAAACAAAACAAAAAAGATTCCACATAACATTCAGGATGATGACAAAGAAAAGTTAAATATATTTTTAAATTTTTTTGCTTATTTTTATTTATTTATTTGAGAGGGACAAACAGAGAAAGAGGCAGACAGAGAGAGAGAGAGAGAGAGAGAATGGGCACTCCAGGGCCTCCAGCCATTGCAAATGAACTCCAGGCACGTGCGCCCCCTTGTGCATCTGGCTAACGTGGGTCCTGGGGAATCGAGCCTCGAACCGTGGTCCTCAGGCTTCACAGACAAGTGCTTAACCACTAAGCCATCTCTCCATCCCAAGTTAAATATTTTAAAGAGCAAAAATATTATATTAAGCCAGGTATAATGGCACACGTCTTTAATTCTAGCACTTGAGGGTGGAGATAGGAGGATTGCTGTGAGTTCAAGGCCAGCCTGGGACTACAGAGTGAGTTTCAAGTCAGCCTGGACTAGAGTGAGACCCTAATTTGAAAATTTACATATGTGTGTGTGTGTGTATATATATATATGTGTGTGTGTGTGATTTATTATATATATATATGTGTGTATATATATATGATTTAACTCTACTGTACTGTTTTGTATTTTTTTTTTAAATATTTTTTGTTCATTTTTTATTTATTTATTTGAGAGCAACAGACACAGGAAGAAAGACAGATAGAGGGAGAGAGAGAGAATGGGCGCGCCAGGGCTTCCAGCCACTGCAAACGAACTCCAGACGCGTGCGCCCCCTTGTGCATCTGGCTAACGTGGGACCTGGGGAACCGAGCCTTGAACCGGGGTCCTTAGGCTTCACAGGCAAGCGCTTAACCGCTAAGCCATCTCTCCAACCCCTGTTTTGTATTTTTGAGTCAGTGTCTCACTGTAGTTTGGCTGACCTATAACTCACTCAGTACCCCAGAATGGCCTTTAACACACCGTGATTCTTCTGCCTCAGCCTTTTCATGCACCAGCAGCGTGCCCGGCTTGTTGTGTTGTTTTGTAAGTGTGTGTGTAATGCACACATGGATATGAATGATGTTTGCATGTGAGTGCCACAGCATGTGTATGGAGGTCTGAGGACAACCTCAAGGTTTCTGTTCCCCCGCCCTGCTGGAGACAGGGTCTTCCTTATCATTATTTTGTTTTGCCTAAGCTTTGGGATTCTCCTGGCTTCACCTTCCACCACCATAGCTGCACTAGGATTAGAGTAACATGTGTCACTTTGCATCCTCTAGCTTTACATGGATACTGAGAAATCAAACTTGGGCTAGCAAGTCAGCTCTTGTTTCATTGAGACAGTGTCTCTTCAGGTATCCTAGGGTGACTTTTAATTCCATGTGTAGCAGATGGTGGCCTTGGACTGACTTTACTTGCAGAGCACTGACATGAGAAGCCTTTGCCAACATGCCTGACCCTCCTTCCCTCCCTCCCTCCCTCCTCTCTTTCTTTATCCCTTTCTTCCTTCTTTCCTTCCTTCCTTCTTTCTTTCTTTCTCTCTCCCCTCCCTCCCTCCCTCCTTCTGTCTCTTTCTTTCTTCCTGTTTTTTTTTTTTTTTTAAGGTGGGGTCTCACTCTAGTCCAGGCTGACCTGGAATTCACTATGTAGTCTCAGGGTGGCCTCTAATTCATGGTGATCCTCCTACCTCTGCCTCCCGACTGCTGGGATTAAAGGTGTGTGTCACCATACCTGGCTCCCTTTCTTCTTTTCTTCCCTCCATCCCTTCCTTCCTTCCTTCCTTCCTTTCTCTCTTTCTTCCTTTCTTTCTTTCAACAGGATCTCTCTAAGTAGCCCCTTGCTCTTGTCAAAGGTGAATGTCTCTGTCTCTATTCATGCCTAGCCTCTTTTGAAACATTGTCCTCTACCCTCTTTAAACTTTCTTACTCTTGTCCTTGTGTTCCACTGAGAAACATCCTTAATCTTCCAGCCTGGTTGAAAATTCTTTTTTATTTTTTCAAGGTAGGGTCTCACTCTAGCTCAGGCTGACCTGGAATTCACTATGTAGTCTCAGAGTGGCCTCAAACTCACAGCAATCCTCTTACCTCTGCCTCCCAAGTGCTGGGATTTAAGGCGTGTGCCACCATGCCCAGCTCCTGGCTGAAAAATTCTATTAGTAGGATGTAAACCTCAACTTTACACCATTATTAAAGCTCCAGAAACACTTATTCTCTGCTCTAGTTAGATTTTTTTTTTTTTCCTACCTCTGAGCTACACACCCCCGGACATTCCTTCCTCTTATCTTCTGGCAGCCTGACTCCCTTGACTCTGCTCTATCTCCTAACCACATGCTTGGACCACTTACTCAGCTGGTGGTTTTGGACATACCTCTCTGGAGACTGCTTGGTTTTGAGGTTTGGATCCACGCACATGTAAAAGAATCTCCGTTCTCCAGCCTGGCCCTCCTCCACGCCCAGAGCTGACCCAGGGCAAGTTCTACTTCTGCTCCAGTTCCTTGGGCAGGATGTGCTCATTGCCTGCCCACAGCAGCTGTCTTCATTAACTTGTTCAGGTTCTTTACAGAATGACTCAGAATTGCTTCTTGGCCTTTTGGCTAAGATCAAGAACAGAATGACTCAGATTTTGTGGTGTGTGTGTGTGTATGTGTGTGTGTAGACAGGGTCTCATTTTGTAGCTTTGGCTGGCCTAAACTCACTGTGTCACCTAGACTGACTCAAAATCATGGCCATTTTTCAGATCAGACTCTAGAGTTCATGGGTTGATTTCAAGTGTGAGTTACCATGTCCTACTCAGATCTTACTTTATCAAAAGAAAAAACAAATCCAAAATGACATAATAAATAGTATAGATGTATTTAAAGTAACTTTAAGATATTGTATTTATTTATTTATGAGGGAGAAGGAGAGAGAGGGAGAGAATGGGCATGCCAGGGCCTCCAGTCACTGCAAATGAACTCCAGATGCATGTGCCACTTTGTGCATCTGGCTTTATGTGGGTACTGGGGAACTGAACCCAGGTTCTTGGGCTTTGCAGGCAAGCAAATTAACCACTGAGCAATCTCTCTAGCCCCTTTAAAATAACTTTTATTTTGTAAAAACAAGAAGAGATTCCACTCTCTGCCCTGTGATCTCTTCTGTCTGGACACATTAAGCCTGCCTCTTTCTCTCAGCTCTGCTGAGGTGGAGAGTGTCCCTGCCCCTCAGCCTGAGTATTTTTCTGTTTTTCCTCCATCTGTGTCATGCGCTGGGGGGGGGGGGAGGGAAGGATTGTAACTTCTCACTTTGATTACATGATTCATCCTTGATCTCTGAATCTACCACAGGTCTACTTTCAAAGTCTGGATCTACTACGTAGGTATTTCCTTTAAACTCTGGGTCTGCTACATATGTACTTTCTCTAAACTCAGGGAAACCATGGGTGTGACTCTCTTCACTACCCATTTCTCATTCAAATTTCTTCTTCTCTGCTTTGGTGCTTTCCCTCTGTTATTCTTCCTTAAGTCATCGCCATTCATTCAATTCCTTAACTTCCTTCCATGTGGAGCCTCAGGGCGGATACTGTGCCTCTCAAGTGAATGCATGTTTCTTCTAAGCCACTCTACATGACTTCTAGATCCTGTTTTCCACGTGATTATGACTTTGCTCCAGCCTTTTCCTAGATTCCAATTGCCCTTAAATGAATCTCACAATTTATGATTTCTCTCTAAGTAAACTCAATTTTTCATAATTTTTTAAAAAGAGAGAGAGAAATGTTACTAATACAGATTCGGAACAAGATAGATTTTTTTTTCTTCTGGAAGGTAGGTAGCTAGGAACTGGCTCACAGAAAGATGGATGCCACCTTGCCCTCTCTGGCAGGACTAGAACACATGTCTGACTGAGTTTTATTCAAGATGGCTGCCCAGCTCAGCCGCACTTCTTTTTTCTTTTTCTTTTTTTCTAAGTAGGTTCTCACTCTAGTCCAGGGTGACCACAGACAAACCTCCGAAGCTCTGCTGCAAAGTAATTTTTCCTTATAAGTCAGTTATCTCTGGCAGTTGTTATCATGATGGGATACTGTCTTATACTGCATCATGTCTAGATTGACCTCTGAGTATTCTTTTTTTTTAAGATTTTTGTTTAAATTTATTAGAGACAGAGAGAGGGAGAAAGAGAGATAGGGAGAGAATGGGCATGCCAGGGCCTCCAGCCACTGCAAACAAACTTCAGACACATGCACCACCTTGTGCATCTGGCTTACATAGGTCCTGGGGAATCAAACTTGAGTCCTTTGGCTTCACAGGCAAACGCCTTAACCACCAAATCATCTCTCCAGCCCACTTCTTTTTTGTTACTTGTTTTTTGAGGTAGGGTCTCGATCTAGCCCAGGCCGACCTGAAATTCACTATGTAGTCTCAGGGTGGCCTCAAACTCATGACGATCCTCCCACCTCTGTCTCCTCAGTACAGAAATTAAAGGCACGTGCCACCTTGCCCTGCAGCCTTACTTTTTTTTTTTAAATTAATTATTTTTTTAATTTTATTAGCATTTTCCATGATTATAAAAAAAATCCCATGGTAATTCCCTCCCCCCCCCACACTTTCCCCTTTGAAATTCCATTCTCCATCATATTACCTCCCCATCACAATCATTGTACTCACATATATACAATATCAACCTATTAAGTACCTTCCTCCCTTCCTTTCTCTTCCCTTTATGTCTCCTTTTTAACTTATTGGCCTCTACTACTAAGTATTTTCATTTTCACACAGAAGCCCAATCATCTGTAGCTAGGATCCACATATGAGAGAGAACATGTGACGCTTGGCTTTCTGGGTCTGGGTTACCTCACTTAGTATAATCCTTTCCAGGTCCATCCATTTTTCTGCAAATTTCATAACTTCATTTTTCTTTACCGCTGAGTAGAACTCCATTGTATAAATGTGCCACATCTTCATTATCCACTCATCAGTTGAGGGACATTTAGGCTGGTTCCATTTCCCAGCTATTATAAATTGAGCAGCAATAAACATGGTTGAGCACGTACTTCCAAGAAAATGAGATGAGTCCTCTGGATATATGCCTAGGAGTGCTATAGCTGGGTCATATGGTAGATCAATCTTTAGCTGTTTTAGGAACCTCCACACTGATTTCCATAATGGCTGGACCAGATTGCATTCCCACCAGCAGTGTAGAAGTGTTCCTCTTTTTCCACATCCCCACCAACATTTATGATCATTTGTTTTCATGATGGTGGCCAATCTGACAGGAGTGAGATGGTATCTCAATGTAGTTTTAATCTGCATTTCCCTGATGGCTAGTGACATAGTACACTTTTTTAGATGCTTACATGCCATTCGTATTTCTTCCTTTGAGAATGCTCTATTTAGCTCCATAGCCCAGATTTTGATTGGCTTGTTTGATTCCTTATTATTTAACTTTTTGAGTTCTTTGTATATCCTAGATATTAAGCCTCCATCAGATATATAGCTCAGCCTTATTTCTTAATTGTCCTCTGCTAACAATGCTTAGGCTTGTTTTGGAAGAAAAAGGTTTCTTTTCTACTTGTGTGTGCTGCAGAGGACTCTGGCTGAAGGAACTGCCATTTTCCCAGGTGTAGTTGGGAGCACAGTGTGGAGGGCTGTAGTAGTTACCTTTTCATTGCTGGGACAAAACACCTGACAAGCAGCAGCTTATGGAGGAACAAGGCTTGTTTCTGTCTTACAGTTTCAGGGGAAGTTTCATTATGGAAGGGAAAGCAGATAGCCAGGGGTGGCATCTCCACAGCAACAGGCAGGAAGCAGGAGAGCAAGCTAGCTCTGAACACCCACTGGTATAGGCTGAAACGCGTCAAGGCCCATCCCTAGTGACATCTCCTCCAGCAATGCTCCACCTCCCCAAGGATCCATTAGGTGAGACTAAATGTGAGGCTTTCTCACAGACACGTGACAGTATGGGGGACATTTTACATTTAAACGAATACAAGGAAAAATATTAGCCAGATGTGGTGGCAAATGCCTTTAATTCCAGCACTCAGGAGGCAGAGGTAGGAAGATTGATATGAGTTTGAGGCCACTCTGAGACTACATAGTGAATTCTAGGTTAGTTTGTGCTATAGCAAGACCCTACCTTGAAAAACCAAAAACATTTTCTTTTATTTGTATTTGAGACAGAGAGAGGGGGAGAGAGAAAGAGAGCGAATGGGCACACCAGAGCCTCCAGACACTGCAAACAAACTCCAGACACATGTACCACCTTGTGCATCTGGCTTACATGGGTCCTGGGGAACAAATTGTTTTTTTAAATGAAAGGGCTGGAGAGATGGCTTGGTGGTTAAGGCACATGCCTGCAAAGTCAAAGGATCCAGGTTTGGTTCCCCAGAACCCACGTAAGCCAGATGCACAAGGTGGCACAGGTACCTGAAGTTTTTTTTTATAGTGGCTAGAGGCCCTGGTGCACTCGTTTTCTCTCTCTCTCTTTCTTTTTCAAATAAATAAAAATTAAAAACAATATTTAAACCACCACAAGGGCCCTCCCTGTGTTATGCATGTCACCATTTTGGAGACTGGAGTTTGGCAGGAAGACTAAGAGTCAATAACTAGGAAGGGAAAGAGACCAGGAGAGAGTCTTCCCTAAAGGATCATTCATGGATGACCTGAAAGCAACCCAATGGGGAAAGAAACCAGGTGGAGCTGGGGATGCGGTTCAAATGGAACAATGCTCACCTAACATGCAAGAAGCCTTGCATTCAATCCCAGCACCGCAGGCACCACACATGGAGGTGCATGCCTGTAATCCCTGCACTCTGCAGGAAGAAGCTGGAAGATTAGTAGTTCAAGGTCATCCTCAACCAATTATCTAGTTGGAGGACAGCCTGGGCTACATGAGATCCTGTCTTTAAACAATAATAAAACAAATGTTTTATATAGTGTGAGAGTGTCTCGCCAGGCCAGAGAGAAGATGAGCTACTTTCCAGTACAAAACTCTCTCACAGGCAGGGTGACCCCTCCCCCTAGTAATTATGGCCTCAGAACAGAAATATAATGGAAACATCATATACTATGTTACAAGTCAAGCCAACAATCATATAAAATATGTCCATCTAGCGGGGCGTAGTGGCGCACGCCTTTAATCCCAGCACTCGGGAGGCAGAGGTAGGAGGATCACCATGAGTTTGAGGCCACCCTGAGACTACATAGTGAATTCCAGGTAAGCCTGAGCCAGAGTGAGACCCTGCCTCAAAAAACAAAAAAACAAAAAAAAAAATATGTCCATCTAGGGACTGGTGAGATGGCTCAGTGGTTAAAGACACTTGCTTGCAAAGCCTGCCAACTTAGGTTGAATTCCCCAGCAACCCACATAAAGCTGGATGGGCATTTGTTTGTTAGGAGCAAGTTGTCCTGGCATACCCATATCCCTCTCTTTCTCACTCTCTGTGTTTCTTTTACACACACACACACACACACACACACACACGTGCGCGCGCGCGTGCGCATGCATGTGCACACGCGCAAATAAATAAATGTTTTTAAAGTCTGTCTTCCCACCTACCATAGACACGATTATGAACATCCCCCCAAAGCCTATGTCAAGTCTTGGTCTCCTACCTGTGCTGCTACTAGAAGACAGTGAACCCCTAGGAGGCCAGGCCTAGCCGAAGGAAGTTGGGTGGTTGGGGTGTGCCCCTGAAAGAAATACTGGGACCTTGGCCCCTCCTCTTTCTGTTTGCTTACTGGCTACGATGAGATGAGTTGCTTACTAAAAGTGTGAACTGAAACAAACCTTTCTGAAGTAGGATAGAAAGACAAGGAAGGGGCTGGGGAGATAGTTCAGTGGGCAAAGTGCTTGCCTTACAAGTATGAATACCAGTAACCACATAAGATGCCAGGTGTGGTGGCATGCCTTTAAACCCAATGCTGAGGAGGCAGAGACAGAAGGATTTCTGGAGCTCCCTGGCTAATGATTTTAGCTTAATTATTGAACTCTAGGCCAATGAAAGACCCTCTCTTTTTGTTGTTTATTTCTTACAAAGCCTAATGGCCCTGGTTCAATTTCCCAGTACCCATGTAAAGCCAGATGCATAAAGTGCATGTGTCTGAAGCCTGTTTGTAGCAGCAAGAGGCCATGGCTCGCTCACTCTCTCTCTCTGTCACTCTCTCCTTATAAATAAATTAAAATATTCTCTAAAAAATGAGTTGTGCTGGGCATGGTGGCAACTACCGTTAATCCCAGCACTCAGGAGACAGAGATAGGAGGATGGCTGTGAGTCCTAGACCAGCCTGAGACTACACCAAAATTCATGGTGGTGTCTGACATAGTCTGAACCTGTTCTTATAGATCTTGTAAAGTAGATGAGCCATTAGTAGAATTATTAGGAATACATACACAGCATTTAGCTCTGACATTGACACAGATGCCACTTTGAGTCTCCATGACCACATTAAAGCCCTGCTTCTCTGATTACCCCTATCATTTTTAAATATTTTATTTTTATTTACTTATTTATAAGAGAGAAAAAGAGAGGCAGGGGAGAGACAGAGAGAGAATGGGTGCACCAGGGTCTCCAGACACTGCAAAGGAACTTCAGATGCATGCACCCCCTTGTGCATCTGGCTTACATGGGTCCTGGAGAGTTGAACCAGGATCCTTTGGCTTTGCAGGCAAACACCTTAACTACTAAGCCATCTCTCCAGCCCTATTTTGTTTTTTAAAGATTTATTTATTTATTTGAAAGAGAGAAAGAGGCAGAGAGAGAGAGAGAGAGAGAGAGAGAGAGAGAGAGAGAGAGAATGGGTGTGTCAGGGCCTATAGCTATTGTAGGGCCTCTAGCCACTGCAAATGAGTTCCAGATGCATGTGCCACTTTGTACATCTGGCTTACACGTGCACTGGGGAATCGAACCTGGGGCCTTAGGCTTCACAGGCAAGAGCCTTAACCACTAAGCCATCTCTACACCCCCTAAAAATATTTTTTGAAAAAACAGATTCTTCTTTATAGGCCCAAGGACATTTTTCACATTTAATCAGTTTTAGTTTACTGTCAGGGACCTACTAACCCTAAACTGCCTCATGTCCCACTCTGTAGAGGGTGGGTAGAGATTTAGGGCATTGGCTAATCCAGCTTCTTCAAGCTGAGTGAGGCTGAAGGGTATAGCAAGTAGGGTACTGCTCTAGTGGATCTTTCTAAGGAACTCTGAAGGAACATTTATGGTTTTAACTATATAGTGCAGTAAGAAAATGGTTCCTGGATAAAGACACAGGGGAGAAAGAATAAAAGCAAGAGGAGTCAAAGAGAAGTAGGCAGTGACCAAATTGAGATTTAGAGGGGTTTTAGGGTTTCCATTTTTGTAGACTTTCAGGCCTTGGAGGGTGATTGAGGATGCAGGCAGATGGTGTTAGATTGTCACAGGACCATCTGAGTGGAGGCTGACTAAATGAGAGGATTTAAAGCAACAGCTAGCTACAAAAGATATAAAACTTAACAGAATTACTCTTATCAGAAATGATAAACATGGGCTGGAGAGATGACTTAGCAGGTAAGGCACTTGCCTGCAAAGCAAAAGGATTCAGGTTTGATTCCCTAGGGCTCACATAAGCCACATGCACAAGGTGATGCATGTGTCTGGAGTTCGTTTGCAGTAGCTGAAGGCCCTGGTGCACCTATTCTGTTTCTGCCTCCCTCTCTCTCTGAAAGGAAGGAAGGAAGGAAGGAAGGAGGGAGGGAGGGAGGGAGGGAGGGAGGGAGGGAAGGAAGGAAGGAAGGAAGGAAGGAAGGAAGGAAGGAAGGAAGGAAGGAAGGAAGGAAGGAAGGGAAGGAAAGAAAAAAATACATAATTTTCTTTCACCATGATCATCCAGAAATCCATTTCTAGTGCTATTCACCAAAATTCATGGTGGTGTCTGACATGATCTGAAATTGTTCTTATAGATCTTAAAACTTTAAATGACACAGCCTAAGTGTTGCAGTCCGGTTCGCATTGCTGTTAGAAATCACCCAACCAAGAGCAGCTTCTGGGAAAAAGAGATTTATTTTGGCTTACAGGCTCGAGGGGAAGCTCCATGATGGCAGGGAAAAACGATGGCATGAGCAGAGGGTGGACATCACCCCCTGGCCAACATAAGGTGGACTACAGCAACAGGAGGGTGTGCCAAACACTGGCATGGGGAAACTGGCTATAAAGCCCATAAGCCTGCCCCCAACAATACACTCCCTCCAGGAGGCGTTAATTCCCAAATCTCCATCAGCTGGGAACCTAGCATTCAGAACACCTAAGTTTATGGGGGACACATCTGAATCAAACCACCACACTAAGGAATGTCTTGTTTTAATTCCAAAGGTGAAATAATGATAGGGGACTGGAAAGAAGGCTTAGTGGTTAAGGCATTTGCCTGAGAAGCCTAAGGACCCAGGTTCAATTCCCTAGAACTGAAGTAAGCCAGATGCACATGGTGGTTTATACCATGGTGGTGGTGGTGGGGGGGATAGAATTTGAGCTGGGTGGTAGAAGGAAGCAAAGAGATGCCAGAGAGAAATCCAACTTCAAGACTGGTATCTAGACAGCACTGTGTTTGTTCAAGGTAGACAGAGTCTCAATGTAACTCATGGAGAGAGGAGCAAGAACAGATTTCAGCAAATTTAGCTTGGGTGGGCTCACCTGAGATCTCAGGCCTGTAGAGCCCAACTTGGTCCTTCATCTAAGTTAGCAAAGAATTGAAAATGCAGACTCAGAGAAGGTTTATTTTTTATTAAAAATTTTTTTGTTCATTTTTACTTATTTATTTGATAGCAACAGACAGAGAGAGGAAGAGGCAGATAGAGACAGAGAGAATGGGCACGCTAGGGCTTCCAGCCACCGCAAATGAACTCCAGACATGTGTGCCCCCTTGTTCATCTGGCTAACGTGGGTTCTGGGGAATCAAGCCTTGAACTGGGGTCCTTAGGCTTCACAGGCAAGTGCTTAACTGCTAAGCCATCTCTCCAGCCCAAGAAGGTTTATTTTTAAAGAGAGTTAGGATCCTGAGGGTGGGGTAGCAGAGAAGCCTGAGCCAAAAATAGTTCTTGCCCTTCTCAGCCCAGCTGGGGAGATGGAGAAAATTTCCTTCACATCTCTGGAGAAGAAGTCTCTAGAGAAGCCACACATGCATGCACACACACATACACACACACAAACAGAAAACAAAGCAGGAGAATATAAGCCATAAGACCTCCCTCATATAAAAGATGAGAAAGGCCAAGCATGGTGGTTCACACCTTTAGTCCCAGTACTAGGGACTAGTCCCAGCACTAGGGAGGCAAAGGTAGGAGGATCACTGTGAGTTTGAGGCCACCCTGAGACTACACATTCAATTAATTCCAGGTCAGCCTGTACTAGAGTGAAACCCTACCTTGAAAACAAACAAACAAACAAACAAACAAAAAGATAATGAAGGACTCAGAGATTAAAAAGAGGTTGCACATGTAGTGAAACAGGAAAGTACCAGACAGAAAGACCTAAAGAGACTTACATGTGTGGATCAAAAGGAGGAAGCCAAGACAGGATTTACGCACATGGTATACTCCTTCACATGGATCCAGTATCCAGTTAAGATGAGCCTCATCATCAGACTCAGGTGTACAGTATGGGAGAGAACTGACAGGTTGGTGGACTCAAGAGGCTGACTGCTCAGGGGTCCGCCCACAGATGTGATAAACCCTGGGAACTTGAGAAGCAGGAAGCTGGGCAGTCTTGCTTGGGGCCCTTTTTGAATGAGACTGGGTCAGGCACAGGCTCTCATACTTCTAGGGAAAGCAAGGTGGCATCTCCTTGTGCCTCTATCCCTGGATGACTGCCTATTTAAAACAAAAGTTATCTTGTTCCTAGTCTCCTTCATAGTAATTTAAGAAAAAAAATATCCACTTAAAATTGTTAGATTTGAACTGGGTGTGGTAACTCACATATGTAAATCCTAGCACAGAGGAGGATCTTGTTGAATTGTAGGTCAGCCTAGGCTACAGAATGAATTCCAGGTCTCAAAATAAAATAAAATAAGCCTGATAGATTTTAAGAAAGCTTCCTCGGCCTGGAGAGATGGCTTAGGGGTTAAGTGGTTGCCTGTGAAGCCTAAGGACCCTGGTTCAAGGCTTGATTCCCCAGGACCCACGTTAGCCAGATGCAAAAGAGGGCACACGCGTCTGGAGTTCATTTGCAGTGGCTAGAAGCCCTAGCGTGCCCATTCTCTCTCTCTCTCTATTTGCCTCTTTCTCTTTTTGTGTGTCACTCTCAAATAAATAAATAAATAAATAAATAAAAATGAACAAAAAAATTAAGAAGAAAAAAGAAAGAAAGCTGTCTGTCTCTCTCCACACAAGTGACAGGCTCCATCAAATGTGCCTGGAACTGTGAATCTTCACTGTTAAGCCTTCCTGTTCCAGGGCTTGAAAAAGGAATGTGGACATCCCTCCCAGCCACCACCTGTGGCCCTGAGTGGGCAAGTGGCACTCCAAACCTCACTTTCCCAAAGGGATTTCTGCCAGTGTTCCAGCAAACCCTAATAAGTGGCCATGCGACCCAAATCTAGAAAAGGAATGCTCCCAATCCTATAGGCCTGAGTCACTGTCCTCTTCACAGCCCCTTCCTTGCCATGCATGCATCCCACTCCCAGACGTCTTACATTGGCCTTAAGCTCTCTATGTGATGGAGGAAGACTTTGAACTTCTAATCCTCCTCCCTTCAACTCACAAGTGCTGGGATTATAGACCTGCCCCCACTTTATGGGATGTTGAGGAGTGAGCCTGAGCTTCATCAAACCCAGGCAACCCACAATATTTCTAGCTCCTGGTAAATATATAGCAGAATATGCTTAAGGGAAATTAAATATGTACAAAACTCTAGATGCTATATATGTATCTTTTTAAGTGTACTCTGTAGGGGCTGGAGAGGTAGCTTAGTGGTTAAAGGTGCTTGCAAAGCTCAATGGCCTGGTTTCAATCCCCTAGTATCCACATCAAGCCAAATAGTTTGATAAGAAAAAATATTACTGATCATAGCCAAATGCACAGTGATACATGTGTCTGGGGCTCATTTGCAGTGGCAAGAGGCCCTGGCATACACATAGTCCCTATCTATCATCTATCTATCTATCTCTGCTTACAAATTTAAAAAAAGAAAATATTTTTAAAATAAATAAAATACAGTATGTCACTGTGTGTGATCTTATGATATTTAATGTTTTGGTTTTCATCTATGGTGCCTGGATCAAAACTCCCTCCTTAAGACAGTTTATAAAAAGCAGACGTCCACTGGGTGTGGTGGTGCATGCTTTTAACCCCAACACTTGGGAGGCAGAGGTAAGAGGATTGCCTTGAGTTCAAGGCCACCCTGTGACTACATAGTGAATTCCAGGTCAGCCTAGACTAGAGTGAAACCCTACCTCAAAAAACAAAACAACAAAAAAAAGCAGAAGTCCTTAAGGAAAGACAGGCAGCTGCTCATTGTGCCACCTCTACCCAATTCACAGAGGTTCAGTAAAACATTCAGAGGAAGCAGCAACCTGAGTAGGTTCCCAGTGCTAGCCTAACAACCACCTTCAGGAACATAGCAACAAACACTGTGGTGAACGGAAACACATAACAGAAATACAGAGGCTACAGAGAACTCAACACGAATCCCTCACACACCAGCCAAGACTCAGGGACTGCTATGGAAGAGGGGAAGGGAAGATTGTAAGAGCCACAGGGTGGGTAGAAATATCTTGAAGCACAGCCACCCACCTCAGACAGAGACCCTAATCACACCATAGTGAACACCAATAACCTGACTGAGGAGGGCCTGCAGGGAGATGGTATGAGGATATAAGACTGCAACCTATGTAAACAAATTAATTAACTAATTAATTAATTAAAACAAAAGCAGAAATCTTTCTTCAAGGTAAGTCATAGAAATGCCAACCTTACTTGCCTTTAAAAAAATATTTTTGGGGCGGTGGAGATGGCTTAGCTATTAAGGCACTTTCCTGAAAAGCCAAAGGACCTAGGTTCGATTCCCCAGGACCCACATAAGCCAGATGCACAAAGTGGAACATATGTCTGGCATTCATTTGCAGTAGCTGGAGGCCTTGGAGCTCCCATTCTTTCTTTCTCTCGCTCTCTCTCAAATACATAAAATTAAAATTAAATTTTTTAAAAATATTTTTTGGGGCCAGAGAGATGTCTTAGTAGGCCTGCAAAGCCTAAGGACCCTGGTTTGATTCCCCAGGACCCACGTAAGCCAGATGTACAAGGTAGCCCATGGGTCTGGAGTTCGTTGGCAGTGGTTGGAGGCCCTGGCATGCCCATTCTCTTTCTCTCTCTCTATCAAACAAATAAATAAAAATTAAAAAAAATTGCCAGGCATGGTAGCACACACCTTTGATCCCAGCACTTGGCAGGCAGAGGTAAGAGGATCACTGTGCTACTACCTTGAAAACACACACACAATTAAAAAAGAAAGAAAGAAAGAAATATACCCGCAGAACCATAAAATTAAGGCCATAAAGAAAAATGAGACAGGTGTGGTTGTGCATGCCTTTAATTCTAGCACTTGGGAGGCAGAGATAGGAGGATTGCCATGTATCTAAGTCCACCCTGAGACTACCAGGTCAGCCTGGGCTAGAGCGAGACCCTGCCAAAAAAGAAAAAGAAAAAAGAAAGAAAGAAAGAAAAAGAAAACTAACCAAGACTGTGGAGATTGCTCACTGGGTACAGTGTTTGCCATGCAAGCATGAGAAATTTCAGCCCCACCACCCATTTCAAAGTCAGCCTGGCTGTGTGTGCCTGTAATGAAGCATAGATGGAAGTTTCATTGAAAATATTAAGAAATGTCAGGCTGGGGTGATGTCTTAGAGGTTAAGGCTCTTGCCTGCAAAGCTAAAGGACCTACGTTCGATTCCCCAGGACCCCACGTAAGCCAGCTGCACAAAGTGGTGCATGTGTCTGGAGTTAATTTTCAGAGGCTGGAGGCCCTGGCATGCCCATTCTCTCTCTCTCTCTCCCTCTCTCTCAAATAAATAAATAAAATATATTAAAAAATGTGCTTTAAGGTTAAAGTTGCTTGCTTGCAAAGCCTGACAGCCCAGATTCAACTCCCCAGTACCCATATAAAGTCAGATGCACAAAGTAGCTTGTATGTATGGAGTTTGTTTACAGCAGCAGGGTGCCCTGGTGCACTCATATTCTCTGTCTCTCTCTCTCTCTCTCTCTCTCAAGTAAATAACTATTTTTTTAAAAAAGAAATGTGTGTCCCGGCTTGGGAGCACCATGCATGCCTTTAATCTCAGCACTCAGGAGGCAGAGGGGGGAGGATTGCTGTGAGTTTGAGGCCAGCCTGAGACTACATAGTGAATTCCAGGTCAGCCTGAGCTAGAGTGAAACCCTACCTTAGAAAAATGAAAGAAAGAGAGAAAGAGAGAGGGAGGGAGGGAAGGAGGTAGGAAAGTAGGAAGGAATGAAGGAGAAAGAAAGAAGAAAGAAAGAGGAAGGAAAGAAGGAAGGTGCAAGAGCATGAATGTGGACTTCTTTTGTTGTTTTGTTTCTTTTTTGAGGTAGGGTCTCACTCTAGCCCAGGCTGACCTGGAATTCACTATGTAGTCTCAGGGTGGCCTTGAACTCATGGCAATCCTCCTACCTCTGCCTCCTGAGTGCTGAGATTAAAGGTGTGCACCATAATGCCCAGCCTGAATATGGGTTTCTTTAAGAGAGTCATTCAGGGGCTGGAGAGATGGCTTAGTGGTGAAGGTGTATGCCTGCTAAGCCTAAGGACCCAGGTTCGATTCTCCAGGTTCCATGTAAGCCAGATACAAAGCGGCACATGTGTCTGGAGTTAGTTTGCAGCGGCTGGAGGCCCTGATGTGTCCGTTCTCACTCTTTCTCTCTCCCTCTCTCTGTCTCAAATAAATAAATAAAATGTTTAGGAAAAAAAGAGTCATTCAGAAAAAAATTAAGGCATATCCAAGTGTGTATGCTGGCCCCAAAGGAGAGTCACACTTGATTTACTTAGCATTAGCTACATATGCCATTTTAGTTGCTCTCAAGTTCTATCTCAAAAGGTGTTATGAAGCCTTTTTTTTTTAAGCTAGGTTTGGCGGCTCACTCCTTTAGTTCTTCCACCCCTGAAAAAGAGGAACCTTTTGTTTTGCAGGTGTCAGGAAGAGGGGTGGCTGAAGCAGGATCTCAAGTTAGCCCAGGCTGACCTAGAACTCACTCTGCAGCCCAGGCTAGCCTCAAACTCACAGCAATCTATCTCCTACTGCAGTAACTGCATCTGTCACCACACCTGACTTCTTTTCTCTCTGAGGTAAGTTGAATGTGATAGTTTGAATGTATGGTCCCAGAGACTCAGGTATTTTATTAAAACTGAGCTTGCAACTTGAGCTCATAGCAGACAGATCCATGTTATAGGGGTCGTGTCACTGGGGGAAGATTTGAGTCCAGCTCTAAGGTGTGTGGAGAGGAGTTTGGAGCTCTGGTTGTTTGTGCTGTTGGTGTTTGCTTCTCTCTCTGCTGAGATATGTGCTGCAATGAGCTGGCTTATTCCACCATTGATGGTATTCCCCTGGAATTTGTAAGCCTGAAGTAAACCATCTCTTCCCAGAAACTGCTTTTGGTCACTTGTTTGTCCAGCAACATGAAGCTGACTCTAGCACTTTCCTTTTGATAAGTAAGATAGTGGCTCCAGAAGGACGTTGGATGGGGTTACAACCTGACAAGGTAAAACTAGAAGCCACTATGTTGAACAAGGGATTTAGAACATTGTCTTTTTCCTATAAATGGAGTTTTGGGTAAGATTCCTAGAAAGTTCTGCGTTTATAGGTGGGAAGGGCTTCAAGTTGTGGTTAATTGTGTTGGAATTCTTGCTTTATTGTGCTGCTGGCGAGAGATTCCACTCTGATTCCAGAGGAAAGGTCTCTTTTCCTTTCTCATGCCCTTGTAATTTTCCGTATTTCTAGCCTGCCTCAGTTAGTTTTCTACTCTTTCTTTTTTTTCTGTTTGTATGTGTGTGTGTGAAGTACATGTGTGTTCATGTAGTACGTACATGTTTGTGAACATGTGTATTGGCATTTGGAGAGCAGAAGTTGACACTGAGTGTCTTCTTCAGTTGCTCTCACCTCACAGGTGGATCAGGAAGAGATCAGTGCACCTGAGGTGAGAGAGCTGATTGGAAAGTGTTGGGGCAGACACTGAATTTCAGGAGATGGCAGGGTTATGTGATATAAACATCCACTTGTGTTCCAGGCGGCAAACAGAAATCAGTTTAAGATTTATTTTATAAGCCTTTTCCTAAATACCTGCCTAATAATCATCCAGCTGGTTCCCTTTCAAAAACAGGAGAGATGCCGGGTATGGTGGCACATACCTTTAATCCCAGCACTTGGGAGGCAGAGGTAGAAGGATCACCATGAGTTCAAGGCCACCCTGAGACTACATAGTGAATTCCAGGTCAGCCTGGACCAGAGTGAGACCCTACCTCGAAAAACCAAGGGCGAAACAAAAATAACAGGAGTGGCTGGACAGATGGCTTATCAGTTAAGGCATTTGCCTGTGAAGCCTAAGGATCCAGGTTCAATTCCCCAGTACACATGTAAGCCAGTCGTACAAAGTGGCACATGTGTCTAGAGCTCACTTACAGTGGCTAGAGGCCTTGGCATGCCATTCTCTCTCTCTCTCTTTCTCTTTGTCTTTCTCTCTCTAAATAAGTAAATAAAATATTAAAACAAAACAAACAAGAGAGACTACTTGGGAAGAAGGGATTCAGTGGAAGGAGAGTTGAAAGGGAGGGTGGTGAAAGGGGATTATGATTATGGTATATTGTCTATGTTTATGGAAATTGTCAATAAATAATTAAATAAAACCCAGAAGGCCACTGACTCAGTGCCAGCTTTGTGTGACCATTGTGCTTCCAGGATCCTAACTCCTGTGTAATTGCCTACCAAGAGCTGAGATAAGGCTCTGGCTCTCTCAAGGACACCTCAAATTTCCACATCACTGTTCTAATTGTTTTCGTAGTTAAAAATCTTGTATGTGGGCTGGAGAGATGGCTTAGCGGTTAAATGCTTGCCTGTGAAGCCTAAGGACCCCGGTTCGAGGCTCGGTTCCCCAGGTCCCATGTTAGCCAGATGCACAAGGGGGCGCACGCGTCTGGAGTTCGTTTGCAGAGGCTGGAAGCCCTGGCACGCCCATTCTCCTCTCCCTCTATCTGTCTTTCTCTCTGTGTCTGTCGCTCTCAAATAAATAAATTTAAAAAAAATTTAAAAAAAATCTTGTATGTGGGCGGGAGAGATGGCTTAACAGTTAAGCACTTGCCTGTGAAGCCTAAGGACCTCGGTTCCAGGCTCAATTCCCCAGGACCCACGTTAGCCAGATGCACAAGGGGGCGCACGTGTCTGGAGTTCCTTTGCAGTGGCTGGAAGCCCTGGCGCGCCCATTCTCTCTCTCTCTCTCTCTCCCTCCCTCCTTCTCTCTGTCTGTCGCTCTCAAATAAATAAAATAAAATAAATAATTTTTTAAAAATCTTGTATGTGAAATTCCATTGGACCTTGTCCCACTTCAACACCAGAAAAAGTTATTTTCAGGGCATGGTATGTAGAAGTTTGTGTAGAGAAAGAATGTGTACAGTCCTCTCTTTGACTTCCCAGACAAACTCCTGTGCAGGAGAGCCATTGAGCTAACTCTTCCCATGAAGGTAAAGAGTCACTTTTTTTTGTTTGTTTTTTTGAGGTAGGGTCTCGCTCTAGGCCAGGCTAACCTGGAATTCACTATGTAGTCTCAGGGTGGCCTTGAATTCACAGCTATTCTCCTACCTCTGCCTCCTGAGTGCTGGGATTAAAGGCCTGTGCTATCATGCCTGGCTCTGAGTCACTTTTGCAAGCACATTATTTTATTACTAAAGAGTTTATTTTCCCTGTAATACTGCAGGGGAGGAAAGGAAAGTTCCTGTTAGGTTTTCTGGTCCCTATCAATCCACAGATTATCAGGGCTGTAGCTACACCTTAGTGGCACAATACTTACCTAACATTCTTGATGTCCTAGTTTCAATTACCCACAGTCATACAATAGGCAAAAAACAAGGAAGATAGACCTGGAGTGGTGGCTTGGTGGTTAAAAGTATTTGCTTGCAAAGCCAAAGAACCCAGGTTTGATTCCCCAGTACTCACATAAAGTTGTTCTGGTCTTCTCAAAGAACCCTGACTAATACATACATGTACAAAGTGGCACATGCATATTGACTTCCTTTGCACTGGCAAGAGACCCTGGGGCATCGATACACACTCTCCTTATCTCAAATTAATTAACAACTGACTAAAAAGCAAGCAAGCAAGAAAGAAAGAAAGAAAGAAAAGGAAGAGCAAGAGGGCATAAGAGTGGTGGCTCACACCTATAATCCCAGTGTTTGGTATTTGCGAGGCTGAGGTAGGGTGATCACCTTGAATTTGAGGCCAGGAGTCACTCAGAGAGTAAAACCCTGCATTTAAAAAGAAGAAGAGGGCTGGAGAGATGACTTAGCAGTTAAGGTACTTATCTGTGAAGCCTAAGGACCCAGGTTTGATTCCCCAGTATCCACATAAACCAGATGCACAAGGCAGCACATGCATCTAGAGTTCCTTTGCAATGGCCAGAGGCGCTGGTGCACCCATTATCTTTCTGTGTATCTGTTTATTTCTATCTCTAAATAAATAAGTAAATATAAAAAGATGAGGGGCAGGGGGTGCTGGCACATACTTTTAATCCCAGCACTGAGGAGGCAGAAGCAGGAAGATCAACATGAGTTCAAGGCCATCCTGACACTACATAGTGAATTCCAGGTCAGCCTGGGCCAGAGTGAGACCCTACCTCAAAAAAACGAAGAAGAAGGAGAGGAAGAACAAGAAGGAGATGGAGAAGAAGGGCTAGTGAGATGGCTTAGTGGTAAGGAACTTGCCTGCGAAGTCTAAGGACCTAGGTTTAACTTTCCAGAACCCACATAAGTCAGATGAACATGTTGGCATATGCATCTAGAATTCATTTGCAGTAGCCAGAGGCTCTGGCATGCCCATTCTCTCTCTCATAAATAAATAAAATCTTTAAAAAAAAAAGCTGGGTGTGGTGGCACACGCCTTTAGTCCCAGCACTCGGGAGGCAGAGGTAGGATCACCATGAGTTGGAGGCCACCCTGAGACTACAGAGTGAATTCCAGGTCATCCTGGGTTAGAGTGAGACCCTACCTCAAAAAAACAAATAAATAAAGAATAAAGCAAAAAGGAGGCGGAGGGCTGAAGAGATGGCTCAGCTGTTAAAGGCACTTGTTTACAAAGCCTGATGGCCAGGGTTTGATTCCCTAGTACCAACAAACAGCCAGATGCACTAAGTGGTGCTCATATCTGGAGTTTGTTCTGGTCTGTCCATTCTATCTCCTAGAAAAGAAATATTTTCTATAAAGAAAAAAGAGACAAAAGCATGCTTCTTTATATATATATGTTGTTTGTTTGTTTGTTTTGTTTTTCGAGGTAGGGTCTCACTCTAGCCCAGGCTCACCTGGAATTCACTAGGAGTCTCAGGGTGGCCTCAAACTCATGGTGATCCTCCTATCTCTGCCTCCCAAGTGCTGGGGTTAAAGGCATGCACCACCACACCTGGCAATTTTTATTTATATATTTAACAGAGAAAGAGGGAGAGAGAGAGAGAATGGGCGTTCCAGAGCTTCCAGGCACTGCAAACAAACTCTACATGCATGCGCCCCTTGTGCATCTAGCTAACGTGGGTCCTCCTGGGGGATCGAACTTGGGTCCTTTGGCTTTGCAGGCAAATGCCTTAACCACTAAGCCATCCCTCCTTTTTGATGTTATTGATGTTTGCTATGGGTCTCACTCTTACTCAGGCTGACCCTGAACTTACTCTGGCCTCAAACTCACAGCAATCTACTCACTCTTTCCTCCCAAGTGCTGGGATTAAAGGCATGCACCACCATGCCCAGTTGCTATGTTTTAAGTATATTCCTCACTCCACCAAATTTACATGTTGAAATATTAAATCTTTAGTGCAACAGTGTTGGCTTTATTAGGAGTCCAGCCCTTTTTCTCTCTTCCTTCTATATGCACCTGCTTGCCCTCTACTTTCTGTTATGAGTTGGGCAGCACAAAATCCTTGCCAGATGCTAGTGTCTTGCTCTTGGACTTGCCATACTCCAGATTCATGAGCTAAAATAAACATTTTCCATTCTCAGCTATTCTATTATCATAAAAGAAAATGGACTAAGATAATGTTGGGCAACCCTGTGATGTGTGAGGGGCCTCACAGAAAAGAAGTAGAAATTCAAAAGTATGATTAGAGATTGGAATTTTGTCAGTTAAAAAAAGGAGGGCTGGAGAGATAGCTCAGTGATTAAAGTTCTTTCCTGCAAAACCCAACAACCCTGATTTGATTCCACAGTACCCATGTAAAGCTAGATGCACAAAGTGGTGCATGTGTCTGGAGTTCATTTGCAGTGACTAGAAGCCCTTTCATGCCCATTCTCTCTCTCTCTCTCTCTCTCTCTCTCTCTCTCTCTCTCTCTCTCATCTCTCTCTGTCCTTGAAAATACATTTTAAAAAAATTATGGAGAAGTAAATAGTCTCCTTAAGCAGCAGGAAAAAGTGGAACTGGTGCCAATGCATACAGGCTGCAGTGGATATGTAGAGTCCTGTCTCTCCAGTTGCTGAGCTGCTCTACCATCTCATAGACGCTAGAAGGAGTTAACAGGTGCCTATGGCTTTGTGTGGGGCAGGCAGCATAATTAAACCCCTAGTCTCTTCTGAAGTTCAGATGAAACCAATCATTTTGGTTTTGTTTAACATTCAGGGGGTGTTTTCAATTAAACTGAAATTGAAATGTCAGTAACCACCTCTAGTTTCTTCTTTAGAATCTCTATCACAAAAATAAATAATATGGTTTTTCCTTCTTTTCTTTTTTTGGGGGGTTGGTGGGATCTCAAGGTAGGGTCTTGCTCTAGCCCAAGCTGACCTGGAATTCACTATGTAGTCTCAGGGTGGACTCACACTCATAGCAATTCTCCTACCTCTGCCTCCCAAGTGCTGGGATTAAAGGCATGCACTGCCACAACTGGCTTTTTTGTTGTTGTTAAAGGCGTATCTTACTTTTGTCCAGGCTGACCTGGAACTCGCTCTGTATCCCAGGTTGATTTCTAAATCATGTTGATCCTCTTACCTCAGCCTCCCAAGTGCTGAGATCAAAGGTATGAGCCACCACACCCTGCTTCTGATGAACTTTTTCTTTTCTTTTTTTCTTTTTGGTTTTTCATGGTAGGGTCTCACTAATCTAACCCAGGCTGAACTGGAATTTACTATGTAGTTTCAGGGTAGCCTCCCTCAAACTCACAATGATCCTCCTACCTCTGCCCCCTAGGTGCTGAGATTAAAGGCATGTGCCCCCATGCCCAGCTCTGATGAATTTTTTTAAGAATTGAATTTTTAAAAAAGGGTCCAAAATGTATCATTAGTATGGCTATTAATTGGTTTCTAGTATTGTGTGTATGTATGGACACATTTAAAATTATACTCTATACAATCTCTATATAAATAGAAAACTATAATTAACAATGCCTGTATTATGGACATATAAATACAGCTGCTGGCTAGGTGTGGTGGTACACACCTGTAATCCCAACATCTGAGAGGTGGAGGCAGGAGATTCAGAAGTTTAAGGCCAGCCTCAGCAATGTAATGAGTTTCCAGCCAACCTGGGCTTCAAGAGACTGTCTCAAAACAACAACAGATGTATCTATATCTGTTAGAGTCACTATTTCAATAGCATGTCCCACTTGTTTGACACTCCACTTATTAGTTTCCCACAAATCTCATCCATCTACTTCTGATAGCTATAGGCTATGTTGAACATGATTGATCTATGTAAGACCTGAAGCAGAAAGACTGGAATCTAGAAGGCCAGAGCAACTCTGCCTGCCTGCAGTGATGCCAGAGTCTAACACTGTATCAGTAGGAACAGGATTGTTCCAGTGCCTGGACAACACCATTTCTGGTATTGACAGAAGCTCTCAGATGTAGGTCAGATGTGTAGATTAGCTACCTGCTTAGTAAATTATTATTATTATTATTATTATTATTATCATCATCATCATCATCATCATTATTTGTTTTTCGAGGTAGGGTCTCACTGTGGCTCAGGCTGACCTGGAATTCACTATGTAGTCTCAGGGTAGCTTCGAACTCACGGTGATCCTCCTACCTCTGCCTCCCGAGTGCTGGGATTAAAGGCGTGCGCCACTACACCCGGCTTAGTAAATTATTTTTATTCCTAGAGAGCATTCCTAGAGAAGTAAACATTTCTCAGGGCTCGGAAGATAGGTCAGCTGTTTAAGGTACTTGCAAAGCCTGTTGGCCTGGGATCAATTACCCAGCATCCATGTAAGGCTAAATGCAAAAAGTAGCACATATGTCTAGCTATAATAGACAAAAGAGGATAATATGATAGGAACAAATTACAGTATGTTCATATATTAAAATTTTCAATTAGGGCTGGAGAGATGGCTTAGTGGTTAAGCACTTGCTTGTGAAGTCTAAGGACCCTGGTTCAAGGCTCGATTCTCCAGTACCCACATAAGCCAGATGCAAAAGATGGCACATGCATCTGGAGTTCGTTTGCAGTGACTGGAGGCCCTGGTGTGCCCATTCTCTCTCTCTTTGCCTTTCTCTCTGTCTGTCACTCTCAAATAAATAAGGACAAACAAATAAACAAACAAAATTCTCAATTACTTTTTTAAAAGAGTCTGGGCATGGTGGCACACACCTTTAATCCCAGCACTCGGGACGCAGAGGTTGGAGGTTCACCGTGAGTTCGAGGCCACCCTGAGACTACATAGTGAATTCCAGGTCAGCCTGGACAAGAGTAAGACCCTACCTTGAAAAACCAAACAAATGTGCGATGGGCATGGTGGTGTGTGCCTTTAATCCCAGCATTTGGGAGGCAGAGGTAGGAGGATTGCTGTGAGTTTGAGGCCACCCAAGACTACATAGTGAATTCCAGGTCAGCCTGAGCTAGAGTAAGACCTTACCTCAAAAAACAAAACAAAACAAAAACAAACAAACAAACAAACAAAAAACTAGGGCTGGAGGGATGGCATTGTTTGCAAAGCCAAAGGACCCAGGTTCGATTCCCCAGGACCCACGTTAGCCAGATTCACAAGGGGGCACCTGCATCTGGAGTTCGTTTGCAGTGTCTGGAGGCTATGGGGCACCCATTCTCTCACTCCCTGCCTATTTCTCTGTCAAATAAATAAATAAAAATATATTTTCAAAAAAGGTAAACCAAACAAAAAAGAGTAGGAGATGGTCCCTGAGATTTGATGAGACTCAAATTGTTAAGGAATGTCCCCTATAACTCAAAACAGTGAGAAACAACAAAAGATGAATGTTACCCACTCCCCCCAAAAATGACATGAATGTCTTCAGCCTGTAGGTAAGAAACATTTGTGTTCTGTACCAAATCTGGGTCACAGCTTAATTTCATCTAGAAAACATTAGAAAAATGTTCTATAGTAAATTTTTTGGCCTCTGTTATTAAAATAAAAACATACACTTAGATTCTTTCAGTATCACACAAATCTGACATCAAAGTCCCATAGTTCTTTTCCAAGTTGGTTCTACTGTGTTTAAATGTAATGATGAACAACTTTTTTTTTTTTTGGTTTTTTGAGGTAGGGCTGACCTGGAATTCACTATGAAGTCTCAGGGTGGCCTCGAACTCATGGAAATCCTCCTACCTCTGCCTCCCGAGTGCTGGGATTAAAGGCGTGTGCCACCTCACCCGGCTAACTTTTTTTTTTTTTTAATTTATTTATTTGAGAGCGACAGACACAGAAAGAAAGTCAGATAGAGGGAGAGAGAGAGAATGGGCATGCCAGGGCCTCCAGCCTCTGCAAACGAACTCCAGACGCGTGTGCCCCCTTGTGCATCTGGCTAACGTGGGACCTGGGGAACCGAGCCTCGAACTGGGGTCCTTAGGCTTCACAGGCAAGCACTTAACCGCTAAGCCATCTCTCCAGCCCACTTTTTTTTTTAATATAAAACTTAACTACAGGGTATTTCCAACCTTCTAGCTGGATTCCACTTATAGCTTTCTAATTTTTGTTTTATTTTCACTTTATTTATTGATTTATTTTGATTTTTAAAATATTATATTTATTTATTTGCAAGCAGTGAAGATAGAAGAGTGACACAGAGAGAGAATGGGTGGGTCAGGGCCTCCTGCCTCTGCAAATGAACTCTACTTGCATGTGGCACTTTGTGCATCTGGCTTTATGTGGGTCCTGGGGAATGGAACCTTAATTGTTAGGTTTCACAAATAAGCACCTTAACTGCTGAGCCATCTCTCCAGCCACTTACTGTTCTCGTAAATTTTTATTTATTTTCAAGCAGATATATATGATAGATAGATAGATAGATAGATAGATAGATAGATAGATAGATAGATAGATAGATAGAAAGGGAGAGTGAGTGTGTGTGTGTGTGTGTGTGTGTGTGTGTGTGTGTGTACCAGGGCCTCTAGCCACTGCAAATGAGCTCCAGATGCATGTGCCACTTTGGGCATCTGGCTTACGTGGGTATTGAGGAATGAAACCCCGGTAATTAGGCTCTTGAGGAAAGTGCCTTAACCACTGAGCCATCTCACCAGCCCTTTTATTGCTTTTTGTTCTAAACTGGCATTGATCATTTGTTTATTAACTCTGTAAGTCCATGTGGATGATATTGTTACAAAGACCAAAAAAAAAAAAGGAAAAACAGGGCTGGAGAGATGACCTAGTGATTAAACCTGTACCTGTAAAGCCTAAGAACCAAGGTTCAGTTCTCCAGGACTCATGTAGGCCAGATGCACAAGGTAGTGTATGTGTCTGGAGTTCATTTGCAGTGTCTAGAGCCCTGGTGCACCCATTTTTTCTCTCTTCTATGTGCCCTCCTCACTCTATCTCTCAAATAATTTTTTTTTTTTAAAGTAAAAACAAACAGGAACAAGAAGTACGAAAAACTTCTTTAGGCCAGGAGTGGTGGCACAACCTTTAATCCCAGCATCTGGGAGGCAAAGGTAGGAGAATCACCATAAATTTGAGTTCACCCTGAGACTACATAGTGAATTCCAGGTCAGCCTGGACTGGAGTGAGACCTCACCTTTAAAAAACAAAAAAACAAAAAAACAAAAAACAAAAAACAAGAAAAATTACAGCAAAATGTTTTGTTTTTGAGTCAAATCTCTAGGTTAACAGGATTTTAACAAAACTATGAAATAAATGTCAGTTTATAACCAGATCACATTATTTCTCAGTCAAAATAATATTTTCTATCTGTTATTAACAGGTTTTTGTTTACTTATTTAAAGGTTCAAAAACCTAAAAGTTTTAGTCTACCTTAAATCTGTTTAATGAATAATTCCATTTGAGCTGTCTGCTGTCACAAGTTAAATGTACTCTCTCACCATTTCCTGAGGCTTTGTGGTAAGGTGCACTATATTTACCAAATGATTTTATTATCCCATTTTGGCCTTTCATCCATTGTCCAATTGTCTAAGATAGTTCTTTGTCTGAGGTTGCCCAGAGAAGCCAAGGGGTTGGGCACAGTTGAGTGAAGTGCTTTGAGAGACTCACAGTAGGTATTGGGTCTTGTATATCATTATACAACTGGCAATTACAAAGCACACAGACTCCAGACCCACCACTTATCCTGCACAGAGAACAGAGGCTTTAGTTAAGATAACAGGGGTCAGTGAGAGAGGGTATGGCACCAGGAGAAGGGAATCTGTGTCATTTCTTTTGAAAATTTTGCAATTTATGGTTTAAAGATGTTATTGAAGTCTCCCCTTGGCTTTCTAGGAAGCAAACATCTGTGGTCTGCTCTAGCCAAAGGAGCTTGGAAGGAGCTTGTGTGGGTGGGCAGAGGAGCCTAGCAGATGGTGGAGGCATGGAGAGAGGGTGGGTGTGGTGGTGGGTAAGAGTACAAATTAGCTTTTCTAGCCTCGCCAGAGGTCCCAGGGCCAGCTCTGGCTGAACACTTCATGTTGTTCTTTTTATGTGCAAGCCAGCCAAAGTGTTTGCTCCTGTGCTGGTACAGAAAGCATGCATTTATTTTTCTTTACAAAATGTGGAAGTGGTGGACACACAAAGAGAAAATTTAAATATTATATCTAAGAAAAATAGATCTTATCTCCTTCTGCCTTTTGCAATAACTAAATGCATTTTGGTATTTTGACACCAATGGAAAATGATTCATCACCACTCAGCAACCAGAGAAAGCTGTGTTTGGAGAGAAGATGACTCAGCAAGAGCACCTATCCAAGACACCCATCCAAGGCCTTGCCTTGAACACAGTGTTGGTCCCTATGGGGTGAAACTGTCGTGATCATTTCATGATTTCTCTAGAACTGGCTATAGCAGTATTCACTGAAAGTTTTTTCAATTGAGTCAAGTTACAAGTTCAATTACAATTCAATTACTTTTTGTAATATTCAATATTTATACAAATAGAGATGCTTACCAAGATAAACATTAATGAGCATGACAAAAATAACAGTTAACATTTTTGGAAAATGCTATAATAGGCATTGGCGTTCATTAACATTGGGATAATGCTATATATGCTAAGCTACAGGAATTGGTCATTGTCAAATTAGGGAATTCAGCTACACACTGATTTCGAGATCAGCTAGGGATACTATATGACCCTGTCTCAAATGCACCCACACCTCTGTCAATATATATGTTTTAATTAAGTGGCTGATTTCCTCCAATTAAAAAAATTTTTATTGACAACTTCCATGATTATAGACAATAAATCATAATTCCCTCCCCTACTTTCCCCTTCACAAATGCACTCTCCATCATGTACCCTCCCCATCTCAATTAGTCTCTCTTTTTTTTTTAATTTTTTTGTTCATTTTTTATTTATTTATTTGAGAGTGACAGACATAGAGAGAAAGACAGATGGAGGGAGAGAGAGAGAATGGGCACGCCAGGGCTTCCAGCCACTGCAAACGAACTCCAGATGCGTGCGCCCCCTTGTGCATCTGGCTAATGTGGGACCTGGGGAACCGAGCCTCGAACCGGGGTCCTTAGGCTTCACAGGCAAGCGCTTAACCGCTAAGCCATCTCTCCAGCCCCCCCCCTTTTTTTTGATGTCAACATCTTTTCCTCCTATTATGAGGGTCTTGTGTAGGTAGTGGTAGGCACTGCCAGGTCATGGAATTTGAACTCAGTTTGTGTCATGTCTGGGAGACTGCATTGTAAGTAGTCCTACCTTTCCTTTGGCTCTTACATTTCTTTCTGCCACCTCTTCCACAATAGAACCTGAGCCTTGGATGGTGTAATAGAGATGTTTCAGTGCTGAACACTTCTCGGTCACTTCTTCTCAGCACTAAAGTACCTTTGAGTCAACCTAGTAGTCAGTGCCATCTGAAAAGAGAAGCTTCTCTATCCAAAAGTGAGAGTAGTATTAACATATGGGTATGAACATTAAGAAAAGTGCTTATAGGGCAGGTTGGTGAGCATAATACATGCATCTTTAGCCAGACAGAATCAGGCTTTACACTCCTAGGGCTCATGAAATCCCCTGCCATAGGTTTTTGACTAAGTGTTCAGTACCAGGTATGTATTCCCTCCTGTGGAGTGGGCTTCCAGTCTAATTAGTGAGCAGTTGGATTTCCCCATAACAAATATACCACTATTGCAACTGTTGGCTCATTTGGCCTGGCTGGAAAAACTTAAGGCTTGCAGTGTCCATTGCTGTTAATCACAGCTGCTGACTTCTCTCTCCCATGGGGCTGCATGTAGCATAGCTTTTTCCAGCTTTCTGTCAGCTGGTCTAAAGGGAGGAAGTTTTTAGCTCAGCTTCAGTGTGATTTCTCAGTGACCTTGCAACCCAAATATATAGAGTCTTCGGCAAGAGGTTCTTACCATCTATTTCTGGTGGGAACCCAAGAGCCTTGGTAATGGCCTATAATGTTTTAGGAGCATCAGTGACCGCCCTGTCCAACAGCTCACTAGAAGGTATCCCATCCCTGGCACTGAAATTTTTCTAGTAGCAATCTATGGCTTATGTGTGCACTACTATCAAATAAAGTAGGTTTCCATGCAGCTTATTCATAACATCTTATTTTTTTTCTTTTTTGGTTTTTTAAGGTAGGGCTTCACTCTAGCCCAGGCTGACCTGGAATTCACTATGTATCTCAGGGTAGCCTTGAACTCATGGTGATCCTCCTGTCTCTGCCTCCTGAGTGCTGGGATTAAAGGCATACGCCACCGCGCCCCACTACATCTTAAATTTTGATTAACCATCTCCCACTATTCCTCTATTCAACATTTTCCCCTGACCTCACTTAGGCCATTCCACCCCTAGTAACCTTTATACATACATACATACATACATACATATATATATATATATATATATATATATATATATATATATATATATATATACATGTGTGTGTGTGTGTGTGTGTGTGTATGTGTTTTGCCATTCCCTTAAGTCCTTCCTCTCCTCCCTCCCATATAGCCCCTTTCTAGCTTACTGGCCTCTGTTACTGATTTTTACTCCAACTCACACACAAGTCTAAACATTTGTAGCTAGGATCCACCTATGAGAGAGAACATGTGGCGTTTGACTTTCTAGGCTAGGGTTACCTCACTTAGTATAATCCTTTCCAGATCCACTTATTTCTCTACAAATTTTATAATTTCATTTTTCTTTACTGTTGGATAGAACACCATTGTATAAAAGTTCCACATCTTCATTACCCATTCATCGGATGAGGGACATCTAGGCTGGTTTCATTTCCTAGCTATTGTAAATACAGCATCAATAAACATGGATGAGCAAGTATCTTTAAGGTAGTGAGAAATGTTCTTAGGACATAAGCCTAGGAGTGGTATTGCTGGATCATATGGTAAATCTATTTTTAGCTGTCTCAGGAATCTTCACACTGATTTCCACAAAGGCTATACCAGTTTACATCCCCACCAACAATGTAGAAGTGTTCCTTTTTTTTTCCTGTATCTTCACCAGCATTTATTGTCATTTGTTTTCCTGATGATAGCCACTATGACAGGAGTGAAATGGAATCTCAGAATAGTTTTAATTTGCAATTCCCTGATGGCTAAGGATGTAGAGCATTTTTTAGGATATTTATATGCCATATGTATTTCTTCTCTTGAGAACTCTCTATTTAGTTCCATAGCCCATTTTTTATTTACTTATTTTTAAAATTTTTATTTATTTATTAGAGACAGAGAGAGAGGGAGAGAGAGAGAGAATGGGCACACCAGGACCTCTATCCACTGCAAACAAACTCCAGATGCATGCGTCACCTTGTGCATCTGGCTTATGTGGGTCCTAGAGAATTCAACCTGGGTCCTTTGGCTTTGCAGGGTAACACCTTAACCTCTGAGCTATCCCTCCAGCCCCATAGCCCCCCCTTTTTTTTTAAATTGGGTTGTTTTTATTTTCTTATTTAGTTTTGAGTTCTTTGTATATCCTGGATATTAATCCTCTGTCAGATGTATAGCTGGCAAAGATTTTCTCCCATTCTGTGGGCTGCCTCTTTGCTCTATTCACAGTGTCCTTTGCTGTACAAAAACTTTATAATTTAGCCAGGCATGGTGGTGCATGCCTTTAATCACAGGCAGAGGTAGGAGGATTGCTGTGAGTTTGAGGCCACCCTGAGACTACATAGTGAATTCCAGGTCAGCCTGGACAAGAGTGAGACCCAACCTAGAAAAAAAATCTTTGTAATTTCATGAGAGCCCAATGGTTGATTAGTGGTTTTATTTCCTGAGCAACTGGGGCTATATTCAGAAACTTGTAGCCTATGTGAATATGTTGAAGGGTTTCCCCTACTCTTTCCTCTAGCAGTTTCAGAGTTTCAGGTCTGATATTAAGGTCTTTGATCCATTTGGACTTGCTTCTTGTACGTGGAGATAGATAAGGATAGATTTTCATTCTTCTACAGGTAACTATCCAGTTTTCCCAGCACCATTTGTTAAAGAGGCTCTCTCTCCTCCAATGCATATTTTCAGCATTTTTGTCAAAAATCAGATGGCTGGGGCTGGAGAGATGGCTTAGCGGTTAAACGCTTGCCTGTGAAGCCTAAGGACCCCGGTTTGAGGCTCGGTTCCCCAGGTCCCACGTTAGCCAGATGCACAAGGGGGTGCACATATCTGGAGTTAGTTTGCAGTGGCTGGAAACCCTGGCGTGCCCATTCTCTCCCTCTCCCTCTATCTGTCTTTCTCTCTGTGTCTGTCGTTCTCAAATAAATAAATAAAAAATGAACAAAAATATTAAAAAAAAAATCAGATGGCTGTAGCTGTCTGGATTTACATCTGGGTCCTCTATTCTGTTCCAATGATCTATGTCTATTTTTGTTACAGCACCATTCTGTTTTTGTTACTATGACTGTGATATAGCTTGAAATCAGGTATGGTGACTTATTTCTGTTGCTCAAAATTGTTTTGGCTACTCAAGGTTTTTTGTGCTTCCAGATGAATTTTAGGCCTGATAGGGTAATGCATGCCTTTAATCCCAGCACTCAGGAGACAGAGGTAGGAGGATCTCCACAAGTTGGTGGCTATCCTGAGACTACATAGTGAGTTCCAGGTCAGCCTGAGCTAGAGTGAAACCATACCTTGAAAAAAAAAATTTTTAGGATTTTTTTTCTATTTCTATAAAGAAGGCCATTAACATTTTTTGAATTTTTATTTATCCATTTTATTTATTTGAGAGAGAGAGAGAGAGAGAATGGGCATGCCGGGGCCTCCAGCCACTGCAAACGAACTCCAAACACATGTGTCACCTTGTGCATATGGTTTATGTGGTCCTAGGGAATCAAACCTGGGTCCTTTGGCTTTGCAGGCAAGTGCCTTAATGACTAAGCCATCTCTCCAGTCTACCATTGGAGTTTTTATGATAGTTGCATTAAATGTGTTGATTGCTTTGGTAAGATTGACATTTTCATAATATTGATTCTTCCAATCCAAGAACATGGGATGCCTTTCAATTTCCTACTGTCTTCTGCAATTTCTCTCCTGAATGTTTTAAAGTTTTCATTGTATATATCCTTTATTTCATTGGTTAGGTTTATTCCAAGGTACTTTATTATTATTGTTTATTTGAGGCAATTGAAAGTGTTAAATGAAAGTGTTCCCCTTACTTCATCCACAACATGTTTGTTGTTAGTTTATAGGAAGGCAACTTCTATGTGTTAATTTTGTATCCTGCTACATTTATCAGCTCTAGCAGTTTGCTGGTAGAGTCTTTAGGGTCCTTTATGTATTTATGTATTCCAGTTTGTATCCCTTTTATGTGTATCTCTTGCCTTATTACTATAGATGTCTTCTACTGCTATAGTGAATAAAAGTGAGGACACCCTCGGGAGGCAGAGGTAGGAGAATTGCCTTGAGTTCGAGGCCACCCTGAGTGAGACTCCATAGTGAATTCCAGGTCAGCCTGGGCTAGAGTGAGACTCTACCTCAAAAAACCAAAAAAAAAAAAAAAAAAAAAAAAAGTGAGGACAGTGGACACCCTGTCTTCTTCCAGATTTTAATGGAAAAGCTTTAAGTTTTTTTCCCCATTTAGTGTTATGTTGGCTATAAGCTTATCATAAATAGCTTTTATTATGTTGAGAGATGTTCTTTCTATTCTCAGTTTCTTTAAAACTTTTTTTTTTAATTTTTTTTATTTATTTATTTGAGAGCGACAGACACAGAGAGAAAGACAGATAAAGGGAGAGAGAGAATGGGCGTGCCAGGGCTTCCAGCCTCTGCAAACAAACTCCAGATGCGTGCGCCCCCTTGTGCATCTGGCTAACGTGGGACCTGGGGAACCGAGCCTCGAACCGGGGTCCTTAGACTTCACAGGCAAACGTTTAACCGCTATGCCATCTCTCCAGCCCTCTTTAAAACTTTTACCATGAAGAGATGTGGGATTTTGTTAAATGCCTTTTCTGCATCTATTGAGATGATCATGTGATTTTTGTTCCTCAGTCCATTTATATAGTGTATTACATTTATCAATTTGCATATGTTGAACCATCCCTGCATCTATGCATCAGGGCCTCTTGCTGCTGCAAGTAAAGTGCAGGTACATGTGCCACTTTTTTTTTTAACTGTTTATATATTTATTACATCATTCTTTACAATTTACAGAGTAACAAAAGTTTGTATTGCATTTGCACAGCATTACAGTTAACACAAGTGTGCTTACTGCTTATATCAAACTAGTCTTCAAGCCATACCATCCTGAACACACCCATCTTGTCATTTTCTATGTCATTTTACATAGGAGACTCTACTCCTGGCACATCTTGGTTTTCTGTGGGGATTTTGGTATCTTTCCCCTGCAAAACAATTACCAATGGATGACTATGCTCTGCTCTTTGGTTTGACAACTTTTCCTGGCCTTGAGTAGTTTCCTTGTATGTTTTGGACAGTTCTCACATGTGCCACTTTTTTAAAAATCATTTTTAGTTTTTTACATAGGTTATAGTCTTATATCCCCTCTCCTTGGGCCCTCATTTCCCTGAGGCCTGTCCTCAGCAGGATTATTGGTGTTCCCTGTGAGGTAATTAGGGCCTTGGTCAGTCTGGCAGGGGGCTGTGCCTCAAGTTATTCTTACCTACACCTACTTGGTCAGAATGAATGAGTTTTTTGACATATTCACTTATTTTATTTTTTATATTTTTTTAATGAGGGAGGGAGAAGAGAATTAGCACACCAGGGCCTCTAGCTCCTCCAACTGAACTCCAGACACATGTGCCATCTTATTATGCACATGTATGACCTTGTGCATCTGGTATACATGAGTTCTGGGGAGTTGAACCTGTGTCCTTAGGCTTCGCAGATAAGTGCCTTAAGTGCTAAGCTATCTCTCCAGCCCTTGATATATTCTGGTATTCCGTTTGCCAGTATTTTGTTGAGAATTTTTGTATCTACATTCATGAGGGAGATTACTCTATAATTTTCTTTTTTTTGTTCTGCCTTTGTCTGGTTTGGGTATCATGCTCATAAGAGTATGGTAGTATTCATTCCTTTTCTATTTTATGGAAAAGTTGAGAAGCATTTGTATGAATCCATCTAGGCCCCCATTTTTTTTTTTTCGAATCAGAAACAGAGGCATAATATATGGACTTGGCCAAGAAGCAGAGGAAGGTACCACCATAAAGATCAAAATAAGACTGAGGAGCTGGAGAGATGGCTTAGCAGTTAAGGCATATGTCTGTGAAGCCTAAGGACCCAGATAAGATTCTCCAGTCCCATATAAGCCAGATGCACATGGTGTCACATGAATCTGGAGTTCATTTGCAGTGGCTAGAAGCCCTGGCGTGCCTTCTCATTCTTTCTCTCTCCCTCTCTCTGTCCCTAATAAATAAATAAATGAAAATAAAATCATTTAAAAAAGAAAGAAAAGTTTTAAAAGAAGAAGAAGAAGGAGGAGGAGGAGGAGGAGGAGGAGGAGAAGAAGGAAAGTGGCTGGGTGTAATGGCACATGCCTTTAATCCCAGTACTTGGGAGGCATTGGTAGGTGTATCACTGTGAGTTCAAGGCCACCCTGAGACTACATAGTGAGTTCCAGGTCAGCCTGGACTAGAGTGAGACCCTACCTCAAAAAACAAAACAAAAAAAAAGAAAAAAGAAAGAAAGAAAGAGAATTGGTATGCCAGGGCCTCTAGCCACTGAAAAGAAACTCCAGATACATGCGCCACTTGGTGCATCTGTTTGTTTTTGTTTTTTTTTTTCATCTTTTTTTTCTGCTTCAAATGTTTATATTTAATTAATCCATGCTTTCAATGCATAAAATCTAATGCAAGTAATGTGATCAAGTTATTCACAAACAGCAAAGAAGATTAATAAAATGCATGACTTCATGGTGGACTACAGATTATGGAGCCCAGTATCAGGACAGGTACAAAAGTTCTGTAATAAATATTTTCCAGTTTCTTTTTTTTAAAGTTTTTTTCTTTTATTGACAACTTCCATAATTGTAAACAATATGCCATGGTAATTCCCTCCCTCTCCCAACTTTCCCCTTTGAAACTCCACTCTCCATCATATCCCGTCCTCCTGTGAATCAGTCTTTCTTTTATTTTGATGTTATGATCTTTTCTTCCTATTATGATGGTCTTGTGTCCGTTGTGTCAGGCACTGTGAGGTCATGGATATCCAGGCCATTTTGTGTCTGGTGGAGCACACTGTAAGGAGTCTTACCCTTCCTTTGGCTCTTACATTCTTTCTACCACCTCTTACACAATGGATCCTGAGCCATGGAAGGGATGATAGAGATATTTCAGTGCTGAGCACTCCTCTGTCACTTCTCAGTACCATGGTGCCTTCTGAGTCATCCCAAGGCCACTGACATCTGAAAAGAGAAGGTTCTCTAACCACAAGTGAGAGTAGCATTAATATGTGGGTATGAACATTAAGAGAAGTGCTTACTGGGCAGTTTGGTGAGCAGACAGCAGCAGACGTTACACCCCTAGGGCTCATGACTACCCCTGTTGTACATTTTCACTATCAGGCATGTATTCCCTCCCATGGAGCAGGCCTCCAGTCAAATTAGAGGGTGCTTGGTTTTCCCCATAACAGATGTGCCACTAGTGCACCTGTTGGCTCATTTGGCCTGGCTGACCAAATATAAGGCTTGCAGTGTCCACTATTGGGTATCTTTACTGGTGATTTTTCTCTCTCCCATTGAACTGTATGCAGCATGGCTTTTTCCAGCTTTATTTCAGCTGGTCTACATGAAGGAGGTTTTCAGCTCAGCTCCAGCAGGGTTTCTCAGTGGCCTTGTAGCCCAAGTATGTGGAGTCTTCAGCAATAGGGTCTTACCATCTATTGCTGGTGGGAAACCAAGGGCCTCAGCAATGGCCTATAATGTTTTGGGGCATCAGGGACCTCCCTGGCCAACAACTCACTAGAAGGTATTCCATCCCTGTGTCCACCTGGTTTTATGTGGGTACTGGGGAATTGAACCTGGGTCCTTAGGCTTTGCAGGCAAGCAACTTAACCGCTGAGCCATGTCTTCAGCCAGACTTTTCTTTCTTTTATTTTTAATTTTACTTATCAATTTGAGAAAGGGACAGAGAGTGATAAAGACCGTATGGGTGCACCAGGGCCTCTTGCTGCTGCAAGTAAACTGCAGGTGCATGTGCCACATTTAAAATTTTTTTTTTTATTTTTTACATAGGTTATAGTTTTTTATCCCCTCTTCTTTGGTCCTCATTTCCCTGAGGGCTGTCCTCAACAGGGTTATTGGTGTTCACTGTGAGGTAATTAGGGCCTTGGTCAGTCTGGCAGGGGGCTGTGCCTCAGGATATTCCTACCTACACTGTGGCTTGAATGTGCCACTTTGTATGTCTGGCTTTGCATGGATACTGGGGAATCAAACCTGGGCCAGCAGGTTTTGCAAGCAAGTGCCTGGAAACATTGAGCCATCGCCCCAGCCCTGGAGCAGATTTTTCTTTAATTCACTTTAATTTATCCTTAAAGATGTTGGACCCACCCCTGTGACTTGGTTACTTCCTCTTTTTCCTATGATAGTTCAGATCTCATTTCTCCATCCATCATTTTGAAATCAACAAAACTGAACTATTTTAAAGGAAGCATAGTATGTGGTAAAAAAAAAAATACTCAAGTGGTTAAGATTAGAGAAATAAAATGAACTTCTTATACATGAATTTTCTGAAGAGTTACTAGGGGGATGGTTTTCCAGTGACTGTGAATGCCAAAGTACTAGAACTTTTCTTTCTCCTTTCTTTCTTTCTTTCCTTCTTTCTTTCTTTCTTCTTGTTTTTCAAGGTAGGGTCTTACTCTAGCCCAGGTTGACTGGGAATTCACTATGTAGTCTCAGGGTGGCCTTGAACTCATGGTGATCCTCCTACCTCTGCTTCCAAGTGCTAGGATTAAAGGTATGCACCACCACACCTGGCTTGAAATTTTTATTTTAAAATATTATTTATTTACTAGAGAGAGAGAGAGAGAGAGAGAGAGAGAGAGAGAGAGAGAGAGAGGCTCAGATAGAGGGAGAGAGATTGGGTGCACCAGGGCCTTTAGCTGTTGCAAACAAACTCCAGATGTGTACTCCACCTTGTGCATCTGGCTTGCATGGGTCCTGGGGAATTGAACCTGAGTCCTTTGGCTTTGCAGGCAAGTGCCTTAACAACTAAGCTACCTCTCCAGCCCTGCTGGAATTTTTCTGCAGTGCTGACCATCATGTCACCTGTTCTGATGTAGTCACATTTTCAATATGATCAAATAGACATCTGCATGGTTCTAGATGCAACTTAGGAGTCCCAATGAGGCCCAAGTCAACACACAGTCCCTCATTTTGGTGTTCTTCACAGCAGTGTTTCATACCCCATCATCCCATCATCACTTGATGTACACAGAAATCCTATTTTCTTCTCAAAACCTGAGAAAGTCCATAGGGGGTGACGAGGTGCCTATCCTTCACATGACCAAATGAAAATTATGACTGTGTGTGTTTTTGTCTGTGTATAGTATTGTGGTATAATATGTATGTGTAATGAAGGCACATGTGTGCAAATGTGCACATTCCATGCACATGTGTGGAGGCCAGAGGAGAACATCAGGTATTCTCTTTGATCATTCTCCTGCACCATTTTCTTGAGACAGAGTCTTTCACTAAAGCCATAGCTGCCATTTTAGGACAGACTGATTGGCAAATGAATCCCAGTGATTCTCTTATCTTTGTTTCACACAGGACTGGAATTACAAGTGCATGTGGACATGCTAGCTGTTTATATGGGTTCTGGGGAATCAAACCCAGGGTGAATCAGGCCATGTAAGGCACTTATGATTGTATAGTAAGTATTTTTACCCATGGAACCATCTCCCCAACCTCCTCATAACTTTTTTATTGTGTTATTATTATTATTATTATTATTATTATTATTATTATGGTTTTCCAAGGTAGGGTCTTACTCTGGCCCAGGCTGACCTGGAACTAACTATGTAGTCTCAGTGTGGCCTCTAACTCACAGCAATCTCCCTACCTCTGCCTCTAGAGTGCTGAGATTAAAGGTGTATGCCACCATGTCTGGCTCTCCCCACAACTTAAAAAAATATATTTATTATTTATTGGTAAGAAAGGGAGAAAAAAAGGCAGATAGAGAGAAAATGGGTGTGCCAGGGCCTCCAGCTACTGAAAATGAACTCCAGACATATGCAGAACCTTGTACATCTGGTTTACTTGGTTTACCAGTACCTGGGTCCTTAGGCTTTGCAGGCAAGCACCTTAACTGCTAATCCATCTCTCCAGCCCATCCCTACAACTTTTACAAAAAGTTGTTATTGTAGTTACCTTTTTGTTTCTGGCACAAAGCACCATACCAAAAATAGCTGATAGAAGGGAAGTTGTTTATTTTGATTTACTTTCTCCAGGGGAAGCTCTATGATGTCAAGGGAAAGATGTCATGAGCAGAGGCTGGATATCACCTCCTTCCCAACATCAGGTAGAGAAGAATAGCAGGAGAGTGAACCAGATTCTAGTAAAGGAAACTGGCTATAAACACCTATAAGCCTGTCCCCAATAACATACTTCCTCTATCAAAGCATCACCTCCCAAATTACCAACAGTGGGGAACCAAGCATTCAAAACACATGAGTTTATGGGGGACATCTAATTCAAACCAACCATATTCCACCCCTGGCTCTCATAAACTGATGACCATCCATGATGTGAAATGTAATGCATCAGTCCAACTTTAGAAGTCCCCATGGTGTTTATTAATCCCAATACTGTTCCAATATCTCCATAGTTCAAGGCCTCTTAACTGTGAGCTGTAAAGCAAAAACACATGACATGGAGTAAACAGTCACACTGCAAAAGATGACATTGCAAGGAAAGATTGAACCAATGTAAAAAAAAAACAGGGCAAACATCAAATCCTGTAACTCCAAGTTCAACATCTGTAACTGGTGACAAAAATCTCTGTAGTTCCAATTCCAGCACTCCAGCTGGGCTGCTTATAGCCCAGGGAACAATACATCCTGGATCTGCAGCTCTCCTTGGCAGCCACCACACAGTTTTGGGATCTCATCTCAAGCCTAGGGTCTCCATTGTAACCCATGGTTTTTCCATGACATGAATTCCATGGTCTCTATTCAGGGACAATGTCCCTGCTCCACATCCCCTAGGGACCATGTCCAAAAAAACAAAGCAACTTGAAAACCTAATGACCCTTTCTTTCTTGTATTTTGTATACTCTGTAGTACCAAGTGGGCAACCAAATCTGTTAATCCAGCAGGGAATAAAGCCAACTTTAAAGAGCAGGACACTTCTTTATCATTCAGAATCCCTACATTCAAAAAAGTCATCATTCTTTCTGGTGTACCAGTGTAGAAAAGCTGGCCCAACCTTAATGGTGGTGATCTCTCAAATAATTGCAGCTGAATGGACAGTAGTTGTGGCCCAAAGCTTTTTCACCCAAAGCTTTCATTTCTTTCTGTGCCATATCCTTCTGCTTACACCTGTCCATTTCTTTTTTTCTTTTTTATTTATTTATTTATTTTTTGGCTTTTTGAGGTAGGGTCTTACTCTAGCCCAGGCTGACCTGGAATTCACTATGGAGTCTCAGGGTGGCCTTGAACTCACAGCAATCCTCCTACCTCTGCCTCTTGTGTGCTGGGATTAAAGGCGTGCGCCACCATGCCCGGTTCCCACCTTTCCATTTCTATGCGACATGACCCAGCACAAGTTCTCAGAACATGGGAAGAATGTAGTAAACCTCTCACACAGACTGCCACTAGTCCAGTAAGGATAAAGCTCTTTTTTCCCTTCTTTTTAAAAAATATCTTATTTTATTTATTTATTTATTTGGCTTTTCAAGGTAGGGTTTCACTCTAGTCCAGGCTGACCTGGAATTCACTATGTAGTCTCAGGGTGGCCTCAAACTCATAGTGATCCTCCTACCTCTACCTCCCAAGTGCTGGGATTAAAGGTGTACACCACCACGCCCAGCTGTTTCTTCCCTTCTTAAACCAAGCCTCACTGTTCTTTCTGACAGAAAGTTGGAAGAAGCAACTTTGCAGTTCAATGGGAGAAAGAGAAATCACCAGTGAAGATACTCAACAGTGGACACTGCAAGCCTTATATTTGGCCAGCCAGGCCAAATGAGCCAACGGGTACAATAGTGGCATGTCTGTCATGGTGGAAACCAACTGCCCTCTAATTGGACTGGAGGCCCACTCCATGGGGGAGAGGGGAATACATCCCTGATACTGAGCCTAAAACTTAAAATGGGTAGTCATGAGCCCTAGGGGTGTAATGTCTGCTGCTGTCTGGGTAAATGTATATACTATACTTATCAAACTGCCCAGTAAGCACTTCTCTTAATGTTCATACCCTTATATTATGCTACTCTCACTTTTGGTAGAGAATCTTCTCTTTTCTGATGGCAGTGACCTTAGGGTGACTCAGAAGGTATCATGGTGCTGGAAAGAAGTGACCAGAGTGCTCAGTACTGTAATATCTCTATCACACCTTCTAAAGCTCAGGGTCTAATGCAGAAGAGGTGGTGGAAAGAATGTAAGAGCCAAAGGAAGGGTAGGACTCCTTACAATGTACTCCCCTGAGACACAAAATGGTCTGGATATCCATGAGTTCACAGTGCCCAACATTACCTACACAGGACCACTATAAGAGGAGGAAAAGATCATGACATCAAAACAAAAGAGAGAGGGCTGGTGAGAAGGTTTAGCGGTTAAGCGCTTGCCTGTGAAGCCTAAGGACCCCAGTTTGAGGCTTGATTCCCCAGGACCCACGATTGCCAGATGCACAAGGGGACACATGCGTCTGGAGTTCATTTGCAGTGGCTGGAAGCCCTGGCACACCTATTCTCTCTGTCAGTCTCAAATAAATAAAAATAAACAACAAAAAAAAGACAGACTGATTGAGATGGGGAGGGGACATGATGGAGAATGGAGTTTCAAAGGGGAAAGTGGGGGGGAAGGAGGTTATTACCATGGGATATTTTTTATAATCATGGAAGTTGTTAATAAAAATTTGAAAAAATAAAAAGAATTTTAAAAAAAGTGTGTTGTAACTGATCAGCCCTATAGGAAACATAAGTGGTTTCAACCTGCTTCTGAAAAGGGAGAAGCTTTAATTTGGTTTTAGTAGGTAATGTATGGTAGTGATTTTTACTGGGAATCCAGGGTCATGGGAGGAAATGGCATATTGTTTGTGATATGGAAACACAAAGAAAAATCCACTTAAAGTAATATGAAGTAATCTAGTACCTTGAACCATTGAGCCATTGCTCCAGTCCCCTTTTTCTTTTTCATGCAGTTCAGGTTAATATTTTGCTGCATCTGATCATGTGTTATATGTTCAAAGTCTAGTGACTTCATTTTGAGGTTCTTGTGATTTCATATGCTGTATTCTTCAAAAAATAAAATTTTGATGTTTTATTAAAAAGAAAAGAAAGTATTTTCATCTGATGCAGTGGCACACATATTACATCCTAGCACTCAGAAGGCTGAAGTAAGAGGATTATTTTGAGATTTAGGCCAACCTGGGGTAAAGTTAGATCCTGCTTTTTTTTTTTTTTTTTTTAAAGCCAGACCTGGTAGTGCACACCATTAATTCTAGCATTTACGAGGCAGAGGTAGGAGGATCACTGTGAATTTCAAGCCAGCCTGGGACTACTGAGTGAGTTCCAGATCAACCTGGGCTAGAGTTGAACCATATCTAGAAATAAAAACCAAAACAACAACAAGTTTTTTCACCAAACTTATTTAAAAAAAAATACTTCTAGTAGAGAAAACTTTGGGTGAGAAATTATTTGAATGAAAAGTAGTGGCCAAGCAGAACACAAGAGTTGGGAAGAAATAGGCCATACTTAGCTACAGAAAGGTATGGGAAAAGTGGAGAGAATAAGCTAAGTTTGTACTAGAGAAGTGCCTGACCAAAAATGTGCACCACTGATTTAAATCTAAGCAAAAAATATTTTTTAATGAGTTTTTTTTTTTTCTAGGTAGGGTCTTGCTTTAGCACTAAAAGTCTTTAAAAAATTTAAAAAAAAATTTTTTTTGAGGTAGGATCTCATTCTAGTCCAGGCTGACCTGGAATTCACTATGTAGTCAGTCTTAAGGTGGCCTTGAACTCACAAGGATCCTCCTACCTCTGCTTCCCAAATGCTGGGATTAAAGGCGTTCGCCACCATGCCCAGCACTGCTAAAAATACTTTTGATTAGAGATGTTTTGACCACAAATTCTATTTAGCCATGTCTCCTCATGTGTCTGATGCATTTTTTTTTTCAGGGTAGGGACTCATTCTAGCCCAAGCTGACCCAGAACTCAGTCTGAAGTCCCAGGCTGGAGTGCTGGGATTGAAGGTGTGCACCACCACACCAAGCTGTGATATATTTTATGTAATAAATCTTTAACCTTCCCTGAAAACTAGGAATCATTCAATTTCCTAGGAAGAAACTTAGGATCAGTCCTATAAATCCTAACTATCAATTGCAAATCCTCATTTGTTTACTCCAGTGTATGTGTGGTTTCAGAAAAATGTATGCAGAGAAACTGATACAGGAATTTTGGGTTCCTTGCAGGGCAGTGCACTGATATTTTTTTTTTCCTAGATTTTTGTCCTATGAATTCGAAGAATAAAATCCACAGACCAGATGATAAGGTTCAGTAAGATTTTATTATAGCGTAAAGCTTTAGGAGGATGGAGAGAAGGGGGCTGAAGTCCAGAACATAAGAAAAGGAAAAGGAAGCTAGGTGAAGTTCTTGCCCAGGGAGGCAAGAAGGGGTTTGAGAAGCCCATTTCAGAGTTTTTATTGTTTTTTATGGGAGTGGCTACGTGAGGAAGACCAGGTTGGCAGGTTACTATGGACAAAGACCAGATTTTATAGCTTTGTCAATAATCTTAGGTATGGATCAGAGTTTCTGTCCTCTAGGAAAGATGCAAGTTTAATCTAGAAATCTTTTCGGGGGGGGGGGTGTACATCCAGGTTTCTGTAAGTTTAGTGACATTTCCTGCTTTTAGTCAAGGAATAAAAAACCATTCATGGGCTGGAGAGATGGTCTAGCGGTTAAGCGCTTGCCTGTGAGGCCTAAGGACCCCGGTTCGAGGCTCGGTTCCCCAGGACCCACGTTAGCCAGATGCACAAGGGGGTGCACGCGTCTGGAGTTCGTTTGCAGAGGCTGGAAGCCCTGGCGCGCCCATTCTCTCTCTCTCCCTCTATCTGTCTTTCTCTCTGTGTCTGTCATTCTCAAATAAATAAATAAAAATTAAAACAAAAAACCATTCACTCTGGGAGTGGTGTCTTTAATCCCAGCACTTGGGAGGCAGAGATAGGAGGACTGCGGAGGACTGCCATGAGTTGGGAGGCCACTCTGAGACTACATAGTGAATTCCATTCCAGGTCAGCCTGGGCTAGGAGACCCTACCTCGATAAACCAAGAAAAAAAAAAATCACTTCTGGGGGTTCTGTTCCTTTGACTGCCTAGCCAATTTCTGTCTCCTATCAAAAATACCATGTTGAGAGCAAGACATGGTTGGAATTACTTCACAGTCTCAAAACTTTTTTAAAAAGGAGCTGTGGGTGGTGGTTTGTGCTTATAATCCTAGCACCTAAGAGGGCGAGACTGGAGGATTGCAAGGAGTTTGAAGCCAGCTTGAACTACATAGTACCAAATCAACCAGGAATACATAGCAAGCCTAAATTTATCCTAAGCCTATTTATCCTAAATAAACTAACTGCCAACAGATCGTGGTAGTGACTTTTACAAGCTCAGGTTTTTTTATTTATCTCATTTAAATGAATCAGGACAATATTGTTTCATTACTCGTCAGGTTATTCAGATCATTTGTAAGTTGTTTTTGATTTTACAAACTCTTACGTTGTTGAACAAAGGAAACTGGTTGTTAAGAAGGCCCTTAATCCCAGCATTTAGGAGCCGGAGGCAGGAGGATTTGAAGTTCAAGGTCATTCACAGCGGCCTAGGGACATGGAGGACAACCAGGGCTGAGATTCAGTCCCCAAAACAAACGGATCAGGGAACGCCCATCAGCGCTGGCGGTAAATGATTTAAAATCAACGTTGCAGTTTTCCGGTTGACATGTCAGTTTCAAGACACTCACAGCTCGGTTTCCTCGCAGGAGGCGTTTCCATGTTTTCCCTGGAGAAACAGAAGCGCGCACCGGGAACCTTACGTAACTCCTCGGTGGCCGGGCCGCGGGCCACCCCACGCCCTCCGCGCGCCCGCGGCCACCGGCTGGGGTTCTCCGGGGCTACTAAGGACGTTTACATTTGAATTTCCCCAACCTCGGGAGTGGGTGTGGGTGGTGGCACGAACGCGCCCGGGAACTTCCTGGCTCTTTCCCGCCACTCGCAAGCCCAACCCTCCAGGGGTCCCGGGGGCGGGGGTGGGGAAGGAGGAGTCGTCGGGCGCCGCGCCGCGCCTTCGGAGCCCAGTAGTCCAGAGCGCCCCGCCCGCCCACGCCCCGGCTCCGCGCGCGGAGAAGGACGGTTGCCTGGGCCCAGATTTTGAATTTATTGGCAGGAGGCCCCCCGCCACCGGAGCAAGCTGCCGCTCCCCATTGGCCAGCGGCGGTCACGTGGGCCCGCCATGTTGGGCCGCGGGGCTGGCACCTCCTCCCCCTCGCGCGGCGGTCGGACTCCAGCCCGCCCCTCGCGGCCCTCCTTCCCGGCCCGCCCGCCGCTCGCGCTGAGCGGCTGAGGAAACAAAGTGCTCCGGGCGGGAGACGCGGTGGCGTCTGCAGGCGACCTACTCGTCCTCGGGATTGCGGGCGCCGCGCCTCTCCTCCCGTGCAGCACAAAGGGCACGTTCCCATCGATCGCTCGTTCGTCGGTAGTCCTCCCCTCTGCCCTTTGTGCCCTAACCCCGCTGCCGCCCTCCTCCCAGCCCACGTCGTCCCCGGCTTGGGTCTTCGTCGCGGCTCAGTCTCTTCGTCGCCGATCATCCCCCGCCGCCCGCCATGGCGACCGCGACCCCCGTGCCGCAGCGGTCGGGCAGCCGCGCCGGCGCCCCCAGCACGCCGCTGAGCCCCACGCGGCTGTCGCGGCTGCAAGAGAAGGAGGAGCTGCGCGAGCTCAACGACCGGCTGGCGGTGTACATCGACAAGGTGCGCAGCCTGGAGACGGAGAACAGCGCGCTGCAGCTGCAGGCGAGCGAGCGCGAGGAGGTGCGCGGCCGCGAGCTCACCGGGCTCAAGGCGCTCTACGAGACCGAGCTGGCCGACGCGCGCCGCGCGCTCGACGACACGGCCCGCGAGCGCGCCAAGCTGCAGATCGAGCTGGGCAAGTGCAAGGCCGAGCACGACCAGCTGCTGCTCAGGTGAGTGCCCGGGCGCCGCCGTCTCGAAAGGAGAAAGGCCCGGGGCTCCTCGCTGCACGGGAGGACCTGGGGAGGGGATCGAGTGGTGCACGCGGTGGGCTTGGGAGGCCCGATCCCAGATGCACAGGGCCGGCCTAAACGTGGGCCTGGGGCTTGCGAGGAGCGCTCGGCTCGGACCTTGGGACCCTGGCTGCCGGGTCGGCTTCGCGGTCAGGCCCCTAGTGCGGGGGCCGGTGTCTGCGCGCGCCCCCGCCTGCGCGCCCGAGTTTCCGGCCGGTGGGAGACAAAAGCTTCTGGTGGTCTTGTGGGGCCTGAGCGGCCGGTCGCACGGAGACGGCAGGCGGGCAGGAGAATGAATGAGCTGAGCGCGGGCGGAAGAAGGGGAGGGACCGGGCCTGGGCGTCCTCTCTCCTGGGGGTGGGTCCTGCTCTGGCGCGCTTGGGCTCGGCCCAGTGACATTTGCGAGGGCTCTGCGCCGGTCCTGGGCACGCAAGAGCGTCCTCGCTACGTGGAGACGGGCTTCGGCCCTTGGGCACCTGGTCCTTCGGAGTTCCTTAAGCTGGATTTGTGGATGTCGCGTCCTCGGTCTCCGAGTCGTCGATCGACTGCCATGCTGGCAGGAGGACTCTTTCCCCGCTTTGGTCCTTCGCTAACGTAGTGGGTTTACACGGAGAGCGTGCCTGGGAGCCGCCCCTGTGGTGTCTTGCCGTCTTCGGGGCCAGGGAAGGTGAGGCGCAGGAGAGCTCATTTTCATTTTCTTTTTCTTTTTCTTTTTCCTTTTCTTTTCTTTTTCTTTTTCTTTTTCTTTTTCTTTTTCTTTTTCTTTTTCTTTTTCTTTTTCTTTTTCTTTTCTTTTCTTTTTTTTTTTTGAGGCAGGGTCTCACAGTAGCCTAGGCTGATGTGGAACTCACTATATCACAGGCTGGCCTCGAACTCACGGTAGTCCTCCCAAGTGCTGGGACGAAAGGTATGCACCTGTATGCCCGCGGGGGTTGAGTGTAAAGGACGTTGTGCAAGGGTGAATTCAGCTCACCTTGGCTGATCATTCCTTGATTTTTTTTTTTTTTGATGCAAATTGTATAATTGTCATCAGTGTATACGACAACTACTGGTGTCACGCTTTCAGAGATTGGCTAAACTTTAGTCCAGAATTCATGGTCTTCAACGCCACTGCCAGTTGAATTTTCTAGAAGTACCTGACTTACACTGTTTTCCCTACCGACTGAATAACCCTGTTTCATTCTCTTTGATTGTGTATGTGTGCTCCCCTCTCATCAAATATTTAAAATGGTTTATAAAAAATGAATGGGCTAAAGTAAAAACGTTATTGATTGGCCTGTATTAAAAAGAAGTTCATTATTGCCCAGGCCCTTTTGTTTTGGAAGTAAGTTCTTACTCTTGTTCAGGTTGGGAACTCCTGGACCCACTCAGGTTGATTCTCTGCATTCTTTGTGACCTTGTCTTCTTAGTGACTACGACCACTGGACAGGCTGGTTTGTACTGCCCTTTCTGAGCAGGCAATAGCATTGTTTTGTTTTCATTTCTTGCTTATTTAATTTTATAACAGTATTAAGCTTATATGTTTTTTCCTTTTTTAAAAATGTCTTTTCTAGGTATAGTTTTGCTCTAGCCCAGGCTGACCTGGAAATTACTATGTAGTCTCAGGGTGGCCTTGAACTCAGCGATTCTCCTACCTCTGCCTCCCGACTAAAGGTGTTCGCCTTTTTTTTTCTTTTGTCTTTTATGATGCAGGCTCAGTCTGGCCTTTAATTCACGAAGAACCCTATTCAGCTTCCTCAAGGCAGGAGTTACAGGCATGAGCCATGTCTATCTCCAGGCTGGTCTCAAACTATGTGACTATCAGCTTCCCAAGTGATGGGATTAAAGAGGCCTACCACTATAGCCTGTTTCTAGTTGAAGTTGGTTTTGAACTCTTTCTTTTGTTTGTTTGCTTTTTGGTTTTTTTCGAGGTAGGGTCTCACTGTAGCTCTGGCTGACCTGGAATTCACTATGTAGTCTCAGGGTAGCCTCGAACTCAAAGTAATCCTTCCACCTTTGCCTCTGGAGTGCTGGGATTAAAGGCCTGTGCCACCATGCCCGGCAGTTTTGAGCTCAGAGGAAGCAGCCTTCTCACTTTACCCTTTACAGTGCTGAAATTATAGGCCCTAATGTCCTGTCGTATTAACCTCTATAATCTTAATCTTCTTTTTCTTTTTATTTCTTTTAATTAAAGTATACTTTATTTACTTATTTGAGAGAGAAGGAGGGAGGGAGGGAGAATATGGGCATGCCAGGGCCTCCAGCCATTACAAATGAACTCCAGATGCATGAGCCCTCTTGTGCATCTGACTTACTTAGGTTCTGGTGAATATAACTGGGACACTTTGGCTTTGCAGGCAGAGGCCTTAACAGCTAGGACATCTCTTCAGCCCCATAATCTTATTTTTCTTTTTGGATTTACTAACACTTGGGAGCTAATTCACCAACACTAGTCTGCATCATCCAAATTTTTTTGTTACTAAATTTCTTCAAATATTTTACATAGACGACTTTCCATTATTATGTGTATCATTAAAAGAAAAAATCACGAGACAGCCCTTCTGTTAGATCCATCACAATTTCAAAGATGTTAAAATGTAATCCAGGATGAAACAATTGTCATACACCAGTTACTGTTTGGTATATAGAAGACACAGACTTAACAATGGGCAGTGGGGAAGAGGTATAACCAGGAAGTCAACATTGTCTTGTGGGGTCTGAGGATCTGATGCTGGGTGCTTCTATAACCCCTCACAGGGTTTTATATGATAGCAAGGCTGCCACCTGGCTGACAGTAACTGTAAATGTAATGGATAAGAAATTATAGCTGGTTTCTGCAGGATAAGAAAGTGAAAACAGGATTTGGAGAGATAGCTCAGTAGTTAAAGGAGCTTGCTGGTAAGGCCTGCCTGCCTTGACTGGTCCCAGGTTCGATTCTCTAGTACCCATGTAAATCCAGATGAACAAAAGTAGCCCAGACCACTGGAGTTTGTTTGCAGCAGCAAGAGGACCTGGTGTGCTCCTCCTCTTTCTCTCTGTAACTAAATAAAAATATTTTCATAATATTTTTTGAAAACAGCCAGGTGTGGTAGTGCATATCTTTAAGCGCAGCACTGGTGAGGCAGGTAGGAGGATTGATGTGAGTTCGAGGCTACCCTGAGAATACATAGTAAATTCCAAGTCAGACTGAGCTAGAGAGTGAGACCCTGTCTGGAAAAACCAAAGCCAAAATAAAATAAAGAACATGCAAAATGAAAACAAACCATCTGTGGTGGCACATGCCTTTAATCCCAATACTCTTTCATGATTTCAGATCATCCTAGGCTATAAGAGTAAGTTCCAAGGCTGGAGAGATGGCTTAGCGGTTAAGCGCTTGCCTGTGAAGCCTAAGGACCCCTGTTCGAGGCTCGGTTCCCCAGGTCCCACGTTAGCCAGATGCACAAAGGGGCGCACGTGTCTGGAGATCGTTTGCAGTGGCTGGAAGCCCTGGCGCGCCCATTCTCTCTCTCTCCCTCTATCTGTCTTTCTCTCTCTGTCTGTCACTGTCAAATAAATAAATAAAAAATGAACCAAAAAAAATTAAAAGAAAAAAGAGTAAGTTCCAGTTCAGCCTGTGCTGTGGAGTGAGACCCTGCCTTAAAAAAACAACCCACCCTCCCACCCAACAAAGAAAAGAATGTGCTAGAATAAATGATGTGGTATATATTTTTTAATTTACTTTTATATTGACAACTTCCATAATTACAGACAATAGCCCATGGTAATCCCCCATCCCACTTTCCCCTTTGCAACTCCACTCCATCATACACCTAACCCCCTCTCAATCAGTCTCTTTTATTTTTTTAAAAAAAATTTTTTTTGTTGTTGTTCATTATTTATTTATTTATTGAGAGTGACAGACAGAGAAAGACAGATGGAGGGAGAGAGAGAGAGAATGGGTGCGCCAGGGCTTCCAGCCACTGCAAACAAACTCCAGACGCATGCGCCCCCTTGTGCATCTGGCTAACGTGGGACCTGGGGAACTGAGCCTCGAACCAGGGTCCTTAGGCGTCACAGGCAAGCGCTTAACCACTAAGCCATCTCTCCAGCCCAAGTCTCTTTTATTTTGATGTTATCATTCTTTCCTCTTATGATGATTTTGTGTAGGTAGTGTCAGGTACTGCAAGGTCATGGATATCCAAGCCTTTTTTTTTTTTTTTTTTCCTGAGGTAGGGTCTCACTCTGCCTCAGGCTGACCTGAAATTAACTGTGCAGTCTCAGGGTGGCCTTGCCTCAGTGATCCTCCTACCTCTGCCTCCCAAGTGCTGGGATCAAAGGTTTGTGGTGCCATGCCTGGCTAGTGTGTGTGTGTGTGTGTGTGTGTGTGTGTGTGTTTGCCTTGAGGCATGGTCTCTGGGGCTCCTGCTGATCTAGAACTCAATTTAGCTCAGGCTATCTTTGGACTCATGGTGATCCGCCTACTTCAGTCTCCTGAGTGCTGGGATTACAGGTGGGAACAACCATGCCCAGCTCTGTATATTATATGTCTGTCTGTCTGTATTTTGCTTTTTCCTGATAGGGTTTTGCTCTAGCTCAGGCTGACCTGGAATTCACTATGTAGTCTCAAAGTAGCTTCAAACTCAGTGATCCTCCTACCTCTTCCTCCTTAGTGCTGGGATTAAAGACATGGCCAACATGCCTAGAACTGCAGACTTCTTTTTGTATTGTATGAATCTGATTTTCCCCTTGCACAAACCAGTTTGATCTGTTTCACACTTTTATTTATTTATTTTTTTTCATTTAGTTGGAGAACATCCGTAAGTTAATTTAGGCAGAAAAGATGCAGAAAATTTTCTGTGTCTGAAAATGAATTCTCAAGCTTGATTGATGGTTGAGTGAGGCATAGAATACTATTCTGTCAGTATCATTTTGTTGCATTGTCTTGTAGCCCTACTGCTGTTGATTAATGATACTTTGTAGATGCCTCCCCCTTTTCCTGAACACTTGGGACTTTTATTCTGAAATTGCATGCTGATGGGTCTAGGCATTGATTCTTCTATGTTAAAAGTGGGTCTTTTCAGTTTGAAAGTTTGTTAGGTAGTTTTTGTCTATATTTCTTTTTTTCAAAGTATGTGAGAGGAGGAAGAAATAGAATGGGCAAATCAGGGCCTTTTGGCACTGCAAACACTCCACATGCATGTAACCACTTTGTGCATGTGGCTTTATGTAGGTACTGGGGAATTGAACCCAGGCCAGAAGATTTTGTAAGTAAACGCCTTTAACCATTGAGCCATTTCCCTTGCCCTGAATTACTTACAATTTTTTTTTTTTTTTTTTTAATTTTGAGGTATAGTCTCACTGTAGTTCAGGCTGACCTGGAATTCACTGTGTAGTCTCAGGGTGGCCTCCAACTCTTGGCGATCCTCCTACCTCTGCCTCCTCAGTGCTGGGATTAAAGGCGTGTGCCACCATGCCCGGCTTGTTTAATTTTTTTTTTTAATTTTTATTAGCATTTTCCATGATTATAAAAAAAATCCCATGGTAATTCCCTCCCTTCCCCCCCCCCACTTTCGCGTTTGAAATTCCATTCTCCATCATATTTGTTTAATTTTTTTTTAAAATTTATTTATTTGAGAGCGACAGACACAGAGAGAAAGACAGATAGAGGGAGAGAGAGAGAATGGGCGCGCCAGGGCTTCCAGCCTCTGCAAACGAACTCCAGACGCGTGCGTCCCCTTGTGCATCTGGCTAACGTGGGACCTGGGGAACCGAGCCTCGAACCGGGGTCCTTAGGCTTCACAGGCAAGCGCTTAATCGCTAAGCCATCTCTCCAGCCCTGTTTAATTTTTTTTAAAGGCATTTTATTTATTTATTGAAAAGAGAGAGAGAGGCAAATATAAAGAGAGAAATGGGCATGCCAGGCCTCTAGCCACTGTAAATGAACTCCAACACATGTGCCACCTTGTGCATCTAGCTTATGTGGGTACCAGGGAATTAATTTAACCTGGGTTCTTAGGCTTCTCAAGTTAAGTGCCTTAACCAGTAAGCCATCTATCTCTCTGGCCCTGAATTGTTTAGTTTTGACTTGAGTCCATTTATCTCTTAAATTGGTTTAAAATATTTTTCTTTTTTATTCAGAATCACAGTGTTTATAACCAGATGTAATTATCGTTTAAGTAGATTTATTTTAGAAAATATTTTTGAGAATTAGAAATTTAACGTACCTCAGGGCAGGAGAATTCATGGGCTTAGATATGCTATACACACCAGTAATGTAAACACTTGGGAATCTGATGCAGAAGGATTACTAGTTCAGAGCCAACCTGGGCTACCTAGTTTTTCAAGATCAGCCTAGAGGACATTGTCTCAAAACAAACAAACAAATCCCAAACCCAAACAATACCCCCTCTCCCAACCAAAACAAATCCCCAGAACAAAAATAAGAGTTCTGGGGCCTTCTGGAATCCAGTGACTGCTTCCAAACATACAGTTGGAGGCTGGATCCTTAGGAGAACCAGTATCATATCTAAGATAAAGTTTTTCAATTCAGTTCAAGCTTAGTTACATATTTAAGGCAGAGAGTATATGAATGGGCACTTAGTAGAAATATTTTGTTCTGGCTCAGTATTGGAAGTGGTAGTACATGAGAGATTGGCCCCATTCTTTTGAGACTTTGTTATGGTCACACATCATGACTGTTTGCTAAGTTTCTGGAAGTTCTTGTATATATTAGTAGCAGAAGTCTCTGGTAAATATTGACAGGTGACCTTGTGCAGCACAAATTTTTGAACATTTTTGCAGTCAGTAAATGTGTACAGGGCCATCAGCACACATTAAAGATATGTCAAGATAGCCTGTTCAGAGCCCTTAGTTTGCCGTGGCCAAGGAAGTACACAGGACTGAGGCCAGCGAGCATCTCAATAACCTTCTGGCTGATAGTGTCAGGTTACTGGCAAAATGTTGCCTAATTTTAATTTGCTTGATGAGTAGTAGGCACTGGGCAAAAGAAAGACTGACAGTTTACCAATACTCTGTATAGCCAGCAGTGGATACGTATTCTGTCCTGAATGGAAGAGTTTGTTTATTTATTTATTTATTTTGTTTTTTCTAGGTAGGATCTCACTGTAGCCCAGGCTGACCTGGAGTCTCAGGGTGGCCTCCAAACTCACTGGTGATCCTCCTACCTCTGCCTCCTGAGTGCTGGGATTAAAGGTGTGCGTCACAACGCCTGGTGAATTTATTTTTTACTTTATTTTATTTTGGTTTTTAAAATTCTTTTGTTCATTTTTAGTTATTTGCTTGAGAGCAATAGACAGAGAAAGAGGCAGATACAGAGAGAGAATGGGCGTGCCAGGGCCTCTAGCCACTGCAAATGAACTCCAGATGCCCCCTTGTGCATCTAGCTAACGTAGGTCCTGGGGAATTGAGCCTTGAACCGGTGTCCTTAGGCTTCACAGGCAAGCGCTTAACCCTTAAGCCATCTCTCGAGCCCCTATTTTGGTTTTTTGAGGTAGGGTCTCACTCTAGCTCAGGGTGGCTTCAAACTCAACAATGATCCTCCTACCTCTGCCTCCCTAGTGCTGGGATTTAAGGCGTGTGCCACCACGCCCGGATTTGAATGGAAGAATTTAATGTTTATTTCCGGATATTTTTCTAATTCTTGATCGTTTTTATTGAATTTATGTTGCTAACAAAGAAGTGAAAGGATTCTCCACTGGGATCACAATGTTGGTTTATGCTGATATTTTTCTTGGGCTTAGGCAGTAAGATTCCTTATCTAATGGGCTTATTCGATCTTTTTTTTATTTTATTTTATCCTTTTTGTTGTTTTCCCTTCAAGAAACTAGTGCTGGACAAAACTGACATCTAATTTGGTTTGATTCTAGTTGTCAGGTGCTGTTCTGTAAGCCTTATGATAAAATAGCCCTGCTGATGAATGAGGAATGAGGTTGTTAATGTTTGGAATTACCTTGCAGATAAATGAATGGTACTGAGTGGGTCTCTGCTGTCTGCTGGCACTGTGGTAGGAGTTATTTTTTTTAAACATATATTGTCTTATTCAGTCATAGTGCTGTTCTGGCTTACTGACAGGAAATGAGCTCACAGCTTTGTTATCTGCCATTGGACTAGAAATCTTATATAAGACCGTCTGGTCCCTTAGGTGCTGCTTTTGGAAAGGGTAGCTGTATGTTATTCATGTTGTTAGTTGACAGTTTCCAGGAAGGTAATTTGATGTGTCAGGAGGGTGCAATCATGTGAATGGTGTTTTGATTACTGAGAATGCCATTTGCTAAGGAATGAGTGAAGATGAGTCACTGAGAATTCTCTTATCTCTTCCTTTTAAAGCTGCTTTCCTGGAGTTAGAGAGATGGCTCAGTGGTTAAAGGTGCTTGCTTGCAAAGTCTGCTAGTCTGGGTTCAATTCCCCAGCACCCATGTACAGTCAAATGTTAAGTGGTACATGACTCTGTGATCCTAAGGCTCCAATAACAAGTGGCAAGAGACCCTGACTCAAAGAAGGTGGATGGAACACAGAAACCTTGAAGTTGACCTATGACCTCCACATGTGTGTCCCCCCCCCCCCCAACAAATTATGCAGGGTTGTGAAGCAGGTGAGGGAATTGAATTTGAGAATATTGCCATTATCAAGTAGTTTAGTTAGTAAGGGAAGGCCAAAGCAATGCTATAGTACCACGATACTATAACCCCAGGCTGCCCTGTGGTTCCCTATCTACATGTGAATGACATCCTGATCCTTAACTACTAAGATTACAGAAGGGTGCCAGCACTCCTGCATTTATGTGGTGCTGGCAATCCAACTCAAGGCTTGGGGATGCTAGGCGATCCTCCTACCTCTGCCTCCCAGTGCTGGGATTAAAGGCGTGCACGACGCCCAGCTCTGTTCATAAATTCCATAGGCCCAGTGGTTTGTCTCTGAAAATCTTTTGTTTTAAAATATTTTAAAAAGGCTGGAGGGATGGCTTAGCGGTTAAGGCATTTGCCTGCAAAGCCAAAGGACCCTGGTTCCACTCCCCAGGACCCACGTTAGCCAGTTGCACAAGGGCCCACATGTGCCTGGAGTTTGTTTGCAGTGGCTGGAGGCCCTGGCACGCCTATTCTCTCTCTCTTTCTCTGTCAAATAAATAGATAATAATATTTTTTAAAAAATTTTAAATATTTATTTATTTGAGAGACAGAATGGGTGTGCCAGGGCCTCTAGCCACTGCAAATGAACTCCAGACACATGTGCCACCTTGTGCATCTGGCTTACATGGATCTTGGGGAGTTGAACATGGGTCCTTTGGCTACACAGGCAAGTGCCTTAACCGCTAAGCTAGCTCTCCAGCCCTCTGCAAATCTTATTTAGCTCAGTTCTGGAGGCCTTGAAGTCCAAGAGAAGAGTGGTACTGCAGCTGCTCGGCATCTGTGTAGTAAAAAACCTTTCTTTTTGTTGCATTGGTACACGGCAGAGGCAAGTATCATACCATGAGGCTGAGCTTTCTTTTCACTTCTTTTTCTGTTTGCTTAGGTCTTTGTGTAGAAACAGAAACTTGGGGTATTTTAAACAGGATGGGAAACAACAGAGGATGTAGGTGTCTCCATTGAGCTGTCTGGGTGTTCCTTTGCTCTTTGGATAGAAGTCATGGTAGGCTGCAGTCAAGTCAAATTCAGTCCCTGTCCTGTCATGGTGGGAACTGGCCCAGATGGCTGCCACAGCAAGCTCTGCTGCTCATGGGCCCTAGGTCTCCTTACTCTGGGACCCGGGGATAAGTTTGGTTGCAGACATTGTTGAAAAGAAACCATAGGTAGGCAAGAAGTTGTTCAAATGCTACATCTAGCAGCTTCTGTTTTTTTGCTGCTTGGCAAACTATGAGTGATCAGTAGGCAAGTGATACCCTATAATATTACAGTACTTTTGCAGGCCCCAGGTAACCTACAAGCATTCCAGTCTCCATGGGATGTCCAGTGTGGGGACCCTTGGCCCTTGAAGGCCATTGGCCTTAGAGCCCTCAGCCTGGGGGCTAAAACTCTTGGCTCTGAAGACTGACAGCTCCCTGGAACTCTTTTAGTAAGTAGGGCTTGCGGTTCTTTTATGCCCTTCTAGCCTTTCATCAGCTCTCTATACTCTTGTTTTCTTTTTCTTTCCTGCCCTAGCTGCTCTAGATTTGTTCAGCTGCTTCTTAGTGCCATAACTGGAACCAAGTCAGGGTGCTTGTCTCTGAGACCGTACTGGGAGTTGGGGAGCAGACCAGTGTTTGAGAACAATCATGGCTCTGCCCCTTAGCTCACTTCACAGTAGTGCCTCTATCAGGGGGACTTGCTCCCTCTCTGTCTAAGATTCGTCTAGGTTTGTGATTGCAAAAAAAGTCTGGTAGGAGCTGTTTTTTTTAATTTATTAATTTTTTATTAACAACTTCCATGATTGTAAACAATATCCCATGGTAATGCCCTCCCTCCCCCCTCTTAACCCTTTGAAACTCCATTCTCCATCATATCCCCTCCCCCTTTGAATCAGTCTCTTATTTTGATGTCATGATCTTTTCCTCCTGTGATGATGGTCTTGTATAGGTAGTGTAAGGCACTGTGAGGTCATGGATATCCATGTGTCTGGAGGAGCACGTTGTAAGGCATCCTACCCTTTCTTCGGCTCTTACATTCTTTCCTCCACCTCTTCTGCAATGGACCCTGAGCCTTGGTGTGATAGAGATATTTCAGTGCTGAGCACTCCTGTCACTTCTTTCCAGCACTGTGATGCCTTTTGAGTCACCCCAAGGTCACTGTCATCTGAAAAGAGAAGGTTCTCTACCAAAAGTGAGAATAGCATTAACATATAGGTATGAACATTAAGAGAAGTGCTTATTAGGCAGTTTGAGCATAGCATATACATTTAACCAGACAGCAGATGTTACACCCCTAGGGCTCATGACTACCCCTGTTGTAGGTTTTCAGTATCAAGGATGTTCCCTTCCATGGAGCGGGCCTCCAGTCCAATTAGAGGGCAGTTGGTTTCAACCATGACAGACTTGCTACTATTGCACTTGTTGGCTTATTTGTCCTGGCTGGCAAAATGTAAGGCTTGAGTGTTCACCGCTGAGTATCTTCACTGGTGATTTCTCTCTCTCTCTCCCATTGAACTCCATGCAGAATGGCTTCTTCCAGCTTTCTGCCAAGGAGCTGTTTTTAATAGCCCTAGCTGGGGCTTCACTTTGAGGAGCCAGGACAGTTGGCTGTGTCTTTGCATGGTTGTTGGTAGGCACTTGTGTAATGTTGGTTGGGGCTCAAGTCAGGGCGGTCCTCTTGCTTATGGAAGCTGGAGCAGCAAAGTTGAGTAACTACTAGTTAGGGAGTCAGATCTCCCCATCTTCAATGCCTTTCCTTATTTATAGGAAAGGGAATACCAGGAGGGCTTACAGTATAAACTTGAAGAACTTACTCACTAACAAATATTTTTTTTTCTGAATAAGTCATTTTTCCTAAAATTTCATGTGAAGCCATGTGTGGTCTCACATACCTATAATCCCAGCAATCAGGGAGGCTGAGGTAGGGCTGCCTGGACTACAGAGTGAGATCCTGTTTCAAAATACAACAGCACACAATACCAACACAACATTTAAAAAATCCCAGAAATCTAACAAATAAACAAAAGTGAGGTTTAATTTGGCTGTTTGTAATCCCAGCATTTGGAAGGTCGAGGCAGAGGATAGGTATTCTAGATACTTATTTTGTTCAAAGACATGCTTCCTACCTTGAAAGACCAGTTAAGATATAGGTCCAATCTCATAATATTGACTGTTAGGATCTGTCTGATTCTTACTGGATTGTTGCTAAAGTGTTGATAAATCAGTTTATTTCACACTGGTAATTATCCTTTGCTGCTGTGGAAACTGAATAGAGCATCTTCATTCTTTGTACATATGCCAGAGGAGACCCTTGTGAATGGAAATGGCGATTGCAAAGTTTTTCTAGAGTTTGTATATTACATTTATTTAATTATAGGGAAATTCAGTAATTTTCCTCATGAGAAATACTGTGGATCATGTTCCTTTTCCCTTTGGATGGGAGGGTAACTGAATATTTAATATACAGCTTGAATCTTATGGTAGTTTAAATGAAAGCCATCCCCCATAACTTCATGTATTCTTCCTTCCTCCCTTCCCTTCCCTTCCCCTTTCTTCCCCTCCCTTCCCTTCCCTCTGTGCCCCTCCCTTCCCCTCCCCTCCTCTCCCTTGTCCTCTCCTCTCCTTTCTCTCTTTCTCTTTCTTTTTTGAGGTAGGGTCTCACTCTAGCTGGAATTCACTATGTAGTCTCAGGGTGGCCTCAAACTCACAGTAGTCCTCCTACCTTTGCCTCCCAAGTGCTGGGGTTAAAGGCATATACATACCACCACGTCCAGCTTGTTTCTTTTTTAATATTTTATTTATTTATGAGAGAGAGAGAGGTGAAGAAGCAGATGGCGAGAATAGGGCCTCCAGACAGTACAGATGAACTCCAGACACATGCACCACCTTGTGCATTTGGTTTATGTGGGTACTGGGGAATCAAACCTGGGTCCTTAGAATTTGCAGGCAAGTGCCTTAACTGCTAAGCCACCTCTCCAGCCCTGTTTTATTGATTTATTTTCTCAGTTTTTATTAACATTTTCCATGATTATAAAAAATATCCCATGGTAATACCCTCCTTCCCCCCACACTTTCCCCTTTGAAATTCCATGCTCCATCATATCCCCTCCCCATCTCAATCATTCTACTTACATACATACAATACCAACTAATTAAGTACCCTCATTCCTCCCTTTCTCTTCTTAACTTACTGGCTTCTGCTACTGATATTTTTCCTTCTCACGCTGCCTGTTTTATTTTTTGAGGTAGGATTTCATTCTAGCCCACACTACCTGGAACTCACTCTGTAGTCTCCAGGCTGGTCTGGAAATAACAGCAAGCCTCCTACTTCAGCCTTCCTAGTGCTGGGACTAAAGGACAGTGCCACCATAACCAGGTAGCCTCATACCCAATTCCCAGCTGGTAGACCCATTTGGGAGGTGGAGCCTTGCAGGAAGAGGTGTGTCATTGTGGGTGGGTCTTGAGATTTCTTAGCCCACCTTGTCAGTGCTAGATAGCTCTCAGCTGCTCATAATACCAAATAAAAGCCATTTCCCTCTCATCTGCTGCTGTTGGTTGGGTGCTTTTTCCCAGCAATGAGATGGTAAATTGCAACAATTTAGTTTTAGAAAAGATTTTCATTTTTTGTAAACAAAGTCTCAATATATAGTCCTGACTGGCCTTGAATTTGGCCATCTTCCTGCCCTAAGTTTTCTGGATGCAAGGATTGTAGGTGGGAGTCAACATGCCTGGCTTGGACTGACAGGCTTTTTTATTTTTGTTTTTGGACTATTTGAATTAAAAATGAAGTTTATTTTTCCTCGAAAAATCTTGACTATGAATAGATAAAAAAGCCATGTGAATTCCACATTCTGGGTATAAAGAAATCCTTAGAAAAGTGATGGTTATGTAAATCAATGCTCTAGTGTTGATTGGTGCTCAGCTGCCATCAAACAGCTGTTCAGAAGAATCTTACAGCAAATTAAAACACAAACAAGTACACACACACACACACACACACACACACACACAGTCCGGGCGTGGTGGTGCATGCCTTTAATCCTAGCACTGGGGAGGCAGAGGTAGTAGGATTGATGTGATTTTATAAAATGACTTATTTCCTGGCTACAGTTGGAGTTTTGGTTCTTTTATAACATATCTAAAGGGATTGATTGTCTTATAACTTGTTTACAGGAATGTGTATGTTCTAGCATTACATTAACTGCTTGAGTCGGGTGTGGTGGCACACACCCAGCACTTGGGAGGCAGAGGGAGGAGGATTGCTGTCAATTCTAGGTCATCCTGAGACTACATAGTGAATTCCAGGTCAGCCTGAGCTAGAGTGAGACCCAACTTTAACCCCTTCCCCCCAAAAAAATCACTGCTTGAATTGAAATGAAATCCAAAGGTTTCTAATTGGAGGTAGAAATAGTTGAATTAGAGCTGGAAAAAATATGGTTCAGTGGTTAAAGGCGTTTGCTTGTACAGCCTGAAGGTATTCTGTTCCCTGGTACTCTATAAAGCCAGATGCATAAAGTGATACATACATCTGGAGTTCCTTTGCAGCACAGGAGTCCCTGGAATGCCAATTTCCCCCCTCCCCCTCCAATAAATAGATAGACAGATTTTAAAAAATAGTTGTTAGTCTGGTCAATATCACTGAACAAATCCAGTTACGAAATTGTCTGTACACTTAAATGACGGCACCTAATTACATAGGGCTCCTAGTTAAATTGCTTTCTGTTCTGTGACAATGTCAGATGTTATACTGCACTTAAATGATAATAGCTAGAGTATGTACGTTGCCGAGTATTCAGGTAGGGTCTCACTCTAGATGACATGGAATTCACTATGTAATCTCAGGGTAGCCTTGGACTCATGGCAATCCTCCTACGTCTGCCTCCTAAGTGCTGGGTCTAGAGGTGTGTGCCACAATGCTTGGCTCAAATAAATATTTTTTTAAAAAATAATTGTGACTCCTTTGTAAGCTTTAAGTTCTATTCCTGTGGAGACCTAGTGCTTGAATGAACTAGGCATTTTGGCCTTACATCATGACTACGGATTATTTTTTTGGAAGGGGGGGTGGGTTTTCGAGGTATGGTCTCACTTTAGCTAAGGCTGACCTGGAATTCACTATATGGTCTCAGGGTGGCCTTGAACTCATGGTGATCCTCCTATCTCTGCCTCCTGAGTGCTGGGATTAAAGGCATGTGCCGCCACGCCTGGCTGACTACAGAGGTTCTTAAATAGTTTTTTCCCTTAATAATTTATGAGCAATCACGGAGACACACCAGATACTCTCCTGGCCTCTGCATGGGGCATGAGAGTCTGCTCATACAAGTGCACGCACCACACTACACAGATGTATGTCTATGCACACAAACCATTCTAGTTTTCAGTTAAAGCCTGCCATCTTGTGGCCAAGATATGTGTACTTTTTTTGTGGCCAAAGTATGAAAAAATTGTTACTATTTTATGTATATAGTTGCCTTATGATACTATGAATAAATTAGAGGTCTTTACTTTAAATTGTGTTGTTTTAAATCACTGGTTCAATTTGTCTTTTTGTTTGTTTCTCATGGTAGGGTCTCACTCTAGCTCAGGTTGATCTGGAATTTGTTCTCAATCCAGGCTGCTCTCAAATTTATAGCAATACTCCTACCTATGCCTCCCAAGTCCTGGGATTAAAGGTGTGTGTCACTATGCCTGGCTCATTTTATTTTGTTTTGAATAAGCACACCAGGGCCTCCAGCTGCTGCAAATGAACTGCAGGTGCATGTGCGTGCCACTTTGTGCATCTGGCTTCATGTGGGTCCTGGGGAATCAAACCCAGGTCCTTAGGCTTTTTAGGCACAAGCCTTAACCACTGAGCAATCTCTCTAGCCCTCATTTATTTTATTTATTACTTTTATTTTTATTTTTTTATTTTTGGTTTTTCAAGGTAGGGTCTTGCTCTATCCCAGGCTGACCTGGAATTCACTATGTACTCTCAGGGTGACCTTGAACTCACTCCTCAGTCCTGGGATTAAAGTTTTACTTAATGTTTTTCCGAGGTAGGGTCTCACTCTAGCCCAAGCTGACCTGGAATTCACTATGGAGTCTCAGGGTGGCCTCAAACTCATAGTGATCCACCTACCTCTGCCTCTCGAGTGCTGGGATTAAAGGCATGCACTGTCACTCCCGGCTTATTTTTTAAATACTTTTTATGTGTAATCTCAATTTACCTCTCTTTAAAAATAGAAGGAGGCTGAAAAGATGGCTTAGCAGTTAAGGCACTTGCCAATTAAACCTAAGAACACATGTTCGATTCTCCAGTACCCACATAAGCCAGATGCACAGGGTGGTGCAGGTGTCTGAAGTTAGTTTGCAGTGGCTGGAAGCCCTGGCGTGCCCATTCTCTCTCTGCCTCTGTGTCTCTCACTCCCTTAAATAAATAAATAAAAATTTAAAATATTAAAAAAATAATAAGTAAAATTTAAAACAGACACCTGCAAGCTTGATATCAATTGTTCGTTTTTTTTTTGTTGTTGTTGTTGTTAATTTTTACTTATTTATTTTAGAGCAGTAGACGGAGAGGGAGAGAGACAGAGGGAAAATGGACACTCCAGGGCTTCCAGCCACTGCAAACAAACTCCAGATGTGTGCGCCCCCTTGTGCATCTGGCTAACGTGGGTCCTGGGGAATCGAGCCTCGAACAGGGGTCCTTAGGCTTCACAGGCAAGTGCTTAACCATTAAGCCATCTCTCCAGCCCCTTTTTTGTTTTTGTTTGATACGTAGCAATAGGTTGATGACACACATGTATCACCATGCCTGATTTATGCACTTGGTACTGGGGATTGAACTTGGGACCTTGTGTCTGCTAGGCAAACACTTTTCCAACTGAGCTGTATCCCCAGCCCTGGAATTTCCATGCAATAGGCCATTAAGTTTTTATTTTCAAGGTAAGGTCTCACTATAGCTCAGGCTGACCTGGAATTCACTCTGTTTTCTCAGGCTGTCCTCAAACTCAAGGTGATCCTCCTAACTTTGCCTCCCGAGTGCTGGGATTAAAGGCGTGCACCACCACGCCTAGCACGTTTTAAAATTCTTAAATGACTTCATTATTCTCATTTTGTTTTTAATTTATCTCTCTGTAGGTCTTTGCTTATAGCATGTATAGTATTTTAGAACAACTTCAATTTCTTCAAAATGTATATTTTCTTACTATGTCTCTTTACCTTAGGAAAAAATACCTGTTTACAGAACAGATGAAATATATTCTCATCCAGGATTCTGGTGTACTGGACCTTATGGATTTCTTTGATCCAAATCCACTAATAATCATGTAATGGGAAAAAGAATGTTACCCACCTAAAAGTATGGATGTAATGGTTCTGGTTTGGCGTCTGTACTTTTAGTAGGGTTCTGTAGCCCCTGTTTAAATAGCTATGGCTTTTATTTCTCCCTAAGCAGGCAAAGAGAAGGCCTCAAGGTAAAGAGAGAATACCTGTGCTTTTCCAATATGTTGCAGTTACGCTAAGAAAGAGTCAGATCTGAATGGAGCCCAGGTCAAGCTTCGAGAATGTGAAGCGGCACTGAACTCTAAGGAAGCAGCTCTGGCTACTGCATTGGGTGACAAGAAGAGCCTGGAGGGAGACTTGGAGGATCTGAGAGATCAGGTTGCCCAGGTAAGGAAGGTGCTGTCCCTGCCCCCCTCAGCCCTGCAAGCAGGATTTGCCCAGTCAATTATCATGGTTTGATGGATTCGTGAATTGGTTTTATTTATGTTTTTGAAAGTCATGTTAGTCTGGAGACAGCTAACATGAAGATCTTGGTTGTTGTTCTTCCTGTCTTGTAGGTACATCATTCTGTCTCTTGCTCTCTAAGCCTGTTTCCATACTGTACTGAAATGTAAGGCAGGGAAACAAGATGTTGTAATGCTGTTCCATTGTATACAAGAAAAGCAAAAATAATTTGCTAAAAATAATTCACTTAATTATTGAAACGTGAGGGATAGATTTCTGTATATCTTGCCTCCCTGTTGGGAAGTGTCAATTTTACAGGGGATCCATGGGTGGAACCAGGAAATTAACTGAGTTTTGTGGTGAACATTAAGGTGAGATAATCATACATTGATAAGTGAATAGGAATCACAATACTTAGTTTATATCTTAAAATCAATTCTAAAGTATATTTTGTCATTTCCCTCCCCTTATGATAGTTGGAAGCCTCCTTATCTGCTGCCAAAAAACAGTTAGCAGATGAAACTTTACTTAAAGTGGATTTGGAGAATCGTTGTCAGAGTCTCACCGAGGACTTGGAGTTTCGTAAAAACATGTATGAAGAGGTAACTATATATACAGTTCCTTTACAAGTGAAAAATACAGGCTGGTTCTGGGCTTTATGGCTCATGTCCTTTAGTTCCCTGCCTTTGGGAAGCTAAGGTAGGAGGATCACAATGAGTTCTAATCCAACTTGGACCATGGAGTGAATTCAATCAAGGTCAACCTGGGCCAGAGTGAGACAGTGCTTCAAAAACAAACAACAAGGAAAAAAGCAAAACAAAACCACAAACTAGCTGTGTCAGAACTTCAGGGACAGAGGCAGGAGAATCAGAAATTTAAGGTCATTTCCATTCTTGGTTGGTAATGAAGTGAGAAATACATTAGTCTGGACTACAGGAGATCTTGTTGCAAATAACAAACAAACAAAAAAGCAAACAAAAAAGTGATTTATTCTCACTGGAAAGGTATCAGATAAAGGGATAGTAAGACATGGGGATAGGAGATATTTTGCAGGTAAACTGTACAAGGCATTGCTGCTAGAAGACTGTAAGTACTCAAGACACTGGGAGGTGAATAGACAGGATTTCCTACCTAGCACTGATTGGCCTATAACTCATAATAATCATCCTAACTGGGACTAAAGACCTGTGCCACCAGGCCTGGCATGCAAATAGGACTTGAGCTCATCTTTTTTACAGGCTATTGTCACAGTAGCTAATGATAAGCATTTGTATTGTTAGTTGCTGTCTAACAAATTTCTCCAGACTATTGCAATTTAAAGTCATTGGCCTTCATAGCATCTGGGTTAAAGGGCAGGAATCCAAAGGCTGCTTAAAGTTTGGTTCTGATTCAAGGTCTCTTGAGGTTGTCCTCAAGCTTTAACCTGAGCTAGAGGAAATAGGCAGTGAAAGAAATTCTTTAAAAGAAGCCAGGCATGGTCATACTTGCCTTTAATCCCAACACCTTGAGACTACATAATGCATTTCTTGCCTGGGCTGGAGTAAGACCCTGCAAAGTCTCATTCTAGCCCAGGCTGTCCTTGAACTCTCATTGATTCTCCTACCTCTGCCTCTCCAGTGCTGGGATTATAGGCATGTGCTACCACACCTGGCCAAAGAACTTAAATAAATGGTTTTAGAAATATTGTAATTTTGGAAATAGTAACTGATGATAATTTTAACCTTTGAGGCATCTCTCCAGCCCTTAGATACTGACAATAATTTTAGATTTAATTGTGGCACTTAAAAGCATGTTTTGTTTTTTTTTCAAGGTAGGATCTCAGCCTACCCCAGGCTGGTCTGGAATTCACTCTTTAGTATCAGGTTGTCCTTGAATTCAGTAATCCTCCTACCTTTAGCTCTGGAGTGCTGGGATTAAAGGTGTGTATCACCATACCCAGATTGTTCATTTTTATAACAATATTTAAGTAAAATAGGTATTGTTGGTACCAAATGCACTGGATAAGCAGTTAGACATCAGACAGCTTGAATGAGATTCTTTTTAAAATTTTTTTCTTTTCTAATAATAACTTTATTTATGGGCACAAAAATTTGGATTTCATAAATTTTTCACATGCCAAAAAGTATTTTCCTTTGCAAGCAAGCGCCTCTAACCACTGAGCAATCTCTCTAGCCCCTCCTTTGCTTTTTTTTTCCCCCTTCAACTACTTCAAAATGTAAAAAATGTCTATCCATGCATTCTACAAAACCAAGTGGTAAGTTAGATTTGGTCTTTTGGCTTTAGTGTGCCATCCCCAGGTTTAACTAGTAGTTCTCAACCAGAGACTTAAACAGTGAATCAAATCAACCAGACGTTCTGGGGATGGAGTTCCAAGAATCTTCATTTCTTTAAAAGTTCCCAAGTGCCAGGCTGGACATGGTGGCGCACGCCTTTAATCCCAACACTCGGGAGGCAGCGATAGAAGGATCGTTGTAAGTTTGAGGCCATCCTGAATAGTGAATTTCAGGTCAGCCTGGTCTACAGTGAGACCCTACCTTGATTAAAAAAAAAAAATTAAAACTTCCCAAGTGTTGAATCAGATTCTTGTTTAAAACGAAATACTGAGCTGGGCGTGGTGGCACATACCTTTAATCCCAGCACTTGGGAAGCAGAGGTAGGAGCATCACTGAGGTTGAGGCCACGCTGAGACTACATAGTGAATGAATTCCAGGTCAGCCTGGGCTCTAGAGTAAGACCCTATTTCCAAAAAAAAAAAGAAAAAAGAAATACTGATATTTTTCTTGACTGGTGAGAATCAAAGTGAAATACTGTGTTTGACAACTCCATGTAACCTAACCTACAAGGCTATTTCATAATTGTTGACAACTATTATATTATAAATGCAGATTTGAAGTTGTTCTTTTTTTCCCGAGGTAGGGTCTCACTCTGGTCCAGGCTGACCTGGAATTAACTCTGTAGTCTCAGGGTGGCCTCGAACTCATGGCGATCCTCCTACCTCTGCCTCCCGAGTGCTGGGATTAAAGGCGTGTGCCACTATGCCTGGCTTGTTGGGTATTTTGAAGTAACTTCTCAAGCCCAGGCTAACCTAACACTTACTCTAGTCTTGGCTGGCCTCGAACTCGTTGATCTTTCTTCCTTCATTGGGAATAAAGACATTCACTACCCCACCTGACCCAACTAACTTCTTTTAAAAATAAAGCATGTGTGATGTTCTTCCTTCAGTCTGCTGTGCAGAAGCAAACAACTTTAATGAGCTATAATGCCCTCTTGTGGTTTCTTCAGTTACTCTCATTAAAAACAAATCTTATTCAGTTTTATGAGTAGACTTGTGTTCTTAGCCACAAATTCCTCATTCCAGGTTTATTTGGACAGTTAGTTACAACAGTGGAGGATCATGACTATACCTTCTTCTTTAATAGTAAATTGTCACATATGCTTGATTAGGTGGTATTATTGTTACTAAGGCTGTATTAATTGATATGAATGGCTTAGCATCATATTGTAAAAGAAGCCATTTAAAATTTAAACTACCTGTTATGCCTTATTAATATGTCTAAGAGAATTATTTATTTATAAAAATGGCTGGAGGGCTGGAGATACTGTTCAGCAGTTAAGGCATCTGCCTGCAGAGCCTAACAACCTGATTTCAGTTCCCCAGTACCCACATCAAGCCACATCCATAAAGTGGCTTCTGCATTTGTAGTCCGTTTGCAGTGGCTAGAGGCCCTGGCAAACTCATTCTCTCTGTTTCTCTTCTTTCTGTCTCTGCTTGCAGCTATATAAGTCAATTAAAAATTATTATTATTATTAATTTTGGTTTTTTGAGGTAGGGTCTCACTCCAGCCCAGGCTGACCTGGAATTCACTGTTAGTCTCAGGGTGGTCTTGAACTCACAGTGCTGGGATTAGAGACAGAGGTAGGAGGATCACTGTGAGTTCAAGGCCACCCTGAGAGGCTACATAGTAAATTCCAGGCCAGCCTAAGCTAGAGAGAGACCTTACCTCAGTAATGCCCCCCCCCATAAATCAATAATAATACAACTATTTGTGCATTTCTTCTGCCTCCTAATTTTTTATTTTTTTGGTAAACTGCCTTAAATCATTTTGCTTGGGGACATAAGCCAGTAAATAAAATTTTAGAGAATGAAGTCCATTTAGTGTTTAGTGGCTAGTTATCTATGATTACATGACACATTGATTTACCATTACTGATTACTGATTATTTACAGACCATTCCTTGCCTTCAGAGAAATGAATGAAATAGCTATGATTGTGAAAAGAACTGGAGAATTCTTAGGGCTTGAATACTATCATTTAATGCCACTAGTTCCAGAAATCCTTGCCGGAAAACTAAGACAACAGTGTTTTTTTATGTCTGTCCCGTGACAATACAGTGCAAGGAGATGAGTGTATGAAATTTCAGATGTTGTGACATTACTCAGACTCCTGGAATTTGGTTTTACATTATTTTTCTCTCTGTAGGAGATAAATGAGACAAGAAGGAAACATGAAACACGCTTGGTAGAGGTGGATTCTGGGCGGCAGATTGAGTACGAGTACAAGCTGGCTCAAGCTCTGCATGAGATGAGAGAGCAGCACGATGCCCAAGTGAGGCTTTACAAGGAGGAGCTGGAGCAGACCTACCATGCCAAGGTAAGCACGCTCTTCTGCACACCCTATGTTTGTTTTATTCTGGTTTTTAAAGCTCGTTCCCTTAGGTCTCCATGAGAATAGAAAAATGAGTATATTTTGAATGTAGTTTAAATGTTAGCAGACTTTCAGAAGAAAGTGAGGTTATCTTTCTATTAGAGGTAAAAGTTTTATTTTTTGGTGTCATTAATTTAGTGTTATACCCAAACCTTCTTAAGTACTTGTCTTGCAATAACAAGTACTGCTTATGTCGTGGTGTACATTTTACTTGTGAATAAATAAATGTCAGACTGTTCTAGTTCTGACTTCATAATTATCATTATAAATAGATGTGACTCCTGTACTTTTTTTTAGTCTAAGGGAAAGTGTCTAATATTTCTCTGTCACTCTCACTCATTTAAGAAGTACAGAAACATCCCACATGTATGAACAAAAGAAATCATGATGTAAAAAAAAGTATAGACCTTGCTGGCAAATAATTTTACCCCATATGATAAAATGTTTTACAATTTTTTTAAAATAAGAAAGTCAGAGAGAGAGAGAGAATTTAGCACGCCATGACCTCCAGCCACTGCTTTCGAATTCCAGATGCGTATGCCATCTTGTGTACATGTGCCAACTTTTGTGCTTATCATAACACCTAGTGTGTCGGCTTGCATGGGACCTGGAGAGTTGAACATGGGTCCTTGGGCTTCTCAGGCAAGTGCCTTAACTGTTAAGCCATCTCTCCAGCCCTGTTTTGTGATTTTAATAATAAAAAAGGTTATCAATGGCAGACTTAATAACTCAAGGTCATAGAGTTATTCAAATAATTTTCATTTCATGATCTCAAACTGTTCATGTTGAGTTTATTTAATGCAATAATAATTCACTAGTAACAAGAGCTTTTTTAAAATATTTAATTTATTTATTGAGAGAGAAAGAATTAGGCACGCTAGGGTCACTAGCCCCTGCAAGTGAACTCCACACACATATGCCACCTTGTGTATCTTGGCCTTTATGTGGGTACTGGAGAATCAAACCTGGGTCTTTTGGTTTTGCAAGTGGTGCCTTAACTACTAAGCCACCTCTCCAGCCCAATAAGAGCTTTTTCTAAGGTGTGCCTTCAGTTGCCCAGCACTGTGTGAGTGCTGGGCATCAAGCTGAGAATAGTGAAGCCGTTACAGTAAAAATGACCACAGATTGTTGTTTAGGAAGCTTTGGAAGGATTGCAATAGGCAGTTATGAGTATTTGGAGGAATTAGGTGTTTTTACCTGAGGGACTGTTTCTGCTTCCAAAAAGAAGTTTTCTGTCTGCCATTCTTTGTTAGACTTGGTGGGTTTGGGATATGAACATCAGTATAGTCAAGTTTTGTTGCTCAGTTTCATTATTTATTTATTTGATTTTTTGAGGTTGTATCTCGCTCTAGCCCAGGCTGACCTGGCATTTACTATGTAGTATCAGGGTGGCCTCAAACTCACAGCATCCTCGTACCCTGTGTGCTTGGATTAAAAGCGTGTGCCACCATGCCCAGCAGTTTCCTTATTTATTAGCAGTCTTATCCTAGATAGAAAAGGCTTAGAAGATGAAATATTAAAGTGATAAAGTCGGGGTAATGTAATGCCCTGGGCACATTGGAATAGTTAAAACTCCTATTTTAGGAAGTGAATGTAAAAAATTTAAAGTAATTTAAAGCACACCAAAAACTTGATGATGCCTCTCTTCCTGTTTCATCAGCCAGTTACCAGCAGACTTTGGCTTACAGTGCCTTGAGGTATGACTCATGTTTCCTCATTGCTAGTTCTAATTTACTGGGCAAGACTGATTGGCTTACTGTTTTACAGCTTGAGAATGCCAGGTTGTCCTCAGAGATGAATACCTCTACTGTCAACAGTGCCAGAGAGGAGCTGATGGAAAGCCGGATGAGGATTGAAAGCCTTTCATCGCAGCTCTCCAACCTGCAGAAAGAGGTAAGGAAGCATCTTCCTTTGAGCAGAATTGAAGGTCACCTGCTTCACAGTAGTCTGCTTGTTGTCATTTTTTCCTCTTTGTCACACACAAGGCATTCTGTGCTTTTTTTTTTTTTTTTTTTTTTGAGGTAGGTCTCTGAGTGCTGGGATTAAAGGCATGCACCACCACACCCAGCTATATTTGTTTATTTAATATTTTTATTTGTTTGCAAATCAAAAGGGAAGAGACAGAATGGGCATGTCAAGGCCCATGAACTCCAGATGCTTGCACCACTTTGTGCATCTGGCGTTATGTGGGCACCAGGGAATAAAACCTGGGTCTTCAGGTGTTGCAGACAAGCACCTTAACTGCTGAGCCATCTCTCCAGCTCGTTGCTTACTTTAATTACTTAGGCAGTAGCTTCAGTTTTTAATTTCCTTAGAGGAGAAAAATCTTAGTTCTCAGTTTTTCACATGAGACTTAAACTGTTTTTTTTTTGGGGGGGGAGAGGCTTTTCCTTCATACCATTTTTTTCTCAGTAAAATCTTGTGTAACTATAACACCAAACATTTATTGTGGGATGTAGAAAACAAAGCAGAGATTGAATCATAGAGCATGGTGATAGGAAACAAGTAGTGGAGCTTTCCTTTTGGTCTAGCCACAGACCAAGACTTGCTCAGAGGCTGCAGGCTGACAAAGGGCCTTCTCTCCTTCCCAGCATCCCTTTATTTCTCATTCTTTTTGAACAGTACTTTTCTTTGTGTAATTTCAGAGAATTTGTTTTCCATTGCAAATCTGTTTTAGTCCTTTTGGGCTGCTATTAAAAAAAATGTCCTAATTGTGGTAACTTATAAACAGTCCATGCTTATTTCTTAGAGCTCTGGAGGCCACAAGTCCAAGGCCATGGGTGTGGCAGACTGAAGTGAATGTTACTTCCTTATCTCTAGGTGGTGCTGTTCCACTGTTTCTTCAGTGGGACAAGAGCAGAGAACACCCCCCCCCCCACCCACCCCCCCCCCCACCCCCCCCGGCCTATGTAGTGTTTTTAATTCTGGATAGAGATGAGTGAGTTTAAAAGGCAACACCTTTCAATACTGTTGTTGAAGATTTGGATTTTCAATATGTGAATTTTGGAGGGAGTATTCAGACAATAATACCTTACAGGTACCTTCCTAGAACCTAGCTCTTCGGCTTTTCTACACCTGAAAAACTATACTAGCTCAGTTCAACTTTTTTTTTTTGGATGTAGGGTCTCACTCTAGCCCAGGCTGACCTGCAATTCATTTTATTCTCAGGCTTCCCTCGAACTCATGGTGATTCTTCTACCTCTGCCTCTCAAGTACTGGGATTAGAGGCATGTGCCATCACGCCCAGCTTCAGCTTCACTTTTATCTCTGCTTCTTTGGCTGTTCTTGGCTTTATTATTCGTGGCACAGATGTTCTTTGGATGGCTTTCATTTTGCAGATAGGGTGACAGATGTATCTGTAGTTAAGTAGCAGCAGGTTCTGAGACTTGGTGGCCAGGTTCTCTCATCCAAACTCAATCATCTTTTTGCTTATTTGTTAATTATGTTTCTGTATTTAAAGTTCTTTGACATTTTCAAGTTATTGGATATTAATGTTAGGCTAATCCTTGGAGGTTTCTGGGAGTTAACTCCTCAGCAAATAGGGAAAAAGTACCCTCATTAGCCAAAATGATTTTCAGTTTATCTGAATGGGGGAATCTTTCCTGTATTTATTACTGGTAGCAGATTTTATGATAGCATATGTATTTGTTTTGTCTCACTATATTGCCCTGGTTGACCTGAAACTTGCAGCCTTAGACAGGTTGTGCCATCATACCTAGCTTGATCAATAATACACTTGTTAGCATAGTTGCATTAGTTGCAAGTTTCAGTTTTAGAAAAATCATCAAAAAGAAAGAAGCAATCTTAATATTTTCTGTGGTATGTCTTTCTCTCTATTTTTTTTTCCTTTTTCTTTCTTTGTTTTTTTTTTTTTTTTTTTTTTTTCTAAGTAGGGTTTCACTGTAATCCAGGCTGACCTGGAATTGGCCTTGTACTCAGCGATCCTCCTACCTCTGCCTCCTGAGTGTTGGGTCTTTCTCCTTTTTTTTTTTTTTTTTTTTTTTTTTTTTAAGCAGGGCCACATTCTAGCCCAGGCTGACCTCAAACTCATGGTAGCCTCCCAAGTGCTACAATTAAAGGGATGTGCCACCATGCTCTCTGGTATCCCTTTGTGGGGGGGAGCTCGCGATAGTCTCACTCTAGCCCAGGCTTACTTGGAATTCACTATGTAGTCTCAGGGTGTTCTCAAATTTAGGACAATCTTCCTACCTCTGCCTCCTGAGTGCTGGGATTAAAGGCAGGCACCACCACACCCAGTCTCTGTGGTATATCTTAATAGTACTTGTTGAGTCATGTCAATTTCATCATGTTGCCTGTTAGGCCATATGCGTTTCCGTTTACATATATGACTACTGTCAGTGAAGTTCTTAGACTTCACTGAAGATTGAAGTAGCTTATAAAATACTGATGCCATTTTGTTTGTGGTCTTTTTTGTTTGTTTTTTGTTTTTTCAAGGCAGGGTCTCTATCTAGCCCAAGCTGACCTGGAATTCACTATGTAGTCTCAGGGTGGCCTTGATTTGAAATCAAGGTGATCCTCCTGCCTCTACCTTCTGGAGTGCTGGGATTACAGGCATGTGTACCATAAAGTCCAGCTTCAGTTACTTTTTTACCCAATGATTTACAGTGGTCTAATTTGGATCCACAGAAAAGTTGGCACAGCAATAAAAAGACAGTACTCATACCCACGTCTGCTTTTCTTAGCATTGTATGTTATTATGGGATGTTTGTCAAAGTTAAGAAGCTGAAAACAGTGTGTTACTCTATCAGACTCTAGGCTATTTATATTTCACCTTTTTCTTTACTATTAGCTTTTGTCTGTCCCAAGGCATCACAAAGCTCCCTAGTTTCCCATGTGACAGTTTTACAGGCATTCCTGTTCTTCATGACCTTGAGACTGGAAGGCTGACCTGGTATCCTACAGACTGTTCTTTTAAAAAAAGACATATTTATTTATTTTTAAAAAACATTTCTTAACTTTTATTTATTTGACAGAAAGAGGGAGAATGGGCGCACCAGGGCCTCCAGCTACTGCAAACCAACTTCAGATTGGTGCACCCCCTTGTACATCTGGCTAACATGGGTCCTGGGGAATTGAACCTGGGTCCTTTGGCTTTGCAGGCAAACACCTTAACCGCTAAGCCATCCCTCCAGCCATATTTTATTTATTTTGAGAGAGAGAATATTGGTGTGCCAGGGCCTCCAGCCACTGTGTACAAACTCCAGATGCATGTGCCACCATGTGCATCTGGCTTACATGGTCTTGGGGAAGTTGAACTTGGGTCCTTAGGCTTAACAAGCAGGTGCCTTAACTGGTAAGCCATCTCCCCAGCACACAAACTGTTTAATCTGAGTTTGTCTAGGGCTTTTAAGTGCCTGTCTTGTGACATCACACCACATGGGAATCACTGATGCTGTGTGGTTACAGAATATTTGACAGGTTTCTTCACTAGTGAGTATTTTCCTCATTTAAAAAAAAATATTTATTTTATTTATTTGAGAGTGAGAGAGGAGGAGGAAGAGAAAGCAAATGGGCACTTCAGGGCCTTGGTCCACTGCCAATGAACGCTAGACGGGTGCCACCTTGTGCATCTGGTTTATGTGTGTCCTGAGGAATCGAACCTGGGTCTATTGGCTTTGTAGGAGAGCACCTTAACTGCTGCTAAGCCATTCCTCCAGCCCTTCCACATTTCATATTCTGTTCTTAGGGAACAAAGTATTACGTCCATCATATCCTCCAAAGCAGCCTACATTTATTGAGTGAAATTCTTCTGTAAAAAGTTTTTCCCTCCCTTTGTCCCTTCTGTCCCTTTCTCCCTTTCTCTCTTTCTTCCTTTTTTTTTTTTTTTGAGGTAGGGTCTTAACTTTAGCCCAGGCAGGTCTTGAACACAGTAATCTTCCTACCTCTGCCTCTAGAGTGCACATCTTTAATCCCTATTTATTTATATCATTATGGATTTATGGGAATTTAATACTTTTGGTTATAATTCAACGTTAAATTATTTTATTTACTCAGATTGTTGCACTTGGGGAAATGCTGCCAGATTTACCACTGTTTACCTTGTTTTTTTAGCATTTGCTTTTAGGGGGTTGGAGATAATTTCTGAGGTGCTGGTTGGGACTCTTTGCTACTGAGCTGTATTTCCAGCCTCGGCACCTTTATTACTGCCTGGTGTTACGAGTTATTCCAGGCATATCGTATATTTTCCCTGCCCTAACCCTAGAACCAACTGTTTCTCTCTGGAGCCCTGGTTCTTTTTATTGGAGTTTGGTATGCACAAGTAATATCTGGACATGGGATGTGCTTGTTGGCTCTGTTGTCTGCTTCTGGACTCTTACAGAACAAGTTAAACACATTATATATGCACGTGCATGTTGACGCACCAGAGGCATGTTTGTAACATTTTTTTATAGTATATGTTTATGATTTTTGTATTTAAGCTAAAGAGTGCACATGTTTCACTTATGTTACCACCTGTTGGATTCATTTCTGGCTTCCTTTCTCACTTAGTTGGAACTTTTCTCTGAAACTGAGGAACTTGTTTCCTTTATACATTTACCTATTTGTTGATCCTCATTATATTTTTGTGATAAAAGCAATAAAAACTTTTTGTACCTGAGTTCCTGTGTGGACTATGTTACCAGCATTAGTGTAGTATTTATTTTACAGTCTGTTTTAGTGTTACAGTCCTTATAGTGTGTTATGGTATTACGGTCCTTCAGATTTGAGTTTGAGACTCCAGGTCTTTTTCTGTCGCACTGATGGAGGTATTTGTAATTTCAAGGACATGAGCTTTATATCAACATTTTGCTGTTAATTATTGTCATTTTTCAGAGACTACTGAGATGAAATCAGTCATGAAGAAACATACAAGAATAATTATCAGTGAGCCATAAAATTTTTAAAATGAATTTGGTGGAATAATATGTGATTTTTCACTTTCTGTTTTTTATGACTTTTATATGCCCAATACTGCATCCATATTTTACAAACACCCTATATTTTACGTTCTTTATATGCTAATCAATTCTGGGATAGCATAGCAACCCTAAAGAGACACTGTGGTGCATTCTATATGATACTCAGACCCTCTTTTAGTTTTACTTTTTCACTGTTTATTGATAACTTCTGTAAATATAGACACTATATCATGATAATAATCCCCTCTCACCACTCTCTTTTTCCCCTTCTAAGTCCTCCCCCAAATCCCTCTTTTCCACCTAGTCTCTTCTATTTTGATGGACATCATTTTTTTTCTTTTATGCAGGTCTTGTGTAGGTAGCGTCATCCAGAGTGACATCATGAATATTAAGGGTACTTTGTGTCTGGATGACAGCATTGTCTTCTTACTTTTGGCTCTCCACCTGTCACTTTTTCTCAGCATGTGTGTTGATTTTTGAGTGGTGTATACCATCTGAAAAGAGAGGCGTCTCTAACCAAAAGTGGGAGTAGCATTTACATATATGCATAAACATAAGTTCTCAGAGGGCAGTTTAGTGGTTTAGCCAGACAACAGTAGTTGTTACTCCCCACGGGCTTATGACCTTCCCAGCCGTAGACTTTTTAGGTTTTCAGTACCAGCCAGGCATGCATTTTCTCTCATGGAGCAGGCCTCTAATCCAGTCAGAGAGCGGTTGGTTTCTTCCATAGTAGACATGCCACTATTGCACTAATTAGCACATTTGGTGGTACCCTTAAGGCCTGCTAGGTCCACTGTTGTTTAATACTGTTAATGACTTCTCTGAAAAGGCTGTATGCTGCATAGCTACTTCAAACATTCTGACAGCTAGTCAACAGGGAGGAGGTTTCCAGCTCAGCTCTAGCTTGATTTCTCAGTGACCTAAGCATGTGGAATGTTCAGCAATAGGGTCTTAATCATCTAGTTGTGGTAGGCAACCAAGAGCCTTCACAATGTTTTTAGGGCATTGCCTAACAACTCACTGGAAGGCATCCCATCCCTGGCACTGAATTTTTTCTAATAATTGCTTTTGGCTTCTGGGCTCATATTTATCCATGTCTATGGGATACTTGTGCCCAAACTCACACTCTTTTCTTTTTTTCTCAAAGGGTTAGAGAGACGTTCTTATACTAAGAGAAGGAGAAGAAAGTACAAAGAAGGTGGGAGGGACAAAAAGTCTCCAAACCCTCTTTTTTTTAAATGAACAATTTATTATTTTATTTCTTTTTGTTTTATTAAGGTACAATCCTTTCAAAGAAGATTTATAGAACTATACTTAATACTCAATTTAAGCATATAGTTTCATATATTTTTGGAAGTGAATTTGCTATATATATTTTGCCAGACATAAGTCATGAAACATTACTTTCATTTTCTGTATCAGTTAGTATGTGAATGAATGGTGGCCCCAAAGATACTGGTTCCATAAGGGAAGTAAGTAGTACTCTTCAGTAAAGGTTTTGAAAATGTAATTAAAATCTCCTTACTTGGGGCTAGAAAGATGGGTTAGCAGGTAAAGCGCTTGCCTGTGAAGTCTAAAGACCCGGGTTCAGTTCCCAAGTACCCACATAAGCCAGATGCATGACATGGCACATGTGTCTGGAGTTTTGTTTCCAGTGGCTGGAGGCCCTGACACACCAATCGTCATTGTCCTGTCTATATCTCTTCTATCTTTTTTAACCTACAAATTAAACCCAAACCCTCTTTTAAAAAATACCTATTATTGGCTATCAAAGAAGTTAGTTCCTATATGGCTTATTCATTACATTGTAATTTTTTAAATTATCTACTTGTGTGTGCATGCACAGGCTTGCTTGTCCCTGTCAGTGCCATGTAAAATGTGTGAGGTCAGAGTACAACTTGATAGTCAGTCCTTGCTGTCCACTTCATTTAAGGCAGGGTTTCTTGCTCTGGATTCTAGCTCTGCTGTTTTGCTGCTCACTTGCCATGGTCTTCCCAAATTCTGGCTTTTTTTCATGGATCTGGGCTTTGAACTTACATTCTGGTGTGAGTGAAGTGTGCTTTATCTGTGGAGTCATCCTCATAACTCCTGCTTCGGTGTTTTAAATATTCTCAGCAGTTATCAAAACAAACTTGGATTTATCTTTAATTGTCCCCCCTTCCTTTTTTTTTTTTTTTTTGAGATCGGGGTCTCACTCTCCTAGCCTGACCTGGAATTCACAATGTAATCTCATGTCATGGTAATCGTCCTATTTCTATCTCACCTCCGCTCTCAGGTGCTATGATTAAATGCGTGTTCCGCCATGCCCAACTGGTTCCTCTTCTGAGTGACTATTTCTAGCTTTTTAGATCTTTAATTAATTTATACTTCTAAAGTTAAATACCTTGCTGGAAAGCCAGATTTGAGTTTTACTACACCTGTAGTTAAAAATTTATTTGGCCAAGTGTTGAAAACTTAACATGTACATTTACAAACTTATATCTGAGCAATGGTTCCTTTTTAAGTCTTTCATCCTCTAAAACTTCTGAGATCTATTTGTATATTTTAAGAACTTGTGGATTTAATATCTCAAATACAGGATCTTTTGAATTATGAATTAAGAGAAACTGGGAATATATATATTGGTTCAGGAAATGGCTTAAAATAGTTGCATTGTGGTAAATAATGTTCAACATCCCTAGAAAGTAAATGTGTGTCTTTGAATGTGAAGTCTAGAGCATGTTTGGAAAGGATTCAAGAACTGGAGGATATGCTTGCTAAAGAAAGAGACAACTCACGCCGCATGCTGACCGACAAAGAGAGAGAGATGGCAGAAATACGGGACCAGATGCAGCAACAGCTGAATGATTATGAACAGCTCCTTGATGTGAAGCTAGCCCTGGACATGGAGATCAGTGCTTACAGGAAACTCTTAGAAGGAGAGGAAGAGAGGTAAGGAACCCAGGGTCACCTGACTTTATAGTCTAGCTTTTACCAAGATAAGGATTTTTAAAAGAGAATTAAAACAAGTTTGCTGTTAAAGACTTGGTACTTAGTTTATAAATCTGGTTGGTGTCTGAGTTCTTTTAACACCTATTCTCAGGAAAGAATTCCTAATGATATATACATTGTGAGCCTGAAAAGAGTACACTAAATGTAACAATTGTGGTGAGGAGGAAATGAGCTAATTCCTCTAGCCCACATGTTTTCTACACATGTGGCTACCTTACCTTTCTAGAAGACAGTTAAATTACTATTATTTATTTATTTATTTTTATTTGAGAGCGGCAGACAGAGAGAGAAAGAAGCAGATAGGTAGAGAATGGGCACTCCAGGGCCTCTAGCCACCGTAAAGGAACTCCAGACGCGTGCACCCCTTGTGCATCTGGCGAACATGGGTCCTGGGGAATGGAGCCTCGAACCGGGGTCCTTAGGCTTGATGAACCACTAAGCCATCTCTCCAGCCCAAATTACTGTTATTTTTACAGCAAAATTGATAGTCGTCTTAGTATGATGCAATGTTAAGATCCTTTTTGATACTGTCTAGCAAATAGTAGTTTCTTTTTGTTCAAACTTTATTTATTTATTTTTAGTTTTTAAGCTAAGGTGTTACTCTAGCTCATGCTGACCTGGATTTCACTATGTAGTCTCAGGGTGTCCTTGAACTCATGGTGATCCTCCTACCTCTGCCTCCTGAGTGTTAAAGGTCTGCACCACTAGGCCTGGCTCTTGTTTAAACTTTTTGTTGACAACTTCCATAATTATAGTTAATAAACCATGATAATTCCCTTCTCTCTGTCAGTTTTCCCTTCAGAAATCCACGCTTTATTATATTCCCTCCCTTTCTCAATTAGTCTCTCGTATTTTGATGTTATCATCTTTTCTTCCTATTATGAGGGTGTTGTGTAGGTAGTACCTTGCACTGTGAAGTCCTGGATATCCAGGCAATTTTGTGTCTGGAAGAGTGCATTGTAAGCAGTTCTACCCTTCCTTTGGCTCTTACAATGGACCTTGAGCCTTGGAAGGTGTGATAGAGGTGTTTCAGTGCTGAGCACTCCTTTGTCACATCTTAGCACTGTGGTGCCTTTTGAGTCATCCCAGTGGTCACCACCATGTGAAAAGAGAAGCTTCTCTACCAAAAGTGAGATTCGCATTAACATGTAAGTATAAGAATGTTAAGAAAAGTGCTTATAGGGCAATTTGGTGAGCATAATACATGCATTTAGCCAGGCAGCAGTAGGTATTACACTTCTAGAGCTCATGACCTCCTCTGCTGTATAGGCTTTTGACTGGGTTTTGTGAGCAGGCCTTTAGTCCAATTAGCATTTGGTTTCCCCCATAACAGATAGGGCGCCATTGTACCTGTTGGGTCATTTGGGCTAGCTGGCCAAACTTAAGACTTGCAAAGTCCACTGTTAATCACTGCTGATGACTTTTCTCTATCTTAGTGCTACATGCAGTGTAGCTTTTTCCAGCTTTCTGTCAGCTGGTCTACAGAGGGGAGGTTTTCAGCTCAGCTCCAGCTCTAATTTCTTGTTGAGAAATGGCTGTGCAGGGTAATTTTTAAAACACAGACAGGGTGTTCATGATTTCATTGTCAGAGCTGTCTGTTTGCCTGTGTAGGTTAAAGCTTTCTCCAAGCCCTTCATCCCGTGTGACAGTGTCCCGAGCATCTTCGAGTCGCAGCGTGCGCACAACTAGAGGAAAGCGGAAGAGGGTGGATGTGGAAGAATCAGAGGCCAGCAGTAGTGTTAGCATCTCCCATTCTGCCTCCGCCACCGGGAATGTGTGCATTGAAGAAATAGATGTTGATGGGAAATTTATTCGCTTGAAGAATACTTCTGAACAGGTAAAAGAATAGACCCATTTCTTTCAGGTGCCACTTTGCAGATTGATGGGCTGTCATGATAGTAATAGCTCCTTACCTTCAATAGGTAGTCATGTCAGAATGGTTGCCCTTCTTTGTATTTAATTCATGAAGTAAAGTAGGAAGAGGTAAAACCCTTTGTGGCTTAAGGTTTCTTAATTAACCTTCACAGTGCTGAGGCTTTTTTCCACACTTGGTACTTTGTCACAGTGACCTTCTTTCCCTAAGAGGAATTGTTAGTCTGCCATAACCAGGGCTGTAAAAAGTTTCAAAGATTGGTTAGAAGTGGTAATATTTTATAGCCATTAATAAAAGATGTATGAAGAAAGAAAATACAAGTGCAGGGTTAGTTATGTTGAGGGAATGTTTTTCTGTCTAATTGAATGGTGGAGTGAATGTCATGATCAAATATCAAAAATAGGATGAAGCTCAGTCTTGAAATGGTTTGTTTATGTGAACATAAAATATCCATAGCAGGGTTTTCTGAAGCTTAGAGCTGGGGCTTTAAGGAACTCAGTTAGTTCTTGGTGAAACTTTGAGGGAGTAGGATGACATGGGAGGAAAGCTTGTCTTTGGGGTTATGGGGATAGAGGGGAGGGAGGCAGGTAATGGAATGGGATGAGATGTCACTTCTGTAGATAATGTTTGGAGTTTGCCAAACTTTGTGAAATCACTTCCTCTCTAACTAGTGATTAGAACTGTCTTTTGTGCATGAGTAAGGAATTTAAGTCAAAGAGCAGCAGTAATTTTGGTACTCAAGAGGTTAGACTCCAAGACCTCTTAGGCCACAATGTAAAAAGCTAAGAGAAACTTCTGTTGTTCTGTTCTGTAAATCAATAGGCATAGAAGCCAGGTATGGCGCCAGCCTTAGCTTGGTTTATCCTTATTTTGTTTTCTAGATGATACAGACAAATGCAGCCCAGCTGCTCTTTGCACCTTCCTCCTTGCCAGGTAGCCTCTGGGAAGTGGTGGCTAGAGTTGGAAGCTGCCTGCTAAGGCTGGCTGACTGTATCACTGGCTGGGTTTTGAGCCTGTTGTTGGGCTTTAAGTTAACAGCTAAATGTGGGCAAAGGTGGCACAGGTGCAAAAGAAAGGACAGATTGTCTTCCCTGTCTTTGGAAGCAATGTGTCTGTATACCTTCAAAATTTATTTATTTACTTGTTTATTTATTTAGATAGGGAGAGAGAGAGAATGGGCACACCAGGGCTTCTAGCCACTGCAAACAAACTCCAGAAGCATGGGCCATCTTGTGTATCTGGCTTTATGTGGGTACTGGGGAATCAAACCTTGGTAAGTGCCTTAAGCCGTCCCTCCAGCCAAAATGTCTATATTTTAAAAGCTGAAAATCATTAAATCTTAGGTATTTCTGTGTGATTATGGTGGCTAGATTGTGCTCTAAATTTGAAAGGCCCACATGATTTAACAGTCAATATGATCCTTTTCTTTTTCTTTCTTTTGGGCGAGCCCAACCAATTGGCCTTTTTTTTTTTTTTTAATGAGAGAGAATTGGCGCGCCAGGGCTTCACCCACTGAATAAAACTCCAGACGCATGCGCCACCTTGTGCAATGTGCGACCTTGCGTGCCTGCATCTTTTGTGCATCTGGCTTATGTGGGATGTGGAGAGTGGAGCATGGGTCCTTAGACTTTGCAGGCAAACACCTTAACATCTTAAGTCATCTTTCCAACACATGATAATCTTGTTCTTGACTTCTTTTTCAGTCCACATTTGCCCCCTTTACAGTTTAAACCTGTACTAGTTAAGTTGAAGCATTGTTGAAGTTGTGCTTTGCTCAATGACAAAATGTTTCTTTTTTATAGTAGGGAAATGTGAATCATAGGAAGTCAGCCATAGAGCTTTCTTCTTCTAAAAGCTTGTTTAAGGGCTGGAGAGATGGCTTAGCATAGCAGTTAAGGCATTTGCCTGCAAAGCCAAAAGACCCAGGTTTGATTCTTCAAAAGCCATGTAAGCCAGATGCACAAGGGGCACATGCGTCTGGAGTTCGTTTGCAGTGGCTGAAGGCCCTGGCATGCCCATTCTCTGTCTCTTCTCTCTCTCTCTCTGCTTGCAAATAAATAAATAAATAAAAATAAAATAATATTAAAAAATATTAAAAACTAGTTTGATAATATATTGATTATCTCATGGCTTTCTATATCTTTGAAGTAACCATTTTGTGTTTGGTGAATAGGACCAACCAATGGGAGGCTGGGAGATGATCAGAAGAATTGGTGATACATCAGTCACTTACAAATATACCTCCAGATATGTGCTGAAGGCAGGCCAGACTGTCACAGTAAGTGGATTTGGACACCATTTAATTCAACTTCATTGCATTAAGTAACAGATAAAGTAGGTTTTGTTTTTCTTTTTAAGTTTGGCTTAAATAGAAGCTTTTGTTTGTTTGTTTTTTTCAATGTAGGGTCATGCTCTTGTTCAAGCTGACCTGGAATTCACTATGTAATCAGGGTGGTCTCAAACTCACGGCGATCCTCCCCCTTCCACCACCATGGCTGGCTGGGAGGAGCTTTTGTTTTTACTTTTTAAAAATTTTTATTAGCATTTTCCATGATTATAAAAAAATATCCCACGGAAATTCCCTCCCCTCCCACTTTCCCCTTTGAAATTCCATTCTCCATCATATTACCTCCCCATCTCAATCATTGTACTTATATATATACAATATCAACCTATTAAGTACCCTCCTCCCTTCCTTTCTCTTCCCTTTATATCTCCTTTTTAACTTACTGACCTCTGCTACTAAGTATTTTCATTCCCACGCAGAACCAATCATCTGTAGCTAGGATCCACATATGAGAGAGAACATGTGGTGCTTGGCTTTCTGGGCCTGGGTTACCTCACTTAGTATAATCCTTTCCAGGTCCATCCATTTTTCTGCAAATTTCATAACTTCATTTTTCTTTACCGCTGAGTAGAACTCCATTGTATAAATGTGCCACATCTTCATTATCCACTCATCAGTTGAGGGACATCTAGGCTGGTTCCATTTCCCAGCTATTATAAATTGAGCAGCAATAAATATGGTTGAGCACATACTTCTAAGGAAATGGGAATAGTCCTTAGGATATATGCCTAGGCGTGCTATAGCTGGGTCATATGGTAGATCAATCTTTAGCTGTTTTAGGAACCTCCACACTGATTTCCATAGTGGCTGGACCAGATTGCATTCCCACCAGCAGTGTAGAAGGATTCCTCTTTTTCCACATCCCCGCCAACATTTATGATCATTTGTTTTCATGATGGTGGCCAATCTGTCAGGAGTGAGAGGGAAAGGGGCAGATATTAGAGGGAAAGAGAGAGAGAGAGAGAGAAAGAATGAATAGGCATGCCAGACACATGCACCACATTGTTTATCTGGCTTATGTTGGTACTGGGGAATTGAACCTGAGTCCTCTTAGGCTTTTCAGGCAAGTGCCTTAACTGCTAAGCCATCTTTCTAACCCTCTCTATTTTTTTTAAATGTATTTTTTATTTATTTGCAAGCATAAAAAGAATGAGAATTGGTGTATCAGGGCTCTAGCCACTGCAAACAAACTCCAGATGCATGTGCCATTTTGTGTACTGGGGATTTGAACCCAGGTCGTTAGGTTTTGTAGTCAAGCATCTTAACTGGTGAGCCACCCCTTCAGCCTGATATATATATTTTAAATGTAATTAATTTTTTTTGTTTTTTCAAGGTAGGGTCTCACTCTAGCCCAGACTGACCTGTGTTGTCTCAGGGTGGCTGAGGCCTATAAAAATAAATAAAAGCCCTTCTGTAGCTGGGTGTGGGTCGTTGTATATATATCTGTAGTCCTACTATTTGGGAGGCTGAGGCAAACCAAAGATTGCTTTTATTTAGCAAGTAGAATTAGCAGCAGTAAAATGGGTTAGCTTTGGTATGGACTCAAAGGAAGCGTTTTCATCCCTAAATAATGTAGAGCTGACTGTCCATTTTCATAATGCATTTTTAAAAAATAGTAAGTATTGCTAGGCATTTTAATGCCTGCCTATAATCCCAAAATTTGGAGGTGGAAGTCTAGTTAAAAACCCAGTGATAAGCCGGGCGTAGTGGCGCATGCCTTTAATCCCAGCACTCGGGAGGCAGAGGTAGGAAGATCGCTGCGGGTTCGAGATCATCCTCAGAATGCAGAGTGAATTCCAGGTCAACCTGAACTAAAGTGAGACCCTACCTTGGGGGTGGGTGGATGGGGGACAAGTTATATAAGATGATCGTGTTTTGTTTTTTTTTTTTTTTCTTCTTTCTGTGCAGTACCTTGCATTTTCTTTAGTAGCTTGCTTAAAGAATGTGATAAGTTCTTTGGGACATGTAGCATTAAGGGACAATTATCTCTTAACTACATGTCCCAAAGAACTTATCGGGGTTGGAGAGAGATGGCTTAGCGGTTAAGGCACTTTGCCTGCAAAGCCAAAGGATCTAGGTTTGACTCCCCAGGACCCATGTAAGTCAGATGCAAAAGTGATCATACACATCTGGAATTTGTTTGCAGCAGCTGGAGGCCCCAGTGCACACATTCTCTCACTTTCTGACTGCCGATTTCTGTATCTCTCTCTCAAATAAATAAATAAAAATAAAATATTTTTTTTAAAAAAAGAGATAATTGGTGGCCAGGTTTGTGGGAGCTCGCCTTTAATCCTGACACTTGCGAGGCAGAGGTAGGAGGATACCTGCAAGTTTCAGGCCACCCTGAGACTACTTAGTGAATTCCAGGTCAGCCTGAGATACAGTAAGACCCTACCTCGAAAAACAATTTTAAAAAGAAATACTGCTATAAAATTGTGTAGGGTGAAAGCAATGATCCCAAATGTGAGAATTCTACATATATATATAATATATATATATTAACTTTTCTTAAGGTCATAATATGAAATTGCTTTTGGAACTGTGTTTTGTTGAGTCCATTGTCTGAGTTAATTAGTAAGTATGTTAGATTATTTTTTCTAATAAATCTTTGATACTTGGTATTTATCCTTAGAGCAAGCACATCTCAGTTCAACTAGCCACATGTGACTGCCCAGAAGTCTCATGTGACCACCATGTTGAGTAGCTCTAGGAAGGAGCTTTTTTTTTTTTTTTAAATAAATTACCCACTAAGGTTACTGACATTTTAAGATTATTGTATATCATTCCATCCATATGGAACATTGAAAATTATTACAAGAACTTAGGATAACAGTAATAATTCATGTACTCTACAAGTTGGCCCATATCCATTCCCCCTTTTCACTTTCATCCCATGAAATGCTCCAGTGTTCACAGGAGATCTGAAAGCCATAGGGAAGCTTTTAAAACCTAAGGGCCTTTTCTTAACCAAGGGAGACATAGATTCTTTTTCTCTCAGTTATAAAAGAAACATATTTGTCATCTCTACCTTCCTTTTGGTGCCATAATGTTTTATATTATTTGGCCAGCTATAGATTTCAAATGCTTCTTCTTCCTATTTTCCTTTACTCTCTGTAAGAGCTTAGGGCTGGCTGTATCCCTTTCTCCAAGAATACCAACGCTCATAGAGGTATAGTGATTTCTGTAGCCTTCATACCAGGTTTTCCAACTGCCAGTTTTCTTCACTGTGCCTATTTTCTTCTGCCAAAAATTTCATTTTAAAAAAGGCAGAACTACTATGCTGATAAAGGAAATGCCATTTTCTTTTCTTTTTTTGGCTTATTTCAGTAACAATTGTGATTTCCTTGGGACTATGGGTGATTTATCCATTTCCTGTATTCTTTTGGGGGTAATATAATATGACACTGGTTGGAGATAGGCCACTTTTCCAAGGAGTATTTCAGATAGGCTGTCTTTGGCAGGTCATCTTCCTGCTGGAAGCTGAAGGCCACTAGGAGGGTTAGAAGATTGTCACATGCAGGGAGACCAATACATAAGTTGCTTCTGCTACTGTTATTATGTGAGCCAGCTTCTCTGTATGGGGAACCATTTTCCACCAAGATCCCACCTATTCTAGCTGCCATTGCTGTCCTGTTTTTGTGGATAAAGAAAGTAAGAAAACTTGCTCAGAGTCAGTTTCTGGATAGAATAGCTAGGGCGAGTCCTGGCAGCTTTACTTCAGGGCCTGTGTAACAACAGTTCATTTATGACGTGGGGAAGCAGAGGCTTGTGAAATCTCTGTAACTTCTGGCTCCACGACTGGTTGACATAGCAGCTCGGAAGCTGAGGTAGAGTTATTAGACTGTTAAAGAGTTTAGTGTCATTGTGTTGCTGGCCTTGACATGTGAGAAAGCTGGGTTCTGGCTATGTTGATGTTCTTTTTGTTTTCCAGATTTGGGCTGCCAATGCTGGTGTCACAGCCAGTCCTCCTACCGACCTCATCTGGAAGAACCAGAATTCTTGGGGCACTGGTGAAGATGTGAAGGTTATATTGAAAAATTCTCAGGGAGAGGTATGACCATTTGTTCCAGTTGCATGTCTATTTTCACCTGTAAGTTCGTGTCCCATGACTCATGTCCCAAGAGTGAAGTAGAGTTGTGAAGAAACTGAAGGCTTTAGTTACACTAAGGCTGCTACTGCATACCTCACACTTGAGTAATGGAAACCACAAATTTGAGGAATTGGTATGAGCATATCATAGAGTACTGATTACTAGCCCAGGCTCTAGCATCCAATTGTCTTTGCCCAGCTTTTGTCGCCACTACATAATGGCTTTGCAACTTGGAGCAACTTCTTTTCTCTGAGTGATCTCATTTTAAAGTTTTTAATGAGATAATGATATGAAGAAACTGTCTCTTTCTTTGGGAGTGCTGAGAACATTTTCTGGTGTGATAGATTTATATAATAAATTGTAAGTCTATTCATAAAACTGAGTTTAAACATTATGGGGTGTTTATTGGTTTGGTATTTATGTCTTCAAAATGTCAGTCCTAAAATTCTTGTCAGAGAACCATCCCTACTGTATGTGATGTGCACACATACACAATGTCAGTCTTAGAAATAACACCACTTCATAAGCAAGCAGCTGATGTGTGCCTATATGAAGTCTTGGAAAGAACACTGCTTCAAAGTAAGCAGGTGGAGCTGTTTTGGCATAGTGAAGCCTGACTTTGTTCCTGTTTTTCCCTAGGTAATCACCTTATTCAGGTACCTCTGATTAGAATTTCAGTGTCCATCTATTTCCCACAATATGAGGTCAGAGAGGGTTACACTTCTCGTTCTCCTACTTCCTCCCTCTTTACCATGAGAGCTTTCTGTTCTGAACTGCTGTTCACTGAGGAAGCTGCAAGGAGAAAAACTTGGTGAGGCAATGGAGAAGGGAAGCACGGCTTTCTAGTGGGCCAGAAGTTTGAGGTTGGGATGATACCAACATGAAGATAGGGTCATAATGAGATGTTTGAGGTTCCCCCATACATAGGTGGAATTTTAGGTCAAGGTACTGGCTAACTGGAAAGAGCCTATCAGTACAGAGGAGGAGGCATTTCAGAAGGAACCATTAGAAAAGAGCCTCAAGGAGGGAGGAAGAAAACAAAGAGATTAAGGCTGGTAATGGAAGACAAGAAAGTATGCTGAGGAGTGAGTGACTAGCAGGTGAAGATGTTCCCTTAGGATCTCTGTGTCTGTCCCTAGAGTGTCAGCCCAGATCTACTTACAGTGCTTAGCCATTAACTAAAAGATGAAACATGGGCCTGGAGTTTAGAGTAGGCAAATGACAGTATTCATGGTGGTAGTCTGAGGTGTTTGCATGAGAAGTCGTGTTTCTGGCTTCCTTGCCCTCATTGTGAAATCTGCATGAGCTCACTGGTGAACGGCGGGAGCATGCTGGGAGTGAGTTGACAGTTCTTTCTCTCTTCAGGATTTTTTTTTAACTCTAGTCTATCAACAGCAGATTATACATTCTTTTTTTATTTATTTGAGAAAGAAAGAGGCAGAGAGAGAGAATGGCCAGAGAGAGAGAGAGAATGGCCGTGCCAGGGCCTTATGAACTCCAGGTGCGTGTGCCCCCTTGTGCATATGGCAAACGTGGGTCCTGGGGGAATCAAGCCTTGAACTGGGGTCCTAAGGCTTCACAGGCAGGCGCTTAACCGCTAAGCCATCTCTCCAGCCTGAGGATTCTTATTTAAGAGAGAGAAAGAGGCAGATAGAATGGTGCACCCAAGTCTCCAGCCACTGCAAATGAACTACATATACATGTGCCACCATGTGTATCTGGTTTACATGGGTGCTGGGGTATTGAACTTGGGTCCTTGGGTTTTGCAGACAAATGGCTTAACCCATCTCTCCAGCCCAGGATTCATCTCTAAATACATGGTAGTTTCTTAGAGTAGGGGGTCATGTTCATGTACACCTACCACCTGTATTCACCTCAGGATCTCTGTCTTCTACTTTTGGTTATAACTCTTGCTCATTGCTCACTTGCTGCCTTAAGTGCTTAGGATCCCTGCCCAGCTGTAATACGTACTGCTCCAAGTGCTGGGCTGCCTGCAGCTCCCCTGCTGATAGATAGCTCCTTCTGACAGATGAATTTGGCAAAATACATTGTGAAACAGCGATGATTACTTCAGCTCCAAAAGCACTGAAGCTAGGTTCCCTTTTAATTCAAACACTGGTTTGTTTTATGTATCCATTCTTTTAACAAATGTCTATGGTGTTCTGTTTGCTAGACTATGTATTAAGTGACTTCTGTTGCAAGTCAGGAGATAGAGTACTGTTAATAGAGTTCTTATTTTTTTTAAGTAACTAAAACTTTTAAAAAAAAAATTTTTGTTTATTTTTATTTATTTGAGAGCAACGGGGGCGGGGGGGGGGCAGAGAGCAAGCGAGAGAATGGGCACACCAGGGCTTCCAGCCACTGCAAACGAACTCCAGACGTTTCCCCCCACTTGTGCATCTGGCTAACGTGGGTCCTGGGGAATCGAGCCTCGAACTGGGGTCCTTAGGCTTCACAGGCAAGCGCTTAACCGCTAAGCCAACTCTCCAGCCCAGAGTTCTTATTTTATGTGATCATCACCCAAGGCATTTATTCATTAAGTTCTATAAGACCATGTTGGTTTATTAGTAGAAATATAATAGGAGCAGTCTGTAACTACCATAAAGACCTCATTTCTGTAGATAATTGGCTTAAATATGCTTAAATTTTTTTTTTTCCTGGTTGGGACATTAGGAGTGTCAGAAAATTAAATTAAAATTTGATTTAAATGGGAATGTTTGGGACAGATGGACAAAGTGGCACACGCGTCGAATTTGCTGAAGCAGAAGGCTCTGGCCCACACATTAATCTCTCCATCTTTCCTTCCATCCATTTGCTGGTTTGTTCATTCATTCATATCCTCTCTGTCTGTTAAATAAATAATTTTTTTAGCAAAACAAGTAAGAGGTAGTGTACTTGATCTCATGCCCCTTCTGAACAGGAGAGAGAGCTTGAGCCGTCTGGGTTTCACTGCTAGATTGTTCTTAGCTTCTTGTGCCAAAGGTGTTACATGCTGGGATGCATGATAGACTTTAAAGATGGGGTGGTGAGTAAAACCAGCAGATGTTACCAAGATAAAATGTTTTTCTATGAGCAAAGTAAAAGTTAAAAGCAATCCTATATACCTCTCAGAACAGACATAACTGAATTGTATAAGCAAATGTTACTTGTACATATAGAGATACTGTGTGTGTGTGTGTGTGTGTGTGTGTGTGTACAATGTACATAGTTGACTGTCAAAAATGCGCTTTGTTAATAGTATCTTCTGATTTCATGCTTTTTTATTTTTTTTTGAGAGAGAAAGAGGCAGAAGGGGAGAGAGAAAGAGAGAGAATGGGCACAGCAGGGCCTCTAGCTACTGCAAACGAATGCCAGATGCATGTGCCACTTTGTGCATCTGGCTTAACTGGGTACTGGGGAATTAAATCTGGTTTCTTAGGCTTCACAGGCAAGTGCCCCTATTTCATGGTTTTTAAGAGAGAGAATGTGAGTTTATGGACTCAGCCTTGGCCTCTCGCCACTGCACACACGACAGTGCATCTGGCTCTCTGTATTTTTATTGTTTAAAAATATTTTCAAATGAGGCCGGGTGTGGTGGCACACGTCTTTAATCTCAGCACTTGGAAGGCAGAGGTAGGAGGATTGTCATGAGTTTGAGGCCACCCTGAGACTACATATTGAATTCTAGTTCAGCCTGAGCTAGAGTGAGACCCTACCTCGGGGAAAAAAAAAAAAAAATTCAAATAAGAAGTACTTAATAGCAGGTCTTCCACTGTGGAGTTACTTGGATGCTTGGCAGCACTGTATGACACACTCACATACCAGCTGACAGATCACCGTTTTAGCTTTGCACTTAACCAAAAACCCTTCAGCATAATACGAGTTCAGTTTTCTCTCCAGGAAAGTAATTTGTAGCTGAGCCTTTCAGTATAAAGTGGAGTTATTTTGTCTTGTACCTCTAGCAGTTGATCAGACATCCATTTCTGTACACAGTACATTGTGACCTCATGTTATTAGTTATTGGTGCTAATTCATCTTGCTTCCATTAACTCAGAGCAATCTGTGCTGAAGGAATGGATTAACAACATGATAAAAAGCATTGGAAGCATCTCAGCAGGTATTTCAAATTGGGTACAGTAGCTACCCAGAATGGAAAATTGAAGGTCTACCAACTGTACTAATTATGCAGAAAATTATGAAATGTCTTTTAAAAATATTTCTAGCCAGGCGTGGTGGTGCATGCCTTTAATCCCAGCACTTGAAAGGCAGTGGTAGGAGAATTGCTGTGGGTTTGAGGTGAGTCTGTGCTAGAGTGAGACCCTACCTCAAACAACAAAAATAATTCCTGGGCTTGAGAGATGGCTTAGCGGTTAAGGCGCTTGCCTGCGAAGTCTAATGACCCAGAATTGATTCCCCAGTACCTACGTAAGCCAGATGTACAAGGTGGCTCCTGCATCTGGAGTTTATTTACTGTGGCTAGAGGCCCAGGCACACCCATTCTCTATCTGCTTTTCTCTCAAATAAATAAATACAAAAAAAAAATTCTGATACAGGAGTGCCTTTTCTCTTTTTGAGGTAGGGTCTGGAATTCACTATGTAGTCTCAGGGTGGCTCAAAGTTAGAGCAATCCACATACCTCTGCCTCCCAAATGCTGGGATTAAGGGTGTGTATAGTTTTGAGCTCTTGACAGACTCTTATTTAGTTCTTGGGTGAGTATGGAGGCTCTTCAGTGTCTACCAACATCAACATAGAAACACTTCTTTCTTTTGTTGGAAGTGAGAGTGGCACTCATTCTTAGGAATTTTATGTCTTCAGGAAAGTAGCGGTAGCTCTGTGATTTTAAGCATTGGTGACACTAAACTCTCTTGTTTGTAGGAGGTTGCTCAAAGAAGCACAGTATTCAAAACCACCATACCTGAAGAGGAGGAGGAGGAGGAAGAGCCTGTGGGAGTGGTTGTTGAGGAAGAACTTTTCCACCAGCAGGTATCACTTTATTCCAACATATTTGTTTAAATTCTTATTAATAGAATTGCCTGAAAACCCATTTGGTGAGCATTAGTCCACCTGTTACGGCTTGTATTTCCAGGATTGAAGGCAAAGTTAGGTGGGAAAATGTTAGTTGTTTTTGTAATTGCTATTTTTTCTCTATTAAGTTCCTTGCTTTGCTTTTTTGATGTAGACAACATGTAATGCTAGAATATGCATGTTACATATAAATGCATGTGTTGGAACCTATTTTCTGTGAAAAATAGAGCAAGAATTTGCCTATAAGCTAAAAACAATAAACAAAAAACCCACAGTAATCCTCAGCTTCAAGATTGAATCATGATCTAATTGCAAGATGGATTTTAGCTGATGTTTGGGTTTTGGAAAGCTCTTGAAATAAAGAAACTCCAAATTTGGTTTTAATTAATTAATTTTGGAATTTTTTTTGGGGGGGTAGGGTTTCACTGTAGCCCAGGCTGACCTGAAATTCACTATGTAGTCTCAGGATGGCTTTGAACTCACAGCAATCCTCCTACCTCTACCTCCCTAGTGCTGGGATTAAAGGCGTGTGCTGCCATGCCCAGCTTGCAATTATTATTTTTTAATTTTTAAAAGTATATTTTTTATTTATTGGGGGGGGGGGTGGCTTACATGGGTCCTGGGCAATCAAACTGGGATCCTTTGGCTTTGCAGGCAAGCGCCTTAACCGCTATGCCATCTCTCCAACCCCTGTGCTTGGAATTATTAATGTAACTAATGAACCTTCACTTTATATGTTCAAGCTATTTGAGTATAGTCATGAATCAGTCTCTAAGCTACCCAAGTACTCATTCATCTCAGTGTTTCCAGATTTATAACCGAAGTTTGCTTTGCTTCATTAGCCCCGGTCCTTCTCCAAATAAACATTCTTACCTGTTTAACCCCAGGGTTGAGTGCCAGGTGAGGTGGGTTATATGAGGTAGAACATTTTAAACCTGTGTATCATTCTGGCAGCTTGACACTTTAGTGAAAACAAGCACAGGATCAGTTTCCACCCTAATTAAGGGACCTAAGAGCCAGGAAATAAAGTAACAGTTATTTTTTTTAAATAAATATACATTTTTTATTTGCAAGTAGAGAGGAAGAGAGAATTGAGAGGGGTGATGGGTGTGTCAGGGCTTTTTGCCAATACAAACTCCATATGCATGTGCCACTTTGTGTGTATGGCTTTACGTGGGCACTATGGAATCAAACCGAGCCATTGGGCTTTGCAGGCTAGCATCTTTACTGCTGAGCCATCTCCCAGCTTTAAAATAACATTCTAAGACAAGTGATTTGGTCTGTCAGACACTAAAGAAGGCCTTCCAGGCTACTGGTGTGTTTGAGAACAACTCTGGGAAAATGATACTTAGCATTTTGATAGAGGAAAAGTTATTGAGTGATAGAGAAAGGGTAGCTGATGGTGTTTGAACTATGTGTCACGACCATACACTTGGTAACTTAAACACAGCTTTAAAAAAATGTTTTATTTATTTATGAGAAGCAGATAGAGAGTGGTCATGACAGGGCCTCCAACCATTGCAAATGAACTCCAGAATCATGTGCCACTTTGTGCATCTGACTTTATGTGGGTATTGGGGGATATAACCTAGGTTCTTAAGCTAGCGTCTTAACTACTAAGCCATCTCTCCACCCCCAGTTATTTCTTAGTTCTCATGATTCTGTGGTTTGTGATTTGTGATTTTCATGAAGTTACATTTAACTGGGAGTTCCTCTAGGGCTGGAATATTCTCAAATTCTTGCCCTGTGATTCTCTTGTATTTTAGTCCAAGCTGATTTAAATGGCACCAGGCAAAGAGAATTAATGATGGGGAGCTAGTGCTCTTTTTTTTTTTTTTAATTTCCTAGGTAGGAATTATGAGACATTTATTCTTTTGTTTTCTTTCTTTTAAGTTTTTTTGAGGTAGGGTCTTACTCTAGCCCAGGCTGACCTGGAATTCACTATGTAGTCTCAGGGTAGCCTTGAACTCATGGCGATCCTTCCTACCTCTGCCTCCTGAGTGCTGGGACTAAAGGCATGTGCCACCATGCCCGGGTATGTTTATTCTTTTTAAAAAATATGTATTTGAGAGAAAGAAGGAGAGAGAGAGGGAGGGAGGGAGGGAGAGAAAATGGGCATGCTACTGCAAATGAACTCCGGATGCATGCACCCCCTTGTGCATCTGGCTTTCATGTGTCCTGGGGAATCTAACCAGGGTCCTTAGGCTTTGCAGGCAAATGCCTTAACCACTACGCTATTTGTCGAGTCCACATTAGGCCCTTTGAGCTGGCAGTGTTCTCTTGCATTTTCATAGAATAGCCAGGACTCCCAGTGGTGACAGCAAATAATCTCTACTTTGTACTGCTTGTGTGGCTCCATGGATGGGACTCAGGGCTTGCCGTATGCTAGGGTTGTGATGTAACATCGGACTCCACTCCCAGTGCTGCACTTTGAGGTGTTTAGAGGACTACAGAGATGTGTCAAGATATGTACACATGTTCATTTATTTATCTAGTTGTTTAATTGGGTTTGTGTGAGAGAGAAATTAAGTTGAAAGGTTGGTGTTAAGTTGACAAGGTCTGTAATATTTAGGTTCGTAGCATTTGCACAGTTTGGTGGTTTAGAATATCACTGTGCAAACTAAACAAGAGGTTGACTCAGGAGACCCTAAGGAAGTAGCTAAATAGAAGCCTACGGTTTATGACAAAACTTAAAACAGAGACCAAAAAGAGACCCCAAAAGTATGAGGCTGGTGTGATCAGAGAAACTACTGGCAACAGCGTTCAAGAGAGAAGCAAAGGGCAAAGCAGTTAATAGCGCCTTGGATGATGAATCTATGGCCTTTTAAAATCACTTTGAGGTTTTTTGGTGTCCTTCAAGAAACTGGGTTTGGTCTAGCCCAATGGCGAACCACAAGTCATAGTGTGAGGCTGGAAAGAATTAACAGCTATAAAGACATGAATGAAGGGCCATTTTGACTACACATTAGAGGATGCATCCAGTGAAATGTGTCAGGAGGTAGACATTCAGGACCCAGCTTATTGTGTGCTGATGTGGTTGTTTAGACTGGAGTCCCCAAGCTCTTTAGCGATTTTGTGTTGTTGTCCCTAACTGGGGATTAAACTTAGTTCAAGCCTTCATTCATCCTAGGTAAGAATTTCACACTGATCAGTATACCCTCCAGGTTTCTTCCTAGGTTGGAGGAGAAATTTTCACTTATTTTTATTAAAAATTGGGGTCATCAGCAGGGAAGATGCCTCAGTGGGGAGAGTACTTGTTGAACAAGCTTGAAGACTCAAGTTTAATCTCCAGCACCCACGTAAAAGGCATAAAAGTTGAGGTGTGGTGGCACACACCTGTGATCCCAATGCTCAGGAAGATCCCCAGGACTTACTAAATCTGTCATTTTAGCTAAATCTGTCAGCCCCATGTTTAGCAAGAGGCCCTGTTTCAGAAAATAAGGCAGAGAGTGACTGACGAAGATACCTGACATTGACCCCTGCTCATGCACACTGCTTTCCACACGCATATACCTGCATGCACACCTATGGACATGCATATCATACATGTAGGCCAGAAAAAAAATCAGAAAAGGTCTTCCTATGTAGCCTAGGCCAATTGCAGTTCTGTGAAGCAACAGTGGCTTCCACTTTCAGCTGCCTAAGAATTATTTTTTTAAGTATTGATTTATTTTACAGAGAGAGAGATTGAGGGGTGGGGTAGGTAGGAGGCTGAGAATGGATGCACCAGGGCCCACAGCCACTACAAACAAACTCTGGACACATGCACCACCTTGCGCATGCTGGCTTACATGAGTACTGGGGAATCAAGCCTGGCTTCTTAGGCTTCACAAGCAAGTGCCTTAACCACTAAGCCATTTCTCCAGCTCATGGATTATTTTAACATTAGAGTTAAATGATAGATTTTTTTTTTTTTTCAGCTGTTCTATGGACCTAGATGCTCCCCTGCGACCTTTGCTAAATAAACAAAACCTGTGTAGCCAGAGCTGAGAAATTGAGAATCAGTTTTGGAAGTTGGATTATTCTGATGCATCCCTTAAGAGAAGGGTTAAAAGAATAAGTGAGAACTGATAAGGGCCTATTCTTAAAGGCAATGCAGATTTTAAATATGACTCAAATTTTAAAAAATTGTGTATTTTTAGAATATTGTAACCCATCTTCTTAACACTAACTTTTCCTTCTCCAGGGAGCTCCAAGAGCATCCAATAGAAGCTGTGCCATTATGTAAACTCTCAAGTCAACTGTCTTCCTCAAGAGAGAAGTATGGGAATCCGCACCTATAGACAGTGGAGCCTTTTCAGAAGCACAGAATATTTTTGTATTTCCTTTATGTGAATTTTTAAGCTGCGAATCTGATGGCCTTAATTTCCTTTTTGACACTGAAAGTTTTGTAAAAGAAACCATATCCATACACTTGTTGCAAGATGTGAATTATTGACACTGTGTGCTGTTTGGAAAGGGCCCCTCAAGTTTCTTTTTCTTTTCTTTTTTTGGGGGGGGGCTTTTTGTGTGTGTGTATGTATTTTTTTAAGTTCTTATAAGATGGGAGGGAGGGAGGGAGGGAGGGAGGGAGGGAGGGAGGGAGGGAAAGCAAACCACTGTGTGACTGGGTATAATTTGAAGTTTGCCCCATCTGCTCTTGATCATTCTGTTATATATAAAATGGTGCTGTGAGGGAGGGGGAAACATTTTCAATATATTGAACTTTTGTAGGGAAATTTTTGTAATAAGTAATCATGGTTACATTTTTTTAAATAGAAAAGAGAAGGCAATATTAACCTAATCATCATGTAAGCACTCTGGATGGAGGATCCCACTAAACTTGTTTTTATGGTTACTTCTCTTAGATTCTTAATTCTTAAGGAGAATGGGGGATGGGCAGGGTTGTGGGGTGGGGGAAGGGTTTCTCTATTAAAATGCATTAGTTGTGTTTTTTTGTCATAGTGTAACATGCTTAAATTTCTTATGTGACATTAACAAATAAAAAGCTGTTTTAATATTAACCTACTGATTTTTATAACTTGTGACAGATTTTGACTAGGACATAAAATGTTTCAGTCATGCTTGATAAAAATAATTTGGCCTGTTAGGACTGGACCTTTTTACTAGTGCTTTTACAGTTGAGGAAGATAGACAAGTGATTTGGAGACTCCCTATTAACAAATTTATTTATTTAAGAGAGGGATGGCTGGAGGGATGGCTTAGCGGTTAAGGCGTTTGCCTGCAAAGCCATCTCTCCTGCCCAAGTCTCCCATTTTTAGTCTCTTTTGTCACTAATAGCAGTTTTGAGCCAGAAACATTCAGTACTTAGCTTTCAAGTTTTCTTTAGGGAATTCATTTAGGGATGGTGGAAGTAGACACTTAGAGAGGAAGTGTTTTTATTGATGGAGAAACATATAAATATTTTAAACTACATTTTTTAAACTATATCATTTATGTATTGAGAGAGAATGGGTGTACCAGGACACCTAGACAGTGCAAATGAACTTTAGACACATGTGCTGCCTCGTACACTGGCTTTACGAGGGTTTAGGTGAAGCAAACCTGGGTCCTTACTTCACAGGCAAGTACTTTAACCACTAAGCCATTTGTCCAGCCCTAATGTATATTACTGGAGAGAGGAAAGAGGCAGATAGAGAGAATGGGCACACCAGGGCCTTCAGCCACTGTAAATGAACTGCAGATGCATGTACTACCTTGTGCATCTGGCTTACGTAGGTCCTGGGGAATTGAATTTGGGTCCTTTGTCTTCGCAGGCAAATGCCTTACGCTAAGCCCCATCCCTCCAGCTCCTAGAATATATTTTTTACTCTAGTTTAAAATAGACAAGGGAGTGGATGAAGGGATTGCTTAGCAATTAAGGCATTTGCCTGCAAAGCCAAAGGACCCAGGTTTAATTCCCCAGGGCCCACGTTAGCCAGATGCACAAGTGGGCGTGTGTGTCTGGAGTTTGTTTGTCATGGCTGGAGTCCCTGATATGCCCATTCTCTCTATCTCTCTTACTCTCTCTCTCCTTCTCTGTCAAATAAATAAATAAATAATGACTAAATGACTAAATATTTTAAAATAGACAAGGGAAAGAAGATATATATATATACACACACACATATAACTTCTTTCCCTTGTCATATATTGACAACTTTTATACTTACAGACAACAAACCATGGTATTTCCATCTTCCACTTTCCCCTTCATAACTCTGCTCTCCGTTATATACTTTCCCTCTGTCCATTAATTAGTTTTTTAATTTGACGTCATCATCTTTTTCTCTTATTATGAGGGTCTTGTGTGGGTATCGCCAGGCACTGAGTTCTTAGATATCAAACCAAATTCGGTCCGGACAATTGGATGTAAGGAGTGGTACCCTTCCTTTGGCTCTTATATTCTTTCTGCCACTTCTTCCGCAATGGACAAGGGAAAGAAGTTTATTAACACCTAGCTCCATCTGGTAGGTGTGAATAGAAATGATAGGGAATACAAGAATGCTATGGCAGGTGGCTTTGTTATGTGTGGTGATAATTAGAGTGTCCCTGGTTGTGGATTTGGGAAGTTTCTATCTTATGCTTGCCTTTATCTTGTGGGAGCTTCCCTAAAGATATCCTAATGATATTCCAGAAGCCAACCCTAAGCCAGTGTTTGCTTTCCTCCTAAAATGTTCCTACAGTGAGCTGTGCAGAGACTACCTGCTTTCAATTGAAAATAACTCACAAAGCCTCAAATGACTGCGCACGGCAGATTGACTGTGTGCCCTGGTGTTGTCCAAGACACAAAGATGAATGTTGGGTGAGGAAGTCTGTGTGGTGAAGCAGATGAAATGATAACGTCTCATCACCGATTTATCTTCTGAATGAGAATAGCAAAAACATGTTTGTGAGACATTTTGCAACAAAATTGAATTGTCAAAACACTTCAGTAAGGCATTAAGAATAATTAGCAGATGTAATGCAGTAGAATATTGTGTACTATGACAAAATTTACAACCAAAATCCAAGACTCAATTAACCTAAAGAGTTTAGAGCCACTGGATGTGAGGCTGGTAATCCCTTGACTAAATTGAGGTTTATAGGCTGCACCTAAGCCAATTTCCCGAACAACATGGGAGACCTTGGAACATGTATCGTCTCCATCTGAGGCTATGTTGGTCCACTACTTAGCCAGCACAAGTTCCTTTTCTCCCCTTGTTTTGTCTTTAGCATTCTACTTTGCCCTTTGTATGTTTTTAGCTGTGAGCTTATTTTTATTCCCTTTTTGTTTTGTTTTCTTTTTTTGAGATAGAGTGTTATTCTAGCCCAGGCTGACCTGGAATTCACCATGTAGTCTCACAGTTGACTTGAACTCACAGTGATCCTCCTACCTCTGCCTCCTGAATGCTGGGATTAAAGGCATGCACCATATGTCTGGCTTATTTTTATTCTTTTAAATTAATTTATTGATTTATTTATTTGAGAGAGAGAGAGAGAGACAGAGAGAATGGGCATGCCAGGGCCTCTAGCCACCACAAATGAAGTCCAGATGCATATGCCACCATGTGCATCAGGCTTATGTGGGATATGGAGAATCAAAGCTGGATCTTTAGGCTTTACTGGCAAGCGCCTTAACCACAAAAGCAGCTCTCCAACCCTATTTTTATTCTTATCCAGTGTCATCTTGGCTCTTGACTAAGAAAATTGTGGATGCTCTTACCTATCTCATGAAAACTGTCATGGTTCTCCGTTCTTCCATCTGGGATTTCTTTCTGAGTAGACTCACAATGACTCTCGTTTTTCTGTATGCAAATTTCTCTTGGTTGTATTTTTAGCATCTCTCATGCTTATCTTGCCATTGCTGCCCTCAGCCATGTCCATCCTAATTGTATGTCCAGGCCATGGGCTTCTTGTTTCATTTGACTTCACTTCTGAAGTAGTCTTTGATTTTTTATTTTTTTTTTAGGTTCTTGGCTTTTTTTTTCCATGCTTATTATATCTTCTATCTTTTTTGAAAACTTTTAATTTATCTAACTACTTACTTACTTACTTACCTACCTTACTTATGTAGATGGGCCAGGATCTCTTGCTGGTGCAAAAGAATACCAGATCTTTGCACCACTTTTTATGTCTGGCTTTATGTGGTGGTTGGGGAACTGAGCTCTGGGTCAACAGGCTTTCCAAGCAAGTACCTTTAGCCACCACATCATCTCTCTAGCACCCTTTGAATAATTGATTTTATAGTCCTTTTTTTTTTTAATTTTTTGTTTATTTATTTGAGAGCGACAGACACAGAGAGAAAGGCAGATAGAGGGAGAGAGAGAGAATGGGCGCACCAGGGCTTCCAGCCTCTGCAAACGAACTCCAGACGCGTGCGCCCCCTTGTGCATCTGGCTAACGTGGGACCTGGGGAACCGAGCCTCGAACCGAGGTCCTTAGGCTTCACAGGCAAGCGCTTAACCGCTACGCCATCTCTCCAGCCCCCCCCTTTTTTTTGCTGGCCATCTTTCCCCCTCCCCCACTATGTAGTCTTAGGCTGGCATCAAACTCATAGCAGTCTTCTACCTCTGCCTCCTGAGTACTGAGATTAAAGGCATGCATACAATTCCTGGCCAATTTTATAGCTTTGATTTTTTTTTTTTTTAAATGGACATAGTCTGGATGCATCATGTGTTGGTACCATCCTTTCCCTTGCCCCTGACCCCCATTTTGCGGGGTCTCAGTGGGGTTGCAGGTATTCCTCATAGAGGTGTGGGTTATGTGTTGTGGGAGCAGCAGTCAGTTGCTGTTTTATTGAGTTCTCAGGATGCTTATTTTTCTGTTGGCTATATTTATTGACTGTGTAGTAGTGGTTTTCCTCTGTTTTTATGATTGTGATCACCTCTGTAGAGGTAACTTTTGTGAGAAGTCTATGTCCCAGGATTTTGACGATATTAACTAGTTGTACAGATTGCATTGGAGTGCCTCCTTCTTCTCAGTTGTTTTTTCACCTTGTGGTGTTGTGAATCCATTTCACCATTTGTGCACAGACTCTGCTCATCTCAGCCTCCATGCTCTGTCCCAAAGCTCCCACAGTGTTTTGTCTTTGCTCTGGGCAGCTACATGATGTTCCTAAAGTGTGAAGATGCAGGATGTACCTTCGTCTTGTCTGCTATAAACCATTAATGCTTAGGGCTTATTTAAACTTGAATTCTTAAATTTTATTTTATAGAATTACAATATGATTAATATATATATCTTTTCTCGCCCCTGCTCTCATTATCCTGTGGACATTCCTCAGTGGGGATATGGTGGTATTCACTATGGGTTCATGACAGTCTCTCTGTCAGTTCCTTGTTAGGTAGTGGGGGGGCATGCCTCAAGGTATATCTACCCACTCTGTGTTTCTTACAATCTTTCTGCAATGTTTTCTGAGCCATGGCTGGCCTGTTAGCAATCTGATTTAGCGTTGAGTTCTCTGTAGCTCTGGATTTCTGCTTTGATGGGTTCTGATTGATCATTGTATCTGTCACCATCACCTTGGTTGTCAGGCTAGTAGAGAGAGCAGTATTCATGGTATCACTTCCTATGCTATTAATTTCTGTGCTCTGGCAGATGTGGTACAGATGTCACATACGGTGGTGGGCAGTCAGCTATCTTTTTGTCTTATTGACAGATCTTTGTTCTCCTAGGTCTTCTCTGTCATCTGTGAAATAAAACATTCTTCAACTAAGAGTCAGAGCAATTTGGATTAAAAGGAGTATGCAAAATTACATAAGAGACTTTGGTGATACAGATGTCATATTCCATTCTCAACTTCTCAGCCCTTTGATGAGTTTTGAGTCTCTCCAATGGGCCCTGCCGTCTGAAAAGAGAAACTTCTCTACATAAAAATGAGAGTCTTATTAATATATGGGCGTAAATATAAGAATTTTGAGGGCAGTTGGTGGGCATAATATATCTGTTGCCGTCCGGTTCGCATTGCTGGTAGAAATCACCCAACCAAAAGTAGCTTCTGGGAAAAAGAGATTTATTTTGGCTCACAGGCTCGAGGGGAAGCTTCACTATGGCAGAGGAAAATGCTGGCATGAGCAGAGGGTGGACATCACCCCCTGGCCAACATAAGATGGACCACAGCAACAGAAGGGTGTGCCAAACACTGGCATGGGGAAACTGGCTATAAAGCCCATAAGCCCGCCCCCAACAATACACTCCCTCCAGGAGGCGTTAATTCCCAAATCTCCATCAGCTGGGAATCTAGTATTCAGAACACATAGGCTTATGGGGGACACCTGAATCAAACCACCACAATATCCATTTAGCCACACAACAGTAGTAGTTTGTTCCTAGGGCTTCTGCCCTCCCCAGCCACAGGCTTTGATTAGGTTTTCTATACAAGATTCAAACCTAGAGCCTTGCATATGCTATGCCAGTGCCTTTTCAGTTTTGGATCTGTATCCAAGCAAAACGGAGCACTATATCATCTTTTTAAAAAAAATAAGAGAGAGAATGGGTATACTAGGACCTCCAGCCACTGCCAACAAACTCCAGATACATGTGCCACCTTGTGCATGTGGCTTAGGTGGGTCCTGGGAAATCGAACCTGGGACATTTGGCTTTTCAGGCAAGTGCCTTAACTAATAAGCCATCCCTCTAGCCCCTATATTATCTGTCTTACAGTGGAAGGGCTAATCCACATCAGTTTATGTTATCTGTATATTTGTGTATAGGTGTATGTATTTTAAAGCCATTATCATATAACATCATGCCTCTGGCATAACATCCCTTTTATCACATTTTACGTAATAAAGGATTTATTTTATTGCTTCTCCATTTGCCAGGGTCTATTATCTATGAGATGTAATGGCAATGCCAAGAGTTCTAAAGAGGAAGTACTTAGAATACTGTACTATTTCTGTTTAGCTTCCTTACTTAAGGCAGTATTCAGGGCCACATTGATGAGAATGGGACAGTTAGGACCAAAAAAAATTAGCAAAACTTATAGAAGTCATATTTCAAGTTGTTTGGGGTCAAGAGCGTCACTTTAAAGTTATTTATTTTTTATTTATTTGAGAGTAACATACACACAGAGAGAGAATGGGCGCATCAGGGCCTCTAACCACTGCCAATGATCTCCAGACGCGTGCGACCCCTTGTGCATCTGGCTAACGTGGGTCCTGGGGAATCGAGCCTTGAACTGGGGTCCTTAGGCTTCATAGGCAAGTGCTTAACTGCTAAGCCAACTCTCCAGCCCAAGAGTGTCACTTTAATGTGTTACATGGGAAGTGCAGTGTGTGAGGGGGAACAATGCTGGGAGTGGAAGCAGGTTGGCTGCTGTGCAGGTTCAGGGTGAGGGCAGAGTGCAAGGCAGAGATAAGCCAGCTGCCAGCTTGCCCTGGCATCTACCCAGCCCAGTGTTTTTTCTTTCACTTTTAATAGCACAGTCAGTACTGTCCTAGATTGACATTTCTCCAGACACAAAATGCACCTCTCACTTTAAGGAGACAGCCTGTTCTGTCTCTTAATTACTTTATAACAACAAAATACATTCCTCCAGATTCATTATGTGCATGTTTCCTCCAATGATCATAGTTGGAAGTCTTTGTTTTAAATGCCAGCCAAGTTCACTCAGAGAAATGCTGTTCCTGTTGCATTTCGCTGGTTTTTATACCTGCATTGGTTCTGCATTACTCCACATGGGCTGCAGGCTGGGCACTAAAAGTTCTTCCTCTTCATTAATATGTCCTTCAAAAAATTAGTGTTGATTTTTCAATTACACTTTAGTTAACTGCCTACCACTGCTACTGTGGTCTCTTTGCATCCTATTCTCCTATGCTTGTCTGTGGAGAGCCCTGTGTAGCTGTAACAGTGGTGGAATCTCTGCCAGTGTTTTGTTTTCCTCAGTTTTGTGACTTAACCTGGACAAGTATTCCCACACTTTTGGGTGTTCTTTTTTTTTTTTTTAAAGTTTTTATTAGCATTTTCCATGATTATTAAAAAAAATCCCATGGTAATTCCCTCCCTCCCCACCCCCCACACTTTACCCTTTGAAATTCCATTCTCCATCATATTACCTCCCCATCACAATCATTGTAATTACATATATACAATATCAACCTATTAAGTACCCTCCTCCCTTCCTTTCTCTTCCCTTTATGTCTCCTTTTTAACTTACTGGCCTCTGCTACTAAGTATTTTCATTCTCACGCAGAAGCCCAGCCATCTGTAGCTAGGATCCACACATATGAGGGAGAACATGTGGCGCTTGGCTTTCTGGGCCTGGGTTACCTCACTTAGTATAATCCCTTCCAGGTCCATCCATATTTCTGCAAATTTCATAACTTCATTTTTCTTTACTGCTGAGTAGAACTCCATTGTATAAATGTGCCACATCTTCATTATCCACTCATCAGTTGAGGGACATTTAGGCTGGTTCCATTTCCCAGCTATTATAAATTGAGCAGCAATAAACATGGTTGAGCACGTATTTCTAAGGAGATGAGTCCTTTGGATATATGCCTAGGAGTGCTATAGCTGGGTCATATGGTAGATCAATCTTTAGCTGTTTTAGGAACCTCCACACTGATTTCCACAATGGCTGGACCAGATTGCATTCCCACCAGCAGTGTAGAAGGGTTCCTGTTTTTCCACATCCCCGCCAACATTTATGATCATTTGTATTCCTGATGGTGGCCAATCTGACAGGAGTGAGATGGTATCTCAATGTAGTTTTAATCTGCATTTCCCTGATGGCTAGTGACGTGGAACATTTTTTTAGATGCTTATATGCCATTCGTATTTCTTTCTTTGAGAATGCTCTATTTAGCTCCATAGCCCATTTTTTGATTGGCTTGTTTGATTCCTTATTATTTAACTTTTTGAGTTCTTTGTATATCCTAGATATTAATCCTCTATCAGATCTATAGCTGGCGAAGATTTTTTCCCATTCTGTAGATTGCCTCTTTGCTTTTTTCACTGTGTCCTTTGCAGAGCAAAATCTTTGTAATTTCATGAGGTCCCAGTGATTAATCTGTGGTTTTATTGCCTGAGCATTTGGGGTTGTATTCAGAAAGTCTTTGCCAAGACCAATATATTGAAGGGTTTCCCCTACTTTTTCCTCTAGCAGTTTCAGAGTTTCAGGTCTGATGTTAAGGTCTTTAATCCATTTGGACTTAATTCTTGTGCATGGCAAGAGAGAAGAATCTATTTTCATCCTTCTGCAGATATATCCAGTTTTCCCAACACCATTTGCTGAAGAGGCTGTCTTTTCTCCAATGAGTATTTTTGGCATTTTAATCGAATATCAGGTGGCTATAGCTACTTGGGCTTACATCTGGGTCCTCTATTCTGTTCCACTGATCTACATGTCTGTTTTTGTGCTAGTACCATGCTGTTTTTGTTACTATGGCTCTGTAGTATAAGTTAAAATCAGGTATGGTGATACCACCAGCCTCTCTGTTGTTGCTCAGTAATATTTTAGATATTCGAGGTTTTTTGTGATTCCAAATGAATTTTTGTATTGTTTTTCTATTTCCATGAAGAATGCTTTTGGAATTTTGATACGGATTGCATTAAATGTGTAGATTGCTTTTGGTAAGATTGCCATTTTCACAATATCGATTCTTCCAATCCAGGAACAGGGGATGTTTTTCCACTTTCTAGTGTCTTCTGCAATTTCTCGCTTGAGTGTTTTAAAGTTCTCATTGTACAGATTCTTTACTTCCTTGGTTAGGTTTATTCCAAAGTACTTTATTTATTTATTTTTTTTGATGCAATTGTGAATGGGAGTGATTCTCTGATTTCATCCTCTGTGTGTTTGTTGTTAGCATATATGAAGGCTACTGATTTCTGTGTATTTATTTTGTATCCTGCTACATGGCTGCAGGTTTTGATCAGCTCTAACAGTTTGCTAGTAGAGTTTTTAGGGTCCTTTATGTATAGAATCATGTCATCTGCAAATAATGATAACTTGATTTCTTCCTTTCCAATTTGTATCCCATTTATGTGTGTCTCTTGCCTTATTGCTATGGCTAAGACTTCCAGAACTATAGTAAATAAAAGTGGGGACAGTGGACACCCTTGTCTTATTCCTGATTTTAGTGGAAAAGCTTCCAGTTTTTCCCCGTTTATTATTATGTTGGCTGTAGGCTTGTTGTAAATAGCTTTTATTATATTGAGATATGTTCCTTCTATTCCCAGTCTCTGTAGGACTTTTATCATGAAGGGATGTTGGATTTTATCAAATGCTTTCTCTGCGTCCAATGAGATGATAAAGTGATTTTTGTCCTTCAACCCATTTATATAATGTATTACATTTATACGTTTGCGTATATTGAACCATCCCTGCATCTCTGGGATAAAGCCTACTTGGTCCGGGTGAATGATCTTTTTGATATACTCTTGTATTCTGTTTGCCAATATTTTATTGAGAATTTTTGCATCTATGTTCATGAGGGAGATTGGTCTGTAATTTTCTTTTTTTGTTCTATCTTTGCCTGGTTTTGGTATCAGGGTGATGCTGGCCTCATAGAAGGAGTTTGGTAGAATTCCTTCTTTTTCTATTTCCTGGAAAAGCTTAAGAAGCAATGGTGTTAGCTCTTCCTTAAAGGTCCGGTAAAATTCAGCAGTGAAGCCATCTGGGCCTGGGCTTTTTTTAGTTGGGAGATTATTGATAACTGTTCGGATCTCCATGTTTGTTATAGGTCTATTTAGGTGATTAATCTCATTTTGATTTAATTTAGGTAGGTCATATAAATCAAGGAAATCATCCATTTCTTTCAGATTTTCATACTTTGTGGAGTATATGCTTTTATAGTATGTCCTTATGATTTTTTGAATTTCTCTGTAATCTGTTGTGATGTTACCTTGTTCATCTCTGATTTTATTAATTTGTGTCTCTTCTCTCTTTCTTTTGGTCAGATTTGCTAAGGGTTTATCAATCTTGTTTATCCTTTCAAAGAACCAACTCTTTGTTTCATTAATTCTTTGGATTGTTCTTTTTGTTTCTATTTCATTAATTTCTGCCCTAATGTTTATTATTTCTTCCGTCTACTGATTTTTGGTTTGCCTTGTTCTTCTTTTTCCAAGGCTTTAAGGTGAAGCATTAGGTCGTTTACCTGTGACCTTTCTAATTTCTTAATATAGGCACTTAAGGCTATAAATTTACCTCTTAGAACTGCCTTCATTGTGTCCCAGAGATTTTGATATGTTGTGTTCTCATTATCATTTTACTCTATGAATTTTTTGATTTTCTTCTTGATTTCTTCATTGACCCACTCATCATTTAGTAGTGTATTGTTTAGTTTCCATGATTTTGTGTATGCTCTATAGCCTTTCTTGCTACTGATTTGTAGTTTAATTCCATTGTGGTCAGATAGAATGCAAGGAATTATTTCAATTTTCCTGAATTTGTTAAGATTTGCTTTGTGTCCTAATATATGGTCTATTTTAGAGAATGTTCCATGTGCTGCTGAAAAGAATGTATATTCTGCAGCCTTTGGATGAAATGTCCTGTATATATCTGTTAAGTCCATTCCTTCTATGACCTCATTTAGTCCAGATGCCTCTCTTTTTATTTTTTCCCGGGATGATCTGTCAATTGATGAGAGTGGGGTGTTAAAGTCACCCACTACCACTGTGTTTGGTGTTATCTGTGACCTTAGTTCTAATAGTGTTTGTTTGATGAATTTGGGAGCCCCCATGTTAGGTGCATATATGTTTAGGATTGTAATGTCCTCCTGTTGGAGTGTGCCCTTAATCAACATAAAGTGACCTTCCTTATCTTTCTTTACTAACGTTGGACTGAAGTCTACCTTGTCAGATATTAGGATAGTAACCCTTGCTTTTTTTCTGGGCCCATTTCGTTGAAACTCCATCTTCCAACCTTTCACACTAAGATAATGTCTATCCTTTGTAAAAAGGTGAATTTCTTGGATACAACAAATTGTAGGATCCTGCTTTTTAACCCAGTCTGCGCACCTATGTCTTTTTGTAGGGGCATTGAGGCCATTGATATTAAGAGATATTATTGAAAGGTGTGTATTTATATTTGCCTTTTTTTTTTTTTTTTTGTGGTTCCGGTTCTACCTGTGCTCTTTTGCTCCTAGGGGTTGAGTTTCCCTGCTATGGGGGTATTAAAGTAGGCTGAGTGTAATAAAATACAAGTAGATTCTAAAAGTTAACTAAACACTGTACCCATTCAGTCAAAAACAGCCCCAAGTATGTATGCCAGAGTAGTTATTATAACAACCAGATCCTCTATCAACATAGAGGTTAAGATTTCTGGTCTGTTGAGGGATCCAAGTCAGCTTGTGACCAAGTGAGACCCTTCCCTGGTGCAAACCCAGTTACCTTGGATGAGTTAGGTCTCAGTCAAGTTGCTGCCTGGGTCGTCGGGCTGCTGTTGTGATTTCTGGAGCTGGGCACTGGCTTTTCCTGCAGGGCAAGCCAAGCCTGGCAACTGTGGCCCTGCAGATCAGCTCCCCCACTGGGTCTGTCAGCAGCTGAAGCTTCTGTTGCTAGGTCGGCTGTTGTTGCCGCTCCTGGGTCTGCTGCTGCTTGGGCCGCTGTTACCGGTGCCGGAGCCGCTGATGTTGCTGCCGAACTCTGCTCCTGCTTGGGTCCCGCTGTCGGCTCAGGTTGGCGTGGCCAGTCCCGGGACCGCTGCTCTGTTCTCTGGAGCTGGGCTCAGGCGGTGGGGGAGGGGAGGGAGCCGCAGCTGCTCCGGTTCTCTCGCTGCTCCACGTGTTGTTCTCCTCAAGATCTGCTCCTCCGTTGCTCACTGCCACTCTCCCTTCACGTTTCCTGAGTTGCAGAGAGCGCGGTGTGAGGGGAAGCTCCTGCACCTGGGTTTTCTTGCAGCTGGAGTCGAGCTTGGCGGCTTTCTAGTGCGCCGCCGCCACGGTTGGCCGAGCTGCTGGAGCCACTTTTGCCGGCCTGTGCGGCCTCTGGATGCTCTGGATCTCTCCTACTTCTCCGCTGCTGCTTCAATTTCCTATACACCTCACTTTTTAGTAAAAGTGTGTATTTTGCTGAGTTTTTTTGGTCTTTCCCCCTCCCCCCCCAGGCTGCTTTGGCGTGGTACCTACGCCGCCATCTTAACCGGAAGTCTGTTTTTTTTTTTTTTTTTAATCTGTGATGTTTTAAGATATGTCTGTGTATCCCAACTCAACATTCTCCTCTGACCTTCAAAGTACCAAGATCACCCCCTACCACCACCAGCTCAATCAGGTTTAGTTTAATAATGGACGTGCATATTCACTCAGCCTGTCCCCTTGTAACCGTGAGTCCTATGACTGGCCATAGTGCTACTTACATACCACTGTGAGCACACCGAGGAACAGGGATTTCTTGGTGGCTCACCTCTTCTCTCTGGAGGTGCTCTGACCTTGCCTGGTGGCTGAGAGTGAGCCCTGATGACTTGGCCATTATTACTTTCTCTAACAATACCAGCTCCCTTTTTGTTTTCATGCTCCTCATTCAAGCCAAAGAACCTTCTGGCTCCTGCTCCCCTGTAAAAAGCACTGCTATTATTTGACTTAGATCTTGGCATTCATATGTTCTCTTCCCAGGCCTGAGGTCATGACCGTGCCTTTCCTTTGGCTGCCAGCTTCCCACTCCTTTGTTCTAGAAATTAGAGCCAAAAATTTCATCTGGACAATTTCCCCAGCTGACCAGTCAGACCATTGTTCTTTTTTGTCCCACTAACAGAAAGATTGTTGGGAAATTTGAACTAGCAGGGGAATGAGGGAGAATGAAGCCAGCCACAAACACTCTTCATCATAAAAGAAATAGTGGGCTGGGACTCCTCCTTGGGAGAAGCTGCCATGGGCCACTAGGACAAGTATCTATGATTACAGTCCTGGGAAGGCCCTTCTGTGGAGAAGGCAGGCGCCAGAGATGAACATTTTTGTGTGAGTCGGGGTGACCTCATACCACAAATTCTGATGGAGCTTGAAGCAGAACTTGGCCCAGAAACAGGCCAGAGTGGGTTCTGGGGATTGAACACTTCTGGCATGGGGAACATGAATTCACATTTCAATTTCTTCCAATACATGGAACACTTTACTCTCACATTGGGTCAGAGAAGTAACCAAGGTCCTTCAAAAGGAAGGAGAGAAACGGGAGAAGGGCTTACATATACAGAATGCTTACAGTCTGGCTTGTCACATCAAAAGGTCACCTTACTTAAAAGGTTACAATGCCTCTTAGCTAGATGGCATTGATTTCTTGTTTTGCAGGTAGGATGGTAGGCCCAGAGATTGCCATGTTGTTTTTTATTTTTATTCACTGGCGATTGAGTTTTGCCCAGCATTGCCTAGGAAAACATCAGAAAGACCAAAAGTAGAAAGCCAGTTATTTTTTGATCTGATCCCATGTTTTTTTACCTGGACAGCTCTTCCTTTTTCCCAGGCCACCAGTTTATACCTAGTCAGTTCACTGGTGAAAGTAGTATACCTCATTGTCAAGTATGAATGGTAACCATTCCAACTGCCACACCAGTGCCAAATGCCCATTTTATTATTATTATTGGGTTTTCGAGATAGGGTCTCGCTCTAGTAGCCCTGGCTGTCCTGTACTCTCAGGGTGGCTTTAAACTCATGGCAATCCTCCTACCTTTGCCTTCCAAATGGTGGGATTAAAGGTGTGCACCACCATGCCCGGCCAAATCCCTATTTTTTTTTCTTTTTTTTTGGTTTTTCGAGGTAGGGTCTCACTCTGCTCCAGGCTGCAAATCCCTATTTTAAATGTTTCTAAAGTTCATCAAGCTAATGGCAAATATAATGGACGCTGTTTGCACAGTGTAGTTTAGAAGGGACTTTCACATGTGAGCCGATTTGGAACCCTGGCAGATGGATTGTTTTCTCCAGTGACATTCTTTCATGAAGCAGCAGTTAGCTCTCCTGGACAGAATACAGCCCCAGGGGACTAGCTTCTGTGTGGCAGGATGGACTATCTTTGATCAGGGTAAATAAGTGTCCTGCTCTGACTCTCCACTGTGAGTTGGTCAGTGGTCACTGTTAAACACAGTGCTAAACAGAGGTGGTTGGAGCACCCAGCTTGTAACAAAGGAACGTGGGCCTTGGTGTTATAGTGTGTCTGAACTGTTGAAAGTGACCCAGAGGTTGTGTGAGTACATCATTATCCTCATGCTGGGGTGGGGGTAGAGAGGATAAGGCTAGAATAATGGGAATTACTGGAACTGCTATTCAGCTCTGATTAGAAAGGAGATGAGTGTTAATAGCAGGATCAACCACTGTTTATAACATGCCAAATGTAGTCTTGGTTTATGTCCCACATTTGTTCTTTGACCACACAGGCCTTTATCAAAAGGACTCAAATTAGCCATTTTACCTTTGACCCCACTCTGAATGGAAAGCCTTTAGTGAGAGTAGCCATTAATGACTGTATTGCTGTTCACCTCCTAGGTCCTGAAATCTCATTTTCTTTATGTGTAAATTTGGACGAAGAGTCCTCTAGAGTTGCTTGGAAAAAATTCGATCATAGGCAGTGAATATGTCAAAATTTAAAGTTGGGCTTGTCTTGTCTCTTTAGTCCAAGCACTCAGGAGACTGTGGTAGGAGGATCACCAGCCTCAAACTATACAGTGAATCCTAGGTTAGTGTAAGCTAGAGGAGAGACACTGCTACAAAAGGGGAGGTGGAGCAATAAGGAGAATGATAAAGAAGAGAAGTTGGGGAAAGGGAGGAAGAAGAAGAAATTAAAACTGATTAACTTCAAAGCTTTATTTTATCGATTTTTAAATTTTTATTTGAGGGGGTGTAGATTTGAGAGAGGGGTAGAGAATGGGTGCTTAGGGCATCCAGCCACTGCAAATGATGTCCATATACATGTGCCACCTTGTGGTTTACTTGGGTTCTGGGGAATTGAACCTGGGTCCTTTAGCTTTGCAGACAAGTGCCTTAAACCACTAAGACATCTTTCTAATCCATTGATTTATTTTTTATTGTTGGTTTTTCAAGGTAGAGTCTTGCTGTAGCCCAGGATGACCTGCAACTCACTGTGTAGTCTCAGTAACATTGAACTCATAGTGATCCTTTTACCACTGCCTCCCAAGTGCTGGGATTAAAGGTGTGCGGCACCATGCCCGGCTTAGTTGATTTAAAAATCATTTTTACTGTTTTAATATACCTATTTACTTGAGAGAAAAGAGGGAATGGGCGCACACAAACTCCAGATGCATGTGCCACCTTGAGCATCTGGCTTACGTAGGTACTGGGGAATTAAACTTTGGTCCTTTGGCTTTGCAGGAAAGCGCCTTAATGGCTATCTCTCCAGCCTGATTTTTGAGGAAATGTCTGTAGCCCAGGCTGTCTGGGAACTCAGTAATACCCTTAATTTCAGCCTCCTGAGTGCTGGGATTAAAGGTGTGAGCCATCATGCCTGGCTAAGTGACATTTTTAATTAGGGGAATTAAGATTGGAACTAGTATTTTTTTTTCTTTTTTGGTATGTGTATCTGTGTAGTGTTAATGAATGCATGTTTGTGTGTAGATGTGCATGTCACTAGTGTTTGTGAAAGCCAAAGGTCGACATCCAGTGTCTTTATCAGTCACCTTATTTTACTGAGGCAGGGTCTGGCATCTTGGAGCATGGAGTTCCAGGAGTCCTCAGGTGTCTGCTTCCTTAGCCTCAGCATTACAGGTGCACACTGCCATGCCTGGTGCATGGGTACTGAGATTGTGAACTCAGGTCCTCATGCTTGCATGACAAGTGATTTACCCACAGAACTATCACCCCAGCCCCTAAGGTGAGACTTCTGGCATAAAATTCAGAGTTGTTCACTGTCTTTGGTTTAAGTCTGCCAGCACACACTTTCTCTCTTAACTGAGTCGTTAAACAAGAATACCCATTGAGAATACTGGAAGGGCATTTTTCTCATCTCATGAATAAGTAATTCAATAAACATGTATTAAGCGTTCACTAAATGCCATGTTAGTTATGAGGCACTTGACAAGATACCATTGGGTAAAATGAAATTTTCTTCTGATCCTGATGGATTTTACAGCTTACTGCAGGGTCAGGCATCCATCCAATATTCACAGATATGTAAGACTGCAACTGTGGAAGGTGCCATTATGAAAAGGACCAGACCCAGCAGGCTGCAAGGGTCACTGGTCTCATGGAAATTGCCTTCAAGGGTTTGCCTAACTGGCAGCTGAAGTTTCAGAAGGGATAGTTCTCATCTTCACAGTTAGGACTGGCATGACCACACCACCATCCTGTAGCCAGCCCTGAGCTTGCTGCCCTGATCTCCCTGGGTGGTCCTAGAAGTGAAGTTGAGTCGTCTAATTCTAAGGTCAAGGGCAATGCAGTGGAGATTGCTTAGGACTGTCAGGCACTTCATAGTCATTGTGTATCTGAGAGCTCTCTGTGCTTTGGCCTGCAGTGTAGAGTTCCTGGTTATCTTGGAGTTTGGGAACCAAAGATGGGCTGTAGCTTTCAAAAGAGAGACCTTGACCTGAACACATTCATTCCCACCTTACACCCCAGTGAAAATATGTTAAAGCACAAGAAGACTTAATGAGCAGTAATAGCTACCTTTTTTTTCTTTCAAAAATTGAATATTGCCAGGCCTGGTGTCGCACGCCTTTAATCCCAGCATTCGGGAGGCAGAGGTAGGAGGATTGCTGTGAGTTTGAGGCACCCTGAGACTACATAGCAAATTCCAGGTCAGCCTGAACTGCAGTGAAACCCTACTGTTACATGAGGGACAATGACCCATTCCCAGATAGACGCTTTAAGAAGTACACTTGGATTTTTCCATTTGGGGCAGACGTTGGTTACTCTTAGAAGTTGTCTTTTGTTCTTACCTATATAAATCATTTTTTTAAACTTTGTGACAACTTCTATAGTTATAGACAATAAACCATGATAATTCCCTCTCCCCCATTTTCCCCATCACAAATCCACTCTCCATCATATCCCCTCCCCTTTCAGTTATTCTCTTTTATTTTAATGTCATCATCTTTTTCTCTTATTATGAGGGACTGGGCACTGTAAGGTCATGGATATTGAGGTCAATTTATACAAATCATTTTTCAATGTTATTTAAACATTAGTGATATGGCTTGTCTGCTGGTTAAGACCCAGAGGCTCTGTTGGAACCCTCTGCATTTCTAGCAGGAAGAAAGCCTTATAAACACTGCTAGTAATTGTGACCAGTTGCTCATGTTGGCACTTCTGCCATTGTTTAAAATTGAGGATGACTGATTGTGGAGGTGTCCAAGACACAAATGGGAAATGGAGAGGATTTCTGGAACATGTTTGGCAGTCACTTCTGAGACTCAAACACTAAGAAAGTCTGGCTCCTGCCAGTTGGCCAGCTTCCTCTTTGAGTGCTTTCCTAGCACATAGGCCTGAACTGGAGGCTGTCTCTCCATGTTGGAGTATGGAGCTTCTCTGAACAAAGCTGGATACCAGCTCCTTTTGATCCATGTGCTGAGATGACAGGCACTTGCCTGTCCTTGGTGGTAGCTGTAGTTCTGTCAGCTACTATTTAAACAAACAAGGCTTCAAAGTGTCATCAGATAGTCTCTGGCCTTCTGGAGCCACATTCCCCCCACCCCCACCCCGAGGCTCCAATTGCTCATCAGTGGAGTTGTCTTTGCAAATGTGATGTAACTTGGGAAACACTGAATTGTGAAATAAAGGCAGGGAAATTCCCTTTGGCATCTTTGGCACCTGAACTGCAAGCTATAGGAATGAGACGGGCTTGATGCGGGTGTCTATTGCTTACAATCTGGAGACCAGCAAATTCCAACCTGTCCAGGTAGCAAGTGTACCAAGGCCAGGATGGGCAGGAAATGGAAACATGTGCTGCCTGGTCATGGACCTGCATCCCATGGCAAACTGTTCTCGCCTATGACTGTGACCCTGGTGAATGTCCTGAAGGGCTGCTAGGAGGTTGTCCAACAGACGTGTCATTGGCCGTAATCACTGCACTTGCATGGGGGTTGGGGGCATATGGCTACTTCACCCAGACCTCTCTTGAGGTGACTTGCCTACAACTCCTGTTGCCTTATTTGTTCCTGCAACAGCCCTGTTGTAGATCTTTTCTTTCAGTGGTGCTGGTGTGGTATGTGCTGTTATGGGGAATGGGCCATAGGCAATAAAGGGGTTTCAGGAAGTTTCACTTTGAGACTGGCAGATAAGGCAAATAGGGTTGACCTGCTGTAGAATTCTTTTAATGCCATGTGTGCATGTTTTACACAAGTGTACATGCATAAGTGGGGCTGTTCTGTGTCAGAATGCTCTGTTAAAATTGAAGCTTTTCCCTAGGAGAGTGTCCTCATTTTTTTTTTTTTCTTAAGATGGGGTGAGAGAGAGAGAATTGGCCTGCTAGGGCCTGAGCCACTACAATCACACTCCAGACGCTGTGCCACCTAGTGTGAATGGGCGACCTTATACTTGCATTACCTTGGGCATCTGGCTTATGAAGAGATAGAACATGGATCCTTAGGCTTCACAGGCAAGTGCCTTAACCACTAACCCATCTCTCCAGCTCAGTGTCCCCATTTTTCATCCTCTGGTTCACTTGGTCCTCAGAGGGCTTTCATTCACAGAGCTGTGTCCTCTCATCCTTTGGGTGACAGGTCACTGCTAAACCCTGTGGCCCAGTGTTGAGATGTAAGGTGGATAATTTAGCAGTCAGCAGGAAGATGGTGGTCTAGAGCTGGGGAGCTTTGCTTTCATCTTAGGGTCCCCATGCTTCTGGCACTATGCTCATGACTCATAACACTGAGTGCAAGCTGAAGGTAATCTCTCACTGTGGAATCCCTGCCCACTGTACACCTGTAACCCTATGGAAGCAGGGCCAGAGCTTCAGGGGCCTATGGTTATCACTCCTTGCTCTCGGGAGGATGGGATGCCTCCTCTGTCTCATCAGTGGTAGCCTCATCAGTGCTGTTAATCCCTGCAGAACGCGGGCTTTGGTTCCCCCTTGCTTTTGGTTCTTTGAAGTGGGGTCTCACTCTAGCCCAGGCTGACCTGGAGTTCACTATGTAGTCTCAAGGTGGCCTCTAACTCACAGTGATCCTCCTACCTCTGCCTCCAGAGTGCTAGGATTAAAGGCATGGGCCATGTCTGGTTTGTTTTCCTCACATAACATTTGCTTTTGTTTATTTGTGTATGTGTGAGCATGTATGCCACAGCTCACATGTGGAGGTCAGAAGACAACTTCAAGGAGTCTGCTCCACCTTTTTTGAGATAGCCTCTGCAAATGAGTGTCAGACAAGCTATCCCTTGGAGATCTGGATTCTCCTGGCTCTGCCTCCAAATTGTTAGGATCACATATGCATGGACCACCACACATCAACCTTTATGTAAGTGTTGGGGAGTTGAGCTAGGGCTGGCAGGCGTGGCAAGCAATCACCTATAGCCGCTGATTGATTGTCCCAGCCCCAAGTTTTAGTTTTCAGCCCCATTCTCTGGGGCCTATTGGCCTTCTGCCCATGACCAAAAGCACTGTTCTTGGGAGCAGATCTGGGCTTCTTCAGTGTCATCTGTGTGTCTCCTTTCAACATTGACTTCACTTATAGCATGCTCAATGCAGGCTACATTTAAGCATGGCAGACATCAAAATACTTTATCTTGGTGTACATAGTACCTCATGTAAAATGAGCAACCTTGAGCCTGCAGTCTATGATTGACCCTTGGTTTCTTGCGTCCATGTGGAAACTTAACCCTGTAGCTGCAGCTCCAACCTTTCATTAGCTTCCTGCAGAGTTGTTGACCCAACCTAGGGCTTCATGTCCATGGTAGGCAAATGCTCTCTACTGATATCCCTCATCCAAAACAAGGACTTACTAAAAATATGCATACTATTAAGCCTAAGTCAAATACTAATGTTCTTAATATTCAGTGCAATTTTTTCTGATAGTTTCATGTTTTTTTTTAACATTTGGCTACAGAGGCCCATGTTACATTTGTTGATGTACTTTTAGTCTTCTCCATAACCTTTTTGGTCTGAAGTTCCAGTGTTGCTGATGAATGGCTGCTAGGTGTTATCCCTACATGTTTGTGGTGAGGTAGCAGTTTTCTAAGACCCATGGTCAGTGTTCGAGCAAGAATGTTTCATGAGTACCTCTAGGTACTTCCTATTGCACCATGTCATGAGGTACAACGTATCCTCCTCCCCAATTTTTCATTTTTTGTGATGTTCAGGTTGGTCTGTGGTTTGTGCTGAGGATCTGATTCTTCCATTTCCACTTTCCCATCAGCTAATGCTTTCAGCATGTTAAGGATCATAGGCAGATGGATAATTTCGTAAAGACCCAGGAATTAATTCTACATTCGTTAGGTAATGATCACTATCTAAGTACATTCTAGGGCCTCTTGCCTCTGCAAATAAACTCCAGATATATGAGCCACTTCTATGCATCTGGCTGTACCTGGGTACTGAGGAGTCAAACCTGAGCTGTCAGGTTTCACAAACAAACCCCCTTAACTGCTGAGCTACCTTGAAACCTATGATTTGAACATAGCTGATGTGTAACAATTCCATGAAGTCATTTTTCCTTCCAGTGTTCATACTGTTCCACTGCAGGCCAGTGCGTGGCCATTTAAGTTGCATCCTGTGTCTTTCTGACATGAGCACAGTGGTCTTCCTTGCTGTCTGCTGTGACCTAGTATTTCAGTTTTGTACCATACTTTCCCTGTCCTAGACCTAGGGTCAGATCTTTCTCTAAGACACCTGATTCTTCTTAGAGGGAAAGGGTGAAGACCCTAAGCAGGTGTGCTGGTTGCAAAGCGTTGCCTGAATGCAGCCCTATTCTTTCAGGGTGCACATGGAGGACCCAGGCCTCGTACATAGGCATCACTGCCTTCTGCTCTAGGTGCATTAAGAAAACCTGCTTTTGTGAACTCTTGACTTTGCAGACCTTGGCTCACTCTGGTTACTAGGCTTCTCATCTGGAATGAAGCAGATTTACAAACAGGAGGTTGAGAGTCTTTCCTTCTAACCCTACCAGTTACCATAAGCATCAGAGGAAGACACTCAGAACTTGTAAGAACTCTGCAAAACTACAAGAGATTGCTGTGGTCACTGCTGCCCCCCTTCCCACCTCAGCACCTTGCTGTGCACTTTACTTTGGTAAATCTAATTGAAGGAAAGTCCTTCTGGAATTAAACCTAAGAACATGTTCCAGAATGTACATGCATACCTTTGAAAGTCTTAGCAGCAGTGCTCATTAGAACTGTTTGCCTGCTCCTGCCCTGGGCCTTCAGCTGCTGCGTAGGAGCCATCAAATATGCTCAGCCCTATATTTCTAGACAGGAGCAATGAGAAGGAAGGTCAGTGATGGAAAAACTCAATGGCATTTCATATGTGACCAAAGTACAACAAAGCTTGTCTGGGCTTCCTGTTTAAAGGGCATAGGAAAAAGTTCCAGGTATACTGTAAAAGTACCCACGCCTGAGCCGGGTGTGGGGCTCATGCCTTTCATCCCAGCACTAGGGAGGCAGAGGTAGGAAGATCATTGTGAGTTGAAGGCCACCTGAGGCTATATAGTAAATTTCAGGTCAGCTTGGGCTACAGTGAGACCCTACCTTGAAAACAAAACAAAACCAGTACCCAAACCCACCCAACGTTGAGTACATCCTCAGTGGCCTCTGTGACTCCCTGGTGGGTGTACTGCAGTCACTTACACTGGCATTTTCCCTAAAACAAGATTTACTAAAGCACTATCACAAACACCCGCCTCCCATGTCGTCATCCTTGTGCCCTGTCAGGGTTAGCAAAGTGGGGAGGCTGGCACAGATGCCTCCTGGTGCTGCTTCCTCTCAACTCAGCAAGAGCCGAGTGGAATGGAGGCTCTGAGGGAAAACTATAACAAGAACCAACCGAGGAGTGGTGTGGAGGAGCATGGGGTGGGCTCACCTGAAGAACGGGTGTGATGGGGACAGTAGCGTACTCTTCTTTCCTGAAGCACTCTCAGGGTAAGTATCAAACAGCAACACCACCAGGATGGTGGAATCACGCTGGGCTGCATACCATGAAGACAATGTATGTCATCCAGTTTCTCCTTCCCAAGCCATCCACGCTTCTAAGGCAAGTTCATTGCAGTCCATGGTGATGGGACCTAGAAAACTGCACAGCAGGGCTGGGGAGGTGGGTCGGCAGGTAAGGGTGTTGCAAAGTGTGCTGGCTGGGTTCATGTCCCAACACCCATGTAAAACTAGATGCACAGTGGCCCATGCATCCGGTGTTCATTTACAGTGCTCGGAAGCCCTGGTACTCATTTTTTTTCCCCTCTCTCTTTCCCTCTGCTTGCAAATAAATAGAAATTTTAAAAAAGAAAAAACTATTACAACTTTAAGTAATTTGCCTTAAAACAAGAGGAAATACAGGTCAGAAAGTGATGACAGAAGAAAAATTTAGTTATAAAATTAGCCAATACTGAGTGGTCAGACAAAAGAATAAGAGGGGAGAGAAATAAAGAGAAATACCTAGGCACTGAGTGAAAGTGAGGAACATCCACTGGGTGCATCAAAATTGATGGGCTAAGCATCTCCCTGATAAGGTTCCCTGTTGCAGATGAACGTCCCAGTGGTGCAGATAAATAACCTCTATGCAGGGGAGGTTGTATGTTTGTGGAGATGGGAGGTTGTTATATGCAAAGGAACTGATTAAATCAGTAATTACAGTAAGGACAATGAATGACAGTCTCCTCACAGGAAAGGCAGACATAAAATGGAGATGGGAAACATTTTTAACAAAAGATTCAATGCTGGTATTATATTGAAATTGGTATGTGTACATTGTTGGTTTTCAGTATAGCTAGACATCAAAAAATTATGTTAAAATTTATCCTGGAGTGAAAGAATAGTGCACATTAATTTGTCTTACTACAGTGAGTTAAGACAGAAAAGTATATGCATTTCTCAATGTTATATTTATTATAGCTTCAAACTAAAAGACTATTAGAGCCGGGCGTGGTGGCATACACTTTTAATCCCAGCACTCGGGAGGCGGGGGTAGGAGGATCACCGTGAGTTCAAGGACATCCTGAGAATACAGAGGGAATTCCAGGTCAGCCTGGGCTAGACTGAGACCCTACCTTGAAAAACAAAAAGTAAACAAACAAAAAACATTATCAGAAGTAGACAAATTCAGTGGCATTAGGTAAGAAACACATAGAGGAGCTGAGGAGGAGGCTCAACTGGGTAAAAGTGCTTGCTGTGCGAGCGTGACCTGAGTCTGTCCCCACATGAAGCCAGATGTAGTTGTGGGCATTTGTAATCCCATCACTTCTGAGCAAGGTTGGGTGGATGTGGAGGAGGAAGAATGCCTGGCTTATTTAGTAGCAAACAAAAGAGTGCTTCAAACAAGGTGGAAGGTGAAGACTAACACCTTAGGTTGTCCTCTGACCTTCACATGTGTGTTGTGGCATGTGATCATCCATTTATATCGTACACATATAATAACAAAATATGTAGAAATTTAGACCTTTTTTTGTGGTTTTGTTTTGAGGTAGGGTCTTGTTCTAGCTGACCTGGAATTCACTATACGGTCTCAAGGTGGTCTCGAACTTATGGCAATCCTCCTCTCTCTGCTTCCCGAGTTCTGGAATTAAGTGTGTGTACTATGCCTGGCTAGACACACTCGTTAAGCCTGATAAAACAGGAAATGTACCTGCTAACAACAGAAGGTTCTGGTGGCCCACACACATTAAGATGGGAAGGGACAGTTGGCAGAAGATAACTGTCAAGACCCCAACTACAAGAACTACTCTGGTTAGCAGAGAGATGTGACTCACGTTCATCTCCACCAGCACTGATCAGCTGTACAGTATTCAGCAAGGAACTGACAAGTTAGAACACCAGAGTTGTACTGACAGATAAAAACTATTACATGAGGGCTGGAGAGATTGCTTAGCTGTTAAGACACTTGCCAGCAAACCCAAAGGACCTAGGTTCAAAACATTTTTAAAAATATTACATGACATACACAAAGCAGTTGAGTAAATGATGATATGCTCTAATTATATCAATCATTGGAAATTATGAAGATGTCAACTTTCATGAGATTAAGGTATAAATTCACTGTAATTCCAAGACACTTAATTCCATCAATACTATGATTTAAAACTTCTACACACAAATTAAAAAAAAAACTTGATAACATATTAACTCAATTTGGAAAAAAACAATGACTGAAAGCTAGCAAGGGATAAGAGTAGCTGCTCATTCCTGTGGACACTAAGGCACTGAAACCACAATGAGAAAGGCAGTGATGTGATGCAGGATCCGACGAGGCTGCAACAATAAGCTGCATGTGAAAAAGCAGACTCTTCATGGCATTAGAGCAGTGACGCAGGTGGCATGGCCAAGGAATGGACAAAGGAGAGGTTAAGTAGATGGTGATACAGAATTGTCCTACTGTAGGAAGTCAGGTTAGATATCTAATAACATTTATGGAGGCAAACTCTAGGCATATTGAAGGCAAACTTAGAAAGCTGTCAAAGAAAGTAGATTGAGATAAGACTATTGTTAGATTTAAATAAGACCACCCATACAAAAATAAACAAAAACTGTGGTGGGGCAAACCTATAACACCAGCAATTGGGACGTGGAGGCAGGAGGGTCAGTTCAAGGTCAGCCTTGGCTACTTAGAGGATTTCAGGACAGCCTCTGCTGCATGAGACATTGCTTCAAAAAATAAACATGACTACCCACAGTAGAAAGAAAAGAAACCTTAGATTTGACTATGTCACAATTCAGAACTTCTATTGAACAAACCACAACATAGAGATCAGCAAATAAGAGACTTTATTTTACAGCACATCAAACTAATGAGGGAGACTAAGAAGGAGAGAGAGAGAGAGAGAGAGAACTCAATAAGAAATACAGAAAAATGTAGGGGCTGGGGAGATGATAGCAAAGCCTACTGGCCTGGGTTCAATTCCCCAATACCCATGTAAAACCAGATGCATAAAGTGGCACAGGCATCTGGAGTTTATTTCCAGTGGCAAGAGGCCTTGGTACACCCATTCATTCTCTCTCTCATAAATAAGACTATTTCAAAAGAAGTTCAGAGCAATATAAATCTGACCACATATATTAAAAAAAAAAAGACACAGAACTGTAAGGCTGGTTAAAATCAACACAAGTAGGGCTGGGTTGGGGGGTGGCTCAGTGAACAAACATTATGCAAGCATGAGTTACCTGAGTTGGATGCCCACAATCCATGTAAAACCAGCTGTAGTGGGTGCTTGTAATCCCAGTGTTCCATGGGGAGGTGGGAGATGGAGGGAGGAGAACTCCCTGGAAACTGGCAGTCTAGGCAGCCTGGTGAATGCATTGGTGACCATGAAAGATCCTATGTCAAACAAGGTAAAGGTGAGAACTGACACCTGAAGTTTCCTTCCAACATATGTGTGTCATGTGTACTCACACACACAAATATGCACATCCATACTGTGGCAGTCAGGTTTGCAGTGCTGGTAGAAATCACTCAACCAAGAGCAGCTTTGGGAAAAAAGGGGTTAATTTGGGAAAAAAAGGAGAAGCTCCATGATGGCAGGGGGAAATGATGGCATGAGCAGATGATGGACATCACTGCCTGGCCAACATCAGGTGGACAGCAGCAACAAAAGAGTGTGCCAAACACTAGCAAGAGGGAGCTGGCTATAACACCTATAAGCCCGCCCCCAACAATACACTGCCTCCAAATCTCCATCAGCTGGGAACCTAGCATTCAGAACACCTAAGTTTATGGGGGACACCTGAATCAAACCACCATATTCTGTCCCTGGCCCCCATACACTGATAATCATACATGATATAAAATGCAATGCATTCATCCAACTTTAAAATTCCCTATAATTTTTTATTAATTCTAATGATATACATCCTCATAGTCCAAGATCTTTTGTTGTTGTTGTTTTTTTTTATTTTTATTTTTTTATTTTTATTTTTATTTTTATTTTTATTATTTTTTTTTGCTCACAATTTATTTTTTATTTTTTTTTTCTTAATTTAATTTATTAGTTTTCTTTTCAGTAAATACAGGCAGTTTGGTACCATTATTTAGGCTCATCTGTGATCTACCCCCTCCCATTAGACCCTCCTTATTATTGAAAATGGGTCGTGCATTGTGGAGTTAGCCCCCAGTTATTAGTATGATAAATGTCTCTGAAAATCATGACCCAACATGTAACTCTGACATTCTTTCCGCCCCCTCTTCCGCAAGATTTCCCTGAGCCATGTTGGGTTCATTTTTGGTCTGCTTCTGTTTTTTTTATTTTTTTGAGGTAGGGTTTCACTCTAGCCCAGGCTGACCTGGAATTCACTCTGTAGTCTCAGGGTGGCCTCAAAGTCATGCAATCTTCCACCTCTGCCTCTCAAGTGCTGGGATTAAAGGCGTGCGCCACCACACCCAGCTTAGTCCAAGGTCTTTTAACTGAACCATAATACCAAAAAATAACCTCAAAAAACTCATAATGGCACAGAACAAACATTCACACTGCAAAAGATGGCACTGGGCATAGCAAAGAAATACCCAAGCAATACATGATTTAAATAGGACAAACACCAAATTCTGTAGCTCCAAGTCCAACAACTCTAGTCAATGACACATCTAGTCTGATAATTCTAACCAGCAACAAGTCTCGGTAGTTCCAATTCCGCTCCTCCAGCTAGGCTACTCACAGTCCTGGAAGACTTCATCCAGACTGGCAGCTTTCCTTAGCAGCCACCTCATGTTCCAGGCATCTCCATTGGGTCTCCAGTGCAATTCATGGTTCATCCTCATGGCCCCATGGGGGCTCCATACAGGCATCCAGCAAACCTGCTTCACACTGCCCATGGCCATTTCCAAAATACAAGACCGTGTTGCAAACTCAGTGACCCTCTCTTTCCTGAATTTCTTACAGTCTACAATACAAGGTAGGTGACAATTTGTTAATCCAGGGGGGAATAAAGCAGACTTTGAAGAACAGGGTGAATAATAAAAACAATAGTCAAATTAATTATGTTGATTTTTTTATTACCCAGCCTCTCCACTATGGATACTGAACCAGAGTACCTTTCCAATATGGCACATGGAGCTGTGAGCTGGGTGTGCATCACAGTCCCATTGGTTGGGCCAGGGACTTGGAAGTTATGTTTAGAGAATGGAAAATGAAATAGAATCCAAGCAGCCATTTGATGTTTTGTTTTTCAAGGTAGGGTCTCACTCTAATCCAGGCTGACCTGGAATTCACAATGTAGTCTTAGGCTTGTCTCGAACTCACAGTGATCTGCCTCCAAGTAGCCATTGCAAACCCTGTACTAGATGGGCATGCTGCAGTCTTTGTGGTCCAGGGACCTGAAGCTTATTCATATCTTTCTGTGCCAAACTTTCTATTTGAATATCCTCCTGCTCTATATTTTTCTCTGCCAAACACACTAGTCCATTACTCTTAAACTCAACTTTGTTCTGGCACTCAGGACATGGGTATCACATAGCTAGCCTCTTTGCCAGAATATCACACCAACTGCCTCTAGCAGATAAAGTCCTCTTTTACCCTATGAAACCTCTTAGCTGAGACTCCATAGTACAGAATGGCCCATGAAGCTCAGTTTATAGCACTGCAAAGTTTCCAAATACTTTTACATTCCTCCCATAAAACAGTTCCAAAAGACTGGTCAGGTTTATCACAACAATGGCACCACTTCTTGGTATGAATTTTTTTTTTGAGGTAGAGTCTCACTCTCTAGCCCAGGCTGACCTTGAATTCACTCTGTGGTCTCAGAGTGGCCTCAAGCTCACAGTAATCACTTACCTCAGCCTCCTGAGTGTGGGGATTAAAGGCACCATCACACTTGACTTTTTTTTCTTGAATTTTTTTGTTTGTAGCAGTTATCTTCTTGTTGCTGGGATAAAACACCTAATTAGAGGCCAGATGTGGTGGTGCACACCTTTAATACCAGCACTCCGGAGGCACAGGAAAGTTGATTGCCATGAGTTTGAGGCCACCTTGAGGCTACAGAGTGAATTCCAGGTTAGCCTGGGCTAGAGTGAGACCCTACCTTGAAAAAACAACAACAACAAAAAAAACAAAACAAAAAACAACAAAAAACCCCACCCAATCAGAAACATGTTATGGAAAGAAATGGTTTATTTCAACTTACAGGTTTTTTTGTTTTGTTTTGTTTTTGAGGTAGGGTTTCACTCTAGCTCAGACTGACCGGGAATTTACTCTGTAGTCTCAGGGTGGCTTTGAATTTATGGCAATCCTCCTACTTCTGGGATTAAAGGCACGAGCCACCACACCCAGCTCAGTTTTGAAGGGAAGTTTCATCCTGGCAGAGAAAGCCTGGCAGGCACAGACAGCCAGGTGCCACGTCTCATCAGCAGTGAGGAAGGAGAGAGTGAGCTGAGTACAGCAAGTGGGGCCAAGACCCACCCTCAGTGACATACCTCCTTCAGCAAGTCTACACCTTCTAAAAGCTCCACCTGCTGGGGATTAAGTATGAGGTTTCATCACAAACTCAAGGCATTTACATTCAAACCACCGCATTCTGCACTTAGGCCATGTGACTGTGGCTGCTAATAGATTACTTGGCCAGGTCCAAGTTTCCCATTAAGAAAATAAAAGCCCAAGGCACATGGAATAATGAGGTGTAATAGTGGTGGTATTAGATTTCTAAGTTTTTTTTTTCTTTTTTTGGTTTTTCAAGGTAGGGTCTAACTCTAGCCCAGGCTGACCTGGAATTCATGATGGAGTCTCAGGGTGGCCTTGAACTCATGGCAATCCTCCTACCTTTGCCTCCCGAGTGCTGGGATTAAAGGCATGTGCCACCATGCCCAGCAGATTTCTAAGTTTTGTTTTGCTGACCAATGTAGTTGTTATAAAGATTAAAGTAGAAAAACTCTCAAGTGCTGAGTGGTAAATAGCTCATGGGATGTGTCTAACACTGTATATATACTTGTGGAATCAAAAGAACAAAGACCTGCATTGAGCGGCAGTGACACTGTCACCGAGTTTCCAGATAATCGGGGAGATACCTAGAAGTTGGGCAGGTATGGGGCATCTATGCCCTTCCCCCTTACCTTGCCATATGCATCCTTTTATCAGTAGTTCATGACTAACCTCTGTAATATCTTTTATAATAAACCACTGATAAAATACTAGTCCTCATATTTTCCTTGTTTTTGTTTTTCAAGGTAGGGTTTCATTCTAGCCCAGGCTGACCTACATTTCACTATGTAGTCTCAGGGTGGTCTTGAACTCAACGGTGATCTTCCTACCTCTGCCTCCTGAGTGCTCAGATTAAAGGCATGTACCACCACGCCCGGCTAGTCCAAATATTTTAGAGGACAACCTGATTTCCCAGGATCGGTACCCTGAAGTACATCTAAGATAAGAAGGAAAGTGAAGCCAGCACCCAGGAGCGTCATTGTGTATGGTAAAGCTGAAATATAAGCTCATGCCTTCCCTAACCCAAACCCCAACCCTGTCAAAACAGAAAACAAAGTAAACAAAAATTGTTTTATGGACCAAAATGAATACTTAATTCTCTGTGCCTGAACTCCACAAATGAAGTCTTTGCTTAGGTTTATTTATTTTCTTTTTTTAAAAAAATTATTTATTTACTTGGGAGAGAAATAGGCAGATAGAGAGAGACAGAGAGAGAGAGGGAGAGAAATAGCAGGGAGAGAGAGAGTCAGAGAGAGAATGGGCACGCCAGGGCCTGCAGCTGCTGCAAACAAACTCCAGATGCAGATGTGCCCCCTTGTGCATCTCGATTATATGGATCCTGGAGAATTGAACCTGGATCCATTGGCTTTGCAGGCAAGTGCCTTAACCACTAAGCCAGCCACATTTTATTTTTAAATTTTATTTATTTAGTTATTTGACAGAGAAAGAGGGAGAGAGAGAGAGAGAAAATATGGGTGCACCAGGGCCTCCAGCCACTGCAAACAAACTCCAGATGCCTGTGTCCCCTTGTGTATCTGGTTAATGTGGTTCCTGGGGAATCGAACCAGGGTCCTTTGGCTTTGCAGACATATGCCTTAACTGCTAGGTCATCCCTCCAGTCCTATTTTTAAAATTTATTTAAAATATTTTATTAACAATTTCCATAATTATAGACAATACCATTCTCTTTCTGTCTCTGTCTCTCTCTTTCTCTTCCTGCCTCTTTCTATGTCTCAAATAAATAAACAAAAGTAAAAATAAAATATAAAAAAGAGAGATTAAAAAATCTGGAGGAAAGCCCTACATGGTGGCTCATGCCTTTAATCCCAATACTTGGGAGGCAGAGGTAGGAGGATTGTCATGAGTTCAAGGCCACCCTGAGACTACATAGTGAATTCCATGTCAGCCTGTGCTAGAATGAGACCCTATCTTGAAAAAACAAAAGGGATGACTTAGTGGTTAAGGTGCTTGTAAAGCCAAAGGACCTTGGTTTGATTCCCCAGGACCCATATAAGTCAGATGAACAAGGTAATACACATGTCTGGAGTTTGTTAGCAATGGCTAGAGGCCCTGGCATGCCCATTCTCTCTCTCCCCATCTTTCTGTCAAAAATATAAGAATAAAATATAAAAAGAGAGATTAGACAGTAAACCATAATTCCCTACTCTCCCCCACTTTCCCCTTCACAAATCCACCCTATATCCTCTCCTCCTCTCAATTAGACTCTCTTTTATTTATTTTTTCTCTTTTATTTTGATGTCATCATTTTTTCCTCCTCTTATGAAGGTCTTGTGTAGGTAGTACCAAGCATTGCGAGGTCATGGCTATCCAGGCCATTTTGTATCTGGAAGACTGCATTGGAAGTAGTCCTAATTTTCTTTTGGTCTTGCGTTCTTTCCACCACCTCTTCTGCAATGGACCTTGAGCCTTGAAGGGTATGAAAGAGATGTTTTAGGGCTGGAGAGATGGCTTAACGGTTAAGCGCTTGCTTGTGAAGCCTAAGGACCCCGGTTCGAGGCTCGGTTCCCCAGGTCCCACGTTAGCCAGATGCACAAGGGGGCGCACACGTCTGGAGTTCGTTTGCAGAGGCTGGAATCCCTGGCGCGCCCATTCTCTCTCCCTCTATCTGTCTTTCTCTCTGTGTCTGTTGCTCTCAAATAAATAAATAAAAATTAAAAAAAAAAGAAAAAAAAAAAGAAAGAGATGTTTTAGTGCCAAACACTTCTCTGTCACTCTTCTCAGCACTATGATGCCTTTTGAATCATCCTACAGGTCACTACAATCTGAAAAGAGAAGCTTCTTTAACCCAAAAGTGAGAGTGACATTAATATATGAGTATGAATGCTAAGAGAAGTGATTACTGGGTAGTTTGTTGAGCATAATATATGCATTTAGCCAGACACCAGCAGGTGTTACACCCCTAGGGCTCATGAACACCCCTACCCCCATCACAGGTTTTCAGTACCAGGCATGTAATCCCTCCCATTGAGCAGACCTCCAGTCCAGTTTGTGAGCAGTTGATTTCCTCCATAACAGACATGCCACTATTGCACCTGTTGGCTCATTTGACCTGGCTGGCCATACTTAAGGCTTGGCAGTATCTACTGTTGTTTATCTCCATTGATGACTTCTTTCTCCCATAGGACTGCATGCAGCATAGCTTTTTCCAGATTTCTTTCAGCTGATCTGCAGGGAGGAGGTTTTCAGCTCAGTTCCAGCTTGATTTCTCAGTGATCTGCAGCCCAAGCATGTGGAGTCTTCAGCAATAGGGTCTTACTATCTATTTCTGATGGGAAACCAAGATCCTTGGCAATAGTCTGTATTGTTTTGGGGGTATCAGGGACCTCCTTGTCCAACAATTCACTGAAAGGTATCCCATCTCTGAACTAAAATTTTTCTCATAACAATCTATGGCTTCTGGGTATGCTATTGTCTTAAAAAAAATGGTTTCCATACAGCTTATATATTCCTTCTTAGATTTTGGTTAACCCTCCCCTCACCCTTTCTTTACTCAATCTCTTCCCCTGGCCTCACTTAAGCAATTCCACCTCCAGTAAACTCTTCATCTACACACACACACACACACACACACACACACACACACACACACATACGCTACCATCCTCTTAAGTCTTCCCCTCTCTTCCCTTATATCCCCTTTCTAGCTTAGTGGCCTCTCCTACCGAGTTTTATTCCAACTCACATACAAGTCTAAACATTTGTAGCTAGGATCCATATATGAGAAAGAACATGCTTTCTGCTCCTGTGTTACCTCACTTAGTACAATCCTTTCCAGATCCATCTCATTTCCCTGCAAGTTTCATAATTTCAATTTTCTTTACTGTGAATAGAAGTCCATTGTATAAATGTACCACATCTTTATTATCCATTCATCAGCTAAGGGCTATTCAGGCTGGTTCCATTTCCTAGCTGTTGTGAATAGAGCAGAAATAAACATGGTTGAGCAAGTATCTCTAAGGTAGTAAGAAGAGTCCTTAGGATATATACCTAGGAGTGGTATTGCTGGGTCATATGGTAAATCTACTTTTAGCTGTCTCAGGAACCTTCACATTGATTTCTATAATGTCTATACCAGATCATGTTCCCACCAACAGCGTAAAAGGGTTTCTTTTTTTCCCTGCATGCTCACCAGCATTTATTGTCATTTGTTTTCTTTTCTTTCTCTCCACCCCCCTTTCTTTTTGGCTTTTTGAGGTAGGGTCCTACTTTAGCCCAGGCTTACCTGGAATTTACTTGGTAGTCTCAGGGTAACTTTGAACTCATGGCATTCCTCCTCCTTCTGTTTCCCAAGAGCTGGGATTAAAGGTAGGTGCCACCATATCAGGCTTCATTTGCTTTCTTTTTTTTTTTTTTAATTTATTTATTTGAGAGCGACAGACATAGAGAGAAAGACAGATAGAGGGAGAGAGAAAGAATGGACACGCCAGGGCTTCCAGCCACTGCAAACGAACTCCAGCCGCGTGCGCACCCTTGTGCATCTGGCTAATGTGGGACCTGGGGAACCGAGCCTCGAACTGGGGTCTTTAGGCTTCACAGGCAAGCGCTTAACAGCTGAGCCATCTCTCTAGCCCTCATTTGCTTTCTTTATGGTAGCTATTCTGACAGGAGTGAGATGGAATCTCAAAGTAGTTTTAATTTACATTTCCTTGATGGCTATTATTTATTTTCTTGATGGGAAACTGTGACCTTGGTAGGAAAAAAGTATGTGCCAAAAAGGGCTCCCTAAACCATTCTCCCTCTATTGTCTTCTTTTTTTTTTTTTTTTTGAGGCAAGAGCTCACATTCACCCAGGCTACTCCAGAACTCACTGTGACCCTCCTACCTCATCCTCCTGAGTGCTGGTATTACACACGGCTTCCTCTGTTGTCTTTGCATACAGATTTAGAGCCTCTGAGACAGCCCTGGATGCATGGCTTCGGTGAGTTATAAGCCCTTTGTTTCTGGGAATAGACAACTGATGGACTTTATTTGTTTCCCCTGAAACTTAGATCCAGAACTAGCAATTATTTTTATCTGTAATAAATTTCCCTTAGCTATGAGCTCCAGTGTCAGGAAATGCAAAGGTAAACAAAATCTACACATAATTCAGAGACTCAGTCAGTAATTTTAGCCTCATGGAGAGATTTTTGTAGGTTTTTTTTTTTTTTTTGGATCCTAATAAATATATGTGGATTATTTAAAATTAGTCTCTCTTGTTTTTAAAATAACTTAAAACAATTTGTTTATGATCCTTCAAGTGGATTGTCAAAATTGTGTCTTGAAATCCAAGCTAGACAAAATGATTCAGATGGTATCAATAGTAAATAGGAGGTGAGGATAAATAAGACCCTTCACTCATGAACTGCTGGCCACACCTCAGATCTTGTAAGGACTATTCAAGTTAGTTAATAGCCCCATTTATAGAGGCTTAGAAAGGTGGGGCATTTTAGTGTCAGGCTTTGACATTGGGTAGTATATTTTTGTTGTTGTTCTGAGGTAGGGTCTCTAGCCCAGGCTGACCTCCAACTCAGAGCAATCTTCCTACCTCTGCCTCCAGAGTGCTGGGATTAAAGGTATACACCAGGGTAGGGTAGTCTACTTTTTAGATCATTATTTCCCTCTCTCCTGAATTGGGAAACAGCTAGAATTATCCAGAGCAACCACTAACGCAAAGATAGGCAGTTTATCCCAAAGCTAATCTCTAAGACCCACAGGCTATTGTGGACAGAAGGTCAGGTGTTTCTGCTAATCTGACACATTTTGAAAATTAACCAAATTAGCAGTTCCCCAGTTATCAGTACCTGTGATAGTTTGAATGTATGTCCCCACAGACTTAGGTATTTTATTATAGCTTGTAACTTGTGTTTGCAGCCACCTGGCTGGAGGAGGTGTCACTGGGGGCCAGTCCTGACGTCCAGCTCTAAGATGTGTTTAGGGACAGATCTGATTTCTAGCCCACATGTATGTATGCAGAACAGTGTGCACTCTGGGATCCTTCTTGCTACCAGTTTGTTTTGCTGCTTTTTGGTGTTGCTGGCTGATGGTAGTTTCTCTCTCTGCTTGGTTTTGTGAGTGGGAGCCAGCTTCTTCTGCCATCTAGGGAACTTCCTCCCTGAATCTGTAAGCTTAAATCCCTCCTCCACTAAACTTTGCTTGGTTTGGACGTTAATTTCAGCAACCTGAACATGAACAGCTGACTACAACAGTATCCAAATGCCAGTTTCTTATCATTTCCACTTCAGCTTCATCAGTGTTGTTGTTTTTTTTAAATTTTTTAATTTTTATTTATTTATTTGAGAACGACAGAGAGGCGGGGGGGGGGGGAGGGAGGGAAAGAAAGGGCATGCCAGGGCCTCCAGCCACTGCAAACACACTCCAGATGCCTGTGCCCCCTTGTGCATCTGCTTACGTGGGCCTCAGACTAGGGTCCTTAGGCTTTACAGGCAAGCGCTTAACTGCTAAGCCATCTCTCCAGCCCTCATTAGGGTTTTTGCAGTTAGCTTGCCACAGTCAACAGATCCTCTATGTTCTTGCCCCAGGAAGGACAGCACCAAGCCAGTTCTATCATGGTCCCAACCTTCTCTTCCTTAAACAACCCCAAGCACACTCCCCCACACTAGCCCAAGTTCTGTCCCACGTTCACACTTAAGGATCACAGCCCTCCATTTAGCACTTGGGATGACAAGCTATGTAGGTGATAAGGTAGCTTCTCCAACACTCTGGATGAAGTGGGAAGGAAGCATTTCCTGACGTCATTTCCTGACTGTCTTTCTCAGGTTATTTGGGCCTTGGCCATTCCATGTTGTGGGCTGTTGGGTGAGCTATGTGGACTGTCAGGAAAAGCTGAAGGCATTCAAATATGGAGAAGAGTGGTGCCGGGTACAGACACACACATGGCTTGAAGATAGGAATTCTGAACAAAAAGGACCGGAGAGGAAATGGGAGTGTAGCTAGCAGCTCTTAAGTGCCGAGTGTGGAGGGGTTAAGTTCCATTTTCTCCTTTGGTTTCTCTGTGCCCCTGACTTTCACTGACAATGAAGAGACTGTAGCTATAGTCCATCAGAAAGTAGATCTGTGGGAGGTACCCAGCAACTGAGGCAGGGGGTCCAGGACACCTAAGACACAGTAACTTGCAAATCATTCCATTTTTTCCCCTTTAATTGGACCCTACACTTCACCTGGACATCTGCTCAGTTCTCTGAGGAGCTGTAGAATTTGTGTGCACACCTTGTATCCTCTGCCTTTCCCCCAGATTAGGCACTCAAAAAGCACTCAGAGCAGACAAGAGCATTCTGGGTGCAGCAGTTACTTACCTTCTCGTTGCTGAGAAAAAAATTGGACATAAACAGCTTATGGAAGGAAAGGGTTTATTTTAGTTTATACTTTCTTTAGAAAAATATTTGAGAGAGGGAGGAAGAGAAAATGAGCGAGTGTATGGGTGTGCCAAGGCCTCCCACCACTGCAAGCAAAAACAGATGCATGCACCACTTTGTGCATCTGACTTTACATGAATACTGGGGAAACGAATGCAAACTGCTGGGCTTTGCAAGCATGGCAAGCAAGTGTTTTTAACTGTTAAGCCATCTGTCCAGCCCCAGTTTTACAGTTTTCAGGGGAAGTTCCATCATGGTGGGGAAAGCATGACAGAAAAGACAACAGACAGGGTATTACATCTTTTTCATCAGCAGGGAGGAGAAAGAGTGAGTGCAGTGTGGCAAGCAGGGCTGGGAGATATATATATATATATGGCATCCCATGGCCGGCCATCACTAACACACCTCCTCCAGCAAGTCTGTACCTCCCAAAGGCTCCACCAGCTAAGACATAAACACATGTGGAATATTTGACATTCAAACCACAATACTAACACTTATCTGAACAAATTCCCCTTCTTGGTTTCATTGTAATACACATTGGTCTCTACATGACATTCTTAAGAAAGATGGTTAGGATGGGAGCACAGCAAGTCCCCTGGCTGGGATCTTTGTCTATTCAGAAAGGAATCATGGGTAGACAAGCAGAAGCTTTTCAAAAGCTGTGCTCAGGCAGCTTTCATAGCCCTCAGTGTTAGACAACAGCAAGCTGAGGCAGGAGGAGCAGCAGGTGGCATTCTCAGTACTATAGTCCTCATGTAGTCCTCAGTTATCTGGGTTCTTAGCCTTAGAAGTGTTAAGCTCCTGTATGGGCTCAGGAAGTTGGAATTCCTCAGCCCTGGGATGTGGTTGGCATTACAGTTTCCAGGTAGGCCTAGGCATCAGGATTCCTTAGTCCTTAACAATACAGTGTCATGGCTTCACAGCTCTTGGTCTGGGGCCTGAGACCCTTCGCTCTAAAGACATAAAAGTTCTTTGTAATTTTTACATTAATCAGGGTCTGCAGTTTCTTTCCTGGCTCCTTATTACTTTTTATGCCCTCTTCCTGTCCCTCTTCTCTACCCCTCTTCCTGCACATTTGTAAACTGCCTGTTCATCTGCTGCCTCTTCAACTGTCAGTCAGCCGGCTGCCTTGCTGCTTCCACAGCTCAGCCTGCCGGCTGCTCAGCTGCCCGTGCCGCTAGTTCACTGCTGCTTTTTTCTTTGTATTACCACGTCAGCCCCACCATAGAGAGTAGGCAAGAAAAGACCATTTAGAAGAACCCTTTTATTGGGGCAAATGCTGTAATACTAGGAAGACCCTACAAGAGAATGTCTCCCACCTGCCTCAGACTGAGTAGCCTGCTTATGTAGCTTGAAATGAATTCCTGGCCCAATCATGGCCATTTGTTTTGGACCAATCATAGATTTAAAAAAATATGTATGGACAACCTCCATATATACACACAATGTACCCCTACCATAGTCCCCTTCCCTATAGTCCTTCTTTGTTCTCCCTACCCTATCCCCCCTCCAATGAAACCCTTCTTTCCAACTAGTTCCTTTTCTATATTTTTAAATGTTTTATTTATTTATTTCAGAGAGGAGGGAGGGAGAGAGGAAGAGGCAGATAGAGAGACAATGGACACACTAGGGCCTCCAGCCTGTGCAAACAAACTCCAGGCCATGAGCCACTTTGTACATCTGGCTTATGTAGATATTAGGGAACTGAACCTGAATCCTTAGGCTTTGTAGGCAGGTACCTTCACTGCTAATCCATCTCTGCAGCCCTCCTCTTTTATTTTGATGTCATTTTTCCTTGCCTTCATATTATGCTGGTTTTCTGCAGGTAGTGTCAGCCACTGTGAGGTCATGAATACAATGACCACTTTGCATTTGGGAGAGAACATTTCAAAGCACTCCTCCCATCCTTTGGCTCTTACATTCTTTCTTCCACACTTTCGGCAATGTTCCCTGAGCCTTGGAGGGTCTGTTGCTGGTTAGCCACTTGACGTTTCTCCCCCAGTAGGCTACATAGCCCTTTCCAGCACTGTGATGCCTTGAGGTTAAAAAAACATCTGGATGAATAAGTATCTACATTCCTAACAATGGAGAAGGGCTCCTCTTTCCCTGTACCCTCACCAACATTTATTGGGATTTGACTTCTGGATGATTAGCAACTCTTCCTGGAGATGGAATCTCAAAGTCGTTTTAATTTGCATTTCCCTGATGGCTAAAGATGTAGAAACATGCTTTTAGATGTTTATTCTCCATTTGTATTTCCTTTTTAAAAACTCTCTACTCAGTTCTACAGCCCACTTTTTGATTAGGTTGTTTGAGTTATATAGTTTTTTAACTTCTTTGTATATATTAATATATATAATTATTAAATATATATAATATAATTAATATATCAATCCTATTATGTATAGCTGGTAAAGATTTTTTTCCATTTTGTAGGCTGCCTCTGTGTTCAATTTATTGTACAAAAGCTTTTTAATTTCATGACGTTCCACTGGTTGATTAACCATGTTTCCTGAGCCACTGGTGTTCTCTTCAGAAAGTCCTGGCCTATGCCTATGGGTTGAAGTGTTTTCCCTACTTTTTCCTCTAGCAGTTTCAGTTCTGATATTCAGGTCTTTGATCCTGGAGTTGTTTCTTGTGCATGGACAGAGAAAAGAATCTAGTTTCATTCATCTTCATAAATATAGCCACTTTCCCCAGCACCATTTGTTAAACAGGCTGTCTTTTCTTCAGTGAATTTTTAGCAGTTTTGTAAATAATCAGGTGGCTGTAGCTGCCTGATTTTACATTTGGGCCCTCTATTCTGCTCCATTGATCTACATGTCTGTTTTTGTGCCAATACGATGTGTTTTTGTTACTATGGCTCTGTAATATATCTTAAAATCAGGTATAGAGATACTGCCAGCCATATTTTGGTTACTCAGGATTGCTTTGGCTATTCAAGGTGTGTGTGTGTATGTGTGTGTGTGTATTTCCAAATGAGGAGGAGGAGGAGAAGGAGAAGAATACAGGTTAGCAAGGCTGCTGTGCACATATGTGGTGCTTGTGTGCCAATTCATAAACAGTACCCCTTCTTCCAGGCAGCCCTTTCAGCCCTTTGCCAGTAACACAGCATAGAAACAGAGAGGCCCCACTTGTCCCTATAGTGCATGTCCTTGTCCCTGGACTCCCTACCTTGGACGACTTCAGGCTTGAAAGAATGAGTATGGTATAGAATTTTCTAGTTTTCAGAATCCTATATGGGTACTGGCCTTGATAGAGACCAGAGCCTCTCACAAGGATGGACAAGCACTGGTGTTATTCTTGGATGTCAAGAATATCCTCCTACCACTCCCATTCAACCTTCCAATAGGGACTCTTGATTTACTTCTAGGAACAGGAGGGCAGACGTAAATCTGAAAGAGGTACGGTCCAGTAGAGGACTACTGTGCCACCCTTTTTTTCCAGCACAGAAGCCCTGGAAAGCCCTTTGGGAACTGCCTACTTTGGACTGTGGTAATATTTCATCCAATCACTGAAGACAGCAGGGATCTTTTTCAGCCAACCTCGGCCAATCCCAAGAAGCCATCCTTCCTTGGCTCATGGAAAAAAGGGCCTGATACTCACGAAGGTTGTGCTGTTCACTTGAAAGGTATTATTGGTTCACCTGACAGCTCAAGGACCAGGGCTGTTTGGACAGCATTTATATAGCTTATTACAGTGTTGTGATTCACAAGCTGCCGAATTGGGAAACTCTCTGCTGTGGAAATTTAATGTGTGGCAGCTGCAAGTAGCTGGTTGTGTCCAGCATTTTCTAAAGGTCAATGAAGAATGGGTTGGTGGTGGTGCAGTAATGACAGCAGAGAGTGGTGAGCAGGGCATGTAAACAGCAGGGCAGGCACCTATGTTACTGGGACGTATGTGTTGAAATGAAGCATGGGAGGGAAGAAAACTATTGTTCTGAGCCATAAGGCACATCTGATGTTTGCAGCAAAGAGGGTACAGCTGTTTCCCTCTGTGGGCAGTACAGGACGCAGCCTGTAAAAAGAGGGTCTGGCCCACAAAGGGGACACCTGCAGCAGCTCCATCAATCTGCAGACAAAAACCATTACCCTCCTGGCTGCTGCCTGATCCTCTGTGCTCCTGCTCTCACACTTGGGGAGCAGAAGGCAGATGTTAGAGTGATGCTCAGAATGTTGGTAATGTTCTGGAAATCCATACTTGGAGTGAGGCCTGCCCTCTGCTCTCCTCTTCTAACAGCATGTATGTATGCTGGGAAGACAGGCAGGAACCTTGGAGCCACCCCAGCCTGCCTGCCTCAAAGACATCCGCTTCTGGCTCCAGTGGACACACAATATAGGCTATGGGTCATCTGTCTGTGCTGTGCCTGATGAAAGGGAGACAAGACCTAAGATAAAGTCTCTTTCAGCCTGTGACAGAATTGGCTCCTGACAGGGGAAAGGCGCTATGTGGGGGGCTCTTCCTTTTTTGAATATTTGACAAAGGGGTCTTAGACTAAGTGCTCTGGCTTCTAGGACAGGCTTTATTGTCACATCTACCTGTCAAGCTAGAAATTCAATAGAGCAATGGGAATGCTAATTGATATGCAAAACAGGTCTAGGGTTCCTAGAAATGTCTAGTGATTCTCCAATTCATTGTGAATGCAGAGTTAAGATATGCATGAAATGAGACCACGTGAGAACAACAATCTTTTTGCTTTTTCTATACTCCCTCTTTTCAAACCTAGTTTAGGAACTACACAGACTTCAAGATTAAAATAAAAAGTATTGCAATCAGAAGGGTTTGTCTTTCACACACTGGATATTTATTATTAGAAAATAGCTTCTATTATCTGTCAGTACCAAACAAGTTGAAAGGAGCGTGCTTCTCACCATAGGTTTTTTTTTTCTTTAATGATATTTAAATAAACAGTTCATTGTGTGGAAAGTTGCCACTCCCTTTTTCCCTTTAAAAACTGAATAATTAAATGAAGTTTAGTACAAAACATCCTTTAAATATGACTTGTTCTATAGTCATTATGCTGTCACCTTGAGTAAGGGACATAAGAGAGATGAAAAAGACCACTCAAGCTATCAAATTACTCCAGAGTATCCACAGTAGAAACCAGGAAACAAATAAACTAACCCAAATAAAAACCCATCCAAACAATAAACCAGTGTTTACATTGGCTTTTCAATTTTGATTATCATCTAAATTTTATATATATATATATATATATATATATATATATATATATATATATATGTGAAATAGTAATAAAAAAGGAAGAATTGCATCTTTAGCATGACAACCTTCCTCATATGTTAAAGAGGTGTCCAGAAAATTCCATACAGTATCTGCTAAATAAACACATTTGGCAGCTTAGCAAATATCATATGAGTGCAGCATCCATGATTTGAAGTCAAACAGCATTTGCTTCCTTCTGGCAGAGTTCGTCACCCAGGTGATGTGGTCACATGGCTCTGCCCACAAGGCTAAGGAAGGGCTTAGGGTGGCTCAGCACACGGCCCCAGTGCAGAAACTTCTAAACCCCTAACAAATGAGTCAACCTTCCAACCACACAAACATCAAACAATTGTCTCCTTTGAGTTCCTCTTGACTGAATGGAGGCCCAGCAAGGATTGCTGGGTAGAAGGTACGTTGACAGATTTTGGAATGAGGAGAATCACTCTCTGATTGGTCCGACGCCATTCATTGTACAATCGACAGTGGTACCTAAATGACACCTGGGGGTGGAAGAGGAACAATAAGAAGGATACACAGGTAGACAGAAGCTGACAATTCCAGAAATAAGCATGTCTCTTAAAACTTCCGTGGACTGGCAGCATTAGGGGCACAAACACTGGGCAAAATGCTTTTGCAAAAAGAGGTTGAGTGTTGGGGTGTTGGGTGTCAACATGGCAGGCAGAGCTTGCAAACGGCTTCCTTTCCTCCACATACTGGGCAAACTCAGAATGTGAGTAGGAACATGTGGTCCTTTCTGAGTTGAAATTTAGTTCCAGGTCAGTGGTGTTCTGGCTTCTAAAACTTCAAATGTGGAGAAGGATGGCTGGTGATACAGTGCACACCCTTATGCAGCTGTGTACGCTGGGCAATGCCCCTGTCTGCTTCCCAGATTTCTCAGTTAAATGAGAGCTGTACTAGGGTTTCATGTACTCCGTGGCAGATTAGACATTGCACAACTCAGAGATCATCCTCTGTACTATGCTGTGGCCAATCTATACAACTTTCTTGATGGCCCTGAGCATGGCATGATGTCACCTGTACAACAGTGCACTTATTTTTTTCTTCCCTGATGCTGCAGGCATCTTCAAGCAGGGCTTGGGTTGCATTCATCTTGGCAGAGCACCTATCTCACTGTTACACCCGGGGAAATTTCCGAGGAGTTTGCTGATTATGAATGAGTAAAGATTGCATGCTTTGTGACCACAACTCTGCTTCCAAAGTAAACCCCTCTCACGTAATACCTGATGGTACAAGCAGGGAGTTCTATGGTCAATCAGGATATAACAATATCCTAAAGTATTTTCTTTAAAAAAAATAAACACATTGGAATAAGCCCTTTAAACCCATTTGCTTTGGAGAAAGCTGGCAGAAACTGATGGCCTGCCCAGAAAACTCAAACTGCATTTTTGAAGACATACTTTAAAAAATGGGGTTATGTTCTAGACAAGCACATCTTATCTACGCTTGGAAGAAAGGTGCCCATGAGCCCAGCGTGACAAATCAGCCAGGTTTGGTTATTCAATGGTTTTGGGATGGGTCAACAGAAGGTAGAAAGTGGGCTGATGTTTGAACTCAGTGTGTCTATAAATAGAGGAAAGCACAGACTTGGTCAGAAAGGGCCATCCATTCAAATTTCAGAGGCAAGGAAGCAGATGCCAGAGGCCAAGTGCTAGAGGGATTTGGTTATGAAAGTATAAGCTTTTAAAATCACAAAGATGTGTTTTCTCAAAAGTCCCTGACACAGTGAATCCACATTTTTCTTCTTTTTTAAAAACTTGTTTAATTTCTATCTATCCTGCCTTGCTGCTATTTGGTACTTTGCATAAATGCGAGAGAGTCTGGTGTAAAAGTCTACATTCAGGGTCAAGGGTCAAGGGCAGGAAACAGGCTGAATGCAGGCAAGCACCTGTGAAGAATTTAGCAAGACTAGAAGCCTGGAATATGGAACCAGTTCAGATAAGCTGGATTTGAACAGTCCCTCTCCATGATGCTGCCGAGTTGTGTGCTTCTGACTTTCTGCTTTGGATATAGCAGGCTGCAAGCGACGGGCCTGGGGCCAGGCATACAGGGCTGGAGCTCCATCCTCCATCTAGTGGCTACCTCACTTTGTGAGGCTACTTGTCATCCACAAACTTTGGTTTTCTTGTTTGTAAAATGTGAATTAGGGTATGTGGGGAGATGCATATAAAGCACTGAGCACAGACCTTTGCACACTCTAGTGTTTTTGACCTATCATTGCATTTCATGGGTTAGAGATGTGGAAAAGAAGACGGGTCATTTGTGACATCTTTCTCACATACAGGGAAACTGAAGAGAGGGGGGGAGGGGAGGGGAGTGAAAAAGAGAGTGAGTGATAGCTATTTCTTGTAAGGGCTTGCCCTCAGTGTGGTCATGGACCAGCTGAAGGCTACATCTCCTAGGAGCTTGCTAGAATGTCAGGAGTTTGTGTCCCATCCAAATCTCAGGAGTCAGGGAGTGCATTTTAACAAGATCCCGAGGTAGTCTGCAGGCACACTCAAGCCCGAGAAGCTTTGCTTCAAGGAATGCCAGGTGTTAAGGACTTAGCAGGTCTCCCCGTTCTCTGGCCAGGAAATTAAAAAAAAAAAAAAAAAACACAACAAATTCAACCCACTTGTAAAGACAAACAGCTGAGAGTGGATTAATCTGGCCAATAGTTGTTACCCACTACAGCCTTCTGGCAAATTTCACCAATGAGAGAGCAGCACTTGAACATGAATCCTTAGGGAAAATATAAGAAGTTGGGCACAAGCCAAAGGAGACCATATGTCTGCAGTGGCCCTGGGCTAATATCTGCCTGTCTCTAGATGCTCCTTCCCCACAATGTATAGAAAATGCATAGAAAAAAGGTTTAATTTAGAAAAAGAGGCAATGAGGAAATGCGACATAAACTAAAAGATGCCAGAACAAAACATGAGGAACCTCACTTAGTTCTTAAATGTCAGTGGGAAGACATGGCATAGGACCATTATTTAATAACACCATTGCTCAGGCATCCATTTCCAAAGTGCATTCACTGTTCATCTGAAGGCCTGTAACTAAACTCCTGTCCTAGGTGGGGTCTGTTCACAGTTCACCACCATCACCTGAGCTGAAGGAATGTTAGCATCCACATCTGCACCAGGAGATAACTGAGGCTATGATGGAGATGTGAAGTCACAGCAGGCTTTGGATACTCTAGTTTCATCTTTTCTACTTTGCTTTTTCTCTTGAGAAGTTTTGAAGCCTACTGATGGGAGCAGGTTTTGGTGACTGGCCTTGCTGGCAATGGACCCAGTCTGTGACAGCATGATGGAAAAGAAGAGGTCTGCTGAGGAGCAAGCAGGCGATGGAGGGATTTCACTGAGCACTGAGTAGGCTGTAGTAGGCTACTGGGGAGAGGTGTCAACCAAGCCCTATAAAAGCCAGGTATGTTGGTTCATGCTTGTAACTCCAGCACTTAAGAAGCTGAGGCAGGAGGATTACCATGAGTTTAAGGCTAGTGGGGGCTTCACATGAGTTCCAAATTAGCCCAGGCTACAAAGTGAGACCCTGTGTCAAACAAAAGCAAAAACAAGAACCAAAACTAAAACCAAAGAAAATGCTATTGTAAACCAGCTCCATGGTGAGCATGTGTTGGTAGAGTGCAGAACTGCAGTTCCTCAGAATTTAAATGATCAAGCCAAGGAATGGGGACTCCTCAGTCAAGGGCGGTAGCCTCCTTCATGTTGTTTGGTGCTGGGCTCTGGCTGAAGCGGTGGCACATTAAGGGGCAAAGTGTGCCTATGCAAGAGTGGAGATCCAGTTCATTCAATGTCCATGCCAGTGCAGATGCAGTTGTCAGCAGCTGGCTCTCTTTGAAATCATGTGTGACATGAACAGGGGTACTTTGGGGACACTCTTTCCTTTGAGTTAGGGTGGAGACCCTAACCCTGGCCTCCTGTGTCCAAGGTGTGCTTCGGGAGCCCAGCAGTTTGCAGAAAGGATTCCTTGAGTTTGTGTCATGATAGGGCCCTTGTGAGGCAGGGAGAAGGTCCAAAGGAACTTTAAGGTGCACAGGCGAGTGCTTGTCCTTTGTCATAGCCCTGGAAAAGAGGATCTTCCAATAACTGCTCTTTTGAGGAGCCAGGCTTGGACTGACCCTCTGTTTGTTCATCTAAGACATTTTCACAGCATATTCTCCTTAAGCTTGACAGCTTGTTTACAATGGGTTGCTGCTGGAGGGCACTTTCCAAGTGCTGTCAGTTCCTGAATTACTGCCCTTGCCAGAGCTGCTCAATACAGCATTTATCTGGGAAGGAATTATTCTATACTCAGTAACCTATTGCTGAGCTGACACCACAGCACACCAGCCAAAGGAGAGAAGTACCTTTCTTTCCCTCCTGCTGCTTTGCATTTTCTAGAGGCTGGGAAGAAGGCAGATGCATAAAGGAACAAGGAAGCCTCTGGGTGCAGACCGTGGGCCAGCACTGTGCTAGGTACTTGGATATGTGTTCCCAGATGTTACCCCACCGAATCTTAGACAATAAGCATTGGCCCAGGGGCTGGCTCAGGGGCTACCAATTATTTATTTCCTCCCCCCTTTATTTTTCAATAAGAGGAAAGATGAATAAGATGCTTAAAGTTAGGGAGTGAATCTTGAGTCTAAACACAGGGCCTTTGGATTCTCCATACCTGTGATTATTACTAGGCAGCACTGCCTCTCAGGAGCATTTCTGGAATGAAGTGCTCCTGACCTCCTATCACTTGACATAGGCAATGACATAGGGCCATATTTTCTCAAGGTAGCCTTCTTCTTTCTTTCCTTTCTAAAAAATTATTTATTTATTTGGTCTTTTGCAGTAGCATCTTGCTCTAGCTCAGGTTGGCCTGGAATTCACTATGTTGTCTCAGGCTGGACTTGAGTTCACAGAGATCCTCCTACCTCAAGTGCTGGGGTGAAAGGTGTCATGATGCCCAGCTCCTTTTATTTTTTTCTACTCACTCTACTCTTCTTTCTTATATGTGTTACACTTCACAAAGCACATTTGCAAAAAGGCCTTCACTGGTTTATTTTCATTTTTTTTTGTTTATTTATTTATTTGAGAGTGACAGAGAAAGAGAGAGAGAGAGACACAGAATGGATGCGCCAGGGCTTCCAGCCACTGCAAACGAACTCCAGATGCGTGCGCCCCTTGTGCATCTGGCTAACGTGGGTCCTGGGGAACTGAGCCTCGATTCAGGGTCTTTAGGCTTCACAGGCAAGTGCTTAACCGCTAAGCCATCTCTCCAGCCCCTTCACTGTTTTTGAAAGTCCAGAATGTGAGTCTTGCCTTCTATATTAGAGACTTGTCTTAAAAAAATATATTAGACTTGAAAAGGCAAAAATAGGGCAAAACAACAACCAAAAATTCCACCAAGTGGGGAGTGGTGGTGCACGCCTTTAATCCCAGCATTTGGGAGGCTGAAGTAGGAGGATTGCCATGAGTTTGAGGCCACCCAGAAACTACATGGTGGATTCCAGATCTGCCTGGGCTGGAGCAAGACTCTACCTCTGGGTTGGGGTGGGGGTTGTTGGGAATCTCCACCAGAAACAAAAAAAAAGGTCTTTCACTTAATTATCAGTTCCCAAAGTACTTTAAAAATACTTTTTAAATTTGGTCTCTTGATACTATGGAAAGCAGGGCCATTACTACCCTCCCCACTTTACAGAGAGGACATCTAGGCTCAGAGGAGTGAGATGACTTTCTGAGGCACTTCAGCTGCAACAGAAGTAGTAAGACTGTTTAATCTCCAACCCTCTCATACCACAACTGCTCTGGATAACAGGTAAAGACTGTTCAGTCTAATTTCTAACTCTTCTCTTACCACAATAGCTCTGGGTCAGGTCACCTCACTATTTGCTTCACTTTAGAAGCATGGACTTTTACAGAAGCCAGTGACAGTTTTGTTTGGAGCTTCATTAGCTGAGAAACAATGTCTACACTGGAAGCCTCAGCTGAGCCTTATATCAAGATGCTACCAGCTCAAGTCATGTCTTTTTCTGAGACTGAAACATGCCCCTTGCTGTCTGAACATCCTCAGGGGATGGGGAAGAATAGATCTGGAATAGCCACATGAGAGAGAGGGAAATGAACAAAGGTTCAGAGGACAGCCAAAGGCACTGGGTCTGGGAGATATGAAGCCCTGTGGTGAGCTTTTACATGCTGACACAGGATATGGGAAGGGTATACTTTAGACAGGAAATATCTCCTGAATAACAACAGTACATGCTTAGATTACAACCAAGCAGGCACTGGAAAGTAATGCCAGGAAGAAGGGGGCTGGCCTCTGGATGTATTCTAGAGGGCCTCAGCCTCCCTTGCAGCTCCATAAGGTAGCAGAAAGAGGGAGTAAATGTTGCTCTTTGTGGGCACTGTTAATACCATGGTGCCTGAGCAATAAACTCTCTGCATGAAGTTAAAAGAATGAAAACAAAGATGTTTAAAGATTCTTCCTTACATACAGTGGGAACACTTACTGGGAATTGGCTTTTCTTTGGAGGCAGCATGAGACTCAGCTTGATAAATTAGTGCTTTTCTACAAAAAAATACATACATAGATATATATGTATGCATATATATATATACACACACACACATATATATGTATATGTGTGTATATATATATATATACACACACACAGATAGAGAAGAGAGGAGAATAAGAGAGGGGGAATGGACATGCCAGGCTCTCCTACCAACTGAATTCTGGATGCATATATCACTTTGTACTTCTGGTTTAACGTGGGTACTAGAGAATCAAAACCAGGCTGTCAGGCTTTACAAGCACTTTTAACCACTGAGCCATCTCTCCAACCCCAAATTGGTGCTTTTATGGGCACCAGAGTCACTACCCTAACACATGGGATAATAACTAGGGGAAGTGCAGTCCCACATGTGTTGCAGACTGTGCTGAGTCAGGATGCAGGAAGGAAATAACTACCACAAAGAATTCATGGTCTGCATAGGCAGCGGCAGCAAGTGCATCATTCACAGTAGACTACAATCCCAGCAGAAGTGAGAAACGTAAACAGGAGAGAGGAAGCATGTGCCTCACTCCAGATGGAATCCTTGTCTAATAGAGAGAATTGTACAAGGTGACGGTTCAGAGCATGGGCTTTCCCTTTATTTGATCTGCTCTTCTTTGCAGTGTGTGTGTATGCACACATGCACACACACTCACATACACTAGATCACATACCTGAGCCAGCAGGTGAAGGTCTGTTTTCTACTGGGCAGATGAGAAGTGCCATAGACAAAAGGGAGGGCTTGTACCAGATATTCCGCTGCCAGTTCCAGCCAACCTAGCCCACCCCGCTCAGCCCCAGTCCATACTTACTAGTGTCCAAAAGAGGTAAATTGTGAAGAGTGCGACAGTGAGTGCAATCAGTCCTACGGCTTCAAGCCGGCTGCTAAAGTGCAGGTGGTCCACAGCGCCCCGCAAACACAGCCAGCCTGAGATGGTGGCCAGGGGCGTTATAAACAAGAAGCACACCATGTCTCCAAACAGAGTCCGCTTCTCATGCTGGGGACCAGGGTTTCTGAGCCACTGTCAGAAAAAGAGACAGAGAAAAGTTAAGGGATAAGGTTAAATGCCAGTGTGGGGTAGAGACACAGTAACACTGCTCTGATGTTTGCTTTGCTTTGGAATCTGGGCATAGGCACTTTCTGAACTGTTCTAAGATGGTAAAGAAGCATCACAGACTTATTCTCATGCCTCTGCTGAGTACTAAGGATTATAACGATAATATTACCCTTGCTGTAGATGAGCTGCTTTTAGTAAAAGTAGTCCAATGGCTCTTCTTCTATTTACAATGACCCTATATGGATGGCAGAGAGAGTGTCCCACTTGGAAAGTGTTGGGTTTTGGAATGAATTCCCCCAAAGGCTCATATGGAAAAGCTTTCTCCCCAGGATGGTAGTATGGTGAAGTGCTGGACCTTTAGGTTATTACAGCATGCTCTCAGAGGGGCCATATATGCCAGCTGTACTCCTTAGCCCTGGCACAAAGTAGGCCACCTAGGGTCCAGGTGAGTGCTCCCCCTTAGCTCATTCACTCCTGGGTACAACTCTGGCCCCTGTATGTTCAATTACAAAGGTAAGCCCATCAGAATTATATCCTATTTTTCAATGTAAATGCTAAAAGCCACAAGGGCTTGGAATGGAATATTACAAAGTTTGAAATACCATGACTGCCAAACTACTATACCCAGCAAAATTATGCTTTGTAATAGAAGGTGAAAGATAAACTTTCAATGATCAAAAGTTGGCTTTATGAATATATGAGCAAAAACCACTCCTACAGAGAATACTAAATGGAATAGTTTGCACTAAGAGAAGAATAAACATACCTATGAGGCTACAAGAGGAAGATAAAATAAAACTAGAACAGATTTGAAAGCAAATGAAAATGAAGAAAACACCAAACTCCACACAGTCTTCAAGTAGACAGTAATAAGCTCATGCCTCTAAATTAAAACTCTGAACACCAATGGATTCAACTCCCCAATCAAGAGACACAAGTTAACTAGCTTGATCAGAAAACTGTATCCATTTATTTGCTATCTTCTAGAAACTACTCTTACCATGAAAGACAGATATCACCTGAGGGGGAAAGGATAGAAAAGAGCAAAGGGAAGTATGAAATAAGCAGGTATGGCTATAATGATATGTAACAAAATAGACTTTAAACCAAAAGTAATCAAAAGAAATTAAAGAAAGTCACTTTATACTCATCAAGCAAAGGGAAGTATGAAATAAGCAGGTATGGCTATAATGATATGTAACAAAATAGACTTTAAACCAAAAGTAATCAAAAGAAAGTAAAGAAAGGCACTTTATACTCATGAAAGGAGCAATTCAACACAAGGATACTACAAAGATATTAGAGAGAGAATGGGCATGCCAGGGCCTCTAGCCACTGCAAATGAATTCCAGATGCATGTGTCCCTTGTGAGTCTGGCTTGTGTAGGTTCTGGGGAATGGAACCTGGGTCCTTTGGCTTCGCAGGCAAATGCCTTAACCACTAAGCCATGTCTCCAGCTCTCAATGCCTCACTTTCTAACTGTGCTTTAATCTTTCTGTATTCCTAAGAAATTCTAAGTCATCTTATATGTCCATAAGTAAGAGCAGCAGCAATGATTTGCTTTTGAGAAAAACCATTGTTTTGAGCTAGGCTAAGGGTTACTGTCTATGTGCCTATATGCACTGATACAGGGGTATTTAGTCAAGTAGTGTTTATAACACAGAAATTTGATTATAGTTAAAATTTTCTTTTAAAAAATATTTTTATTTAGGGCCGGAGAGATGGCTTAGCAGTTAAGCACTTGCCTGTGAAGCCTAAGGACCCCGGTTCGAGGATCGGTTCCCCAGGTCCCACATTAGCCAGATGCACAAGGGGGTGCACGCGTCTGGAGTTCGTTTGCAGAGGCTGGAAGCCCTGGTGCGCCCATTCTCTCTCTCTCCCTCTATCTGTCTTTCTCTCTGTGTCTGTCGCTCTCAAATAAATAAATAAAATTAAAAAAAATATATTTTTATTTGCATATGGATTTGTGTGTATGTATGGGCTTGCCAGGGTCACTTGCCACTCATCATGTACTCACAGGGTGGCTTTGAACACATGGCCACTCTCCTACCTCTACCTCCTGAGTGCTGGGATTAAAGGTGTGCATCACCATGCCCAGCTTGTGCCACCTTTTACATCTGGATTTATATGAATGGCTGGAAAATTGAACCTGGGCTAACAGTATTCCCATTTCATAAACACAAAAAGATACCGTAGAAAGCAGATTATTCACTAACTCAGATAAGGATAGAGAGCAAGTTAGTATGGTGGGATGCAAACTAGGCTTATCTTTTGTTTTTTTAAAAAATTATTTATTTATTATTTATTTGAGAGGAAGAGAGAATGAATTAGTGTGCCAGAGCCTTCAGCCAATGTAAATGAACTCCAGATCGTATATGCCACCTTGTACATACATGGGTCCTGGGGAATTGAACATGGGTCCTTCGGCTTTGCAGGCAAACACCTTAACTACTAAGCCATCTCTCTAGTCCCCTACCCTTCTCTTTTATTACTTGTTTTCCATATTAATATTTTCATTTTTTTCCAAAGGGCAATTGTTTGTGTACTACATGTTTTCACCTAGTTAGGACACAGTAAGCCATGCTTTGCTTGTGAGAGATGTGCATCAGGCTGCTGAATCATGATAGTTTTATGACATTTTTTCTTTCGTTGCTGCCCTGATCTAGGTTAATTCTTTACCTAACAAGGATGAGGTCCAAGTTCTAGGCATTTAGTCTCAGCAACATTATCATGCATTTTGGCCTAATTCATGGTAGACAAAAGGCTGATCTCTTCAATTACTATTCAGTTACGCTTCTATTTATTCTATGCTTTGTGGTTCTCTAATTAGTTACACATGGAATAAGGTACCTGTTCTGTAGCAGTAACTCATCTCCTAGGCATCAATAAAAGACAGACAAGGCAGCGGCAGCCTTGTTTTCTTATCCATCTTCCTGTCCTCCGGCAGTGCCCAGTACAATAGCCACACAGCAGGCACTTAATGCTGAATGGATGACAATAGGTTATGTTTCCTCAGCCCTTACTATATGAAGAATTAGAATACATATTACATGTAATAATTCATATAATAATCTTTGAAAGATGTAAATTGTATAAGACTGGCCTTAGCTTTTGTCTAGGCACTCTAACTCTAAAGGATAGCCAGGTGTGGTGGTGCATACCTTTAATCTCAGCACTCAGGAAGCTAAGGTAGGAGTATTACAGAGAGTTCAAGGCCAGCCTGAAGCTACAGAGTGAATTCCAGGTCAGCCTGGGTTAGAGTGACACTCTGCATTACTCTTCTCCCTACCAAAAAAACAAACCAACCCCCCAAACAAACACCCCCTCCCCACAATTCTACCATGTCTTCATTCTTAGAAAAAAAAATGGGGTAGGGAAATGGAGAAGGATGATCACACCCCAACAGTTCTTACTGGTATAAGAAGGAATATTTGCTTACTGTGCTCCCCCAGTGTGAGATGCCAAATAATTTATCCTGCCACTTTTAGGGAGCTTTTGCAGCTGAAATATCAGTCTTAAGGAGACTTCAGCTTGGTCTTAGTCCTCAATTTATACTAGGAGGTTGGTTGGATTTACCAGCTAAGGTCAATGATTGAAAATGATTGATAATCCCCTGGCAGACTTCCCCCTTGGCTGCCCCAGGCCCTGTGAGCAGTCAGGGACATCCTTATTTTTCTCTGGTTCCATAAAGCCAAAGCAGGTAGTAGCATGGTTGTTCACCTGTAAACCCAGCACTATGGAGGCCAGTTTGGACTACAAAGTGAGAGATTGGCTCAAAAAGCCCAAGTAACAAACAACAAACAAGAAAGCAAACAAACTCATGATCATGCTATTGACATCCCCAGCAGTGAGCTACCTATGTTTCTGTAGAAATCTTACTCCAATCTCTAACTTGTCTCCGAACCATGATGCTAATCTATTCTTGGAATTAAGTTCAATAAACAAGCAAACCTAAGAGAAACCTCACTGTAATTAGCAGTGCTGGGCCCATGACAGCCAAGGAAGCAGCATTCTACAATCAGTGACATGGCTTCATATGCTGTGTGGAAATGTACCTCCAAGGAGAACAGCAGCAGAGGCAGCTTTTAAGGTGGGTCAGCCATGAGTTCATTCTAATTAAAGTGTTAAATTACCAACTGAAGGGTGGGGTGTAGTGGGGAGGTGCTCACCACTCTAAATAGAAAATAGACTCAATTAATCAGATTAAGTCCCCAAAGTAGTCAGGTCAGTTTGCAGAAGAAGCAGATGATGTCCTGGTGACCAACAGTGCTCATTGATTACCCCTCCCAGTGCATCTCCTTCCTGAGATCACCTCGAATGAAAGGAACTGATAGAAGGCAAAGCACATAAAGTTAGGGGCAGAAATGAAAGGCACAGGAGGCAAGGGTTCACAGTGTTTACTCACTTGTGCTTCTTGCCTGAATGTGTCCAGGTAACCTGACTTGGTAGAATTGTTAACTGAGCACTTGCCTTTCTTTAATGGGTCTTATCCTAGAAGCCTAAACATTCTGGGGTGAATTGCCTTGTTCGTCTATGGAGCTGGAAGGTGGAGGGGCAGTGTGATAAAAAGGAGGTGATAGGTCTTTTGTATGTAATTAAGACTGAACATGAACCCTAAAAATCATGCTTTTCAGCTAAGTGAAACAAAACTAAATAAACTCCTACCAGTGTTTAAGTCCCTGAACTGCTGCCATGTTCTTGAATGACTGATTCCTACCACTGAAGTCCCAGCTCAAAGGCCCTTCTCAGTGAAAATGCTCCTTATGTCAGTGAACATACAGTGATATTTTCTACAGAGCTCAAACTCATCCTTGAAAGCATACCCATTCATTTGTTTACTTGCCCATTTATTGCTATCCACTTTAATAAAAGTTCAGTTAAGACAGAGACTTTGTTCTTATTCATTCTTCTTGTCTGTTTTAAAATATCGTTTCAATGCATATTTTTTATTTATTTGCATATGTATGTATGCACCAGGGTCTCTTGCCACTGCAAAGAGACAATGGACTTATGAACCATTTTTTATATATGGCTTTACATGGGCGTTGCAGAATTGAACCTGGGTAGATCAAGCTTTGCAAGCAACTGCCTTTAGCCACGGAGCTATCTCCCCAACCCTCATATTCATTCTTATATGCTTTCACCTAAGGATAGTACTGGAACATAGTGACTATTTAATGCAAATGAACAAATAAATAACTCAGTTGCCAGTGACCCTCACCTGTGATGGTCTTGTAGTATCATACTAACTAAATTGACTGGAAAAGAGATATTTTGCTGGTGTGTAAACACCATCATCAATTTCATTGCTTTTAGCCTTGTAGATGCATGTGTGTGCATGCATGCGTCATGTGCACACATGTGCATGTTTGTAAGGGGGGGATGTAAATGAATGAACATGGGTGTGCCAGGGCCTCTTACCACTGCACGCAAATTCCAAACACATGTGCCACTTTGTATGTCTGGCTTTATGTGGGTACTGAGGAATTGAACCTGGGCTGGCAATCTCTGCAAGCAAGCACATTTAACCACTAAGCCATCTCTCCCCAGCCCCACCTGAACTTTTTTGCTGCTAAATGATGAAAAAACCTGTAGTTTCTATTTAAGCTTTCAGACCCTCCTTAGATGAAAAAGTCCATGAAATGCTTTATCTTTCCATAGGTCATAGAATAGCATGAGAAATCCAATAGGTCATTTAAGGTCCTTTACACTGAGGCTTCACACCTTAACTGCTAAGCCATCTCTCCAGCCTTTAAACAGTATTAATATATTTATTTGCAGGCTGGGTGAGGTGGCATACGTCTTTAATCCCAGTACTCGGGAGGCAGAGGTAGGAGGATCGCTGTGAGTTCGAGGACACCCTGAGACTCCATAAATTCCAGGTCAGCCGGGGCTAGAGTGAGATCCTACCTCGGGGGAAAAAAAATTATATATACATATATATATATATATATATATATATATATATATATAAAATTATACATACATACATACATACATACATACATACATACATACATATATAGCTCTAGGGGTCTGTTCCTGTCTCAGAAATACCAAACCACTTCCTGCCTCAGAGGCTTTGGTGTGTGTTCCTTTGCCTGGAACATTTTCTCCCATGGCTTTTTCCTTTTCTTTTGTTTCTTTTTTTTTTTTTTCCAGGTAAGGTTTCACTCTAGCTCAGGCTGACCTGGAATTCACTATGTAGTCTCAGGGTGACCTTGAACTCATGGTGATCCTCCTACCTCTGCCTCCCAAGTGCTGGGATTAAAGGCATGCGCCAACATGCCCGGCAATCCATGGCCTTTTCTTTCTTATGCTTATACTTGTCTCATGCTTGTACTTATACTTAATGTCACTTCTTCCTTTGGGAGGCCTTCAGAAACCTACACACACACACACACTCACTCCAGTCACCACAAGAACTTGTCCTGGATAACCTTTATGATCTCCAGAATGATTTTGTTTATGTACTTGTTTATTCTGAGTCTTCCTTCCTAGCAAGTACACTTTTAGGATATAATATTTACCTAGCCTGTCCAAAGCTACATCTTCATTTCCTAAAATATCTACTTTGTGCTTGATAAATATTAGCTGATGATAGAAACAAATCTTTACAAGCTAGAGAATTGCTTTGGCTAGAACTCAGATGAATTCAGCTGAAAAACATGCATATATACTTACATGCACTCACAGACACATACATACACATATACATGCATGTATATATACATACATACATACATATATACATACTATTTACCAAGATTTTTCCCATCAAATATAGTAAAGTAAGTTTTGCTATGTGCACATGCATAATAGCTGCTCTGGCATCCACAGCTATGATTTGGCTGAAGATATACATCATATTCAAGGACACCATGGAGAACATAGGCCAATAAGCCAATTAATGGGATATAATGTGCCATAAATACTGTATTTTGTATATAGGATATTATAATATGATTCTGGCATTAAACAAGTATTACCCTTCCTCCCTCCCTTTTCCCTTCCCCTTCCTCCTCTTCCTTCTTGTCCTCCTCCTCCTCTTCTTCTTCCTCTCTCTCTCTCATAGGATCTTGCTATGATGATCCTGCCTCAGCTTCCCAAATGTGTTTCTACAATCCAGTTTCACAGTCTTTTATAAATAGAAATAGCAGCTCCTACTCCTACTCCCTTCCAATCTTGCCATTTCTTTTCTTGGTTCGTATTGGACTTTTGACCTTCTGGCTGTATTGTTGTCAGCATCTGATGTCCATTCTGTTGGAGCCTAAATGTCTGAATGGCTTTTGTTGTTTGTTTTGTGTTTTCTCAAAAAATGTTTTATTTATTTGCAAGGAAGGGAGGGGGGGAGAGGGAGAGAGGGAAGGAGAAAGGGAATGAGAATGGGTGTACCAGGCCCTCTAGCCACTGCAAACAAATGTCAGATGCATGTGCTACTTTGTGTATTTGGCTTTAGGTGAGTACTAGAGAATCAAACCCCAGTCGTTAGGATTTATAGGCAAGTACTTTAACTGTTGAGCCATCTCTCCAGCCCTTGTGCTTTGTTTATGAGACAGAGTACTACTAGGTAGTCCCAGCTGACCTCAAATTCACAATCCTACTGCCTTCACCACAACCAGCTTTGAATGTTTGAACAATTACTTCCAGAAACAGCAGCAGCAACAGCAGGGATCATGGACTCTTGTATATACATTTTACTGTCAAAACCACATACATACAGAATTATCAGATAAGCAGATGCTGTGCCACCGTATCACCGAGGGGAGGGTAATGTTTATGTTGATAGCATTACTTGATCATGTTCAATGCCTGTAGATCACTTTGCTATAAAACTTACAGTGTTGCCTTCAGTGAATACTTTCTTAAAGAGTAAAGAATGATAGTTCACATTTACAGGTGGACATGGAGGAGACTGGGATAAGCACAGATGTTGTGGGAAAGCTCTACTTCACCTCGAGACACAGGTACATTCTGAGCTTGAATAATCATGAGACATGTGTCCTGAGGTGTCTGTGTGGCAGAACCAAGTGAACCATGGAAGAAAGCAATGTGTAATAACTAGGCCAGGCTCTGGTGGTGCCAAAGGGTTAGACTGTTTTCTTAGAGTCACTATTTCTCCTTAGAGTCTGATCAACTCCCCCAAATCATAAAAGGGCATAAAGTATGAGATTTTATTATTTATTTTATTATTATTTTTTGTTGTTGTTTTTTCTAGGTAGGGCCTCACTCTAGCTCAGGCTGACTTGGAATTCACTATGTAGTCTCAGGGTGGCCTTGAACTCATGGCAATCCTCCCAACTCTGCCTCCCAAGTGGTGGGATTAAAGGCGTGTGCCACCATGCCTGGCAAAATGTGAGATTTAAAAATTTAACTCTATAGGACATGGGGCAGTAGTGTAAGAAAGCAAGTTAAATAAATGGGCTTAAGGGAAGAGAAGGGCTCTTGTAGAGCAAGGATGGTAAAAATCAATATACAAATGATTTCCAATGAAACAAGACAGTAAAAATGAACAAGATTTTATCACATGACTGGTCCTAGGGAAAGAAGGCATTCTGAACCAGTTTCCTCATTCTACAGTGGAGATAAATATGTCTATGAAAAGGAAAGTATTATAGCGCCCAAAACAGTGGCACAGGCTAAGGCCATAGGAGATGATGAGTACTAAGGCAAGGGGAGAGAGAGGGAGACAAAGTGAATAGGAGGGATCAGAAATAAACAGTACAATTGCAGCCAGGAAGGTTAAGATACAGCTTCTACAAAATTTGAGATTGGAAGTCGGGTGTAGTGGCACATGTATTTAATCCCAGCACTTGGGAGGCAGAGAAAGGATGGCCATGAGTTCAAGGCCACCCTAAGACTACATAGTGAATTCCAGGTCAGCCTGAGCTAGAGTGAGACCCTACCTTGAAAAACAACAACAACAAAAAATTAAGATTGGATCTTAAAAACATTATTTTAAGTTTTTTTTTTATTATGACAACTTCCATAATTATAGACAATAAACCATGGTAATTTCCTCCCCCACCACTTTCTCCTTCACACCTCCACTCTCTACCATATCCCCTCCCCCTCTCAATCAGTCTCTCTTTTTTATTCTAAGTTTTTAAAGAAGCCATTCCAAAGAGCCACATGCCACAGGGTTCTATTTGTAGATCATTCTGAGTGGGAAAATCCATAGATTGAAAGCAAATTAGTGGCCTCTCAGGCCTAGGCACAGAGAGCAGGTATGAGGAACTGAGGAATGAACATGAGTTTCTTATTAGATGATGAAAATTTTTTAAGCTTGATTGTAGTTATACAGCTCTGTGAGAATACTCAATACTACCAAGTTGTTACACTTTAAATTTTACTGTCTATAATTATGGAAGTTTTCAATAGAAAGTTTCTTAAAAAAGAGCTTGCAGCCTAGAGAGATGGTTTAGTGGTTAAGACACTTGTCCATGAAGACTAAGGACCCAGATTTGATTCCCCAGTATCCATATAACCAGATGCACATGGTGGCACATGCACCCGGAGATCATTTGCAGTGGCAGGAGGCCCTGGCACACCCATTCTCTCTCTCTGTATCTTCCTCTCTCTCTCTCACATACATAAATAAGTAAATAAAATTAAAAAAATATTAAAAAAAGAAAGAGCTTGCCATACAAGCATGAAGTATCTGAGTTCAGATTCTCAGAATCCATGAAAAGTGGGATGCTGTGGGGAGTGTTTGTAATTCCGGGCTGTCTGTGGTGAGAAAGGAGGCAGAGACAGGAGAATCTCCCAGAAGCTTATGGGCCAGCTAACCTGATAAACACAGTGGTGAACAGTAAGAACAAGAAACCCTGCCTTAAACAACACTCAAGGTAAGAACTGACACCTGAAGAATTCCTCTGACCTCCAAATGTGTGTACAGTGGCCTGTGTGTGCTCACAGTCACTCACATCAACACATGTATACACCAAAGAAAACGAAACAAAATCTAAGACTTGAAAACACCTTTGTTAAACACATCTAAAGTGCCCTCCTGTATATTCTCTTAAAGAAACCTTCAACCTTGCATAATCACCCTTGTAGTATTTCCTTACATCTAACAGAGTGAATTTTCAGATATATATTAAGTATGACTTACAAGTAGTTGAAATGTGTATATTGTGATAAATGAATGACTTCTGGAGTTCAATATTAAAGTCATAAACAAATTTTAAGCAGATGATTAAGTGTTTAGAAAAATACTGTAGCCATTTATTATGCCTATTTCTTATACCTTTTTTCCTGTCATCTTATTGCAAATAGCAAGCTCCTGGAAGGAGGTAGATACTGGGAAAGAACCCATCATTTCTGGGATGATGACTGTTTTTCTTTCATCTCCTACTTTTACTGATTCTCAGTTTGAAGTCCTCAAATGTCTATAAAATTCTATTATGCATGTTTCTACTTGCCAACATTTCACATAAACTATAGTATTTACTTTTCCTCAGAGGCCTAAAAGATTTTGAACTTCACTACTTGTTACAACATTCTATTTTTAATAACTTCATTAGAGGTGAAGCAATGATAAAATAATGAGTAGAAAATATTTTCATTTTCTTCACCTAATCTAATGTCAGTCTGTTTTTGTTTGTTTTGTTTTTTTGAGGTAGGGTCTCACTCTAGTTCAGGCTGACCTGGAATTCACTGTGTAGTCTCAGGGTGGCCTTGAACTTACAGCGATCCTCCTATCTCTGCCTCCCGAGTGCTGGGATTATAGGCATGTGCCACCATGCCTGGCTTTCTAATGTCAGTCTTTACAAGGAGATTCTAATAAATTTATATAAGTGGTACACCTAAAAATTAAATTTGTTTTCAGAATTCCAAACTAAAAATTTAAAAACATTTCCTCTTCTTGTGTTTCATAAGCGCATGACTTTCTTCATACACATTCATCATGGTTAGCCCTCTAAATATGTAACAATGGACTACAAAGAAAGTGTTATCCTTGACACAAGGTCCCATATTTTCTTTTCTTCTTATTTCTAATATTTTTATTTATTTATTTGAGAGAGAGAGAGAGAGACTGAGAAAGAGAGAGAGGACGAGAAAGAGAATGGGTGTGCCAGGGCATCTAGCCATTTCGAACAAACTCCAGATGCATGTGCTACCTTATGCATCTGGCTTACGTGGGTCCTGGGCAATCAAATCTGGGTCCTTTGGCTTTTCAGACAAGTGCCTTAACTGCCCAGCCAGCTCTCCAGCCCAAGTCCCATGTTTTCAACAGTGAAGTCAGGTTGTGATTAGAAAAGACACAGAAATACATATGTGGTGAGAAATGGAGAAGGAAGGCAGAGTTTGAGAATCCAGAGACCAGACAGGGGTCTCTTCTCATACCCCAAATCAGGTGAATCTTAAAAAAAAAAAAGAGATAAGCAAAGAGTTGAGGCAATTCATTCAAGGAGGAAAACAACTGTTATTTTTCATGAGTCTATCAAATGATTGTTTCAGTGAACATTTTCAGAGAAATTTACCTTACAATTGTGTTCAGCCATATTCTGAAGGATTAACTACCATCATTCATGTAATGGTGGGGGGGGCAAGGCTCTTAACACTGTTGAGTTTTCTAGCTTTCTAGTAGTTTCTCTCCTTTGGAAGTAGTCTCAGAAGAATGAGTGATGTAATACTCAGTAAAATGAAGACTCATGCAAACAAAGAGTAACTAGATACAAAAAAAGAGGTATGAAGGTAAAACCCCCAGGAAACTACCAGCAGTTTTTTGGCTTCTCATAGATGCTGTAGCTTAAAATTCTGTTTCCTCATTAGATTAGAGTGTAAGACACATGCCACTCTGCTATCCAACACACAGTCTGCTACATATTAGGACTTTTAAATTTAACATATATTTATTTTTATTTATTTATCAGAGAGAAAGAAAAAGAGGGAGAGAGGGAGTGGGGGGGGGGGAGGGAGAGAGGGAGAGAGAGAGAGAATTGGCACACCAGGGCCTCTAGCCATTGCAAATGAACTCCAGATGCATGTGCCACCATGTGCATCTGGTTTATGTAGGTACTGGGGAACTGAACTTGGGTCCTTAGGTTTCTCAGGCAAGTACTTTAACTGCTAAGCCATCTCTCCAGCCCCTGGGATTTTTTTTCAAATCGACTATATTTTAGAGCAGCATTTGCTCATAGGAAAATAGAACAGAAATTACAGAATTCCCATGTACCACTGTCTTCACCACTGACATCCACCACTTATGGTTTGATGGTAAGGCCCTTCACAGGCTCACATGTTTGAACACTTGATGCCCAGTTAGTGGTGCTGCTTTGAAAGGCGGTGGAACTTTTAGGAAGTGGGGCCTCACTGGAGGATATTGGTTGCTGCAGGAAGGGGAAGTGGGTCTTATGGCTTATACTCAGCTTCAACTGAACTCTCTGCTTTCTGATTTATTGGGATGTGAACAAGCAGCCTCACAGTTCTGCTGGCAGGGACAGAAGCTGCTTTCACCACCACACTTTCCCTACCATGATGGACTGTATTCCTTGAGCTTGTAAGCTAGAATAAAGCCCTTCTCTCCCTTGTACGTTTTTAAGGTGTTTTTTTTTTGTTTTGTATTGATTTTCTAGCCCAGGCGGACCTGGAATTCACTTTGTAGTCCTAGACTGGCCTCAAACTCACAGGATCCTCCTACCTCAGCCTCCAAATTGGGGATTAAAGGTAAAGGTTTGTTTGTTGATAATTTTCATACATGTATATCATGTATTATGATCATAATCCCTCTCTCTTAACTAGTTTTTGTCAGGTATTCTGTCACAGAGATGAGAAAAGTAACTAATACAGCTTCATTATCAACATCCCTAAACAGAACAGCACAAGTGTTGGTTATCACAACAAACCCACATTGACATGTTATTGACAATCAAAGTCCATAGCTCACACTAGAATTTTCTTTTGTAAATTCTATGAGTTTTGATAAATATATAATGATATGTACTCATCATTATACATGCTATCAAACTGTGCACATTTGCACATTGAGCAGGGGAACAAGTGACTCTGTGTATACATGTGTGTGTATTATTGAGCAGAGCGGGGGAAAAATGACTCTCTGCACACATATGTGTGTGCCATTGAGCAGAGGGAGGAGGAAGAGCAAATGTCCAGGAAGGAAGGAGCCATGTGTTATGGTCGGAATTTCTGTCTCCCTCCAACTCCCCAGCTGATGGTATTTGCGGGTGATCAGATCAAGAAGATGGAGACCTCAGGACTGGGATTAGGGTTCCTATAAAAAAGACCACAGGGCTGGAGAGATGGCTTAGCAGTTAAGAGCTTGCCCATGAAGCCTAAGGACCCTGGTTCAAGGCTTGATTCCCCAGGACTCACGTTAGCCAGATGCACAAGGGGGTGCATGCGTCTGGAGTTTGTTAGCAGTGGCTGGAAGCCCTGGTGCGCCCATTTTCTCTCTCTCTCTCTGTCACACTCAAATAAATAAATAAAAATGAACAAAATTTTTTTAAAAAGACCACAAAGATCTCCATCTTTCTGATGCATGAAGACACAGCAAGAAATCAATAGTCTGAAACCTAGAAGAGAGACCATGCCAGAAGCTGAACACCCTAACACTGACAATGGACTTCCTGGCTTCTAGAACTGTGGGAAATACATTTATGTTGTTCATAAGTCACCCCCTTTGTATATTTTGTTACAGAAGTTCTAATTAAACTATGATGCTAGGTATAGAAGAATGTGGACTTTGGAGCTGGAAAGACCTGGATTCTTCTGCCTTACTAGTGAGACTGGCTTAATGCCATTGAGTTACAGCCTTCTCATCTATAAAATGGAGTAATTTATGTGAGACAAAGAAATAGAATGACTACATAAAATATATAGCTTATATTTTCCCTTTGCCTAGGAAATTGTAAATATAAGAAAAAAAAAACTTTTTTGGGGGGGTGGATGAATAAGTTTTGAGATAAAAATAGATGGATTTAAAGGGAATTAGAAATTAGTTAATGCCACAAGACTGAGGTCAAGATGTAGGCTTGTTCTAGAAAATGAAATTCAGCTTAAAAGGGCATAGCAGGTGTTATTCAGTGACTACTGCATTGGGTAGCTCCATGGACAACCGAAGATACTTCTCTACTTTATCTTAATTTTACTTTTTTTTTGTTTTTGTTTATTTAAGGTAGGGTTTCACTCTAGCCCAGGCTGATCTGGAACTACTCTGTAGTTGCATGCTGGCCTCAAACTCACAGCAATCCTCTTATCACTTCCTCCTGAGTACTGAGACTAAAGCTGTGAGCCACCATGCTCAGCTTATTCTTTACTTTAAAAATAATTATTTGGAGAGAGAGAGAGGGAGGAAAGGAGAGAGAAAGACAAGAATGAGGATGGGAGTGTCAGGACCTTTAGCCTCTATAAATGAACTGCAGATGCATGTGTCACATTATGCATCTGGCTTTATGGAGGTGCAGGGGAATTAAACTGGAGCCAATAGGCTTTGCAAACAAGCACCTTTACCACTTTATATGTTAAATACAGTTATTATATTCATGTCAGTAATACCTATTGTCAGTAACATCATCCATTAGGCAGCATTTAGTCACAGTTGTGCATTGCCCACAATATTTGACAGCATTTTTCTTCAAAACTGTGTATGCCTTCTTGTGAGTTGAAAGTCAGTTTTTGATAGAGCTGCAGAGGCACATGGAAAGCTAGCAGAAGCCCTCAGCAGAGAGTGCTGTGCATAGACAATAGCTCTACCTTAGAAATCCATAGGGCCTCCAACAACTTATGCCTCCCTTTGGTTCCACCAGGCACCTTGTAGCTTGCACCAGGAAATTCCTGAGTTAATTGTGTCTTGTAATTTTGGCAGCATCCAGGAGAAAGACGATTACCATCTGCAGTCATTCTGTGACATTTCACTCCTCCTCTCTGACTTGCCTTTACAAAGCTCTCCTGCCAGCAGCCCAGGGACACTGTCATTTCCACCACTCTGGCTTTCATGCAATAACTTTTATTTGTCTGTCCTCAAAGATGCGAGCCCCTTACCAATCAACAATGCTGTGCTACTTGTTCTTGCATTTGGAGTTAGCAACAAGAGTCCAGGAGCTGGCTAGGGAGGATCCCACAGAACTGGGGTAGGGATGGAGTGGGGGAGGAAGGCAAGTCATTGGCTTAGCCATGGCAAACAAATAGAAATTGGACAATAAACAGCTTAAGAATTTAAAAAACAAATGCTGTGACTTAGAGGTTTGGTAAAAGACGGATGGGGAAAGCTCCCTTTTTCTACTGCTTACATGAGAAGAGACTTCTGAATGGCATCTACAAATTAGGACAACAGAATAAACACGACTGTTATCTCAGCACCAGCAAAGCTGAGAACTGAAGATTGCTATGGGTTCTATGCTAGTCTGGGCCATTAGTGAGACAAAAAAAAAAAAAAAAAAAGATAGTATGTATATGTTTATAATGGGCCTCAGTTCCAAAATCTATAGAGGTTTGGGATTCAAGACTCATTAAGGACCCTCAAAGTTTTTGCTGCAAATATTTTCCATTTTGGAAATTAAAATCAAGACTTCATGGGCAGGAGAGATGGCTCAGTGATTAAAGGTGCTTGTTTGCAAAGCCTCATGGCTTGGGTTCAATTCTCCAGTAACCATGCAAAGCCAGACATGCAAAGTTAGTTTGCTTGGAGTTAGTTTGAAGTAGCAGGAGGCCCTGGCATGCCCATACTCTCTTTCAGATCAATAATAGTACTAGTAAAGACTGTAGCAATAAAGAATTCTAGATACCTAATTATATGAAAATAAAGGAGCATGAAATTAAAAAGAAGAGTTGAAAATCTCTGAAGACTGTGTCTCATTTTGTTGACTTTCTCATATTCTTTGTGCAGATGTATTTAAGGAAATCCTGGAAGCTCTTACACATCAGGAACACCTAAGGATAAAAAAAAAAAAAGTGGCGAGTATAGACATTTCTTGCTCTGCCACCAAGAGGCTGTTCCAGAAAAGCTATGTTGCTCTCAAAATGGTAAATATTTTACTAATTCTGAGTGCTGGATATAGACCTATTTATGATGTCATTCTTTTCCTCCTTTCTGCTTTTTCAAACATAGAAAAATGAGGATAAAGTCATGTGAAACAATTCTTAGTGTTTTGTGGCTTTATGTCTGCTCACAGAAGTTTTCAGATGAAATGAACAAGGGACCTAAATAGGTCTTCATGAAAATGTGGATTCTGAAGCTTACTCCAAGTCCAGTTCATTACAATTCACAATAACAGAATCTTCTCATGGAATTCTTTTTATGCAGTGAATTAGATTCTTCCCCCACCAAGTAATCCATTACTGGCAGTAGAAGAACTAGTAATACTGAGCACTTGGCTCACTTCCATCTGGCATGGCCATGTGAACATTTTAGATGGGTTACTTTTTAAAAAACAAACAAACAAACATTTATTTGAGAGAGAGAGGAGGAGGAGGAAGAGAAAATTGGCATGCCAGGGCCTGTAGTCACTGAAACAAACTATATATAGACTCATGCACCACCTTATGCATTTGGCTTACGTGGTTACTAGGGAATTGAACCCAGGTCCTTAGGCTTCACAGGCAATTGCCTTAACTGCTAAGCCATCTCTCTAGCCTGGGGTGTTCTTTTAATAAAGCATTTAAAAATTTTTTTATGAGAGAGAGTAAAAGAGAGAAAGAATTGGTGCACCAGAGTCTCTAGCCAATGCAATCAAAGTCCAGACACATGCACCACTTTGTGCACATGTGTGACCTTGTGTGCTTGCATCACCTTGTGCGTCTGGCTTATGTGGAATCTGGAAAGTCGAACATGGGTCCTTACACTTTGCAGGCAAGCTCCTTAACCACTAAGCAATCTCTCCAGCCCCAATGAAGTCCTTTTTAATGAAGCAAGCTATGAATTTAATGGATACCTAAGAATGACATTTTTTTGTAGCTGCTATTTAAGTAATGAAGCAATTGCCAAATTAGCTACCAAAACCAAGAGAAAAATGCAAGGTAGATAAACTACAGGGTCAAGGTCTGCTGGGGTTTGGATACCAGACATGCCATCTCAATTGTTGGCAGGAAGGATGGTGCCCCAAGTCTACCTAGAGGCAGTGGTCTAAGGGAAGCCTGCTCGGTGACCTTATCAGAGGTCAAGAAGTGCTTGGCTAGCACTCATGACATTCAAGGGAAAAAGTATAATGCTATTGTTATTCTTACCCACTGTCATGCATGTATACTTTTTGAGGTTCATTTACCTTATGATTTTAGATCCAGCCCTTCCAGCTCAATTGTAATATGGGGATAAGAGAAGATCACTAGGTTTAGTCTAGAAGTCCCTAAAGGAAAGATGTTGGGAGAGAGAAATGTACAGATAATAGTTTCAAAGGTAGGAGAAAGCCCCCCATCCTAGTAAAAGGTAGGTAGGCAATAAAAACTAGTGAAGAGGGCCAGGTGAGTATAAGCAGGAGACCAGGGGGAACTGGAATGTATACATCTTGCCTGAAGACATTCATGCCTGGTATGGTGGCACAAACACCTTTAATCCCAGCACTCAGAAGGCAGAAGTAGGAGGATTGCTGTTGGTTCAAGGCCAGCCTCGACCTATAAAGTGAGTTCCAGGTCAGGCCTGGGCTAGAGTGAGATCCCACCTTGGTGAAACAAAAATGAAGGCTGTCAATCCAATAAACCTCACCTGTCACATGACCAGATTATGGTCTACATGTCTTACTCCCCTGTCACATATCATAACTATGATCTACATGCCTTACTCCCCTTCCACATGTCATGACTATGATCCACATGCCTTACTTACTGATCTTCACTCAGACAAGGAGAGGTTTATCTGCTCCCCAGAATGGCATTCACCTGGGATTCTCCCCAGATCAGTTTATATCCCCAGTGGTATAATTCCCCAGTTACCCCACTACAACAAGGGTTTGCTCATAAAAGTGAATACTCTGAAAGAAAAGCACTTCTTTTGTTTTGTTTTTCAAGGAAGGGTCTCTCTCTTTAGACCAGGTTGACCTGGAATTCACTATGTACTCTCAGGGTAACCTCGAACTCACATCAATCCACCTACCTCTGCCTCCCAGGTGCTGAGATTAAAGGCATGCACCACTACGCCTGGTTAAGCTCACATTTTTAATCTTTTTTTTTTTTAATTTTTATTTATTTATTTGAGAGTGACAGACACAGAAAGAAAGACAGATAGAGGGAGAGAGAGAGAATGGGCGCGCCAGGGCTTCCAGCCTCTGCAAACGAACTCCAGACGCGTGCGCCCCCTTGTGCATCTGGCTAACGTGGGACCTGGGGAACCGAGCCTCGAACCGGGGTCCTTAGGCTTCACAGGCAAGCGCTTAACCGCTAAGCCATCTCTCCAGCCCAAGCTCACATTTTTAATGGGATGAATATTAAAACTGAAAAAAAGGGCCCGGAGAGATGGCTTTGTGGTTAAGCACTTGCCTGGGAAGCCTAAGGACCCTGGTTCAAGGCTCAATTTCCCAGGACCCATGTTAGCCAGATGCACAAGGGGCGTACATGTCTGAAGTTCAGTTGCAGTGGCTGGAGGCCCTGGCGTGCCCATTCTCTCTCTGCCTCTTTATCTCTCTGTCTGTCGCTCTCAAATAAATAAATAAAAATAAACCAAAAAAAAAAAAAAGAAAAGAAATAAAACCACAATACAATAAGAATACAAAGCCAGGCATGGTGGTGCATGCCTTTAATGCCAGCACTCAGGAGGCAGAGGTAAGAGGATCACTGTGAATTCAAGGCCACCCTGAGACTAACATAGTGAATTCCAAGTCAGCCTGAGCTAGAGTGAAGCCCTACCTCAGAAAACAAAACAACCCCCCCCCAAAAAAACCTAAAAATGAATACAATCTTTTCTCTACCTAAGTCAGATATAAGAGTAAATATAGGACCAGAGAGATGGCTTAGCAGTTAAGATACTTGCCTGCAAAGCCTAAGGAGGCAGGTTCAATTCCCCAGAACCCATATAAGCCAGATGCACATGGTGGCACATGTGTCTGGAGTTCATCTGCAGTAGCTGGAGGGCCTGGTGTGTCCATTCTCTGTCTATGTCACAAATAAATAAAAATAAAAAGTAAATATATATACACACATATATGCAAGTATGTATGTATATATGTGTATATATATGTATATTTATGTATATATACATACATTCAATGATATGGCTCAGTGATTAAAGGTACTTGCCGGCAAAACCTAGTCTGGGTTCAATTTCCCGACACCCAGGTAAGTGGTACATGCATCTGGTATTCATTTGCAGTGGCAAGAGGCCCTAGTATGCCCATACTGTCTCAAGTAAATATAATATTCAAAAAATGGGGACTGCAGAGATGGCTCAGTGGGTAAGAGTACTTGCTGTGTAAGCACCAGGACCTGAGTCTGATCCCAAGTACCCATGTAAGAAAGCTGAGCATAGCTGTACATGCCTGAAACTGTAGCCCTAAGGGGGTCAGAGACAGAGGATTGCAGTCAGTCTGGCCAAAAAACAGTTAAGTTCCTGGTTTAGTGAGAATCTCTGTCTCAGAGAAATAAGAAGAGCAATACAGGAGGACACCCAATGTCTTCCTCTGGCCATCATACACATGTACACAGGGCATGTGCATCTGCACACACACACACATGTATACACCGCACACACACTATACAGATGCATATATGGAGTTAAATCTTGACTGTATTAAATCACAATCTCCATGGTACAAAGGGGCTTCTCCATGTAGCTCTCCCTGCTCTGTGTGTTCTCTTTTTGCTGTATTCCTGGAGATTATACTGAATCCAGGGCACACGTTAAAACACCTTTCTTCTAGTGACTTAAAATAGAGTCATAAATAAAAAGTCTGAAAAAAATCCTTCATCCTTATCTCCCTAGCTTTACATCCTACTGTTCTAGGAAGCTGGTATGTGTGCAAACACTTCTTACCTTCCATTTAATGAAACTTTTGACTCAGGGAACTGCTTTTTAAATTGTTCATACAATTCCTATCCATCAACCAGGTCTGTGCAAAGGAAATAGGAATGTGGAAACCTAATCACTCCTGTGAAAAATCACCTGCTTCTCTGATTAGAGGAAGATCAGACCCCAGAAAGTCTTTTTATCACATTTCCACAATTTCTTGGCTGTTTCATTTTAATCCAACATTGTTGAGCCTCAGTTTTCTGGGAAAGGGTAGATATTTGACAGACATATGTCTTAGTGAAGCCTGGCAGATTTTCCATCACTAGGCTGATGTTTCTAGAACTCTATTTGTGTACAGTCAGATGGGCTTCCCTGGCAAACTGGTCAGTCAGAACCACAATCATAATAGGCTGGAGTCCCAGCACACACTTCAGGGTCTGAAATCATTATTTTTATTGGTTTACTGTATCTTACCCTTTGTTATGGCAGAATGCTATCGGGGTTCACCTTACCAAGAGAAATGAGCAAAACTAAAAATGAGCAGGAAGGAGACCATAAAACCACCTAGGCTGGTCATTCAGTGAATCCTTTTATGGTTAGTGGCTATCTATTTACTATGTTCTAGTGGGTCATTATTCTTGGGGGTAATTCATCTTATAAATTGCCTCTGGGTACATTTTCCATCAATTACAAAGTCCACACAGACTTCATGACAGAAGCACTGGCTATGGAGGTAGGAAGTGTATGGTGCTTTCTTTTTGTTATAAACAGTTTAAATGTTTCCCTTTTAAGCTTTGTATGATTGGACACGGACCTTATGGAATTGCACAAAGCTGGAATATGGTAGAAATTTATCCACATCTGACTAAACTACATGATGGTAATATAGATCTCTTGGGTTGAAGATAGCTCTTAATAAACTGGCTTACTTGTAGTAAGAAAATATTTAGGGTCTAAAATTTGCAATTTTCCAACCAAAAGAGACTAAAAGACTAAGTTTTACCATGTGGGTAGGCATGTGAGGTAGCTAAGAAGGCTTATAGGTATATAAACACACATATAATCAATTTACTGAGCTATAAAATATGTATACTATGTGGTATAGTTAAGTATAGAATGTATGTTGTTTTGTATGTGTATTGCAGATCAAACCCAGAGGCTTTTTGCACAGTAGTTAAGTGCCCTAACACTGAGCACTATCTAGACCTAGAAAAACATACATGTATATATGTGCATATATACATATATTTGACATAAGAACTTTTAGCCTTATAGAGACCCAGGATGACATAGAGAGCTCCTAGCTTGCCCTTGTCCTAGGGAAAGCTCAGAGAAACTGAGTGGAGCCACACAGATGGTCAGTGGCAAAGTTGGGAGGGGATGCCCAGTTTGGAGGTCCTCATAAAAATCAGCATTGTCTTGGTCCCTCTGAATAGAAACTCACCCTATCAGGGAAACTCTTCATGTAGTAGCTGGAGTATATGCAGTAGTCCTGGGTTCCTGACTACTTAAAAAAGAACAGTTAACTGCTGGCTATAGTTAAATGGGTATAAAAAAAGGAAGTGAAGAAATGCTTTAGGACTAAGAAGTGAAGGAGATTGAAGGGTTGTGTCGAATAGAAGGGATGAGAGGGTTTACTAAAAAGTGCAAGTCTGAGATGCTGAAGTAATTTCAACCAATGTTAGTATCAAGAGGCTGACAGATAAATTATGAATGACTTTAAAACTGCTTCCTCAGGGCTGGAGGATGGCTCAGCAGTTAAGGCACTTGCCTGAAAAGCCTAAGGACTCAGGTTTGATTCCCTAGAACTCACATAAGCCATATGCACAAGGTGGTGCCTGTATCTGGTGTTTGTATGCAGTGGCTGGAGGCCCTGGTGCATCCATTCTCTTTCTATCTGCCTTTTTTTTTTTCTCTCTCTCAGATGAATAAATAAAATATTAAATAAACTGCTTCCTCCAGCACCAAGAACTGCCATTTTCATACTGATTTTAAGATTAAATGCTATAGAATTTCCTTGCTTTAATGAGAAGGCAGATCCAATGGGTAAACAAAGCAATGATTAAGGCAATTAAAATATTAAAAATGAGAAATAAAGTAGCAATACTCCTAATCCTTAACTCAAATAGGTGGGTTTGGTTAGCATTCTAAAAAAGATGCATGTTTGTCTCAAGAAAAACTATTGAGAAGCAATGCTCACTATGAACAGGCTGCCCTTTGGTACAATGGGAAAAGTCAATTAGTAATGTCATTTGTTTAAAGGTCTCTGCACCTGGTTCTCATTTGTCCTCCAGCTGAGAAACCAGACAACGTTTTATTGCTTGTGGTCAAACAGCAAGTTCATTTCACCATGGGATGATCAAACGGCCAGCCTCCCCCAGCCTGAGAAGGTTTGCCTTTCACTTTCAACTTGTTCAATCATCATTAACTCTGAAAATTGTCACATTCCATTTGTGCAATGAAAATTTCACCACTAGTGACCGTTTGGGTGAAGTTTTCGTAGGTGAAGCCCTATAAATCTTATAGAGCATCTCACACATTCTCAAGGTCTTTGTTTTAATTCCTTGTTTAATGACAGTTGCCTAAGATTTTGGAGTCAGTCTGTGAGCTGACTTCAGCAACTTTGAAGAAACTTCTGTGTGTTACCCTCTGAGATGGAAAAGGTTCACTGGGTGATTTCATACATATGTGTTTAAAAAACTAAGGCATGTACAACACAGGAATAGTACTCTCCTCTCTTGGATTCCTGACAATTCAAAGCTCAAGTTTTTGTTTCTGCTGGAAAGATACCAGGCCACTGTATAGAATACATTTAAAGCCTTATTTCCTCACTCTGGGAGGCCATCTTCCCTGGAGAGGCTGTAATATCAAATTGGGGAGAGTCCAAAAGTTTCTGGAAAGGAGAAATAGGCCTCTTTTTACTTTTGCCATTGGTTTCAGGGACTCTTTATCTCCTTTTGTTTGTTATTTCAATGTATTTCCCCCTCTGTGGAGGAGTTCTGAAGTGCCAAGTCCTAGTAAATTTGGCACAGGGTCAAATTCCTGACAGGCATTCTACAAATATGAATTTCTGAAAGTGGATGTCAAGTGGTAAGATGGCTAAATTAAGAGACCATTTGATCCAGAGTCTTAAGGAGGCAGTCTGCTGAGGCAAGTCAAATAAATGTTGTGCCATTTGGCAAGAGTGTCACAGCTAAAAGAGGCTCCAGTTATAGGTTCTGATCAAATTCTCAAGGTCAAAACCAAGAGGATGCTTGTGCAGAGCTTTCAGTGTCTTGGCCCGACATTTAATAAGTGGTCTCCAAGAAAGGCTTCTTAATTTCAAGTTCAAGTTCTAAATTCAGGCTTCCCTGGGATGGCTATAGAAATAAAAAGAAGATTCTCAGCAGGTCTGTATTACACACATGCTTTGGCCTTTTCAACTATCTTTACTTTGCAATATACATGGTTATTGTAGTCAATATCCAGGAGTTAATTAATAGATGAATTTGGAGATATAAGAAAGGTGGAAATAATCTAATAGTTTTCCCCCCAATTCTTCTAATAGCAGACCAGCCCTGGGTTCTAAATAAAAGTCTTGGGTTGACAAGCATACCTTTTACAAAAAGAAATGCCATGCAAGGCAATTAGCTGGAGAAAGTTTAGTATTATTTTCTAGAAACTAAGATTTTTTTTTTGTTTAAACACTTGAATGTTTCTTAAATTATACCCTCTAATTCTCTAATCCTTGCAGTAATTCCAAGAGCTGCAATAACTTAACCAAATGCCCACTTATCTTTTGCTCCAAGTTGGTTAGATGGTATATGTATGCTCTGTATGTTCCATTTCCCAGGAACTGTATCATGGAGACATCTCTAAACTTCCCTTTCTCCTCATACTGATTTCTTTTACTTTTGTGTTTCCACCTTTATGGAGGATATCAATTTTCCACTGTTGAACTGGTGTAAGCTCTCTCTGTGTCTGTCTGCTTTCCTCTCTCTTTCTTATGTACACATACACACACTTGTTATCTCACACTGTATGAAGTCATATAGAATTTGTGATCTGGGCATAAAAAGTAGGCATCATTTGCTCATTACAGCTAAGTTTTAAGGACGTGCCCCACTTACTGACCTCCACTAATGGCCTGGGTTTGCGCTCGACTGCAAACCTGAAGTGGCAGAGTTCACAGTAGCTGGTGTTTGATGATGACAGCCAGTGCTCCAGGCAGCTCCGATGAATTGTCCCCAAGGTCCCCGTACATTCACATGGGGAGAGCAAGTCCTCTTGGCTGCTGCCCTCATGGCAGATCCTGCACATGGGCCGGTCATTGAAGGGGCTGCAAGAAAAGGAGGGCATCTGCTGGTCACTGGGCTGTGACTCCCCACCTATGTGCAGTGCCCTTGCTCTGCAGTCTCTGAGCCTTCCCCAGTGGAGGCTGCTCAAAATAGACACCTGCTGTAAGGCTTCTTAGATTTTTAAAGATATATATATGGGCCCACATTATACTTCTCAAAATGCTGACTCATGGTGTCTGGTCATCTCTCTTTTTGTGTGAAGTCAGAAGCCAGTGACTCTTAGTGACTTGGCCTGTTATTTCATTAAAGGCAGACAAATAATACGTTATTTCTATCACTTGTTTCTTCATTTATTTATTGAAATACTTTCAAGTAGAAACATTATTTTGTATATGGTCACCTAGTGGCACAGATTGGACAGGACTGTTAGGATTTTTCTTTTATTTTTGTTCATTTCAAAATGAAGATGTGAAAGCCGGGCGTGGTGGCGCACGCCTTTAATCCCAGCACTCGGGAGGCAGAGGTAGGAGGATCGCCGAGAGTTCTAGGCCAGCCTGAGACTACATAGTTAATTCCAGGTCAGCCTGTACCAGAGTGAGACCCTCCCTCGAAAAAAAAAAAACAAAAAACAAAATGAAGATGTGGTATCTTTGTGATTTGATAGATTTTAAATATGCTTCATGTGTTTTAATCACTTGTATTTCCTCCTTTTCTTTCCTTTCTTTTTTTGTTTTGGTTTTTCGAGGGAGGGTCTCACTCTAGCCCAGGCTGACCTGGAATTCACTATGGAGTCTCAGGGTGGCCTTGAACTCATGGCAATCCTCCTACCTCTGCCTCCCGAGTGCTGGGATTAAAGGTGTGCGCCATGATGCTTCTTTTCTTTTTTTAGAAGTATTTTTAGTGCTGGAGAGATGGCTTAGCGGTTAAGCGCTTGCCTGTGAAGCCTAAGGACCCTGGTTCAAGGCTCAATTCCCCAGGACCCACGTTAGCCAGATGCACAAGGGGGCGCACACATCTGGAATTCATCTGCAGTGGCTGGAAGCCCTGGCATGCCCATTCTCTCTCTCTCTCTGCCTCTTTCTCTGTCTGTCACTCTCAAATAAATAAATAAATAAACCAAAAAATTATTTAAAAAGTATTTTTATTTATTTGCTAGGGAGGAGAGAGAGAGAAAGAGAGAGAGAGAGAGAGAGAGAGAGAGAGAGAGAGAGAGAGAGAGAGAGAAAGAAGGGGTGTGCTAAGGCCTCCAGCTACTGAAAACTAACTCCAGATGCATTCACCACTGTGCATCTGGCTGTATGTGGGTACCGGGGAGCCAAACCCAGGTTGTTAGGCTTTGCAGGCAAGCTCCTGAACCACTAAGTCATCTCTCCAGTCCCCCCCTTTTTTATAAGAATGCATTAATTGTACACAATAATGGGATTCATGATGACATTTTCAAACATGTACATCATGTATTTTGATCACATATACTCCTCTTTACCCTCTCTACCTTGACTCCAAGTCCCTTAGATTTTCACACTTGACTTTGGCAGTGGGATCAGTGTTCTTGGGCATTGCAGAGCATTTGGGCCATCTACTTTTGTCAACATAATGAAATCAGGAGTGGTCAATATCAAAGTAGCCAAGTAGGCTCAATGGTCCAGACTGAATGAAAATGAATAACATTTGATTTTTATTGAACACAGAAGTAGTTCAGGCAAACTACCATCACAAAATAAAATCATCCACCACCATTAAGAACAGGAATTCTTTTGAAATGACATCGATTATAGATCTAGGCAAATTGCATCTTTTGAATCAGGCCAGGATACTTTTGTAAATCCAAAAGTTTCTTTCATTTCTTTTTTCACTACTGTGGGAGAATGAGAGCAGAAAAGTGAACTAGCAACTAACCTTGAAGCTGCCACACAGAACTGCAGATGTTGCTGGGCATAAAGCCAAGCATTGACAGTCGATGGGCCTTTGAGCTTTTGGAATATACTCTCTGATGCCAAACACATTACCCTGAAAGTGGGCAGTGCAACTGTCCTGTGAGGTCCCTCTGTCTATAGTTCTTATAGCTGTGGAAAAAACCACATTTTCTTGAAGGGCACATAATAGTTAGTGGTTCCTGGCTCTGCAATCCAGCTGATCAGGCTCAACTTCAGCTCTAGGGTTTGAGCAAATGACTTGTCTACTAGCTTTGGGCAAGTAACTTCATCTTCCTCTACTTTAGTCTCCTGTTCTCTAAAATGTAACCAAAAATGGTGCCTTCACTACTGTGACTGTTAGCTACAGAGACCAGAAAACAGTGAGTGCCTAGCTCATGCTAGCTAGTGTCATTGTGGAATAACTCTGGCCATGTAAAATCATGTATCATGGCCCTCAACATGTAACTCTGTGGACAATGGAAGTATCAACCTGAGATGTCCTCTTTGCAGTGGGAGAGGCCATGTCCCTTTCTGATTGACAACTGCCAATGTTTTTTGTGTTATTCTTTGTTGGGTATTAGATTTTAAGAATGTCATCACATGTGACCCTTTTCTCCCCAAGTTCCTAAAACATGACAGTAACCTAGGTCCTTGTCCCATTATTTTATTTAGCACCATCTCTGATTCATGGAAACACTGCTGATTCCCAAAGGTCCCTCTGGGAATGATCCCGAGAATGAGTAAGTGGAAGGGGATCAAAAGAGGAAATGACTCCTTTCTCACTTCCCCCAAAGACCCACTCATGTTTGGGGAAGATAGGGGTGGGGAAGGAAGGTGACAGAGTTTGCATTTTTCTTATGGCCTCCTTTGTTCATTTTGAGCCAGAAGCATGCAAAACTGCACCCTTCTGGCTTGTAGCTCTGTGTGGTGATGGAGTGAGTAAAAAGGCTGTACAGGCAGACATTATACACTGGTAGCAGCTCTCAGACCCTTCAATCCAGCTCCCTCATGCTGACAAGAATGGCATTTATGGGCTGCCAAGGGGACAGTACACCTAGTTTACAGTCTTGGTTCATGGAGGACCAATGACATGTACAATCTCACTGTATTCTGCACCCTAACCAATTGTTGAAGTTTCTCCAAAAAGTAGAAAAATATATGTTATATATTCTTGACAGCCAGACACATATGTTTTAAATGGAAGACATATGGTCAATATGCATGGATGTGATTCCATGTCTTGGGATCACCATGTCTGGTCATGATATAACCAACAGTCTTGCAGCAGGCACGTATGGGGACCTCTGGGTCTATGTCTATAATCAAAGCATTGTTGGGTCACTTAGGCAAGCAGCTGAGGAATAAATAATTGGTCCTAAGAAGTGTCAATACTGACTTGAGAGGGCCAGTCAAGTCTGGTGGCAACATGTATTTTATATTCAAAGATCAGAAGTCACACTTATTCTGAAAGAAAGCTGGAGAAGTCAAGGCATACCCATTAGCTTGGCTGCCTGTAGCTTCCAATCTGCCACTAGGCACAAGAGCACAAGAGGAGACAAAGCCTGCCTTAGGCAGGTGATCTACCAGATGTTCTGTGTCCATACCCATCTTCACCCAGGAGTACAGGTTGTGGAAGCTGCACTTCATAGGTTGGAGTGTATGTGAAGGGTCAGGAGTGGGCTATAGTGGGTGAAGTATAGTGGGATGATAGAAGTGACTCCTATATGGCAAAAGGAGACTTGTCCTCAGAGGAGTAGCCCTGGACAGTGTATCCACAGCATGAACTCTGGGAATGTGACTTTAAAAGTTCTGCTCACAAATCTGGGTGGGTGGTTCATCCCTGCAATTCCAGTTCTTGGGAGGTGGAGGCAACAGGACCAGGAGTTCAAAGCTATCCTCAGATACATAGCAAGTTTGAGGCCATCCAGGGCTGTGTAGGCCCTTATCTCAACCCTCATGCATCAGGTTTTTCTCATAATCCCAAACACTTTGGCTAAGTCACCTGAAATCAGGTGCCTTCTTCACCTTATCCTAACAAAAGGCTTGCTTTGTTAGTTGCTGGAGACAACAGGATCACAATTATCATAGCAGTGGTAAAACAACAAACAAACAACAACAACAACAAATGTAAAGCAAGCAGTGCCAGGTCTTGTGGGATCTTTCCCTGGCCTGGCTTCACAATGACTTTAAGTGAAACACTCAACAGGAGTTTTGGTTTTATGCTTACTGCTACAGAAACAGCAATGAGAAAATCTATGTAGCCTCCCTTGTCTTTTTTGGTCCAACATTTCCTTTTACTTGACACAATACCTGAGCATTAATTACATTCCCTTTACTATTCTCCATCTGACAAACAGCTCTCTGGATCAATTTCAAATTCATTTATCTTAACTGTGGTATTACCTCTGGGTGGCAAGAGTCCGCACTACAGTTGACAGCAGCTGCCCGTCCTTGGCTGAAACTTGCATGACATACTGTGGTTGCCCATTCACTAGGCTGCCACAACCCTCCACGGTCTTCACCACAGGCGCAGCAGAGCTAGTGCAGTCTGGCAAGACTTCAGGCAGGTGACTGCAACGGCTGGTTGTCATGGCAACAGACAGCAATTACTCTGCTAATGGCTTCCACATTCATAGAGGATTTCCATCTAAGAGAGATCAAAAAACAGTTTACTTGGGCTGGGTGGTTAATATAAAATGGAGAATTATGGGCCACCAACATTAGCATGTCATTATTTAATATAAATATAAGAGTAGCTTAGAAGTGGCACAATATCTTGTTACCATCTTATACAAGTGTACTCATATAATGTCTGCACACAGGTACCCATACACACACAGACCACAAGAAATGGTGGATGTGACAACAACTAGGCCTGTGTGTATAAATATCCAGGAGCTCTGCTTTCCATAAGAGAACACATGAAGGTTCTGAAGCCCAGATCTAAAGAGAAGATAAGCAGATCTGCTCTGTACCAGAGAAACAATAAGTCTCTGTTGACATTGTCTAAGAGTTACTAGAATCATTATTAAAACTATTCACAACTATTTTTTCTTGTAAGCAATTTATTCTCCATGGACTTACATCCTGAGATTTTTAGACTAAAAATAGGAAGAAAAGAAAGAAGGAAAATAATGATTTTGGCAAGCTAGCACATTCTGGGACATTATTTACCAAACATGGGTCATTCAATTACTGTTTTGCCTCTCTAACTTTTACTCTGTGTTTAGTAATGTAATGACTGACTTAATACACCTTAAAAATTAACTTCCTCAAAAGTTACCCTTCTCAACCTGTCTTCAGCAGTCATTCAGGCCATGATTACTTGATGAGTCTGCTGTATTTCATTAAACATGTTACCATTGAGTTTTGTTTGTGTACCAACTAAGACATAGACAAATGCACCATCACAAAGGGACACTGCAAAGGATACAGGACAGTGATCAGTAAGAGTTGCACTGCTAATAAGGGCCTTACCTGCCTCTTCCAACAGACTCTGTTATGTAAACAGGAGTTTTCTGTGGATTAGCGGTGTGGTGGCCTCAAGTTCAAGCAGTAAGACCCACTGATGTGAAGAGTTCCACTGTATCCAGCAATAGGTCAGCCTGAGATATAAGAAATGGAAGCATTTTGCAGAAAGAACAGGGTCACAACCCACATGTGCCCTTGCTGTCAGTCTGCTCATCTCATGCTCCATACAACCTGGGCTCAGTAGACAGCAGCAGAATTGGCTCACGGGCTGAGCTCGTGTCAGTGAGCATTTGGGGTTGTCAAAGCTCCAGGCTAGCTAAATAAAAATCTTGTGTTCTCCCTCTCATTCCTGAGAAGATCTGGGATTCCTCCAGGGGTGGTTTCCTCCCAGATACTTGTCTGTACTTATTATATTTTACTTGATCCTTACAAATCTAGAAAACAGGATCCTCCCAACTTTCAGAACAATGTGCATCAGTGCAAGAACACAGAATTTCTAGATGGACTTAAGCAGACAGTTCCCCTCCCAACAAGCATACATCAAGGTTTGACTGCAGGAAACTATGGAACATGATGACCAGCCCCTCCTTGCTGTTGAGGTAATTGGCTGGCATCTTCTTTCCTATCTTTGTTACTGTAAATTTTTTCAGGGTAGGTATCTCTTCCCATTGGCAGATCTTTAGAAGCAGCAATGGGAAAGAACTGTGAACTCCAAGCTATGTCTGGGGACTGATGCAAGGGTATAGGCATGACTTTCATTTTACAACACAATGCTGGATGTCCAAAGAAAAATAAAACAGCTGGTATAGAGGATTTTTTTCCCAATAGAATCTGTTCCTTTGCTTTATATACGAATGTAAGAAGCGTACATTCTAGGAAGTACAAAGAAAACAAACTCATCTTTAATCCTAGTACTCAGAGAATCACAGTACATCTTTTGGGGGTGAACATCATTTTATCCCCCTAGAATTGTCAGGGTGAAGTTTGTAGCTGGGACTAAAGTCTTTATTTTTCTATCTTTAAAAAAACATTTTATTTTATTTACTTGAGAGAGGGAAAGAATGGGTGCACAAGGGTCTCCAGCCTCTGCAAATGAACTCCAGATGCATGTGCCACCTTGTACATCTATTTTATGTGGGTCCTAGGGAATCAAACCTGGGTCTTTTGGCTTTGCAAGCAAGCACTTTAACTACTAACCCATCTCTCTAGCCCACCTTTCTTTCTTTCTTTTTTTTTTTTTTTTGGTTTGTCAAGGTAGGGTCTCACTCTGGCCCAGGCTGACCTGGAATTCACTATGTTGTCTCAGGGTGGCCTCAAACTCACGGTGATCCTCCTACCTCTGCTTCCTGAGTGCTGGGATTAAAGGGGTGTACCACCACACCTGGCTTTCTTTCTTCTTCTTTTTTTTTAAAAATTAAGTTACAGTAGCTTTCTGTCTAACAACCAAAAGTATGTTACAAGATGGTCTTCTTCTAAAAATGTATGTAATCTCTCCTCTGGACTACCCAGACAAAACCCCATTGACATGGTTTTAAATGCTCACAAGTGTAGCTTCCTGGCACAGTGTTCTTGCTTCACAAGGCAGCCACAGATGAGGAGCCAGGGGTTTGCTGGCAGGAAAAGCAGACACAGTGACCTTCTGCTGCATGGAATCATGATGTCTGGGTGTACTCCGAGAGTCTATTTTTGGTCTTTGCTTAACTCCAGCCCTGTGCTCCAACCCAGTTAACTCCAACAAAGTGCCCCTTCCCTATGCTCCAACTAAAAGGGGATGAGACAGCGGCGTGGGGAGTGGTTGGTGTGGTGTGGTGGTGTGAATAGTGGTCAGGGAGCCAGGGGAGCCAGGGTTGTTGGTACTTAGGCTACCCTCCCAAGTGTGACCATTCATCAGTAACCTAGATTAATCTCATCAAAGGAAGCAGTCCAAAATGGGTGACCTAAATCCACAATAAAATGTCCTCAAAAATATCTTAGAAGCAGTTTCCCTTATATTCATTTTGTATCTATGATCTTTTTCTGGGTGATATAGCTCAGTTCACTGCTTTTCTCAGAGGCAAAGGGATATTATCAGCCACCTAATCAGCTTATACCACTTGCAGTGGGTGCTGGGCACTGAGGCCAACATAAAGGGACATGGACTCTACCTTATCTTACCCTTTAAGCAAGGCCTGGCTCTTTCTTTTGTCCCATTTCTGTAGAGCCCTATACTTCAAATCCTCTCAGCCCTCACTCAGCCTAATACCAAACTGAAGTGACATTCTATTATAGAACTCTTGCAGGAATATACCAGGATGTCTGCTATCCTTACAATAACCTTGACTGATATGATGCCAGCAATGAGTCCCAGCAGTCCTAAAAGACTAACTATTCCTTGAATTGAAACTGGAGCAAAAGGGATTACACACAGCATGGACATACTTGATCACAGTGGGATGGGTGAGTTGGCTACAGCCCAAGAAGAATGGATCTTATCACCTAGCCATGCAGAGGAGGGAAAGAAACCCAACTCCCACATCTCAGGGAAAAGAAGGTCCAGAGGTTGAGATGCAGGCATGGGGCAGGCAGGAGTAGGTCTGCAGACTATGTGTACCAATTGGTATGCATATTTGCACCTGGAGCAGTGACAAATGGCCCACTGCATTTCCCTGTCTTCTTCAGAGCCACCTGGGAAAACAGAAGGCTATTGCCTTATATGCTAGACAGAGCTGAGCTTTTGGCTTGCAGCTGAGCACTGGCCTTTCGCTTATCTTTCTGCCAAACTTCAAGCACCATTCTATTTCTTTCTTACCAATACTAGTGCACTTCTCATTGGGGAAAGTAGCTTCCTAGCCCTTCAGAGAATTCTTGTCTCTGGGATTTTTCAGGATAAGCCACAGTACTGGGAGACGGCAGTGTACATGTAAACTTGAAATCTCAACCTGCACTTGGTAGAACAAGTCTTTTGCTGGCTGGGCTGAACACCTCGCAAGGTTTCCTTCTCAGACTGAGAATAAAATATAATTTGGCATTGGCCAACTCAGTTGTAGCCAGTGGGAAGAATGGGAGTGGAGCTCTGGAGACAGTGAAAATGCAGGAGCAACTAAATAAATGAAGGCCTGATTCAAGGATTGTTAAAATAACGCCGCTGTCTCATCCCCTTTTAGTTGGAGCATAGGGAAGGAGCACTTTGTTGGAGTTAACTGGGTTGGAGCACAGGGCTGGATTTAAGCAAAGACCAAAAATAGACTCTTGGAGTACACCCAGACATCATGATTCCATGTAGCAGAAGGTGTCTGTCCTATTGTGACCCCTATAAAGGACTAAGTACAGGCTTTACAAAAGCAGGAGACCCCACCAGACTGCAGCTAATAATTGCTGAGCTTCTGTAACAGTCTGTCATTGGTAAATGATTTCCATGGGAATGTGGCTGGCATCACAAGGATGTGGTCTCAGGATGTGAGGGAAGGGAAGGAAAGCTTTCAGAAAGCAGGTATTGCTCACCTCTGCAGCCCTGAGACTCAGCAACCCTCACACCTCCACAAGGATCATGAAGGTCAGAGAAGATAACTGTTCTTAGGGGCACAATACCTACATACTGCTCTGGCTCACTGCTCATTAGGATATGACTTAGCCTTTGAGACTTTCCTGAGAGTTTGTGACTATTTGAAATTTAGGTACTTAACACTTCCTGAGCCACCTTACCTTGTGGTTTGTGAGGCTTGAAACAAAATATTAGTCAGTTTTCCATTGCTATAGCAAATACCTGAGGCTAGGTAATTTATAAAGATAAGAAATTTATCTCATTGTTTTGGAGGCTAAAACTCTAAACAGAAAGCATGGCAATAGCTTTCACCAGGGCTTCCTTGATTGTATCACATCATGGTGGATAGCATCATGGTGCCAATTTGCACAAATGGGAAAGATCACATGGTGAGACAAGAAACAAGAGATATTTTAGATGTTTGTTCACTTTTTAAAGTAATAGCTCATGCCTATGGAAACGAACTGAGATCCCACAAGAAATTTATTGATCCCTTCTGAAGAAAGCACCCCCAATGACATAATCACTTTCCACTAGGCTCCACTTTGTGTGCATGGCACACATGTGGAGGTCAGAGGACAACCAAGGTCTCTCTGGTTGTTCTGTTGCTGTGAATAGCTATCTATCTGGCCTATAAAGATTATGCTAACTCTGCCTTCCATTGCTGTAGGTGTGTTGGGATTAAAGATGTATATGCTATTTGCATATGGCATTACATGGGTTTTGGGGATCTGCATTCTGGCCATTAAGCTTCTACAGCAAGCACTTTATTTTATTTATTTATTTATTGATACAAGCAGAGAGAATGAGGGGCGGGGGGAGAATGGGCATGCCAAGGCCTCCAGCCACTGCAAATAAACTCCAGATACATGCACCACCATGTGCATATGGCTTATGTGGGTTCTGGGTAATCAAACCTGGGTCCTTACACTTCACAAGCAAGTGCCTTGACCACTAAGCCATTTCCCCACCTCTACAGCAAGCACCTTTAACCACTGAGCCAGCTAGCAGCACTCTGTGTGTGCGTGCACATGTGTGTGCAGGTGTGCACAGAGGCTAGGGGACAACCTTGGGTGTTGTTCCTCAGGTGCCAACCAATTTCTTTTTAAAAAGTTTTATTTTGATTAATTGTGAAGTTTACTGTATGAATATATTACATATTGGCCATATTCCCATTGGTTTCCTCTCTCCCACTTCTATGGCATAGAGGGCCCTCCTCAGTGGGTTTATAGGTATTTACTGCGGGGTCATGAATGCATCAGTCTCTAGGAGGACACAATGTTTCAGGATGCTCACTCCCACCTTATGGTTTCTCACTGGCTAGCTCACCAATTAGGTGACTGGCTGGCCAGTGAGTAACAGAGATTCTCTTTCTCTACATGCTACACGCATGCTACCATCTCTGGATCAAAAACAACAAAACATGGTCTATGGGGATCAAACTCAAGTTCTTAGGCTTGCACAGTAAGTATTTTACTGACTGATTTACCTATCCAGGCTCTAGGATCCACTTTGTAAGGAGTCAACCACCTCAATATCATTGCTGCACTGGTGACTATGTTCCTAACATATACCTTTGGAGGACAAATGACATCCACACACAGCACCAGAAAATACATGAGAACGTGGTATTTTTTTCTTAGAATATAATTGTTATGTTGATATTTTTCATGGATATGTAATTTACATTTTGTACTTTGCTAACCTTTATTCCCATTCTTTTTATAACCTGGCTGCATCTCATTTTTGTCTTTTAGAACCATCTTCCCCATAGGGTCAACTTATTTCATACTGTACATTTTGTACACTTGAACCATAACATTGTACCATTCCATTTCTTGGCTAGGGAATACCAAAAGAACCTTGCTCTGGAATGCATATTTCTTATATTCTCTAGCCCTGTCTGCTTTAGGTACAGAACACAAGTTTCATGCATTGATGAAAATGCTTAATAATAATATATGATCACAACCGCCATGGTGTTGGAGTAACCTGGGTCTAGTTTTATCAGTCTGCTATCTTTAAAAAGATATCTTTATTTATTTATTTATTTGACAGAGAAAGAGATAACGAAGAAGAGAGAGGGAGAATGGGTGCACCAGGGTCTCCAGTCACTGCAAACAAACTCCAGATGTGTGCACCCCCTTGTGCACTTGGCTAACGTGGGTCCTGGGGAATTGAACCTGGGTCCTTTGGCTTTGCAGGCAAATGCCTTAACCACTAAGCCATCCCTCTAGCCCTGAATCTGCTATCTTAACTAATCTAACATGTAAGAATAAGCTAGAATAGGTCCCTTCCAAGTTCCCTTTAGGCCCACTGTACCAAACCTAGAGTTTTAATAGATTAACTTTTGTCTCTTAGAAGCAGGTTGAGGAACAGAAATGTGTTAGACTGGCACTGTTAAGTGTAAAAGCTTTTACAGATGGCAGCATGGGCATAAGAGTGTGAGTGCTGATGACCACTAAACTGGTTGTGGGTACTCTGGAGCAAGAGAGGGTACTCTAAAGTCCATTTGAATGCCTGATTCCAGAGGTTTAAGTAGTAATAGACTACAGTAACAATCTCTGAAGTAATGAAGAGTTACTAGTCAATGAACTTTACTAATAAAGTTTCAACCAAGCAAGATAAATATTTCCCATAGATCTGTTCTATGACATTATAATCTTAGATAACAATAATGTATTGTATGCTTAAAGTTTTCTCAGGAGGGTAGATTTCATGTTAGAAGTTCTTGCCACTGTAAACACAATTAACAAGAACAAACAATAGGCTTCATAAGTCCAAATATATCCAGAAAGATCTTATATAACCCTCTACAACCAGAGCTGGTTAACAGAGCAAATCAAAGAAGTAAATTTATTTATTTATTCTTCTAGCTTACATACAACCTTTTATAAAGTTTTGAGTTGCTTGATGTTCTTAGGAAGGTTCTTGTAATGTGGGATGCAGCCATCTTAAATTCCAGTTAAGGTTTTCAAGGAAAAGTGCAGGACACCAAACAATCCAAAGCCCCACCTGCCAGACTGCAGAGACATGAGTATCCAACACCTTCTACCATCCATGCCCTTGGTAGCTCAAGGGACCACCTGATGCTCTGAGTTGGGGGAATAACATGGCATGAGCATAGAATGTCTGGGTATCTTTCTGTTTGCACAGAGCTTCACACACCAGCACTGGTTTGGGACCCGGAAGTCTGACTTTAGCATTCATGAGTGGATGTACTACAGAAAGGAATTGTGAAGTGCCTCCTACCTTTCTTCAAGTGCTGCATCACCAGGGGGCACAGAATCCTCTGATGAGATTGATGAGTGAGCAACACAAGGCAGTCAGTGATTAAAATGGGAAAAAAATAGCCACAATGGTCTGTCTGGAACTTTCTCCTCCGAGTTATCTATGCAGACTATGAATTCTAAGAATATGCTCTGAGAATAGGAATGTTTTCAGATATTTTCTCGGCTTTTCAGGTATGTTCGAACCAGCCAGTGTACTGTGTGGCTGATGAACCTAGTGTATCCTGAATGTTCAAAGCAAATAAGGGGAGGGAGGAGATCCCACAGTGACCTTCCTATCCAATGAAAATGGAGCAAATGACTAACTTCCAAACCATTAACAGGAAAAAGTGGCATTTTCTTTTGAGCACACAATACAAAGGCTCTCCAAGGAGATTGCTAGGACATGATTACCAGTAACAGTGAAGTTTTCAAAAGACATGCCAAGGAAGCCATTCACCAAGTGTGGAGCAGCAAAGTAGCTCCTTCATCAAACTCAACTAGCTGTGGAAAGGCTATGCTTGCAAAGCCACACTTCTAAATTATACATTTCTCTCTGCGTGTTTCACTGACTTCATTATATAGAGCACAAGAATTTATTATTCCAAATAAAACGACTGTCCAAGTCTTTATAAACATGTCCATCAGGGAGTTTGATGAGTCTACAGAGGAAACACTGGCTGGACCAATAAATACATAAACAAACAAACAAACACTTCTCTTTTTGTTGTCTCATTATTTTCTGTTATGTGCCTGCTGTTACACATACAGAGCACAGTAAGCAAGTGAACTGCCTGTTTCCAAGTATGAAGTGGTTTTGATGGCTGGGTCATAGCATTTTCTTGAGGAAGGTGTAAGTGTCTTCAATGAGACCCAGGGAGGAAAAATATTACTCCAGCATAGGAGAGATTGGATACAGTGGAGCTTGCATAACACACTTCAGGTACTATGTTAAAGTTGTACTCAGTTACTTATCATTTTCACCTACATAATTAATTCTGATTCCCAGCTATAAAATATACCAGAAACATCAGACAAACCTTATTTTTCTCATTTTACTATGTTCTCTCTAAACTTTGGTATAAACCCTCATATTCTGTTTAAGGCAAATCAAGTACCAATTATCATATTTATACATATTTTTCCCCTACAGAAGTACTCATTAAATTAATTCATATTTTGGAGGCTATCCATTTTTTCCATTTAATTTTGATTAGATAGATGAAAATGGCAATTAAAAAATACCATAACAACTCTGCATGTTCAAAGACACAGCAACAGCTGAACTGCACTCGTAAACAACAACTGGCTTCTTCACATGGAGCCACGGAGTTGGGAGGAGATGAGGGAGCAGCACTGCACAGATGAGCTCTGGAGGCACATTGGCAAGTTTAATCATCATGTTAAAAAATATCAAGGGGATCAGGCAAAATGGAATGAGATGTTCATGTGACAGCTCTCAGAAGAGGAAATGTAAAAGTGCACTCCTCAAATGATACTCAGAGTGCCCAGCACCAAATAAACAGCTCCCTGTCTAGTAGGCATGAAGAAAGGGAGGCAGAGTAAAGTAGGATGTCTGATGAAACAAAAGAAGTGCATCCTCATAGAAAGAGTAAGATCACTGTAAATGGGAAATTCCAGATTTGTCCTTAGTCTCATGCACATGTTCGATTAGCATGCAAGTGGATGCCTACCACTGAGGAAGCTGATTTGGGATTCTCTGCCAAGTTGTACTTCACCAGACTATGCTAAAGAAACCCAGTCACTAGCTGTACAGATGTGCTAAGTCTTCACTGAGCTCTTATGCCCTAGGACAAAGCCAGCTGCCAGCTTATTTTTAGCCAAGGTTGCTTGGGGTTTTCCTCTTCCATTTCCCTGAGACCATGAGGAAGTTGCAATTTTACCTTTCACACAGCAGTATCCAAATTCTACATTCCACTAAAGGTGGGTGGCTGAGACCCTCCTGTGTGCCCCCTAAAAATTTTCAGATCCATGAGGACAAACGAGACATTTGGTAGTGCTGCCTTCCATTCACACATGAGCATAATCAGAATTATTCAGCATGCCAAGGAGCATAAGGCAAGTGCAGAGAAAAGATCTCTTTGGAGTTGAGATGGACCCTCTAAAATGTGCTTTATATTACCTAAAGTCCTCAAAGCACTGGGTCTTTCATATGTACTTGGTAGGCAGGGATCTGAGTCTTCTGGGTAGCTATACATCTCTCTCTCTCTCTCTCTCTCTTTCTGTCACACACACACACATACACACACACACTCACACACATGGTCAGGGGGCTCACTGGAAATCTACAGGGAGAGGGAAAAGAGACAGAGCCCTGGCTTCTAATCCTGGTTTTGCACTGCTACCCAGTTGCACATAAATGGGAGTTATGTGATGCTGAGTCTGTTTTCTCCCTAAATGAGAACCTGAGGCAGGTGTCTGGCTGGCACAAGAGGGCTTTTGCCAATGGACGTGGTGTGTGCATGGGGTGGGTGGGGGACACGATGCAGGAGGAAAGAGATCCATCTGGATTCCATTTCTAGGCCTCTCCACCTAACCTAGCCTGTGTACCTCTGCAGTCTTCTATACCACCTTCCCACTTTCTCACATGTAGTATGTGTGTGTGCACACACACATCACTACTGACATCTGCCTTTATAGTCCTGTATAAACATAAATAATCACAGAAATGCCTCATGTAACTACTTTTATTGGCCTTAGACACTTTCCCCTCCCCCTACCTTACCCACAAAACCCAGAGTTTATTTTTGGGGGGTAGGGCTGGCCAGCAGGGGTTGCTGTGTAGCCCAGGTTGGCTTCAACATCAGGATCCTTTTGCCTCAGCCTCCACAGTGCCACAGTGGGTGTATGCCACCATGTCTGGTTCACAGATTCTTTGTACTGACTCATTAAAATGGCTCCAGTCTTTTTAAACAATCAAGACAGAAACAAGTACAGGAATAGTCACTGACAGCCTAAGGACCAGCTATGTAAGATCACTTTATCACTTCATCGCGCTAGTGTGTATCCTGGACTCCTGTGAACCATGAAATTGGCCTATAGAGTGAGTCTCTTTAATGATTCTGATACTTATTTCCTACTTACCTCAATGCAAAGCACTTGCTAATCTCTCCACAGAACCTCTGGGACATTCCTGCTAACCCAGCACATACCAAACACATCCTGCACTTGCTCCTTTGGCTGGGTCCTGCCTGTCTCTACCTTTAGTCCTGTCTTGACTTAGAGCAGTCCCCTGCCTCTCTTGGATCCCATCTACGGAGTGCTGACTCCACCAGGCCCTCTTCAGTGTGTGGATCCCAGTGCTCTCTCCGTGATCCTCTAGGGAAGCCATTGAAGTGTGTCAGAAGTGCTCCAGTGTGTCAGATTACACAGAGGACTGACCCTCACCAGAAGGTCCCCTAAAGATTCCCCAGCCCCACAGAAGAAATGTCCTGAGTTCAATGCCTGCTCTGTTACTTTCTGTAGGTATAAGACAGCCTGACAAACAATACTGGGTGAGGCTCCTTAACTCAGTTCAGTCTGTTCAACAGAAACATGATTAATCTGACATGGGTTGCCAAGACAAAACAACTAAATAATTCAGAGGTCTACACTTTTAAATTTGGCAGTTTTTCTTCAAAAGAGACAAAATAAAATGCCATTAGTGGTAATAGTATGAGTGTATTTTTCTATTTTCATAACACTATTCATTTTACATTTTTCTAAGTGCTTAATAAATACAGTGGGTTTTCTACCTTGGTGACAATAACAGTTACACCCCCACGGTGCTCATTCATTTGCTTTATGGGCTAAAAACCAAAAAATCTCTAGTGTGTCACAAATTAAGACAATGTTCCTGAGTACTGTGTTTTATTTTTGAATCTCCAATTTCACTAATAAATGTGAAAAACACATGTAGTTACACTAAGTCCTCAGAGACCAGCCACTGCAAATGCTGAAGAAAGCAGTTATTCCAGCTGAGACCAACACTGACAAGTCTTTCCCAAGTTCTCCTTCAACTGTCTGATGTTAAAAGCCGTAAGTTTTCGAGTGACTACTCAAAACCAAACCAAACCATTGTTTTTTGTTTTTTTTCAAGGTAGGGTCTCACTCACTCTAGCCCAGGCTGACCTGGAATTCACTATAGAGTCTCAGGGTGGCCATGAACTCACGGTGATCCTCCTACCTCTACCTCCCAAGTGCTAGGATTAAAGGTGTGCACCACCACCCGGCTCAGTTGCTTTTTTTTTTTTTTTTTTTTTTTTTTAAATAAAAGAGATCCTCAGAATTTTTAAATTAAAAAAACAAAATGTGGTCTGGAGAGATGGCTAAGCAGTTAAGCACTTGCCTGTGAAGCCTAAGAATCCTGGTTCGAGGCTTGATTCCCCAGGACCCACGTTAGCCAGATGCACAAGGGGGCACAGGCATCTAGAGTTCGTTTGCAGTGGCTGGAGGCCCTGGCTCACCCATTCTCTCTGTCTTTCTTTCTCTGCCTGTTTCTCTTTGTCTGTCACTCCCAAATAAATAAATAAAAATGAACAAAAAATATATATTTTAAAAAAATGTGGGAATCATTATATTATGACCTGTTTTTGAGTCATAGTTCTTATTTTGTCTATAAGCAATGGAATCCCTACAATTATCCCTGAGAAAAATTTGCATTTTTTCTTAATAATATTATCATGAAAAAATCAAGCAAATGGAACACTATGGAATCCTCCCTCTCTCTTGAAAGTATTTTTAAAAATGTATTCACAAGCAAAAAGAGAGGCAGGAGAGAGAATGTGTACACCAGGCCCTCTTGCTATTGCCAACAAACTTTTTAGATACATGCACCACTTTATGCAACTGGCTTTACATGGGTATTGGGAACTGAACCTGGCTGGCAGGCTTTACAAGCAAGTTCTTTAGCCACTGCCGCTGCCTTTTTTTTTTTTTTAAGTCTTATGTACTCCAGACTGGCCTTAGAATTGCTATATAGCCTAAGATGTCATTGAACTTCTAACCATATGGTGACCTTCACCTCTTGAGTGCTAGGATTACAGGCATGTGCCACCACGCTTAGTTTTAAATCGTCCTGGGGCCCTAGTTTTATAGGACCTTGAGCCTTGAGCATGCTTGGGCAAGCACTCTACCAACTGAACTACATCTCCAGATGCTCCCTTCTTTCTTTTTAAGCAAATTCCAGAAATCATGTCATTTCACTTCTATATACTCCAGTATAAGCTTCTAAAAATATAGATAGCTCTTGTTTTATCACAAAGTGATTATACCTAACAAACTTTATAATAACTTGCTAACATATAATACCCAAAACATATTCAAATTTTTCCACCTGTCTAAAAAAACCCCACCTTTTACAATAGGTTTAAATGTCTCAAACAAGTTGTTCCTATCAGATTTGGATTTATAAATTCCTTTTTTTTTTGAGTGCATATAGAATATATGGTGTATGCATGTATGTGTGCAGATGCATGTAACCCTGTGCACATGGTTGCAAAAGGCTAAGGAGAATGTTGAGTATCCTTTATAACTCATCCATGTGATTCCTTGAGACTGAATCTCTCACTGAACCCAAAGCTGCAGTTTTTGGTCTGACTGGCTGACCAGATAGCCCCAGCGATTGTGTTTCTGTTCCCCACAGGACTGTGTTACAGGTGTGTGGCCATCCCCAGCTGTTTATGTGGGCATTGAAGTCTGTGGTGGTTTAATTCAGGGGTCCCCAATAAACTTGGTTATGCTAAATGCTAGGTTCCCAGCTGATGGAGATCTGGGAATTAACGCCTCCTGGAGGCAGTGTATTGTTGGGGGTGGGCTTATGAGTATTATAGCCAGTTTCCTTTGCCAGTGTTTGGCACACTCTCCTGTTGCTGTGCTCCATCTGATGTTGACTAGGAGGTGATATCCACCCTCTGCTCCTGCCATCATTTCCCCCTGTCATCATGGAGCTTCCCATCAAGTCTGTAAGCCAAAATAAAACTTTTTGCCCCACAAGCTGCTCTTGGTTGGGTATTTTCTGCCAGCAATGCAAACCTGACTGCAACACTAAAGTTAGTACAGAGGAGTGGAATCATTGCTGCTGAAAACCTGATTCTGTGGCTTTGGCCTTTTGGAACTGCTTTGCAAGAGGAATGTGGATGAATTTGAAATCTTGTCCTAAGATATGCCTTGCATTGTTGTAAGTATAGCTTGATGGACTATTCAGGTAATAGTTGAAAGACCTGAATGTAGTAACAACTATGGACAGTGAGATTTGGCTTATGAGGGTGAGAAAGAGCTTTGCCTGGACTGGGCTAGAAGCAGTTTTTGTGAAACGCTTGCTATTATGCCCCTGTCCTAAAAACTTGTGCAGGGTTGCATTGCATAGAAATGTACTGGTATGAGCAGAGGGACATGGCACAGAAAGAAATGAAATCTTTGGGTTGAAACTTCTGCTTGTTCAGCTGCAGTTGTATGAGAGATTACAACCATTGAGATTGAGCCAGCTGATCTGCACTGGGACAACAGGAAGAATGTAGACTCTTTTGAAGGAGTCTGGATGCTAAAGGAGTGTCATGTTCTTCAAAGTCTGCTTTATTCCCCCCTGTATTAACAAGTTGGAAGCCCACCTCGTATTATGGAGTATAACAAATGCAGGAAAGAGAGGGTCACTGAATTTGCAATATGGTTTTGTATTTTGGAAATGGTCATGGGCAGTGTGAAGCAGGTTTGTTGGATTACCAGCAAGGAGATCCAGTGATGCCATAAGAATGAATCTTAGGTTGCAGTGGAGACCCAATGGAAATGCAAGGACTATGAGATGGCTGCCAAGGAGAGCTGCTGGCATTGGATGAAATTTTCTGGGACTGTGAGTAGCCTAGCTGGAGGGGCAGACTTGGAACTCCAGAGACTTTTTGCTGTTTAGAATTATCAGACTTGGAAACTTGACAGTGGTTAGTTATTGGACTTGGAGCTAAAGAGTTTGATTTTTTGCCCTGGTTGTTTTAAATCTTGTGTTGGTTAAATATTTCTTTGCTATTCCCAATGCCATATTTTGTAGTGTGAATGTTTATTATGGGTTTCTTGGGGTTTTTTTTTTGTTATTATAGCTCAGTTACAAGATCTTGGACAGTGGGAATGTTGTTTACATTTAATTTCATCTATTTATTTTTATTTTGGAGAGAAAGAGAGAGAGGAGAATGAATTGGTATGTCAGGGCCTCAGCCATTGCAATTGAACTACCCATGCTTGTGACACCTAGTGGGTATATGCGACCTTATGCTTGCCTCACATTTGTTCATCCAGCTTAAATGGGTTCTGGAGAGTCAAACATGGGCCCTTAGGCTTTGCAGGCAAGCACCTTAACCACCAGTAAGCAATCTCTCCAGCCCCGGGAATGTATGAATACCATTGGGATTGATTAAAAAACTATGGGGACTTTTAAAGTTGGATAAATGCATTGCATTTTACATCATGTATGGTTATCAGTTTATGGGGGCCAGGGGTGGAATGTGGTGGTTTCATTCAGGTGTCCCCCATAAACTTAGGTATTCTGAATGCTGGGTTCCCAGCTGATGGCAATTTGGGAATTAGTGACTCCTGGAGGCAGTGTATTGTTGAAGGCAGGCTTATGGGGGTTATAACCAGCTTCTTATCAGTGTTTGGCACACTCTCCTATTGCTGTTGGCCACCTGATGTTGGCCAGGGGATGATGTCCACCCTCTGCTCATATCGTCATTTTTCCCTGCCATCATGGATCTTCCCCTCAAATCTGTAAGTCAAAATAAACCTTTCCTCCCCACAAGCTGCTCATGATCAGGTATTTTCTGCCAGTAATGCAAACCTGACTACAACAGGGTTGAACCCAAGGCAAATTTAAGCCCTCTCAGGTCCTCGTGCTTACATGACAAGCACCGCTGAACCATTTCCCCATTTCTCTTTTCTTTTCTTTCTTTTCTCTTTCTCCATTCTTTTCACTTCCCTCCTTTCTTTCTTCTAATATATATATGGTGTGTGTGTGTGTGTGTGTGTGTGTAGCATGTGTGTACAGTGTATGCACATGGATGTGGTGCAGATGTGCATGCCCTATGTGCTGCCTGCAGAATACACAGTAGAATGTTCAGTGTCTTATTACGTTTCTGTCTTGTTTCTGTGAGTCAGATTCTCAGAGAGCTCCAATGATTCTGCTGTTTCTGTCCTCTTCAGAACTGGGATTATAGGCATGTGTTGCTATGCTCAGCTTTTATGTGGGTGCTCAGGATTAAATTCATGTTGTCATACTTGTGCAGCAAGTGCTCTTACCTGCTGAGCCATCTACCCAGATCTCTCATATAGTCTAAGTCTCTCTTATCCACATAGAGCCCCATTTCCAGCTCCACCCCTATGCCTTATTCTCTTGTCTTGTTGAAGGAGTATGTTCATGTCTATTATAGGTCCTATCCCAACCTATATTTTCTCCATCTGTCCCATTGTTATTTTTTAAGCTTGTTCCTGTCTTTTGAATTTCCTTGGAATCACATGGCTCAGCTTGGTTTCAGGTTCAGCTCATTGGTGTCACTATGCAGCTTTGGGTATATCCCACTGGGAGGCAAGTAGTGTATGACCAACCCACTTTTAGTGGAGTCAGGAAAGCTTCTCACTTAGATATGTCCAGGGGCCTAATAATTATGTCCATTGATGATGGATGTCTGAATTCATCTCTCTCTGTCTCTCTCTCTCTCTCTTCTTTCTTTTACTTCTTCTTCTTCTTCTTTTTTTTATTTTTCTGAGGTAAGGTTTTACTCTAGCCCAGGCTGGCCTGTAATTCACTATATAGTCACAGGGTAACCTCAAACTTGCAGTGACCCTCTTACCTATGCCTCCCAAGTGCTGGGATTAAAGGTGTGCACCACCCTGCTTGGCACGTCTGAATTATTTCTTTTGTAGACTATATAAATAAGCTTTTCCAGTTATAACTCCCTGATTTGGAATTCTTTTGCAAACAACTTTCCTTCATCAACCAATGCAAACTGGTGTTCCAATTTACACAAAAAAGCATAATCTCTACTCAGTTCTTCTATATGATTGCCATTTTTTCAGAGTAGAGAATTAGTGCCTTACATTCAGGGGCATTTTTTTTGCCCATTATCACTATGTTTTACTTACAGGCATCATCAGTTGTACATTAAAACTGAATGATAATGGGATAATAATATGCTGGTTATGCCCATACACTTTAAGGAGTAAGCACTCATGAAAATGTATATTTTGAGAAACTTAGACATTGGAGTACCCATCTGCATTTCTATTTAGTTTGAATTTAATATAGAACAGCAGAGCAGTGAAGGGGGAATAAGAGAGAAATGGAATCAGAGGGAATTCCCAAGTGGCCCTATAAGTGTGTGTGTGTGTGTGTGTGTGTGTGTGTGTGTTGGGCTCTAAAGCTTACGAGGCTGGGACTGTTGCTCCGTGGGTAATGTGCCTGCCTAGCAGGTACAAAGATCTGACTTTCATCCCAAACACTACATAAACCAGGCACTTGGGAGGTAGAAACAACAGAATGAAGAGCTCAAGATTAACCTCAGCTAGGGTTCAAAGCTAGCCTGGGCTACAATGAGGCCCTGTCTCATGTAAAATAAAATAATAAACTAAAATGAAATATAATAATAAAATAAAATAAAAAATAAGTAGAAAAATACATTAGGTAACATGTACCAAGGAGACTGGGCAGGATGGTGGTGCTTTTTCTTGGCTCCAGTGGAAATCACTGAGAGACACTGAATCTAGAACCGGCAGGAAACATCTGCCTGTGAGTGAAAGCCTTGCACATGTTCTGAAACAGCACAAACACTATCTTTTGAAACAGAGGTGAAAGAGCAGTACAAACTTAAACTAACAAAAGCAATTCAGTTTCTACTTGGACTCTTTCTAGTGAATGGTTCTATGTCAGACAGTAACACTGTGTTTACAGTTTGATCTCTAGTCATATTTTCAGATATTTATTTCTTGACTGATATAAATAAAAGCATATCATCCAACATACACACACACACACCCTTATCAGGCTATGTTTACATTAATAATTAACCATTTTAGATTTAACCACAGAGACTAGGGACTAACCAAAGTATAATCCTATGGCACGATTCTAACGCAAGCACAACAGAGGAGGGTAGTGCCAATGTACAAGGACATGGGAGGAGAATAGTGCCACTGACTTGGTGGTGGGAACAGTCACTTTGACTAGCACAGAAGTAGAAAGCACCAGTTTCACCAGCAGCACGGGTTATAAGGTTTTCTTTATTGTTTTGTTTGTTCCTTTGATGTAATGCAGGCTGCCTTGAACTCATATCCTTCTGAGTCAGCCACCCAAGTGCTGGGATTACAGTAGGTGCAACTTTTCCTTTAAAAAATAGCAAGGAAAAGCTATTTGGTTCAATGATTCACTATGTAAGTCTTGGAGTTAGATACCCTGGATTTGAATCCCTTTGGTTTCTACCTATCACTTATTTTGCCTCTAGCTGAGAATAAAATGGTGCTCATTGCATAGTTGAGAATTAAGTGAAATGATGTACATGAAGTGCCCAGCACAGAGGCTGACACAATTATTGTGCTAGGGTCACACAATCACAAATGTCTCCAGAGTACCCTCTTACTTTCAGTATTTTTATTCAAGTCAAGAAATATCCATGCTAATACTGACACTAATGTGGAAGGCAACATAACACTTTGAGAGACAGTACAGACAAACAAAAAAATCATGTCCAGGACTGAGGACCATGGGAAGTTTGCCACTAATTACTAGGCTTCAGTCTTGGGTAAGTTTACTGAATGCTCTACATGTCAATTTTCCATCTGTGATAAAAGAGAACATGACTTTTTTGCAATCACTGTGTAACTATCCCACAGGGTATTTAAAATGACTCACATGAGAGGGTGCTGGCTGAGTGGTGGCTCTCATTATTAGAATATTACATAAAGCTTATGAAAGAGACAAAGGTGGGCATGATAAATCCTGCCATGAGATGGCATGATGTTGGGCTGGGGAGGATGAGCCAAAACATGCCAGTGGATCACTGAAGTAAGACTGAGTATAAATACCCTGGCACACAGGTGTCATTGGATGGTGGAGTGTGCAGAAGATATTATCTTACCTCATCACTACAACATGGAAGAGAAAACTTTCTTCCTTTTGTTTTGGCTTTTGCAAGAGCCACATGGGACACTGCAGTGCTTGGCACTTTCCCTGTGTCCTCCCAAAGTTTGCCCAAGAGCCAGGTGGCATTTGGGGTCAAGAATGAGGTAGGTACTCTGAAGTCTTTACTATGATTCAGAGGCATGAATGGCCCTATCCTTTTCCAGGAAGGATATATCTGCATCTTTGTAGCAACAAAGGAGATAATCAACTGAACTTACACTTTTACTTTTATCTGTTGGTATTATCCTTTCCATAAACCAGGTACTCCCTTCACCTTGTTTAATAGTACTCAGTATAAGGCCTACTTAAGTGTTTACTAGGCACACTAGGGAGAAATGCATGGCTTTAAGAAACAAACCAGGGATATTTACAACTGGTATCTGGGTCATAAGAATCTGGATTCTTGAAAGAGACTGTATCACAATTTCTATTAAGTTCTACTTACAAGGTGGCATAAAATATGTGTCTTATCTGCTAGGTGAAGAAAGATAATTCAAGGCAGCATCTGCACACAAACAAGGCTTGCTGATTCACCAGTTTGGCTTGTCCATAAATTGGACTCATGTCTTAAGATTTATAAATGGTGAGCACTATGGTAAATCCAGTAACAGAATTTTTGTTGTAAACATGGTATTCTCTTCAGTATCTTTTTAGAGCTCTTAAGTGGTTTTGATGTACATGAAACTAAAAGCTGGTAGAATTAAAAATTACACAAATAATGCAAATGATCTCCTAGGTGAATTACCCATTACTGTGTAGGTTTTCAGATATTTTCATTAAAAGGAGTAAAATAGCCATCTAAAGATGCTTGTGTATCTACAAATGATTGCAAAGTCATTTTTATTTCTCTCTAACTCCCATAAGCCTCTTTAATTAGTTTTAAGAAATAAAGCACCAGGGCTGGAGAGATGGCTTAGTGGTTAAGCGCTTGCCTGTGAAGCCTAAGGACCCCGGTTCAAGGCTTGATTCCCCAGGACACACGTTAGCCAGATGCACGAGGGGGCGCACGTGTCTGGAGTTCGTTTGCAGTGGGCTAGAAGCTCTGGAGCACCCACTCTCATCTCTCTCTCTCTCTACCTCTTTCTCTGTCTGTTGCTCTCAAATAAATAAATACAAAGAAACAAAAAAATAAAAAAAGGAAAAACCGGTCTGTTTCAGTAAGCTGCATTCCTTTTAAACTGCAGACACATATGCATTTTCCATATATGAGCAATCTTCTTCAGTGGTGATGCAGTCACTGGAAAGGCTGCACTAACAGGCATATTTCAGAGTTTCCTTCTACCTGATAGCCCTCTCCACCTTCTTTTCTTACAATATTATGACCTACTGTGGTTTTATAAGTTCTTCATATATAATGGACACTTAAAATATTTGCTGACTCATTAAGTAAATGAATTCATTGCCTTGATAACAAATTTTGTTAAGTCATAAAATCATAAGGCTGACACAAACTTCCTACTGAGAAATACAATTCTTCTATCTGACTAAATTTTTAAACAGCCTAGTATACTCTGATATTTGATCATTGTCTTGTTTTCTTCTTGAACTTGAAATACACTTTGTATTCATTTCTAAACTTGAAATCAGTTATTCCTATCTAAAAGTCATTAAGGCAGGTCATGAATTTAAATTCTTAACACAGTAATGGCGAGCAAGCACTCTACAACAAAATATGTTTAATTCTGTCCCTATTTGCCATATACATGCCTTCTTAGATTTATAAATGGCAATCACTGTAGCAAATTCAGTAATAGAATTTCTGTTGTAAGCACTGAATTTTCTTCAGTATCTTTTTAGAGCTCTTAAGTCAATGTATATCAGCAGTATTATTGAAAAAAATGAAGAAGTGCAGGGTTGGTGGCACAAATTTTTCTGGGCATGAGTGACAAGTTCCCTCACACACAGCAGTTTGGTGGCATGTATCAATGACTTCAGTGGCTCTGCCTTTCCTCTTAGGATTCTAGTTTTTAGGACATAGTATTTGAGCCTTTTCTTTAAGGATCCTACTTTAGGGTCCTAATAAGAGATACACACAAGGACTATGCACAGTGCTTTTCTATACTCAGCAGCGTTCCTTTTTGGTAGCATAGCATGACACAACTGTCCAACAGTTGGGTAAAGATTAAACAGTGTATCTCCAGATCATGAATTATTAGTGGGGCCACTCACACTTCTTTTTATAATCAGTGTTTAGTGGTACTAGGAAATACAACATAAGGCTGGGTCAGAAAAAGTAGGATATATAAACATTTATAATTTCAGTTATATTTACCAAGAAGAGAAAGGTGGTATATCAATATGTGAACAGTGGTTTTCCCCATATGATAAGTGATTCTCACTTCACTTTTAGTGTATGTGCTTTTTGTATTTTCCAAAGTAAAAAAAATGTTTCTATTCTATTTAGAAAAAATGTTTAAACAAATAACATTTTACAACCCTCCAGAGAAGAAGCACATCAAACTATCTCCAAACAAACAATAAATACAGAAATAAAATCAGAACAAGCCCAACCCAAACTGAAAAAGTATATGGTTCTACCATAAGTAATCCAAAAAGCAAGCAAGGGATTTCCTTTATTCCAGAGGTATAGAAATGACATTATAGATCTCTGGGGAAGGACATTCAATAAGCTCTCTCCATGGCAGCTTGCTTCAGGAAATGGTGGGGTCAGGAAAGATGCTAGGTTCAGAGGCCCCTGAGCTCTTTGCTGCTACCTGGCCTTGGGACTACCAGCTTGCCATATACTCTCCCAAGCTCTGAGTCTCTCATCAAGGACACACAAGAACTAAATCCATCTCTGAACTATGGCAGGCACTGTCAGAATAAAATGAATAGGCTGAGTCACAACTTTTCCAAGTACAGTGACTAACAAACTATCATTGGTGGTTACCACCAGGTTCATGTGTACATCTTCCAGTGGCCCTTCCTCCTCCCTTGGTTGTAGCAACAGAGGGACAAAATGACCCAGACAGGACATTCTCTTTTTTATCCCCTTGTATAAATATAATTTGCTGAAATTAACATCTGATTGATTTTTTCTTTCTAGCCAGAAACATGCCAATTTAAATCATATATCCATATACTTAACAGGAGTCATATTCTTGTGAAAGAAGACAAACCTATAAATAGGAGTTAGATATGATAACCTGCCAAGCTATTATAATGTGCCATTTATCATTCATGTGTGAAATTTATACATCCAAATTGCCAGCAACTGTATGACAATTCTATATCTATTTATGGGGGGGGGGGGAGAGAGAGAGAGAGAATGAGAATGAGAATGTGCATTCCAGGGCTTCCAGCCACTGCAAACGAACTCCAGACGCATGCATCTCCTTGTGCATCTGCCTTACTTGGGTCCTGGGGAATCAAACCCTGGTCCTTTGGTTTTGCAGGCAAGTGCCTTAACCTCTAAGCCATTTCTCCAGCCCAATTATAAATTTAAACACATGACATGGTGTGAGTTGATAGGTATGGTCAGCCCTGAATGAAAGCAAAAAGATTTTATGATTTTTCTCAGCCCCCTAAAGTTTGCAGAAGAGCCTGATTAATTCCATTTATGACCTCCATATCTGTGGCTAGCTACTATTATTGTTATTCTCTGGCCTTGATTAAATACCAGAGTCCCTTACCTCATTCTTTTTGGAAAGAGTGGGGTGAGAAGAAAGAAAGAGTAGGGCAAAAGGAACAAAGGTCTTCCATCAAAGTGGATGATTTTTCCAGCAATAGCAAGTATATCATAAAGAAAAACCTCCTGAGTTTCCTAATTACACCGAGTAGGATTTCAAGTTTAAGAAAAAGTACATGTTCATTTGATAAGACTCAAATTTTGAAACAGGAAGAATTTTGGTATTTAATGTTTGGCAAAGCAGAGTGTAAAGGTTGTGGGATTTCATGATTAATCTTTCTAATGTTTCATTGTAGTAGTTATCACTGACATTGGGGAGCATCTGCTTTTTTCAATCTGCAGTTTACTGAGGAGTATATAACATAATTCTAAGGTCTGCTGATCGGATTCTATAGAATTTAATTGAGGCTAGCATTTAACAGGAAGAGCAAAGAAATAATAAAAAAAAAACACAAATACAAAACACACACATGTAAAGCCGGCTCTCTCTTTAATGTTCTCTAAGTCCCAAGCTATGAAAGCAATTTCTTATATCTGCGAGTCATCACAAATTTTTCAAGGCATCACAACTCATTCACATCCTATCTTCCTCAATGATTTAATTCCCCCCACCCCCATAACACTTCAGGATTGTAGACAAGAAAATTTTTGGAGCTGTCCTACTCAATTATAAAAAACTGGAATCTGGTTCAAGGGAAATAACTTCACATGTGCATTACAATGAAGAAAATGTAATATTTCCTAAGCTTTGTAAGGTCCAAAATAAATAATTTTTCTTACTTCTTACACATAAAAAGAAGACCCATATGATCTTCTTTGACAATTTAAACCACATATTTTGGGAGTGGAGGAAGAATTCTAAGGTTGTTCTCTCACTGGATGAAAGTGAATCCTGTGGCAATATTAGCTGCTAGCATTGTAAACAGCTATTTTTCTTAGAAAGCCTTCAAAGGTTGCCAGAGATTGGTTGGTTCCTTCCTTTCTTTTTGTCTTTTACAAGGTAGGATTTCATTCTAGCTCAAGCTGACTTGAAATTCACTATGTAGTTTCAGGGTGGCCTCTTGAACTCATGGTGATCCTCCTACCCCTGCCAGCCAAGTGCTGGTTTTAAAGGTGTGCACCACCAAGCCTAGCCTGGTTTCTCCCTTCTTGAATACTATGTAGTTAACAGCACACGTACAAGTCCTTTTGAACAGATTCAATAACAAACCTAACCTTATGCTATGGATGGTTTTAACAGGTGACCCTCACTTAAACACTATTATTTATTCTTTGATGATTCCACTTCCTTGGATATAGCTTCCCTACATGAAAAGGTTGCCGTCAGCATGTATGTTACCCAATAACCCCTCAGTTTATGCCCTTACATTTGAAAGGAAGTCTTCCCCAGGTGGCATAAACTGGCTAGGGTTGACAAAAGGTCTCTGAGTGGTTGGAAGGGGAGGGCAGTATATCTGATGCACTGCACATTCATTTCTTTCTCACACCTGACCCTTTCAACAGATGTATGCTGGGCCATCAACCTTTACTATGACTCCTTTTGGAGTATGCTATAGTATTAATAAATAAAACAGAGAATGGTGATATCTTTGAAGAACTGGAAGAAATTTCTGCTAGCATTTTAGAAAAATTCTATCATCAGAGATTCTTTTGGACTAAAACTACTTAGGGCCCTAAATCTAAGACATAAATAGAAAATTTATTTTCTTTTTCTAAACTTTTTTTATAGATCATTTTCATACATGCACCTGCTATATTTTGATCATAATTGCCTTCCATTCCCACCTTCTCTTCTCTCTCCTCCTCTGCACCCCTTGAACTGAACCCTTCTTTAGAAAGGAAATTTAAATTCATAGTAATCTTGTAGAAATTGCAACAAACACTGATTAGTGAACATGGAACCATTGCTTTTAGGGGAAATGCAAGGTCAGGTTCCAGATAGAGTCTGTTTATCTATTGGTCAACATATAACATTCTTATATGAATGCCTATGTTTCAAGGCATGTTATTTAACATATGTTGTTGGCTCCTTGGCATGGAACTCATGGCCAAAGCACTGTTTGTTATGGCTGATTCAAGCTTATCTTATTATACTTTATTTTCCCCACAAGGTATGCTACAGTTTTCTTGTCCTTAGGAACACTCAATAGCTCTTTAGCACTGCCTTGGCATTCTTTGTTTTTTATTTTATTTTTTTTTTATTTTTTTGAGGTAGGGTCTCACTCTGGCTCAGGCTGACCTGGAATTCACTATGTAGTCTCAGGGTGGCCTTGAACTCACAGCAATCCTCCTACCTCTGCCTCCCGAGTGCTGGGATTAAAGGCGTGCGCCACCACGCCCGGCCCCTTGGCATTCTTTTACATCACTAACCCAAAGCATAAAAATGTGAATAGTGTGGTACTAAGTGGACCACGAAAGGACACTTTAAAAAATCTACTAAAACTGAAACAAGAAGGAAGTACACTGCCTTGCTTGATCTCAGCTGGATTGTACAAGTGAGAATGATTCAAATTTATTTATTTTTTATGGACAACTTCCATAATTATAGACAATAAACCATGGTTATTCTCTCCCCCACCACTTTCCCCTTCATAACTCTACTCTCTGTCATATCCCCTCACCTTCTCAATCATTCTCTCTTTTATTTGATGTCATCATCTTTTCCCCTCCTATTATGATGGTCTTGTATAGGTGGTGAAATCATGGATATCCAGGCCATTTTATGTCTCAGAGTGCATCATAAGGAGTCCTACCCTTCTTGTGGCTCTTACATTCTCTCTTCTACCTCTTCCACAATGGACCCTCAGCCTTGGAAGGTATGCTAGAGATGTTTCAGTGCTGAGTACTCCTCTGTCACTTCTCAGCACTATGATGCCTTTTGAGTCATCCCAGAGGTCACTGCTAGCTGAAAAGAGAAGCTTCTATAACTAAAAGTGAGAGTAGCATTACTACATAGGTATGAACATTAAAACAAGTGCTTACTGGGTAGTTTGGTGAGCATAATATATACATTTAGCCAGATACCAGCAGGCGTTATACCCCTAGGGCTCATGACTTCTTTTCTGGTGTGTACTGATGACCAGTGGATCTCTATGAATCCTCCAGGCCCTCAGTGCCAGAATGAGACTGCATCCAGTCTCTTGGACTTAACAGTTTTCAAGTTCCCCTACAGCAAGCCAACTGCTCAGTATGAATCTTATAAGCTAAGCTAATAAATTCCCTTTATAACACATGTTTATTCTATTAGTTCTGTTCCTCTAGGGAATCTTGACTAATATAGGAAATTAGCAAATATGGAACCCATGAATCATGAATATTCAATAATGGGAGCTAACAGCTTTGATTTTCAAAAATTAATGAATAATGTGGTTGATGGAAAAAATATATAAACATATAAAATATAAATATAAAGCCACAAGTTCACAAAACTTCCTTTATTTTTCTTCAAGATGTGTCCACCAGTGCAATAGTGATAAGACTGTTATGGGGAACCAAGCTACTCTCTGGTTGGACTTTAGGCTGGCTCCACAGAAGGGAAGTCATGCCTAGTACTGAAAACCTTGTTTAAAAGCCTATGGTCATAGGCTCTACTATTGTTTGTCTAAATGGATATGTTGTACCCATCAAATTGCCCTCTAAATGCTTATGTTTGTGACCATATATTAATCCTGTTCTCACTTTTGGTCAGAGAAACTTCATTTTGCAGATGGTGATGACTACTGGAGAGACTCAAAACTCATCAAAGTCCTGAGAATAAGTGACAGCTGAGTATTCTGCATTAAGTGAGACATCTATATTACACCTGGCAAGGCTCAGAGAACATTGTGGGAGTAGTGATGGAAGCATGTAAGGGCCAGAGGAATTTGGAAGGAGTGCTTTAGAACACTTCTTCTGGACATGAAGTAGCCATTGCATTTAAGACCTCACAGTGCTTGTAGTTACCTGCACAATACTGGGCCCATTAATGTACTGTCTTGAATGATGAAGAAAGGCAAAAAAACAAAGAGAAAGAGAGAGACAGACATTAGGTAGAAGAAGGACTAGTTGGAAAGAAGAGATTCAGTAAAAAGAGGGAGAGAGGGGACAAAAGAAAGTAATATTGGCTGGAAAGATGACTCAGCAGTTACTGGCACTTGCTTACAAAGCTTGACAGCCTGGGTTCAAATACCCAGTACCTATATAAAGCCAGATGCACAAAGTGGCACATGTGTCTGGAGCTTGTTTGCAGCAACCGTCTTTCTCTCAACTAAATAAAATAAAAGTGTTTTTAAAAAGGAAGCAATGAGAGAATTATTATCAAAATATGTTTATGTACATGTATGAAAATTATCAACAAAAAGTTTTAGAAAGAAGAAAGTATTGAGTCTGAATTATTACTTAAATAAATACAAGGAGCTAACATTTTTTTTTGCTTGTTTTTGTTTTATGAGGTAGGGTCTCACTCTAGCACAGGCTGACCTGGAATTCACAATGTACTCTCAGGCTGGCCTCAAGCTTGCGGTGATCCTCCCTCTTCAGCTTCCTGAGTGCTAGGATTAAAGGCGTGAGCCACCACATCCAGCTCCACAAGGAGCTAACTTTTTTTTTTTTTTTTTTTTTTTTTGAGGTAGGGTCTCACTCTAGCTCAGGCTGACCTGGAATTCATCTGTATCTCAGGGTGGTCCTCGAACTCACAGCAATCCTCCTACCTCTGCCTCCTGAATGCTGGGATTAAAGGCGTGTGCCACCACACCCAGCGAGGAGCTAACTTTTTAATTCAGGTAAAACTATTAGTACCATATAACTTTCTCTGCATCACAATTTTTTAGACTGATGAGCTATTATAAAATACCATCGAAAAGGAGCTAAAAAGGACATAGGAAAAAAATAAGACTTCTGTCCTCTTAAGCACTTTTTTCCTAAACTACAGAGCATTCTAACACCATAGGTGAAATTAGAAACATCTTTTTTTTTTAAAAAAAAAATTGTCATCTCTAAACTATAGAGAAAAATTTTGACAATATCCATCAAACAAGGAGGTATAATAAATAGAAAAAAAACAGCTGGGAAAAATTCTTACTTGTTTAGAAACAGTTCTCAGAACTGTGCTTAGGTTTTTCAAAATATAAGTCAAAATGTGTGTCACATATGTTAACAGTGCATGAGGGAGTAGAATATGAATAAGGCAGGGCTGACTGACACCTATTCTAGAACAGTATCTTTTTTTAATCTTTTCACAATTTTTATTAACATTTTCCATGATTATAAAAATTATCCCATGGTAATACCCCCCCCCCGACTTTCCCCTTTGATAGAACAGTATTAAAGTAAGATCCTGGAAGAATGACTGTTTACATTTAGCATGGATGCCAGGAAGTCATATTTATCTATCCATTCATTAGTTGGCATGTGGGTGAGAGCATCATGGAGGTGTCTGCTAGAGCTGCCATAAGGTACTGTACTGATTTCTGCCATTGCTTCCATCTAAGGCAGACACTTGGGTATGGAGGAAGTCTTGAAGGAAACAAGAGGTGGGCAACATTCCTGACAGTAATGCACAGTTCAACTCAGTGACTCTGTGCAGTCTAGCCTCCAGTGTATCATTATTTTTGGTTTAATAATTGAGGTGTCTCTGTGCTTCTGAGACTTGAAGTGCTGTTTCCTGCCTCTTACCTGAATTCTGTAACCCCATCACAGTTATCTTAGAGACTAAAAATAAGCCCCTTTGAGAATTCTGAGTTATTTAATCACATTATAGCTTAAAAAAATGATATCAAGGCTGGAGAGTTGGCTTAGCAGTTAAGGGACTTGCCTGCAAAGCCAAATGACCCAGGTTCGACTGCCCAGGACCCACATAAGCCATATGCACAAGGGGGCACACGCATCTGGAATTCATTTGCAGTGGCTGGAGGTCCTGAGCATGCCCATTCTCTCTCTCTCTCTCTCTCTCTCTACCTGCCTATTTCTGCATATCTCCCTCTCTCTCAAATAAATAAAAAAAATTTTAAAAAATGATATGAAAACACTGTTTCCACTGCTCCCAATGTTGTTTGAGAAGCAATAAAAACTCTGAAAGCTTCAACATGATTGATATTAAATCTACACTCTCTAGGGGATCTATCTATGAGTTATTCTATGCAGGAGCCAGTACACCTTTTCTGTAATGGGCCAGAGAGTAAATATTTTAGGTTTTGCAGACTGTAGAGTCAATATCACAATTATTTAACTCTGTCATGATAGGATGGGACAGCTACAGGTATTAAACAAATTAGCATGGCTGTATTTCTATAAGATTTAATTTTGGACACTGAGATTTGAATTTCATGCAATTTTCACACATCACAAAATATTGGCCATTGCTTTAGCTTTGCAAAAAAAAAAATTGGAATGTAAAAAGCTATTATCATAGTCTGAAAAAGCAGATGCAGTCTCTGCCCAATCAGAATTGAACAACTAATGCAAAGAACATTGATACAAACATCAAATATACAGGTAATTATCTACTCAACATGGCAAGGTAATGGTGTGGGGTAAGCCATTTCCATTAGATGCTTAAAGTCTCTAAGATTTTACTAATGATTGTATTTTGAAAGGGACATCTTGACCATTTCAGGCTACTGGTGAATGTACATGAAGTAGGGAAACTGTCAAAGCTTTCAATGAGAACAAACCAAGTGGTAACTGGCTCTCATCCAAACTTGACGATGATCTTCGGGCAATTTTTCAACATGTTTTGAAACTTCCTCTGAAATACCAATTACAACAATGTTCCCAACCTCAAGTTCTGGGTAGCATTCTCTTTTCTTTTTTTCTTTTATTTTAGGCATGGGGGTTCTGAGGTAGGGTCTCACTCTAGCCCAGGTTGACCTGGAATTCACTATGTAGTCTCAGGGTGGCCTCAAACCCACAGCAATCCTCCTACCTCTGCCTCCTGAGTGCTGGGATTAAAAGAGTGCACCACCACGCCCGGCTGGTAGCTTTCTTTTTATAAAAACAAAAACAACAAACTTTTAGTGATACAAACAATATACCATGATTATAATCCTCTTCCCAAACCCTTCCCCTTCCCCCTCCCAAATCTCTCCTCCACTGAATCTCTTCTTCTGTCCAACTACTCTTTCTTCTATTTTGAGGTGATCATTTTTTCCCCTTCCTATTATGCAGGTCTTGTGTGGGTAGCAGCAGCCATTGTGAGGTCATGAATAGCAAGGCCACTTTGTGACTGGAAAACAGTATTGTAAACATTCCTTCCTTTCCTTTGGCTCTTACATTTTTTCTGACAGCTCTTCTGAAATGCTTACTGATCCTTGGAGAGTCTAATAAAAATACCTCACTTACCTTAGAGGGTGTGACACTGATGTCTCAACTGCTAGGTAGCTTTCTATCCCTAATGTATCATACTGATGAGAAACTATCTAGGATTTACATCAGGAAAAGAGCTAAAATGTAGCAAGGTCTTATAAAAACACCGAAGAAAGAAGCATTAGAGGACATAAAAAATGAATGTTTGCAGGCTGGAGGGATGGCTTAGCAGTTAAGATGTTTGCCTGCAAAGCCAAAGGACCTAGGTTTGATTCCCCAGGACCCACGTTAGCCAGATAAAGGGGGCACACACGTCTGGAGTTTGTTTGCAGTGGCTGGAGGCCCTGGCGTGCCCGCATTGTCTCTCTCTCTCTTTCCCTCCCTCTTTCTTTCTGTCAAATAAATTTTAAAAACTTTTAAAAATCAATGTTCACTATATTGACAAGCTCTAAGCACTTGGCCTGCCTTGTCTCATTGAACCCTACAATGCTCCTCTGAGGCTGAGATTTTAAAATTATTATTCCTGTGTTGGTAGGAAACAATAGCACAAAAGGGTTGCTTCTTGAAGTCAGACATGCTACCATTGCACCACAGGCACTGTTAGAAGATTTGTTTCTTATCCATGGCCACTTATTAGTATTTGAACCCAACCATAAAACCCTCCTCTTAGCAAAATATAATCACATCACTCAACACTAAGGAGTCTCATACTAATACCTCTGTCACTCACTGGATATTCCTTTCCCAACACACTGTGCCATGTGTGCCAATAGCATTCATTATACTTGCACAGCATTTGCTTTTTGTCACTCCCTTTCCATCCTCTCCTGTTTCTGTATGTATCCAACTATTAATTTTGCTACTTTGAACAGGAATGTTCATAAACAGAGCTTCCCAAATAGTAAAGAAATGTGAAGCTAGAACTCAAGACCTTGGTCTTTACTCATGTGTGTGACCCTGTATAGATCATTTTACTTCCAGGAGACCCAATTTCTTCATAGATAAAACACCTGACCTGTGGACATGATCAAATGAATACATGTACGTAGAAGTATTTTATAATCTGCAAGGACTGGTTGTTAGTTATTTTCCTTACACACAGTCTTTCTTCTTATCTCTCCCATTCCTTCCATCCTCATTGTGAAAAAGTAATACATTTGACTATCATAGTATTTTGCATAATACTTTTCTTTCCTGGCCCTTACTTCTCCATGTTTCTTTATTTTTATTTACTGAGGAGATAGATAATTGTTAGCAAGACAGAGAAACATGATCTCTTCCCCTCACTTCAATTCATGTCCCCCATTAGAGATGGCAAGACAGACATGGTATGCTAGAGCCAGCTAGCATGTTTTAACCATTTTGGCCCAACTTCATATCCAGTGAAGCCATCTGGATACCTTGAAATTAGCAGCAGTGGGAGTATCTAGAGCATGGAAATGGTAACTTATATATATCACCTTCACCTTACCTCTTCCTGCCCTAACCAGAGAGCTTGCTGTTGCACATTTACAAGTATACATCTTGATTTAAAAATGAAATAATAAAATACCATAATTGCTAGGAATGAAATAACACAGAGTGATCCAGCAGTGTGTATGGAGTCACTTATAATTATGAGAAAAGATGAAAGTAGACTGATATGTTCTGGAAATGTGTCTTAAGCTGAGATGAAAATATTAGAGAAACCAGTCAGCAAAGGGAAAAGGGAAGAGGATTCTAGGCAGAGGTAACAGCAAGGGCAGACACCCAGTGTATTAGAGCAACTGAAGGCAGTTCCTGAAGACTTTAGTGCAAAATGCTATGGAGAATAGATGAAGAATGAGACTGGAGAGGCAAGAGGTTCAGCATGACCCTGAGGACAGTGGTGGCTACCAGTGGTCTTTGAGTAGACATGGTAAAGATTACAACTGGGACTCAGAGAGGTGGCATCTCAATTCCTGCTCTTCTGGGTAGGTACCTTTAGGAGAGCTTATTGCCTCAGATGACAGCTGAAGCTCACTTGTTAAAGGGGGAGTAGTTGGGCTGGAAAGATGGCTTGGCGGTTAGGCGCTTGCCTGTGAAGCCTAAGGACCCCGGTTCGAGGCTCGGTTCCCCAGGTCCCACGTTAGCCAGATGCACAAGGGGGCGCACGCATCTGGAGTTCGTTTGCAGTGGCTGGAGGCCCTGGCGCGCCCATTCTCTCTCTCTCCCTCTATCTGTCTTTCTCTCTGTGTCTGTCGCTCTCAAATAAATAAAAATTAAAAAAATAAAATAAAATAAAGGGGGAGTAGTTACTGCACTCATACCTCCAGGGGTGACTGTGAATGTACAGTTTAAGTACTCAGCACAATGCCTGGCTCATCAAAGTTGTGATGAAGGCATTCAATACAGGCCAACTGGCCAAGGAGCAGAGGCACTCACTTTGTAGGGGAAGAGTTTATGCTATCCATTTCTGCCTACAACACTGATAATTTGCTAGTCTAGATTAGTGTTCTTCACACTCTGGGTACTGCTGACTCATTTGTGAACAGTGAAGACAGTTTAGTGAGTCTTGAATGATACTTTATTTTTTTTATAATTTTTTAAAAAAATTTATTAACATTTTCCATGATTATAAAAAAAAATCCCATGGTAATTCCCTCCCCCCCCCATACACTTTCCCCTTTGAATTCCATTCTCCATCATATTACCTCCCTAACTCAATCATTGTACTTACATATATACAATACCAACCTATTAAGTACCCTCCTCCCTTCCTTTCTTTTCCCTTTATATCTCCTTTTTAAGTTACTGGCCTCTGCTACTAAGTATTTTCTGTCTCACACAGAAGCCCAATCTTCTGTAGCTAGGATCCACATATGAGAGAGAACATGTGGCACTTGGCTTTCTGGGCCTGGGTTACCTCACTTAGTATAATCCTTTCCAGGTCCATCCATTTTTCTGCAAATTTCATAACTTCATTTTTCTTTACCGCTGAGTAGAACTCCATTGTATAAATGTGCCACATCTTCATTATCCATTGAATGATACTTTAAAATGTGTGATAGAATTAAATAAAAAACAAACAGCAGGGCTGGATGTGTGACTCAGTATAGCACCTGCTGAGCAGGCATGAGGTTCTTCTGGGGTTTGATCTCTAGCAGCATAAAAGCAGTCAGCCTGGAGGAGGTACTAAGAACACAGCTGCCTTGGTTTTACTAAGTTGAGCCCCTCACTAGTTAAACTGAGAAGCTGGAACTATCTAAGGTGATGCAGTGCCCTAAAACTGGGCACATAAGGGGACTGAATATATAAAATTGACTTTTAGTTTTATGTATCCCCAAAAGATAATTCTATATATGAACAGACTTTAGAATAATTTATTTTCAACATATGTCAAAACATATCCAGTTTGCCCTTTGGAGCTGTAAACACTGGCATTTCTTTTTCCGCTTCAATTTTAAAAATGGAAAGTAATGGTGGGGGCCTGGACAGTGTTTGGCAGAAAAAGCAAGTACTCCATGATGATTTAGTTTCCTTGAGTATTCATGGGCGCACTCCTCGGGCATATGCAATTGGCACTAGATTAGCTGCCGACATTTATTGACAAAAGAATTAATCTTCCCCCTTGATGTTTTCTAAAGTCCATTCTTTATAGGAAGCTGTGACCAACATCAGGGTTCCTTTGCGTTCTCCTTCCTTCCTTTCCCTCTAGATAAAAGTGGCTGCAAATAACCTCTTAGACCCCTGATTTAATGGAGAAAGGGACAAGAGAAAAAGAACATGGGAGGGAGAGGAGCATTCAAAGCATAGATTTTTAGGACAGCGAAATCTCTTTCATAGAGACTTGTCATGCACCTGTCCAAACCCAGAGATCACTGACAGTGAACCCTAATGTGAGCTCTAGACTTTGGGTGCTTATGGTGTGTCATACAGGTTCATCAATTCTAACATATGCCACTCTAGTGGGAAACATAGCTGGGTGTGGGAATATGACATGTGGAAATATCTCCACATTTACTTTTTAAAATATTTCTGTGAATCTAAAACTTCTTTCAAAATAATGGTTTTCTCAGTTCATAGGAAGGCCCAAGGGGAAGAGAAAAAGGGGGAAGAATGGAGAAGGGAAGCAAAAAATTGTACAAAAATACCATAATGAAATATATAATTTTTAAGCTAATTAAATTTTAATTAAAACGATAAAGCTTTTAGCTTAAAATTAACTCAAACAAATTAAATTTATAGTAATAGAACCACACCCCTATCTCCAAATCACCTTTTCCTTGGTTCAGGATATCATATGTCCACTTCATGACAGACACATCAGGAGACCACTTCTCTCATGGTGCCTATATGTATTCAGTGATGTGCAGTGTGAGAACAGAGCCCTTAAACATGACCCAACTATGTACGTGTTCAGAGAAGATGTCTCACAATGATCTGCTGGCCCTCAGTTCCGGGCTTACAGGCATTTCCTACCATTCTTCCTACTTGTGCAAAGCATTTTAAGGTAGAGAGAAAAAAGTAACACATACGTTCCGAATCAGCCATACACTGCTAAGCAGGAAACCAGCCACTTTCATCACTTAGACATTACTGGGAGCCTCTGCCACCCCAACTCCTGTCTCCATTGGGTACCTTCAGTGGTACTACCCACTTTCTTACTCAGTCTATTAATAGTCTCCATTGAGCAGCCATTGTGTGTACCAGCCTATGGCTTGTGCAGAAACATAAAAAAGTTAAAGAGGACCCTTACTTGATAATGCCCATGTGGAGAAACAATACACAAAGTGAATGACAGAAACAAAGGGGAACAGTAGCCTCAAGCTGTGGTCCTAGAGGTTTTCTATTACATGAAGCTACATCCTAGAAGAGTTATTTCTTAAGTGTCCTTGTATTTCATCATGCCTGTGGCAGAGGCCAGTTGGTATATAGAGAGGTCACAAGAGCACAGGGGACGTACAGCTCTGGGTGTGATCTCCATAAATTGATGCTAACATAATGTCAGAAAGGAGGACTTAACTATTCACACTTGGAAGGAAGAAGCCATCATGGTGAGAATTGGCTTCCTGAATGGGCAGCATTTGTCCTGTTTGTGAGTATACCTTGTCAGCTTGCAGATATGGAGGTAGGAAGGGAGGGAGGTACACATGTGGGCATGTAGTGAGGAGGGAGGATTGTTTCCATTATGAAAGAAAAGCTTTCTTGGTAATCAACAAAGCTTATGATATAAGCATAACAATTCCTTTGAACAGAAGTTTAACTTTATAATTCCAGTGGAGGAAATACTGTAAAAGACATTGCCTAGGATATAAACACCATGACAAATGCCTTCAAATCTAAATGCCAACTCCTACAGAAACATATGTCATATATAACACAGCACTTGCAAGCTAATAAATAATGTGAAATCTCACATTAACTCTTCCTAGAGTATTTAATTAACTTGTGAGACTGATTACCCATTAAAGATCATAACACACAAATTATTTAAACCAAGAAAAAACACAAGGATACCACGATGGTTACTGTTTTTACCAATATATATAGTGGTTCTGACAGGGCAGGAAGCATAGAGTATTTTCCAGGACAAAGTGACAGATAGCAAGAGCCCTCCAAAGGTAGAAGGGCATCTGGAAAAAATCCAAACTTTTTCATCTTTGCAGTCCTGTACTAGGGAGCTCAAGCTGTAAAGGGAAAATATCCTACCTTTCTCCCTTCCAGCAATCCTTCATTTAAGATCCAGACACTGACAATGGGGAGAGCCTCTTCTGAGACCTATTAAAGACAGGCATGACTCATACTGCCAGCAGATTGTTTTCCCCTCACTTCCCTTTTTGTTGTCAAAGGAATCATAAACTTCCCAGCATAACTCAAGGGCAAACCTTGTTAGGGAGCTGGTATTAGTGAGGCAAAGATGCTGATAGAGAATAGTTAGGTTAGGCTTAGGTGATCCGAGAAGGAAGGGGTCGAACTCTGCAAAAAATCCTGTAACTTTAGGAGAAAACAAGAAATAAGGAGAAGCAGAAGTAATAAAGATTAAAAAGAAATTTCTGTTGACCTTACTTCCATATATTAGAAAGGGGTTCTAAATGGCTAGGTAAAATCTATATAAGCATATAATGGAATAAAATGTGAAACATCTGGTCCTCTGACTATTCCTGCCCATCTTTCCAGTGTACTCCCTCTACTATCCCAACTCCAACAGTCTTTGGTCCCTCTAGATCTCCGATCCAGTGAGTCTCCTACCCTTTCACTTTCTCTTCACCACTCAATCTTTCCCCAGATTTAGTTTTAACAGTGACTCATCATTATGCTTCAACCTTCTCCTTTCACCTTAATGCCTTGTCTAGTTTCCTGCCAGAACAATGATCAAATTCTTTGCCAAACTGATGCCTGCATTTTTGCTAGGGAACATGTTTCAGAAAAACACACAGCTATGTAGCATCACTGTACTCTAGATTCATGACCAGAAGACCCGATAATCTTTAATGCCAGCATGCATTCCTCAGCCTATTCATTTACACCTTCTCACTCTCTTTGACAACAATTTCACATTGACATTTCTCCCCTCAAACTTTCTATATCTTTTCCTCTTTCAGCTATGACTTTGTCTCCTACTCCATGGAGAAAAGTGAAGTACTGCAAAGAGAATTTTGATGGATTCCCATCAGCTCATCTCCTTACAGAGGTGTGTCTGTATAGGAGACTCTACCTTACAACATGTCCTCAGTAGGGTACTTGGTCCCTATGCATGCCCATCTTCTCTATAGGATCACTAGCAGCTCATGCTCTTATCAGTAGCATCAATTTCTCCTTATTTATTGCTCACTGAATGGCATTCAAGCATGTAGTTATTTCTCCAACCTTAAAAACAAATGTCCTGCTGGGTGTAGTGGTGCACACCTTTAATCACAGCACCCAGGAGGCAGAGGTAGGAGGATCACCGTGAGTTTGAGGCCAGCATGAGACTATATAGTGAATTCCAGGTCAGCCTAGGCTAGAACCTGAGGAGATGGCTCAGTGAATAAAGCACTTGCCATGCAAGCATGAGTTTGGATCCCTAGGACTCATGTAAAAAGCCAGATGCTGTCATATAGGCATCTGTAATCCCAGCATGCCTATGGCAGGGAGGGAGGTGGAGGCAGGAGAACTGCCTGGAAGCTCAAGGTCCAGCTATCCTGGAGCATACAGCAGTGAACTAGAGACCCTGTCTCTAACAAGGGAGAGAGTGAGGATCAACACCTGAAGTTGTCCTCGGACATCCACACATGTGCTGTGGCATGCATGTGCCTGCACTCACATGCCCATACACACATCATACACCAAAAATTCTTTTGTCATAGGCATTCTGTAGCTAATTATCTCATTTATTTATCTCCCTTGCAGAAAATTTCCTGCAGAGAAAAGGGAAATTTTTTCATTTCTCTCCTTCTATTCTTTCTTTCAGCCTCATTGAGGTAGAATGGAAATGTCCTGAAGTGTACAAACTGAAGTATGCAATGCTATCACTCTGATTATGCACATGCTGTGAGAACATTAAACACAGTCAAGATAACAGACCATTTCTTGATGTCCAGACTTTACTTCATTCTCCTCTCTCTTACACCCAATCCAATGAGCTTTCTGCCATCACTCCCCTACCAAAACCACTGATCAACAGTCAATTCTCTGTTCTTATCTTAGTTGACCTCTCTAAAGCATGTCAGCTGTTTCTCATCACTTGATTTTCAAGACTTTTCAATGATTAGTTTTCCTTCTACCTCATTGATGTTCCTTATTAGTTCCTTCACTTCTTATCATTTTATACAAGAGAACCACAGGGTGCAGCCTGTGGTCCTCTTGTTTCCATGTGCACACCTTTATTTCATCAAGTGCTCAAAATCAAAACACATTTTAGGGCTGGAGAATTGGCTTAGCACTTAAGTCACTTGCCTGCAAAGCCAAAGGACTGAGCGTTTAATTCCTCAGGACTCATGTAAATTAGATGCACAGCGGGGTGCATGCATCTGGTGTTCATTTGCAGTGGCTGGAGGCCCTGGTGCACCCATTCACTCTTTCTGCCTCTCTCTCTCAAATAAATAAAAATATTAAAAATATTTTAATCTGTTTCATAGTCAAGCTGTACATTTATTATGGTGGTTTTTATTTATTTTTATTTAAAAATATTTTGTTTTTAGCCGGGCATGGTCGCACACGCCTTTAATCCCAGCACTAGGGAGGCAGATGTGGGAGGATTGCCGTGAGTTCAAGGCCACCCTGAGACTCCATAGTGAATTCCAGGTCAGCCTGGGCTAGAGCAAGACCCTACCTCGAAAAAAAAATTTTTGTTTTTATTTTATTTTAGAGAGAGGCAGACAGAATTGGTGTGCCAGGGCCCCAGCCACTGCAACTGAACTCCAGGTGCTTGCACCACCTCGTGGGCATGTGCAACTTTGTGCATGCTTCACCTCTGTGCATCTGGCTAACGTGGGATCTGGAGAGTTGAACATGGGCCGTTTGGATTCACAGGCAAGCACCTTAACCACTAAGTCATCTCTCCAGCCCTGTTTTTCCCAATAATTCTTATTGTCTTTTATCTTTGCTTCTTTTCCTCCCCTCCCCTCCTCTCCTCTCTTCTCTTCTTTTCCTTCCCTTCCTTCCTTCCTTCCTTCCTTCCTTCCTTCCTTCCTTCCTTCCTTCCTTCCTTCCTTCCTTCCTTTCTTTCTTTTCTTTCTTTCCTCCCTCTCTTTCCTCCCTCTCTCTTTCTTCCTTCCTCCCTTCCTTCCTCCCTCCCTCCCTCCCTTCCTTCCTCCCTCCCTTCCTCCCTTTCTTCCTCCCTCCCTCCCCCCCCTCTTTCTTTCTTTCGAGGTAGGGTCTCATTCTAGCTCAGGCTGACCTGGAATTCACTCTGTAGTCTCAGGGTGGCCTCCAACTCACAGCAATCCTCCTACTTCTGCCTCCCAAATGCTGAGATTAAAGGTGTGCACTACCACATCTGGCTCTTCATTGCTTTTTTTTCTTTGTTGACAAAAGTAGCATATTTTACTTTAATGCTAAGATTACAGAGCTGTTTAATACAATCATTATAGAAAAGACATGTTCTTAAAGAGACATGGCTCCTGTTGGTTTCTGACTTCATGTTGTAATTCAGACATGCTGTTTTCTAAACCTGTCACTTACCCTAAGATTTTTCTTACTGTACTCTGAGACTGGAATTAGTATTATCTTCAAAGATGAGAAAACATTTTCTTATCAGAATCATTATTTGAAATATTTACGAAAATTTTTATTCTGCCCTTATATTGATTAATGTCTTGATGGTATGGCAATATAAATTATAGGTTAAAATTATTCCTTTCAGAACTTTCAAGTGATTCTTGTTTTATCTTGTTGCTATAAAATGTGGAAGTAAAATATCAGTTTGATTCTTCTTTCTTTTTGGTTTTCTGCAGGTAGGGTTTCACTCTAGCCCAGGCTGACCGGGAATCACTATGTAGTCTCAGGGTGGCCTTGAATTCATGGCAATCCTCTACCTCTGCCTCCCAAGTGTATATTTCACCATATTCATTCATTCATTCATTCAACAAAAATTTATGTGTATTACCAATGTTCTAGGAAGTGTCGTAGTAGCTGGGGATACAATACAAAAGTAAAACAAATATAGGCAGGTTTCAATTTATTTTATTTCCTCTACATTAAAGAGACATTAGGTTTTTCCATGACAAAATATGCTTTGGTACATGTCCTTTTACAAATGCTTCTTTAGGGAATATTTCCAGGGGCAAAACTGCCTGGAAAGAGACAAATGTCCAAAATTTCCAGACATTTCCACCTTACTTTTAAATACTAGAATGCTAGGAAAATTCTCCATTCCATTCATCTTGTACAACTTTCAGACATTCATATGGTTTTTTTCTTTATTTTTGCACTTGCAATGGGAGGAGAAGGGTACCTTTTTGGTTTAGTAAGCCTTTCTTCTAATTGTCATCAGAGTTTAGCATCTCTTTTTGTATTTATTGCCCCTTTAAATTGCCTCTGAGTACTGCTCAAAGATCTCCGTTACTACCCATTTTTGTAGTCAGTTTCTTCTTTTTCATACTGATTTATAAGGAGTCTAGTTTCATATGAATACAGTCTAGAAACCAACATATTTTTCTATTTTGTATGCTAAGATATATTTTCTAGTCTGAGGCTTATCTCTTAACTATTTATAGAGACTTTTGCATAAAAGAGCTTTACTTCTAATGTAATCTTTTTTCTTTACAAATTATATAACTATCCATTTTTTTTACTGAGAGATAATCTCTTCCCTGTAGTAATAAAGATACTCTACATTGCCATCTAATCATTTTAAAGTTTTTATCCTCTATAGTCAGACTCAATACATCTAAAATGTATCTATCTGCATGGGATAAAACACTGTCCTTGTTCATAACAAAAACTAAATCATTACTAAATATATTAAATGGTCCTTCCTTTTCCCAAATTTTTTGGCATGCGCACTCATGAGTACACACACATGCGTACATGCACACATTAATACATATGTGGAAGCCAGAGAACAATCCCAGGTGGCTTTTGTCTCAGGTATAACCAATGTCTTTTGAAACAGCAACTCTCATTGGTCTGAGGGTTATCAAGTCTGCTAGACTGGCTGCAGTGCTCCCCCTGCTTTATAATCCCAGTAGTGGGATTATAAGTATGCACCAATACATCTGGCTCTTTTCTGTGGGTAATGAGGATATTATTCGGGTCCTCATGCTTATGAGACAAGCATTTTACCAACTGAGAAACTTATCCAATCGCTTCTTTTCCTACATTTTTAATGCTTTAACTACCTATGCTAAGCTCCTACATTTGTGTGGTCTCTTGTGTTTCCTTTTACTTCTAGCCACCATGAGGTGAGCCATTGTTCTCTGCTTCACCCTTGTACCATGGTGTTCTGCCTTACCATGACCCAGAAACTGAGCCGGCTGGAATGTACTCAAACCTCTGAAACTGTGAGCCAAAATAAATAATTCCTCCCTTTACAGTGTTTCTCTGGGGTATTTGTTTCAGTGAGTCTGACTAACACAATAGACATTCTACAGAACACCTCAGTAATACTTTTCAAAACTGTCAAGGTCAACAAGAATAAGAAAAATCTGAAAAGCTGTCACAACTATGGGAAAGTCAAGGAGAAACCGTAGCCAAGATCCTGTAAGGGATCTTAGAACAGGAAAAGGGTACTATTTGAGAAAAATGAAGTTAATCTAACTGGAGGAATATGTTTATCCTGATTTGAATCTTACACAATATATACAAGAAAGATAAATATTCTTTCATATGTAGACTCTAGATTTAGATACACATACTAGGACCTGAAAGTAGGAGGACTATTTGGAAAGAGAAAGAGGATGAACAGGAAGGAGGGGAGAAGACAAGTGAATATGAGAAAAGTACATAATATGCATGTTTGAAAATACTGTAATGAAATCTGTAAATTAATAAACATAATAAATATAAATAAAATAGAATCACATAGCACACCATAAATATGTATATTTTATGTTATGTATTAGTTTAAATATTATGTTTAAATTGAAAAATAACCTTAAGAAAATTTTATTTTCTTGGCTTTTTATTTAGCATTTAATTAATTAATTAATTATTGGTTGATTGAAGAGAGGAGGGGGGGAGAGAATGAATACACCAAAGCCTCTTGCTGCTGCAAATGAACTGCAGATGTATCTGCCACTTAGTGTGTCTGGCTTTACATGGGTACTAGAAAATTAAATCTGTACTGGCAGGCTTTGAAGGCCAAGTGCCTTCAAAAGTGACCCTTCTCCTCAGGTGAAATTTGAATTAAGTATGGATTTTAAGAATAATTCCTCAAGCCAGGCGTGATGGTGCACACCTTTAAACTCAGCACTTGGGAGGCAGAGGTAGGAGGATCCTACCATCCTGAGATTACATAGTGAATTACAGGTCAGCCTGAGCCAGAGTGAGACCCTACCTCAAAAAAAAAAAAAAAAAAAAGAATAATTCCTCAATACTGATTCTTCAGTTGCAGTTAATATACAAAACTTATGTAAGATGTTAACAATAAGGAAAATTAATAGAGCTAATTATGGTAATTCTTTGTATTATCTTTGCATATTTTGGATAAAAATATTTTACAAAAGAGACTGTTTTTTAAAGATTTATTTATTTATTAGAGAGAGACTGGGCACATCAGGGCCTCTAGCCACTGCAAATGAATTCCAGACACATGTGCCGCCATGTGCATTTGGCTTATGTGGGACCTGGAGAATTGAACCTGCATCCTTAGGCTTTGCAGGCAAGTGCTTTGACTCCTAAGCCCTTTCTCCAGCCCAAGAGCCTATTTCTCAAAAGGCATATTTTAATGATCCCAGTCAATAGTCTCTGGGCATTCTTAAAGCCGTAATTACTATATCTCCACAGTAAACAACTCAGTAACTACGAGACAGCTAGCCCTGCTTGGCATTCTGGTCAGCATCACATCCTGGACTAATTAGCAATGTACCTTTGTCACCTAGGTTATTGCTTAGTTAGAGCTCCACAGAGGGTACTCAGTCATGCTGTAAGAGATCCTTTGAGAAAACAGCAAGAACAAATGGACATAAATTACACCTGGAGGGGTTTGAGTTAGCATTTTGGTATGCTATGAAGTCTAGATGTGTAATACCCCTTACTAATTATCTTTGAAAGAATGCAATGACCAGTGATTTGGTCTAGTCTAGCTTTAGCTCATTTTGGGAGTAAACATGGCAAGAAAATGAATAGTTTCTAGGATATCCCAAGAATTTTTTACATCTTAAACAGAAATTTTCCATAAACTAAAAATTTGTATGAGTGGTACCATTCATTAGTCTAGAATTATTCATCAAATTGTCTAGTCTCCATCATTTGCTCCAGTGACACATGACTTATTAATTTTGTTCTAGAGATTTTTAGTTCAAGCTATATGTGTCATGAATAAAGATTAGTTTCATAGTCAAAGTGCCTCCTGGTACAATGTTTCAAGGGAAGAAAACTCAAACTTGTCTCTGTAGAAATAATATGATAGTGTTACCAATATTTGTAAATTGAAATGATATTCATACCCCTAAGGAAGTAGAGCAAGAATCTTATTCTTCTTTACTTTATGCACATTCTAAAACTTTTGGTTAATTTTAATGTTTATTAATATTTTTCTTGTGAAAATATTTTAAAAATGAATCCAAGATCTTCCTAATTTTCCTATAGATACTGAGTACTGACCTCTTGCTCCTGTTCAGATCATTTAAATACTTCAAATGAGATAGGGCACCTTCAGAGTAGTATGGCTGAAGACCACGTAAATACTTTAGAAAGAATCATCTATTGTCAGTTCCCCAGATATTTAGGGCAATAATATTTTGCTATTTATCATGATTTAAAAAAAGAACAATATGGCAATGTGGCAACTACCATAGTTTTAATATTCAACTTTTTTTTTTTTTTTCCGAGGTAGGGTCTCACTCTGGTCCAGGCTGACCTGGAATTAACTCTGCAGTCTCAGGGTGGCCTCGAACTCACGGCAATCCTCCTACCTCTGCCTCCCGAGTGCTGGGATTAAAGGCATGTGCCACCACACCCAGCAATATTCAACATTTTATCTCTGTGTCTTCATTGGCTTGTTCTACCTGACTCCTTAACCCTTATAAAACTTCAGTTATCTATACATTAAAATATGTAATTGTGTAGAAAAATTATAGATAACAAGTAACCCTGTTTACAAGGTAAGTGAGGGTGCTTGCTATCCCGGGGGTTTGTTGGCCACCAATGTCCTGGGCGCAGGAGGAGCCGGGGGGAGCAGGATGAGTGTGACGGGCAAGAACCACCTAGGAGACAGTCTGATGGGTAGCGCTTTTTCTCATTTATTCAAAAGGGGAGTGGGTTTATAAACACTTGGGAAAAGTTGAGAAGGCACATACAGACTATAAGATGATCACCTTATAGTGATTGGATACATAGGTTTATGGGTTGCTATCTAACTGGCTGGATAAGTTGTGAGGGAGAAGTTGCAAGGGAGATAGTAGGAGCGAGAAAAGCTATGTGACTTCAACCACATATTGGATGGCTACAGCAGCAGGGAGACTATTTACTACCATATAAGGGTCTCTTGGGCAGCTGGCCACAAGGTCAGGAACTGTGGGGGCACAGAACCATAGACTATGGAATGTTCAGGTGCTTTGGGATGGGGGGAGGGCCCACCGGTCCATTTCCTCTTGGTGAAGATGAGGCACACTAAAACCTCGGGAGAAGGGAGGGCCAGCTCTCGTGCTAGAGTTGGTCCCCGATGATAAGGCCGGTTGCAACCCTAATAGCCCAAGGTCCTCGACCATGTTCAACAGCCCAGACCAGCTTTCTCACAGTCACAGCCCATGTTTAGCAATGCCTGACAGGTAAGTATTTACAGGCATGAATTAAAAGGGGATAAAGTAACTTGATGTTTCCATAACTTATATTATTCTTATGTAGCGTGTTGTGATTGGCATAGATAATAAGATGTGTTAGAGGCAATCCTAGCTATGACTTCATATATTCAATGGCTTCTCTTATTATATTTATTTTAAACATCTTAATCCCACATGTCCTGGATGAAGAAAAGAGAAACACAGCAAGCAGAACTGAATATACCAAAGTTCTTCTTTAACACTTACTTCTTTCCCTGCTTCACTAATGGTATTTTGTTGGAAATGTTTCAACATATTCTCATCATAAATGATTTGCATAGAGAGGTTATCAAAATAAAATTTTAGAGCCCCATCAAAGAGCAAACTCAGTGTGTTAAATATACAGCCAGGCATGTGTCTTTCAGAAGCAACCAAATGTAAGGCTGATGAAGGGTACATGGTAAGGTCAGTAGAAAGTGTCAAAATTTATATTTATTACTACAAGATGTTTATGATGAGCAATATAATTTATTCTTCTTGGTCTTTATGTTTTCCTCTATTCACTTGTATAAATACAGTACTGAATCATTTTATTAGTTAGCATCTAGAAATGAACAAAACTTGGTTAAAATTATAATTTTATCATGAAGTAGTCTACACTAGCATTCTCTATATCTAATAAGAAATTATGCCTCATCAGAAATATAAAATTTGGTTTGGAGTGGTAATTGTAGGAAGCCAAATTTATAGTCATAATAAAGTTGTCTAGGTTGGATATTTTCATCTAGAGTGAAAAAGCATTGGATAACCTGTCCCTAGGCAATCATTGAGTCACTTGCACAAGCTCTGGGTGGTGCTTGTTTACATCCTATAATCATTCCATGATTAATCACTGCTAAATATAAACACCAAGAAGATTACTGGCTGTTTCACAGCCATGGTGATAACACTACATAGTTCTGTGGGCAGGTTCATGGCTGACAGTGTTGACACTACCATGCTGCCCATTTACAACGTAAACCTACAGGTACCTGCAACACTTAGGATGAATGTACAGTATGCTCCCTTCACCTACAGTCTGGGAGGAGGTACTGTGAAGAAACAAGTGTGGGCCTGTGACATAATATTTGATTTTCAATGTGAAAACTAGGGGAAGTAAGTCTGGGACAACCTGCATAAGGCACCATTCAGGGAACCCACATTCACAGGAGGCACATGATGTATAGCTTCTAGTCTATGATTCAGTTAACTAGCTGTGTTTTCATGGGCAAACCATTTCACTCTGGTAGTCCTTAATTTCTTTATTTGGAAAATGAGAGTATTAGATATTCCATGGTCATTCCTTTGCAGTCTAAAATTATGTAACAACAATCATGAGTGTCATTTATGCATATATGAAACTATATGCTTTCAACAACAGCAATAATAATAAAACTAACATGTACTTGTGATTCTGAAACTTGTTACTGAGTCTACTTTATTTATTTATTTTTAATATCAAAGGATTTGCTTTCTGTCCATGTAGCAGTAGGAAACTTGATGCTATGTTAGTTTCTGCATATATAAATGCAAAGTAACAATGGCCTAATCACTGTTTATGGCATGTTGTGTGCATTAGCCAGGTAATGTTGGCAGTGTTTGTTCCAATGCATGGCACATAGTGAGAACTCAGAACTCTCACTGCATTATGTTTTAATCCTGAAACAAGTGAACAATAAATAAATAAATAATAAATAAATAAAAATAAATGCTCTAATATGTTTCTATATGAACTTTTACACAAGTATTTTTTTGTATATGTGTGAATGTGTATGGACACAAGTGTGTGTATATGCACGTGAAGGCCAGAGGTTACTGTTGGAGGTCTTAATTTGGAGCTTAACCTGGCACTCACCAATCCAGCTAGTCTAGGCAGCCAGTGAGCCCCAGGGATTCCCAATCTCTACTTCCTCAGAGTTGGGATGGAGGTATACACCTCTATGTCCAGCATTATTACATGGGTCTGAGGCCTTCATGCTTGTGTGGCAGCATCCTACTGACTGAGCCACTGCCCTAGCCCTACAAAAATATTTTTATAAGTTACAGTGAATTTAGAAACACCTGCACTTTAGAATGTATTTTTAGCAAAAGAGGGGACCTTAAACTAATTCAATTATTCTTTAAAAGATAATTAATTATTATATTTGCTAGTTTATAGAATAAAATGTTTTGTTTTTCTCCCTATGGAATTTTAAGATTTGAGCTAATTTTTTTCTATTGTCTTGTTTTGGTGTTTCTTCTTGGTTTTTTGAGGTAAGGTTTCATTCTTGTCCAGACTGACTTGGAATTCACTATGTAGTCCCAGGCTGACCTCGAACTCATGGCAATCCTCCTCCCTCTGCCACCGAAGTGCAGGGATTACAGGCATGCACCACCATGTCTGGCCTCTTTGGTGGTTTTTTTTTTAAGAGAAAGAAAAGTCTTCCATAGCCCTTAGTCTAGGGTTCACATAGCAGATGCATCTTAGTTCTTTCATCCTTTACGTTTTATAAGTATGTTGGAGGTCAAATCCCACTTCTAAAAAGGAGGCTGTCACAGTGTGAGGGTAGGTGAAACAATTGAGGCAGAGAGAAACAGTTTTGAATTCAGGGTTTTGAGACAAGAAATGAGAACTCACACTTGCTTCTCAAGTGTGGGCTGAGGAGGGGATAACCTTGAGAAAGGTCATGCTAAAAGCTCACAGAATAGCAACATCCTGACTTCCAAGGAGAGAAAGAAAATATTCCAGGTAGCAGCAAATGGAAAGGGAATTAACATTCTAGAACACACCCCTATGTATTCTTATGATGACCTTGTTTCAATCATGTTGGAACACATCTCTCTTTGAAGTTTCCATTGGGTAATAATGTGATCAGGAACACCGCCAAAAACTTTACATAGATGAGATCACTGTCTTCCCAACAATCATATGGCATATAGGCAATTATGACCTCTATTCCTCAGCTGACAAATGAGGAAGCCAAGGCTCTGCAAGGATCAGAATGGCTCCATGGAAAGAAGCCAAGAACCTCACACTAGTCTTACCACCTCTTCCAGCTGGAGCTACTTATCAGTAATCTGCACTGCTCCTCTTTCATGGGCAGAAGTTGGCTTTCACAGAAGCAATGGGTGAATACATAAGTAATAGGTGGTATATTCATATAGCAACTGCTGCCTAGAAGTAAAATTGAGTGGCCACAAGCAACACATGCAATAGCATGGGTGCAAATCTCAGATATGCTGAAACTCAAAGAAGCTGCGCATAAGAAGACACATGGTTTCAATCTATTTCTACAAACTGCTTGAAGCAAAACTAATTAATATTGACAGAAATGACATCAGTGTTTTCCTGGGGCAAAATGGATGTTGGGATGGGGTCTGACTGTATTGGAACACAGAACTCTAGAAAAGTAGAAATAGTTTACATACTTATTAGAATGATGGTTGCACCAGTGCATGTACTTGTCAGAAGCATTCAACTAATAAGCTTAAAATATTTTATTACATATAAAATTTACAACAATACTGTTACTTTAAAGAAAAGTTGTGCCTTAGAAGAAAACATGCATTAAAAAAACAACAAGGCTGGGGAAATTGCTCAGGGGTTAAAGAAGGCACTTGCTCACAAAGCCCACTGTCCCAGTGTCCACATGTGGTGCTTAAGTCTGGAGTTGACTTGCAGTGGCAGGAGGCTCTAGTATCTCCTCTCCTCCTCTCCCATCCCCTCTTCTTTCTCAAATAAATATTTTTTAAAAAAAATAACAAATATCTTCCATCTCAGTTTTTCTTCCTCAAAATATTTTCTGTATCCAATGCTTGTTTCATAAAGGAATTTTATATAGCAAGGTAGATTTTTGTTTATAAATGTCAAGCAGAAAAATTAAATTTGAAAACAAAGCTACTGAGGATTTTAAAGCCAAAATTACCCAGTTCATCAGATTTCCTACATATCTGAGGTTTTAAAACTGTAAAATTCTTAAAATGCTATTTTCTAAAGTATTTATCTTTATATCTCTTAAATAACATTTTCTGAACATAATTTAATCATTTTTGACAGCCTCTAGCTCATCACTTTGAATATCAGAAATAAATCATGCTACCATGTGAACAGTGATGGTGGGTTTGTTGAGACATTCGGTACTGCTTGCTTCTATGCTGAGTGGCCTCATAATAGGAACTTTTCAAGCTCTTGTGTGCTGTTTCTCTTGTCAAGCTGTCAGACCCCGCCCCCCCCCCTCCAGCCAGCCATTATTTACTTAGTTCCCTAAGGAAGGTGCTTTCTTCTTCTTTTTTTATTTTTTTTATTTTTATTTTTATTTTTATTTTTATTTTTTTTTTAAATTTTTATTTATTTATTTGTTTGAGAGTGACAGACACAGAGAGAAAGACAGATAGAGGGAGAGAGAGAGAATGGGCGCGCCAGGGCTTCCAGCCTCTGCAAACGAACTCCAGACGCGTGCGCCCCCTTGTGCATCTGGCTAACGTGGGACCTGGGGAACCGAGCCTCGAACCAGGGTCCTTAGGCTTCCCAGCCCAACATCATCATTATCTTAAGAAGGTTTAAAAAAAGAATGGGCTGGAGAGATGGCTTAGCGGTTAAGCGCTTGCCTGTGAAGCCTAAGGACCCCGGTTCGAGGCTCGGTTCCCCAGGTCCCACGTTAGCCAGATGCACAAGGGGGCGCACGCGTCTGGAGTTCGTTTGCAGAGGCTGGAAGCCCTGGCGCGCCCATTCTCTCTCTCTCCCTCTATCTGTCTTTCTCTCTGTGTCTGTCACTCTCAAACAAATAAATAAATAAAAATTTAAAAAAAATTAAAAAAAAAGATAAGGATGCTTCTAGAAATATATACATAGTAGTAGGCAATATTACTGATTTTCAAACTAGAGATGAATTTGTTTCAAAATAATGAACTAGAACCTGAGTATGGTGGTGCATGCCTATAAGTCAGGACAGGAGGGTAGGGAGCTGTAAGTCAGCCTGGACTAAATGGTGAGACTCTGTGTTCAACAACAAAAACAACCAGAAACAACTTGCTAAGAAACCGGATGAGAGATGTCCAAACTTCATCTTTGGAGATTCTGTTATTTAACTCAGTATGCTTCATACATGATTTTAAATTCTAGAAATGCTTAGATATCAGAAAAGGAAAGAAAATAATATAATAAACTACTACTACTTCTCATTCAGTAGCAAGAGTACTCTGTTCATTCGCCCCCTCCCTACTCTTCTTGGCACTACAGGTAGGGTAGAAAACTATGATCCCCACTTTTTATGATGTTTTACATGTTTATTTTTTTAAAGTGGGTACTAGAGACTGAACTCAGGTCTTCATGTTTGCAAGGTAAGCACTTTATCTGCTGAGCTATCTCTCCAGGCCCCTGCTTTTCTTTGAAATTGAGATCTAATTCACACACCATAAAATTCACTTTCTTAAAAGTGTATAACTTAGTAGTTTTTAGTATTTTACAATGTTGAGAAATAATTATCAACAACTAATTCCAAGACATAGTCATCACTCAAAAGAAACCCCATATTTATTAACAGTCTTTCTCCCTACTTCTAGCTCCTAGCAAAATGAATCAATAGCCTCTATGGTTGTACCTAGTTGGGACATTTTATCTTCATACAATCCTGAAATAGGGGACTTCTTCTATGTGTTTTCTTTCACTTAATTTAATGGTTTCACATTTCATCCATAGTATAGCAAGCATCAGTGCTTTATTATTTTTTGTGTGTTTGATTGTTTTACAGTTTTTTTGTTTTTGTAAATTTTGGTCAGTTTTATTTATTTATTTGAGAGTGACAGAGAGAGAGAGAGAGAGAGAGAGAGAGAGAGAGAGAGAGAGAGGGAGGGAGGGAGGGAGGGAGGGAGGGAGAGAATGGGCGCACCAGGGCCTCCAGCCACTGCAAACAAACTCCAGATGCGTATGCCCCCTTGTGCATCTGGCTAACGTGGGTCCTGGGGAATCGGGTCTTGAACCAGGATCCTTAGGCTTCACAGGCAAGTGCTTAACCACTAAGCCATCTCTCCAGCCCCTGTTTTGCGTTTTTTGAGATAGGATCTCATACACCACAGGCTGGTCTCAAACTCTCTATATAGCCAAGAATGGTCTTAAACATCTGGCCCTCCTGTTTCCATTCCAAGTTTTGGAATTACAGAAGTGTGCCACCATACATAACTTCTTTATTTCTTTTTATAGTTGAATAATATCACACTGCAAACATATATCACATGTTATTTTCATCAGTTAGATTGCTTCTACTTCTTAGGTATTTTGAACAATGAATGTTGCTATGAACATTCATGTACCAGTTTTGGTATTAACAGACATTTTCATTTCCATTGGGTATATACTTTTCACTGCATTTCAATGCTACTGAAATTGCTAACCCTATGGTCACCACTGTTAAAAACCACCAAGCTGGGCTGGAGAGATGGCTTAGTGGTTAAACACTTGCCTGTGAAGCCTAGGGACCCCAGTTTGGGGCTAGACTTCCCAGGACCCATGTTAGCCAGATGCACAAGGTGGTGCACGCGTCTGGAGTGCGTTTGCAGTGGTTGGAGGCCCTGGCATGCCCATTCTCTCTCTCTCTCTCTCTCTCTCTCTCTCTCTCTCTCTCTCTGTCTCTTTCTCTCTGTCTGTCACTCTCAAATAAATAAATAAAAATTTTAAAAAACCCACCAATCTGTTTTCCGGAATGTTTATGTCACTTTACAATTTTTTATTTTTTGAGGTAAGTTCTTGCTCTAGCCCAGGATGACCTGGAATTAATCTCAGGCTGGCCTCTATCTTACAGCTATCCTCCTACCTCAGCCTCCTGAGTGCTGGGATTAAAGGTATGTGCCATCATGCTCAGACACTTTACACTTTTAACCAACAATGTGTGATGTTTCTAATTTCTCAATATTCTCATCATTAGTGATTTTTTTTTTATTCTTGCCATTCTGATGCGTGTGAAGTGACACCTCATTTTTTTTTTTTAAGGGTAGGGTCTCACTCTAGTCCAGACTGACCTGGAATTCACTATGTAATATCAGACTCACAGTGATTCCCTCATCTCTGCTTTCCCAGTGTTGGAATTAAAGGTGTGTGCCACCACATCGAGCTCATTTTTTAAAAATTTTTATTTTTTGTTTTTTTGAGGTAGGGTCTCACTCTAGCCCAAGCTGACCTGGAATTCACTATGCAGTTTCAGGGTGGCCTCAAACTCATGTCAATCCTCCTACCTCTACCTCCAAAGTGCTGGGATTAAAGGCATACACCACCACTCCCAGCTTCATTGTGGTTTTGACTGGCATGTTTCTAATGACTAAAGCTGTGGGGCAACATTTTATGTGCTTATCAGCTATTTGTATATCTCTGGAAAAATGTCCATTGTGGTTGCTTATGTGTTCTGGATACCAGGCTCTTTTTTTTTTTTCCTAGGCAGGGTCTCCCTGTAGCCCAGGCTAACCTGGAATTCACTATGTAGTCTCAGGCTGGCTTCAAACTCACAGCAATCTCCTACCCTCAGCCTCCCAAGTGCTAGGATTAAAGGCTTGAGGCACCAGATTCTTTACTATGCAAATATTTTCCTCCAACCCATGGGTTGGGTTTTTACTTTTTTATTTTGATAGTGTCAACTGAGCAGAAAGTTTTTCACTTTAATTCTTTTTCCGTTACTTGTGCTTTGGGCAACAGATCCAACACATCATTGCCCAACCCAAGACATGGAGATGTATGTCTGTGTTTTCTTCTTTGAGCTTTTACATGTAGGTCTGTGCATGTAGATTTTTAGCAAGCTTGCCACATAATTATAAGTCAAAACCAGTTTTGAAAAGTATGAGAACATTCTGACAACCTCGAAAAGATTAGTGAAAAGGTGTTAACTTGGGTGCAGTTTTGTACTATGCATGTTAAATTATCAGAGGCCTCTTTGGTCTACTTTCTCTTTCTGTATTTTTTTTTTTTGTCTTGATTAATGATGGCTGAGATGAGGCTGGCAAGATTGCTCAGTGGTTAATGTGCTTGGCTGCAAAAAATAACTACGTGGGTTCAATTCCCCAGTACCCATGTAAAGCCAGATGCACAAAGTGGCACATGCATCTGGAGTTCATTTACAGTGGCTGGAGGCCCTGACACACCCACTCTCACTCTGCCTCTGTCTCTCTGCTTACAAATAAATAAATACCAATCTTTTTTTCTTATATATGGCTGAGGTGTTCACAGGTGTCCATAGCTAGTTCTAGAAGAGTGTATATTACGGCCAGGCATGGTGGTGCCCACATTTAATTCCAGTACTCGGGAGGTAGTGGCAGGAGGATCTATGTGAGTTTGAGGCCAGCCTGGAACTACTGAGTATCAGGTCAGCCTGGGCTACAATGAGACCCTACCTCACAAAAAACAAACAAAAAATGTATAGTACTGTTAAGGTCAGTTCTCAGCTTCAATAAAATACTAAACATGTTTAGGAGATGTTCCTTACAGTTCAGGTATCTTAAGAAATATTTCAATGTATGATGCCCACAATTCTGATCCAGTAACTTGTAAACATGGAGAAATGAAAGCAAAGTCAGCAGTTCAGACCAGTTTCCAACCTGAAGAGAATGGTGTTCTATCCTCTACAGAAAGACAGACGTGCAGAAAACGACTACTGACATTGACTGCTCATTGAGTCTGTTCTAGAGGTGTAGAGGTCAGAGGTTCTCAGACTTGATTATCAGAATCAGCTTGAGAGCTTGTAAAGATAAGATTCCTGGGCCTCATCCCCAGGGATTTTGTTATGGAAGGCTGTGATGGAGCCATGAACTGGCATATCCAATGGGCTCCAGGTGCTGCTGCTGTTGGTGGTCCTATGACCATACTTGGAGCAGCACTACCATAACAATAAAGACTCTCCTGCCCTTGTGCTTCCCACACATTGGTCAGGCAAGCATGAAGCTGAGAGACACATCTGGTGAGCCTGCTTGGTAACAAATATAACAGTATTCTAAGGAAGTCAAGAGACTGTTTCCCAGTTAAAATTCCTAATCACTGATCTGGGGACTGTCTCATTTCAGTTTCCTGACTTAGGGTTCCATCCCAAAAGTCATTTAGGATAAAGTATCTTGACTTAAGAAAATTAGTAGAATTATATAAATAACTTGTTTTTTGACTATTTTTTTGTGTTTGATCTTGCTCAATGCATGTGGCCACAAGCTATGGGTTAGGAATAATAATTGGGAATAGTAACTGTGTTTGTGATAATGCATTTGACCTGTAGCCAAATGGTACTCTTGGGAGATGTGGCTGTGACTTTGATAGGTTGAGCCAAAGTTAAATTCTGATGAACTGCAGAGGAATTTTTATCAGTCCCAGGATGGCTGCCAGCTGAATGGGGCAAACAAGTGCCTTCCCAAAAGTGTCCACAGCAATCTACATTTATTTTGTCACTTTTACTTCCAATTTTCTCAAAGGTCAGCTAAAACTTCATTTCATACTTCCTGTCCTTTCCAAAACTGTAAGCTTCAACATGAAAACTAAATGTCAAGTCACGATCCCACCTTGTACAAATCAGCAAGAACAGAGCTCAGTAAGCAGGGGGAGTTGATAATTTTGATGATGTCAAATGATGTAAAGGGGCACCAGCCTGTTTGGCGCTTATGTAAAGAAGACAAGTGAAAAATGTATCAACTGATGAGTCTCAAAAATAGAAAGAAATCTCAAGGAAAAAGAATAGTCCTTGGAGGTATTATAATGTTTGGTTTTAAGCTTTATAACAAAGTTATAGTAACCCAAAATAGCATGGTACAGGCACAAAAAACAGACATGTAGATCAATGGAACAGAATAGAGGACCCAGATATAAAACCAACATAGCTTCAGCCACCTGATTTTGGACAAAGACATCAAAAACACACATTAAGGAAAATACCACTTCTTCAACAAATGCAGCTGAGAAAACTAAGCTCTAGATCCTTGTCTTTCGCCCTATATAGAATTAACTCAAAGTAGAAACAAGACCTTAACATAAGGCCTGAAATTTTGAAACTGTCAAAGGGAAAATATAGGGGAAATACTTCAAGATATAGCCATAGGCAGGACTTTTTTCATAGAAGAGTGCTCAGAACATAGTATCAAGAATTTTAGCTGGGCTTGGTGGCACATGCCTTTTGTCCCAGAACTTGAGGGGCTGAAGCAGGAGGATCACCATGCATTTGAGGCCAGCCTGTGGCTACAGAGTGAGCAGCAGATCATCCTGAGCTAGAGTTAGACCCTGCCTCAAAAAGGAAAAGAAATTAAAAAAGAAAGAATAAATACATTTTCAAATGTGACTGCATGAAATAAGAAAGCTGTGCACAGCAAAGTAAGCAATAAAAAGATCACATACAGAATGAGAGAAAATCTTTGCTAGCTATACCTGGCAGAGGATTAATTAGATACTAGAATATATAAATAACTAAAAATGCCAAAAAACCCAATCATAAATTGGCTAATGAAATGAATAGACACATATCAAAAGATAAAATACTAGAGGCCAATAAACAGGACAGTAAGTTCAATACCCTTAGTAACCAGGGAAATATAAATTAAAATTACAGTGAGATTCTACCTCACCCCGGACAGAATGTTTATTATAAAGAAAAAAAAATGCTGGTGAAAATTCAGGGAAAAAAGAACTCTTATAAATTGCTGCTTTGAATGTAAAGTAGTTGAGCCACTATGAAAATCAGCTTGTTTTGATAGAGTCTCAAAAAACAAAAAACAAAACACTAAACCAGAATTACCATATGACCCAGCTATACTATGTCTGGATATATACGTGAAATACTCAAAGTCAGCATGCCAGAGATACCTGCACATCAATGTTTATTGCAACACTATTCACAGTAAACCAAGTTATGGAATCAGCGTAAGTATCCATCAACAAATGAATGGATAAAGAAAATGTGGTATATAATAATGGAATTTCATTCAGACATAAGGATGAATGAAATGACATTTGCTAGAAAATGGTTGCAACTGGAAATCATCATATTAAGTGAAATAAGCTAGACTTGAAAAGACAAATAAAACATGTTTTCTCTCATGTGTGCACTATGGATTTTTTAATAGACACATGAAATCATTACACACACACACACACACACACACACACACACACAGACTGCACCCTCTGGCTGTACTTTCAATGCTGCTTTCCCCCCTATATTCTATGCCTTTGGCATCCATATCACCCATGCTAGGGTTTCACACAGCAGCCCTTATAATACTCTAAGGAGGAAGAAAACGCCTTTTAAATATGTTGCAACCCAACCCAAAGGAAAGCCAGCTATCTTACTAGCCATATGTCCTCCCGAGGAAAATGTACATGTAGCATTTTAACCCTAGAGAGTGATATTACTCACTGGGCTTCAAAAAAGTTGACAGTGGTATTCCTCCTCCACTTTTCTAAATTACAAAGGCAGTAACTGCTTTTATATGGAAATCACCCTAACTGGCTAGATACTTCATTAAATTACCATATGATTCCTATTTTAAAGGTACGAAATAGTTGATCTTAGTGAACTGGCAACTTAGAAACTTAGGAGGCAGATTAGAGCAATTACTAATAAATTATACATGTGGGAACTACCAATTTGTCTATCACTGGGAAATATGAGGGAAAACTGCCAGACTCCCTGGCTCTGCAGTTCTGAACAGGTCTTTTTATTTTTTTCCTTTCCTAGACCAAAAGCTTTCATTATCTTCCCTGGCTGTGCCATTACTGTTGCTGCTTTCACAGAGTCCAACATTTAAAATATAAGATGGGTAGAATTTGTACTGTATTTGAATGCTTAACATGAAAGAATTAAAATTGTTTTTAATGTTCAATTAGCATATATTAATTATACATAATAATGGAGTTCATGATGACATTTTCATACATGTACATAATGTATTTCAATCATATTCAAACCCTCTCACTACTGTATCCTGTCAATTACCCCTTAAAAACTAAGAAGTGAATACCATGTTGGCTTTCCCTAAGTCAGTTTAAAGGAGAAATAATATCAAGAGACAGAAGAAAAATGTTTCTTCATTCATAATCACCATTCATAATCATGACTGTACCTCATTTTTGGACGAGGTGTTATGATGAAATAAAAGGAAGTTTTACATTGCAAGTCATGTGTTACAGGGAAGGAGATGAGACAAGGTCAATTAACAAGATAGGATCTTTCTCATTCCTTGCTTGTCTCGCCATGGCCCGGTGTGCCGAGCAACATGAAAGGTGCTGGTATCATTCATCCACTGAGGGCCAGATTCCTTCATTTGCATACTACTCCCACATGGGACTGTCTTACTCCAACTATCTACTTATATCTCTAGCAGGTTTTGTTTTGTGTGGTTGCTGTCAAAAGCTAAGTGGAGGGAAAGAGAATGAATTTACTCTCATCAGTCTCTTTTTGGACTGGAAATTAGAAGTATCTGTATCTTGGGGGAAGGAGGTTCAATGTCTAGACTGTAGACATGGGGAGTGGATATGAGAATAACACAACAAAAATAAAACACGCTTTTAAAAAACATTTTATTATTTATTTATTGATTTGAGAGATAGAAAGATACAGGGAGAGAAAGGGGGTGAGGGAGAATGGGTACACCAGGGCCTTCAGCCACAGCCAGCAAATAAACTCCAGACACATGTGCCACCTTGTGCATCTGGTTTACGTGGGTCCTGGGGAACTGAACCAAGGTCCTTTGGCTTTGCAGGCAAACGCCTTAAGTGCTAAGCCATCTCTTCAGCCCAAAACGTGTTTTTTTTTTTTTAAATTTTTTATTTATTTATTTGAGAGCGACAGACAGAGAGAGAAAGACAGATAGAGGGAGAGAGAGAATGGGCGCGCCAGGGCTTCCAGCCTCTGCAAACGAACTCCAGACGCGTGCGCCCCCTTGTGCATCTGGCTAACGTGGGACCTGGGGAACCGAGCCTCGAACCGGGGTCCTTAGGCTTCACAGGCAAGCGCTTAACCGCTAAGCCATCTCTACAGCCCTGTTTTTTTTTTTTTAAAAGAACTGTCACAATCTGTAGCCTGGTCTGGCTTTAAACTCATGACAATCCTCTTGCCTCAGCCTCCCAGATACCAGGACCCAAGTGTGCCACTATACCCAGCTCATACTTGAGAGTTTTGATACCAGCCCCAGCAATAAAAATTAATCTTTCTGCATTATTTATGTATGGCATTTCCCTATACCCAACAAAATTATATACCTATTTATCTATATAACATAATATCTCATCAGTTTTAAATATTCTCTCTCCTTTCTTCTTGCATTGAATACAAACGATCCCTTTGTTTAGTGTCACACTTGCTTTTACTTGTAATTTCAGTGTTCTTCCTCAAGATCTTTGGTTATTTTTGTTAAACACCTGGTTACAGGACCTAGTTTCATGTTACCACATTTTCCTGGAGAATCACAGGGCAGACATCTCCCTTGAGAAACACTGAAGTTTGGGAGAATAAAAGTGTAATCAACACTCATTGTTTGCTACTATTGCAGCAAGTATAGTGGAAAACAAAACAAATTTCTTCATGAATTCTAAATGGCCTTCTAACTAACTGGGTGCTGTTTCAAAACTTGACCTGCATAGTTCCTTTGAGCTTCTGTGGGAGTTGTGTCTATCTTGTGTCTACATGGTGTGTGCTAGGTCACACTAATCCAGCAAACACTTTCTGCAGATTTATGGACGTCCAAGCACTACCTGTGGAATTTCACCTTCCTGGGCTTTGGCCAGGTATTGCTTCCTCCTATGGGGGGGCTACACCTGCATCCCTCTCAGCCCCAAGGTCACATGCTCTTGCTTCATGGCATAGCTGAGCTTCTCACTTAGTGACAGGATAATGTAGACAATCATAGGAGTACAGAATAATTCTCTACTCTCATCTTTCTTTTGCCTAAAATGTAGTATAATGATTCCTCTTACTTGCATAGAGCTGGGCAAAAGTGTTTGACTATAGATTACTGCTTTGAACAATTACAAAACAGTAAGTTATCCATTCTAGAATATATTTGAAATGTATTTTTTGTGTAGTTAATCATTACACAAACATGACAACATGAAAAACATTATTTTGAAGCATTATAATTTGGGGGGGGTGCCTTAAAGCAATATGTATTTCCTATCCATCATACTAAGCATAGGTTATTTTTCAAGGTAGGGATCCCAGAAAGAAGAAGAGATAGAGGCTTTCCTAAGAGAACTTGATTGATAGGAATGAAGGGACAGGTACCTGGTTCCCATCTTCCCTTGTCAAAAATATATGTAATTGTTATAGTTACCTTCTCATTTTTGGCACAAAACACCTTAACAAAAGCAGCTAATAAGGGTTATCCCATTTGTCTGGTGCTAACTTTACTCTCCATTGGAGAATCTGCTTCTCTTTTTCAGATACATGCAGATCCTAAGGAGAGAATCACCCATCATACCTAAAAAGGGCCCCAGCTGAAACTAAGAATAATTGGCGAAACAAGCAAGGGTGCTGTTTTCTTGATGAACCAGGCACCAGCACAAGGGTGAAGGAGATCAACACAGAGAACAATCAACTCCTACCAAATTAGAGATCCAGAGACACAGAGGCCCCCAACACCTCATCACTGAAGCAGACCAAAAATGAACCCAACACAGTTCAGGGAAATTTTGCAGAAGAGGGGGCAGAAAGAATTGTCAGAGTCACACATTGGGTCATGATATGCAGAGACATTTCTCCTACCCATAACTGTGGGCTAACTCCACAATATACGACCCATATACCTCAACAAGGAGGAGCCAGAGGGCGGGGTTAGGACATGGGTGAGCCTAACAATGGTACCAACTTGAATGTATTCACTGAGTACAAAACTAATTAATAATAATAATAATACAGCAGCTGATGGGAGGAAAGGCCAACCCCAGCAACATACCTCCTCCAGCAAGGCACCACCATCCAAATTGCCACCAGCTGGGGATCAAACATTCAGAACAAATGAGTTTATGAGAGACATCTGATTCAAACCACCACAGTAATTAAGGGTAAAGAGTCCTGAAGAAAACCACCCTAGAAAGGAAAAGTCTCCCCAATATGTTTGAACTCTGACTTCCGTTCTTTGCCACAAGAGCCCTCTGCAATCTTCTATCTTTTTTTTTTTTTCTTCTGCTTTTTAAGGGAGGGTCTCAGGCTGACCTGAAATTCACTATGTAGTCTCAGGATGGCCTTGAACTCACAATGATCCTCCTACCTCTGCCTCCCTAGTGCTGGGATTAAAGGTATGTGCCATCATGCCTGGCAACAAATAAGTATTTTTATTTATTTTTTCAAGGTAGGGTCTCTCCATAGTCCAGGTTGACCTGGAATTCACTTGATAGCCCTAGGGTAGCCTGGAACTCGAGATCCTCCTACCTCTGCCTCCCAAATCCCGGGATTAAATGCGTACATCAATACGTCTGGCTCTTCCACCATTATTTTGGCATTGTTCTCTGGATAACCAAATGCAAAGGGAAAATAAATATCCTCCACATAATTATAATGGTGCTGTACTTTTCCCCCAAAACTCTTTGTTACCAAGGAGATAATGAAGACCCTCAAGGGTAGGTTTTGAAATTAAAATCATTAAATTGATCAAAGGTCTTGAAACACTGTTCATTGGCTGAATTAATCTTAGAACTGGTTTCAGGGACTCAGTAAAATTATAGAAACCATGGCTATTTAGGCAATAAGAAAATGGATCTCTTTTTAAAAAGCTAAGATGCATTTCTTGAATTTTTACTATTCAATTATATGTTTTGAACATTACTATCCTCCAATAAATCAATTTTGTCTATGACTTAAAAGGCTTAAGAAAATACTATATGATACGTGCTGCAGCTAAAGCCATCTGGCTAGCATTCTTAAATCTTAAATCTATGTTAAATATGGCTCTGGTGTTGAAATTTGACTACTACATTTTCATATTTCCCATAGAAATTAAAATTATTTTTAACTTCATAATATTTTGGTAAAAGTGCCCATGGTGCTTTCTGTCTTACGCCCTCATCAGCCATATTTTGCCAATGTGGTAAGCCAGATGCCCTGGGAAGCTTCCTATTGCTATATGGAGGGATGCAGAATGAGAGGCAAGGAAGCTGTTCTTCTTGGTCTACAAAAAGCAGAATGGGGCTGGAGAGATGGCTTAGCAGGTAAGCACTTGCCTGTGAAGCCTAAGGACCCTGGTTCAAGGCTCCATTCTCCAGGATCCACATTAGCCAGATGCACAAGGGGATGCATGTGTCTAGAGTTCCTTTGCAGTGTCTAGAGGCCCTGACACGCCCATTTTTTCTCTCTCTCTCTCTCTATTTGCCCCTCTCTCTCTCTGTTGCTCTCAACTAACTAAATAAAAATGAACAACAACAACAACAAAAAGCAGAATGGTAGTAAGCTAGTTTCTATGTACCAGAAGCTAAAGACCAGAATTTTTCTGACCTAGACTCAGAATGATGTGAACTTTCAATCTTCACAGAGATGCAACCAAAAGAACCAAGAAAACTTAAATCCTTTAGAATGTATCAATCTTCTCTCTAACTAGAAAATGCTCCTCGTTTTCTGTCTTTGCCATGCCCAATTCCCAGCAGGCCTGTTCCACTGTATCTCTGGTTTCCTTTTCCCTCCCTTTGTAGCTGCCTGCTGTTCTCTGGTGGCTCCCTAGGGTGACACTATAAAAAAGGTCCTTTGATCAGACTTCCAGGTCTTTTCCCCCCCTTCCTTTGGGGATAACTTTCTCCTATTGTCACTCAGGAAATGACATATGGGGATATTTCTCCTGTACCTACGGGGATGAGGCACATGTTCTTAACTCTTCCACTCCCTCCCAGTCATGATGCATTTCTGATGTCGTGTCCTTTACTGGACACATCTGCGTAACTACATTCCAATGGGGTGTGCCTTTAAAGTAATATTATACCCATCTTAGTGGAGTTTGGAAACAAAATCTCCCATGACTCAGTTTCTCTCTGCATTTTGCCCATCCTGAGCTTGCTCTGATTTCAAGTTCAGTTCTGGATCAGAGCGCCTTTGTGCCTTGCTCCTCAGTTCCACATAGAACCAAATGGCTTCCTTGAATTCACCTAACCCTCTGCCAGAACATATAGTCCCTTTGGGACACTAAGGTCTTTCTATTTCCTTTCTACCTCCTCACATTTTCAACCTGCATCCTATACACTCCACACTTGGGGCAGCTAAGTAGCTCAATCTCCCCACCCAGCTCAGCTCACTCAGGCTTCCTCCTGTCTCCTCGCTCTGTGGTCAGTGACTAAAATTATTCTTGTTTCTACAGCAGCTCGCTATTCAACATCTGCGGCAGCACTGGTAGTCCCTGGTGCCTTTCTTTGGAATCCCTGTCCCTACCCTGCCCCCAACCCTGGGCAGCATGGAGGGCATACACCTCTGGCACTCTGCCTGCTCACCTGGTTGGCAGCCCACACACCTGTCTGGGAGTACTACCCTGACCTGGTTTCCATCTACTGATCCTAGATCTGCTTCTTGTCCCTTCATCTAAGGCATTTCCTGGAAGATTACAGGAGACAGGAAGGTCCAAGTACAGGCATGGCAATGTCTGCTTTGACAGGCAGGTGTTGGTTTATCATTCTGGGCCAGATTGTTCTCCACCCAATAGAATTAGAGCACACATGACTGACAAAGAGCTTTGCTCTCAGGCAACATGTTTTGTGTACAAGGCAAATTAACAAATATGGTTGTGTGTGGCAGGGGTGGGGATCACATCAGGTCACACTGTCACATGGGTAAATGCCTTTCTCATAAGGCTCCAAGGCTTGGCTCTGCTTTTTGTTTCTGTTTTTGTTCATTTGTTTGTTTTGTGGGTTGCTGTTGTTGTAAGCAAGGTCTCACTCATCCCAGGCCTGACCTGGAACTCAACTCTGTAGCCCAGGCTGGCTTTGGAACACATGGCAATCTTCCTACTTCAGCCTCCCAAATGCTAGTATTAAAGGCATGTGCCACCAAGCCCAGCTATTGGTTCTGTTTTTTAGGAGTATAATTAACTGGTTTCCCTTTTTTACATTGTCTTCCGGAAAGTTTATTGCTAAATTTGAGGGATGCCTGGGCACAGAATGAGGATGAATGACTTTGAACAGCAATCTTAGTAGTTCACTTCATGCTCTTTTGTTTTCTACCTTCCCTTTGCTAGTCTGTATTTCCTTGCCAGCCACCTGATCCTAGATGTATGAATAAACAGCACAGATAACTTATGGAAAATCAAGCTAGTGTCTCTTTGACATCTCTGGCTGGAAGACTAATTTTTGCAGAGCAATATTACTAAAGCTATGGTATACAATCACAGAAATACCAATTCTACAACTTTATCCCACAATAATACCTTCTTAATGTGTGCATTATCTGTCTGATCATAGTATTGTTTCTAATAGAAAAAATAAAACAAGATGTCTAAGAATGATTAAACATAATATTGCACATAAACAAGGGAATATTATGCATCACTTGAAAACAAAAAATCTGTGTCCTAAGATCAAGAATGCCTTCAGTAGGGTCAGTGAAGAGCAAAGAAATGCATGGCTTGGAGTGGGGAGGAGATGTGTTTGTTGTTTAAATCTATTCCTAATCCTGTCACAAATATGGCAAATTCTAAATGAGGCTTCTTATGTGGTGTGGGCAGTACAGAAGCTGTCATCCTTAGCACAGAGGCTTCCTCACAATTTGGGGCACTATGAAGTAATGAGCATGAAGAATCAACATGAGGAAGCTGAGGAGCTTCATTTTCTGAATTAGAAAGCACAAGCTAGAAACCAGACATGGTGGTGGGCATGGTAGGAAGGCAAGGGCCTGGCTTTTGAAGAGATAGGCTTTGGTAGCTGAGGGTTGTGTAATGGGAATTCTGTGATGTTTTTGCTGTGTGCATGTTTTCTCAGTGTGTCCCAAGCTCTCAGTAAGTATTTCTCAATACTTTTGCAGTTGGTTTTGTTTTGAAGGGAATGTGATAAAAGCATTGCATCTGACATTAAGGTCAGAGAGGGTCAAAGATAAGAGGCTGCTCAGAAAGACCCACCCCATCTGAGTCTCTAGAGATAATCATGTCTTATGTGGAATCGTTCTGTGCATATTGGGAGCTCTAAGTTTGAAGACCTGGAGAAGACTGAAGCACACAGGGATATGATGGAAGACAACAAGCCAAATAAACCTGACACAAAAACAATAAATGCTGGAATTTCTTCTTATGTCAAGATGACAATTGGTTACTTAGAAAAACTATAAAAAAGTCATAGAGGAGAAGATGATTCCAGACTTAACATGTCATAGTGGCCATAATTATACATAGAACTAATGCCAGCTCTGGCAACATTAGTCTTTAGAGGAATATCTACATTCCCTGAGGATGAAAAACACAACAAGCAAACTATTTTTCAATTAAAAATTCTTCTCATTGCCCACTTTACCTCTTTTCACTTCAGCCTCTTTCTTTCCACACACAGGACTATCTTGTCTGACTATTCCCCTGTATGGCTTCTCTCTTAGGAAGTGACCACCTCTTCCAGAATTTTCTTTCACATTTTTTGTAATAAGTCCAGGGAGGACCTAAAAGGAGCAGGTGTCATGGGCTTCCAAACCCTGAAAAATTATGCAAGCTATCATGTATGTACATTTTTTGCAGGGATTGGGGAGGGTTTTGATTCAACTATCAATTAGATGACTTCCTAAATGTCAAGATCCTCCAAATTAAAAGCCTACGTTCTAAGAATCTTGTTGAAAGCTACTGTTATCTCTATCAAATTGAGATATATGTGCATTTCTAAGGGTCCATGTTGTACATGAAGCATTCTCTAATTCAATATGGCACTGTGATATGTCTTGACTTCAGCAGCATGTGCATGTTTCAGGAGCAGCGCAGTCAATGTGAGTTTTCTTTAGGTTACTGGCTACTTGCTGGTCCATAAATTTTTTCTTTATTAAGACTGAAGCTGTTTAGGACATGGACCACATGCTGTGTCTTTCTATTTCCAAAACCTAGCACAATGCTTGGCAAGTAGTTGGTACTTATTAAATAATAGAAGCTGACAATGAGCATTCAGAGTATACCAGATACTGAAAAAATAAAGCCCTAAGTATAGGCCCTCATTTGGATGATGCTAAACTTTCTGTGCCAAATACTCTATAAGTTCAGTTGAAGAGTGAATAAAGAATGAGAAGATAGGTAGTGATATTCATCGCCCATCATGCAGGTAAAGGAAGTGGGTATTATATGGGAGAAAGAGCTATATCAGAAATCCATGTTGCTTTTCTTTGTTTGAAATAACTTTTTATTTGATTCTAATAATGCCTTATTAGAAATGGAAGTGCAATCCTGTACACTAAATTGAACTCATTTCACTTGTCTCTTATTCTAAGACTCTTGTTCATTAGTATATCCAACTGATATTTGATTGGCTTATCATCATGGTCATCTGTAAAGAAAACAAAACTTGGGCTGGAGAGATGGCTTAGAGGTTAAGCACTTGCCTGTGAAGCCTAAGGACCCCGGTTCGAGGCTTGATTCCCCAGGACCCAAATTAGCCAGATGCACAAGAGGGTGCATGCATCTGGAGTTCATTTGCAGTGGCTGGAGGCCCTGGTATGTCAATTCCCTCTCTCTCTCTATCTGCCTCTTTTTCTTTCTGTCTGTTGCTCTCAAATAAATAAATAAAATAAACAAAATTTTTTTTAAAAGAAGAAAACAAAACTTTGCTTCTTCTGGTTCCTTTTATTATTGAGAGTCACAAACTCCAATGCTACAGGGCCCAGTAGGCAACTGAACTGGCACAAAATGTCTGAGTGGGACCTGGGACAGCTGAAATGGAAGCCAGTATTCATGCTGTAGGAAGCATCACCCATTGGCCTCACTGCATCATTACCACTTGAGAATGTGGGTCCAGAGAAATTGTAAGGAAGGACAGAAATAGATTAAATATGGAAGTCCCGGAGTTTTAGATAGCCACAGATCATTCAAATATATTTGAAAACCTAATATGATCAAATAAAGCATACTATCTCTGGCTGGATAAGCCTGTGGACCACTAGTTTATAAATTGAGTTTCATCTGGGGAATGACCAGATTAGGGAATAGAGGAGAGATGACATTAATATTTTCAGTTTTACATCTGTTAGTATCTTTATTGAAAAGTTGGGTGAGGGAAGAGATTTTTAAACCTGTATGGGTTTGAAATATGATGTTCATGGCATAGACCACAAGTTAAGTGTGGGTGGTAACAGTTGTGTATGATTTTCTCCCTTAAACTACAGTCAAGCTTTGTGCTGCACAGGAATTGGCCTTGTGTGCATTGACACATGACTTTAACATTCTTCAATCTGACTGTTGGTGTGCAGAACTCTGCTGAATTTGCAGAAAAATTCACAACACACTGCATGTCTTCTTATACTGCATGTGCTTCTGAGCACAACAAATCAACCTCTGGCCATGTACAATGACTGCTTCCATGGCATATCTAGATATGCAATGCCTTGGAAGAAAAAAAAAACTCTTCTGAAGAATGAAGCTCTCCTAACAGAGGGGACCTATTTTTCCTTTTTACTCAAGCAGGGCTATGCTAAACACTGAAGAGATCTGGGGATCAAGTACTCTGGCACATAAGTTTGTCAGACCTTTTGCCTACTTCTTACATAGCACAGTCTCTGAGGCTTTGATAGAGGAAGCCATATATAAAAGCATAACTTAGCGAGACGAGACTGCTGAGACCTTTAAGAATTAATTTCTGCTGCAGATCTAAAACTGCATTTTTAGAAAAGCTTCCTTGGGTCTTACTTTTTTTTTAAGTACATTAGTGAAACAAATGTGGAATATTAATGGACTTTGCAAGGTTTGGGAAAATAACAGTTTCTCTTAAAACTGGAGGTGTTATGTACATGTTCACTGCAAGAGAGGTTTCTATTTGAACATGCTCAAGTTATCCCTTCCGTCATACAGAGCCAAAACATTGAGAATTTTCTGACCATTTTTCTTTAAGCAATAAAAGCAAAGTACCCCATCAGATACCTAAGTCAATAGTAGCTGAGTCTTGAAATGTAGCCCACATTAAGCATGGTATTTAGAGTGAAGTCTGGTTCTTTCTAGGCAACCATGCATGCACTTTTCATTTCATAAGGAGAATGCATTACTTGACTACTATGGTATTTAGAAGCTCCATCCTGGAGTATTCCCAAAGTGAATTTCCCAAGGCTATGACTTTCATTAACACTTTCTTTTCCTATTATTTGAACTTGGTAGATTGTGCTTTACCAAGTTTCAGGTTACTTTAAACTTTCCTGAATAGATGCCCATTTTAATGTCTTTTGAGGACAACCAAGTGATTGTGAAACCTAGTTACACTGTCTACATACTTGCATTTAAGTTGAAAAATTTTTAGACCCAGCTCAAATTCTTATTTCAGTGTAAATGCCCCCAAAGAATGTGAATCCAACCCTTCCTTTTCTGTTCAACTATTTTTCAACTTCTAGATATAGAAGAGCTTATACATCAAAGAGGCCAAGTAAAAATGCTTCTCACAGGAACCAAACAATGCAATAAAGGCTTTTTTATTTTATTTCTGATTTTCTGCAAACAAATGAGTGAGAAATACACATATGTACTTATTTTAAAAATGGAGATATAGGGGCTAGAGGGATCACTTAGCGGTTAAAGCATTTGCCTGCAAAGCCAAAGGACCCAGGTTCAATTCCCCAGGACCCATGTTAGGCAGATGCACAAGGGGGTGTATGGGTCTGGAGTTCGTGTGGAGCGGTTGGAGGCCCTGGCGCACCCATTCTCTCTCTCTTTTTCCCTTCTTCTCTGTAAAATAAATAGAAATTTAAAATAAAATATTTAAAAATGGAGATATGATTTATAAATTACATAATTTATTGGCTCAAGGTGGGTTTAAGTATATTCATCAAGTTGTCTAGTCATCACCCCAAAGAGAAATTCCAGATTTGTCAGCAGTCTTCCCAACTCATTTGTTTTCCAGCTCCTGGCAATCATTAATCTACTTTTTGTCTCTAACTATTTGTCTACCTTGGACATTTCATATAAATATACATACAATATGTGGCTTTTGGGTTTTTTATGTTTCGTTTTTTGGTTAGCATTATGTTTCAATTATGTTCATATATTTAAAGTAAGTACCACATTTACACAAAGCATCATCTGAATGGTCCCCCAAGGACCTGGAAAGCAGTGTTCTTGCTGTTCCCTTTCCTTCTGCACCTTCCTTGGACACTTTGTACCAGGATTTTATTTGTCCTCCAGTGTTTGTTTTTTTTTAAGCTACTATAGGCTGGTCTGGAACTCACTCTGTAGCTCTAGGCCCCAGGCTGGCCTTGAACTCATGGCAATCCTCTTTCCTTAGCCTCCCAAGTGTGAGGATTAAAGGCACGCATCACTACTCCTGGTGTTGATATATTTGGGACACAGAGAAAGCTTGTTTTTTTTCTCATCTGATTTTTTTTTTTTTTTTTTTTTTTTACTTTGGGAGTGACAGAGAGAGAAACAGGCAGACAGAGACAGAGAGAGAGAATGGGCGTGCCAGGGCCTCCAGCCACTACAAAGGAACTCTAGATGCATATGACCCTTTGTGCATCTGGCTAACGTGGGTCCTGGGGAATCAAGCCTTGAACTGAGGTCCTTAGGCTTCACAGGCAAGTGGTTAACCACTAAGCCATCTCTCCAGCCCTCATCTGAAAATTTTGATTGCCAATAAACATCTCCATATTTTTGTCCTACTGCACCTCAAACTCATGTGCCATTTTCCCTTTCCAAACACAATCTTCCTTATCATTTGCTTATTTTTGCTAACCATAAAAGCCATCTACTTTGAAACCTAGCCATTTTTACTTCACTGAAGCCTAACTCATTCATTGATATAATGGAATGGCTATTCTTCCTTCTCACCTTCACCTGTATGGCCACCTTATGCCATACAGTGACATTCCTTGGTCCAGTCCCACCCCATGGTCAATCATCATTCTCCCTTTTCTAATCTATTGTGGCTGAGGTGTACACTGTATGGACCCCTTGTGCACTCATATTTTCATGAGGGACAAATCAAAGGGAGCACAGGACACAAAGGATTCTCTCAGAGGCCCAAAGCAAGCATCCAAAACCACCAAAAGAAAGCACTGGGAGTCTATACTTCTTTATCTTTTTTTTTTTTAATCTTCAGCTTCCATGATCTTTTTCATGTTACTCAGCATTGTCTGTTATTTTTTTCTAATTCTAACATTGAGAAATTAGCTGTAATACGTAGCAGCAACCCACAAAAGAGAAGGAGAAACTATTAGTCTGGGTTGTAGCAAGAAAAGCCCTGTTTGTGGCCTGCAGCTGACTCTAGGTGAACATGGGGGAGGTATTAATATTAATATAAAGCTGATGTGGGGTCTTGAGGATGTAGGTGGTTGGGAGCAAAGACAACAATAGGATTTCTCAGGGCAGGAAAATACTACTGGTCATTTGAGGTTCCACCATTTTCTGAGCAGGCAATGTGCTTGCCTCTGAAGTGACTCTGAACTGGGACTCTGAGTGGAGAGGGTTACAAATCCACATGCTATCACTGAATTAATCAATGTGTCTAATTTGATATTTTATATTAATACTACAGCTACTCTTTTGCATGGATGAATGTTCAAAAAGGTTTTTGATTTTTAAACATTTCTGCTGGAAGAGAAATTGACCTTGGGAGGATTTTTCATACATGACTCATTTTGATTTGGGTATGTAAAAGTGGGATAGATTGACTGTCCAAGGAAACTTAGCTTCCTACAAGAGAAAGACTTTAAATCATTAGCAGAATATGCCCTATGTGAGTTCCCTGCAAGCATACCTAATGGCACTAACATTTATAGAAATATGCTCATTGTCAAATGTTCCCCAGGGATATGTACAGCATACTGTAACACATATAAAATAAGAAGCACAGAATTAGGAATCAGAAGACTTGGAGTCTGTAGAAAGCTTGAAACTAAGGTATACGACCTCAGGCAAATTATTAAACCGTTCAGACAAAGAAGAGATTAAACATGCCTACCAGTGCTAGCACTTGAGATAGACATATGAGGGCCTGCCTTTGATCCGTAAGCACTCACATTTTTTTTTAAAAAAGACTGGACACAGCTACACTATCTGTAACTCCACTGTAGAGGGGGAAGAGATAGAAGTTCTAAGGCTCCCTAGTGAGACAGTCTGATGGAAAAGCAGCAGCTTCAGGTTTAGTGAGAGACTGTCTCATGGAACTAAGACAGTAGAGTGATAGAGGAGGACAGCTGACATTCTCATCTGGTTTCCACATGCATGTACACAGGCATACACATTTGCACACACGTGCATATGTCATACATACACACAGTAATCTCTCAAAAATAAATAAATAAATACATCTGCTACCTCCCTACCTCATACAACATCAAATGTGAGTAATGAATGGAGTATAAGATATTAAATGTTCAAAATTTTTGAAGTACCTTATTAAACATGCCATTATTGTACAGAACTAAGGAATTTTTAGAAATATTTTTTGAGTGCCTAATTTGAACAGAGCATTGTTATAGGTGTTATGAATTATAGTGGTGAAAAAGCCCTCAAAGATATTTTATTATTTTGAAAAAATTAAACTTGTATTATGAAGACTAAAAAAATATTTCAAGTTGGATGAACTTATATCCAAACAACTAGGAACACAGCTCCATTTATATAGATCATAGAAAATAGAACACATATGTGAATTTTTTTTTTTTTCCTGAGGTAGGGTCTCACTCTAGCCCAGGCTGACCTGGAATTCACTATGGAGTCTCAGGGTGGCCTTGAACTCATGGCAATCCTCCTACCTCTGCCTCCTGAGTGCTGGGATTAAAGGCGTGTGCCACCACGGCTGGCCATATGTGAAAATTTTTAAATAAGTATAAAGCTATAGATACTAAGAATTTATACTGGTAAATCTAACTAGAGTTATATGTTAAGTAAATAAATTTGAACTGAATCATGGGATGCTTTTTTTGCTTAAAAAAAAAAAATCTTGGGGCTGGAAAGATGGCTTAGCAGTTAAGTGCTTGCCTGTGAAGCCTATAGACCCCAGTTCAAGGCTCGATTCCCCAGGACCCATGTTAGCCAGATGCACAAGGGGACACACGTGTCTGGAGCTTGTTTGCAGTGGCTAGAAGCCCTGGCGTGCCCATTCTCTCTCTCACTCTCTGCCCTCTTTCTCTCTCTGTCTGTTGCTCTCAAATAAAAACAAACACACAAACAAAAAATCTCAAAATAACTGGCCTGTGCCTGTGTTTAGAAGGGGTACTTGTATGGCTGAGATATAGTTCATTGGTAGAACCACTTACCTAACATGCACAATGTCCCAGCACTGCAAAAACAAAACAAAACAACACACACCCCTTGCATAACAGGGGTATTTACATGAATTAATGGGTTCTCTTTAACAACATGGCTCAGGGAAATTTTGCAGAAGAGGGGGCGGAAAGAATGTCAGAGTCACATACTGGGTCATGATATGCAGAAACATTTATCTTACCCATAACTGTGGGCTAACTCCACAATGCATGACCCATATACCTCAACAAGGAGGGGCCAATGGGGAAGGAGTAGGTCATGGATGAGCCTAATAATGGTACCAAATTGACTGTATTTGCTGAATACAAAACTAATTAATAAAAAAATTTAAAAAAGAAATAAAGCCCAACCTCACTCTAGCCCCTGACTTTTGTTTTTTACTTTGTTGCACTCTCTAGATAGATCTTTTTCTATTTTTTAAAATCAATTGATTTGCACATGTGGTGTATGTGCACACACATGTATGCATACATGTATGGATGATCAGGGCCTCCTATACTACAGAGGAATGTCATATTGTACCATGATTTGTGTCTTGCTTACTTGGGTGGTTTGGCAATTAAACACAGGCTGGCAGGCTTTTTGCATGCAAGTGCCCTTGGCCACTGAGACCCTTCTGGAAAAATATAACTGAGACAGAGCAATATAATGTAAAAGCTACCTGTCCACATATCATTAGGACTCCAAATACTTTTGGCAGCTGCAACTGAGACAAGAGAGTGGGGAATAAAGTCTGGAGTGGGCACTCATCACTCTCCTCCCTTAGCCTTTTGCTTTAGCAGTGTTAGGTTCAGACACTGTTTATGGAAACCCAGGATCATACTTGTGTGTGAGGGGGATCAGGTAACTGTATCTACAAAGAAAATTTAAAGATGACTGGAAATTGTAGTGTCAGTGAAAAATTAATATTAAGGAAAGCTGAGTGATGGTTGTACAGAAACTCTATCATTTTTGAAACTTGTCTCTAAGTCTAAAATTAGATCAAAATAAAGACTGGAAATAATTAGGAGGGCTAAAGGATGTACCAACAGTAAAGTACCCACCCCTTGATATCTGGACCCCTCCTCTACACCCACATGCACATCTGACTAAAATCTAGCCCCTTCTCAGCCTATTCTACAGTGAAATTAGCCAGAGACAACTCCCCCCATTCATCAACATTCCACATAGACTTCCTACTCATGGGCAACAAAAACAGGAAATCAGGCCTACATATAGAACTACCACAGCAGGGGAAAACCACATCATCTATTTAAAAAAAGAGACCCATTTTATTAAAAAGTATGGACGAATAACCAAAGCCTCACCCCTTACATTTTAAGACAAAATAAGCATGAAAGAGAAAAAACAAGTAATTAAACAGATCAGCTGAGTCCTGAAGAAACTGAGACAATTCAGAAAACATGAAAAAGTTCAGAGAACTCATGCTCCATTTCAATAGGGATAATTAACCTTGTTATCTAACCAACAGGGGCATACTAACATAAATTGGCAGGACAAGAAACTAAGGCCTAAAGGTATTATTTTAAGGTAAAGATTACCAGTAGAGCTGGGCCTGGAGGTGCACACCTTTAATCCTAGCACTCTGAGGCAGAGGTAGAAGGATCACTAAGTTTGAGGCCAGCCTGAAGCTACAGAATGAGTTCTAGGTCAGCCTAGGCTAGAGTGAACCCCTATCTTGAAAAATGCCGTAAAATAAAAATGCCAGTAGAATAATTAAAATAGTCACCAACTTAGGGAAAAGCATAATCTAATACAAATAGGAAAAAAGTAAGAATAAGCTTACTACTACAATAACTACTACTACAACTAGAAGGGTGGCATCAAATCTGTAATTGCTACACACCATTTATTATCAGAGAGAAATGTTCTGGGAAGGGGGCCATGGCTTTACTCCCCCCCTTTTTTCATTAAAAGCATTGCTGTACTATTTTGTTTCTTTTAAAAATATTTTTCTTTATTTACTTGCAGGAGGGCGAGTGGGGGAAGAGAGGGAGAGAGAGAGAAAAAGTGTGTGTGTGTGTGTGTGTGTGTGTGTGTGTGTGTGTGTGTGTGTGTGTACAGACATACCAGGGCCACTTGCCACTGCAAACAAACTCCAGATGCATGCACCAATTTGTGCATATGGCTTTATGTGGGTACTGGGGAACTAAACTCAGACCAGCAGGCTTTGCTTTTGCAAGCAAGTACCTTTAACCACTGAGTCATCTCCCTAGCCTCTAGTTAGTTTCTTCACCTGAGCATGTATATTTTCATGAAAATTTAAAAGGGAAGAAATGAAATTTCTTTACAAATATTGTCTTGGGACAGGGGAGATGGTTTAATGATGAAGAGTGCTCCCTGTTTTAACCATAAAGGTCTTTTGGGCTCTGTCAAATTTAGCTCTTCAGAACTCATGTACAAAGCTTTGCATGTCAGTAACTCCAGTCTGGAGTCACAGAGACCAGAGAATCACTGGTCCCGGTTGAGGGAGAAGACCTCATCTTTATCTCAAAGAAACATACAAATGAGCCATTAGAGGATACAACATTCTCCTCTAGTCTCCACATGAATGCCCATGAGGCACACGCATCTGCACATGCATTATACCACACACTATAGTACATACAAACAAGCACAAACACACACACACACACACACATGCACACACACACACACACACACACACATGCACACACACACACACACACACACACACACACACACACAATTCTCTCAAGTATGAACAGGGAGAATTTTAAATGGAAGCAACTGATATCAGTAACATATTGTATGGGAGGAGAAAAAAAGCCTATAACAGAATAAATGGGGGATAATACCAGATATAGATTTAGGTGCTCAAACAGAAAGACAGTCTGTAAATTTCTTTTTTTTTTTTTTTTTTGTTTGTTTTTTGAGGTAGGGTCTCACTCTGGCTCAGGCTGACCTGGAATTCTCTATGTAGTCTCAGGTGGCCTCGAACTCCTGGAGATCCTCCTACCTCTGCCTCCCGAGTGCTGGGATTAAAGGCGTGCGCCACCACGCCCGGCTCAGTCTGTAAATTTCTACACTGATGTCTTCTTTGGTTTGAGACAGGCACAGGTTAGCCTTAAGTTTGCTATGTAGCCCAAGCTGGACTTTAAATCCTGATCTCCTACCTCCCAAGTGCTGGGGCATACATCACCATGTCTGGCCTTAAAGGAAGTCTTTTTTTAGTTTAATTTTTTTAGGCTAAATGTTTATTAGAAAAGAAAGTGAAAGTAAGGCAGAAAGTGAAAGTAAATCAGAAGTGCTCCTGAGAGAGGTCCCAAGTGGGTAACCTTAAAGGGTTTTTTTTGTTGTTGGTGTTATTAGTTTGTTTTTAAATGCCTTTTTATTTATTTATTTGTGGAAGAGTCAGAGAGAGAGAGAGAGAGAGAGAGAGAGAGAGAGAGAGAGAGAAAGGGTACACCAGGGCCTCCAGCCACTGCAAACTAACTCCAGATGCATGTGCCACCTTATGCATCTGGTTTATGTGGGGACTAGGGAATCGAACCTGGGTCCTTAGTCTTTACAGGCAAGTGCCTTAACCACTAAGCCATCTCTCCAGCCCCTTGTTGTGTTTTTAATTTTCTTTGTGGTACTAAAGATTGAATCTATGATTTTTTTTTTTTTTTAATCTATGGTTTTGTGTAGGCAAGTGCTTTACCACCGAGGTACATCCTGGATTTAAAGGAAATTTTTGTTTTTAAAGAAGAAAATTAACCAACAAGTTAGTTACCCTCTCACTCTTTGTGATGGTGTGGATCTCATCAGTGCATGAGTGTCAGTGCACAGAAAGTCTAAGTGCAAGCTGGAGCAAAGATTCATCTCAATGCCTTCCTTTGGCCAAGGGATTGAGATTTGTAGAGTGTTCAATCTTTCTGTAATCTAGTAAATCATAAACTGTAACACAGTTAGAGGAAAGGAACATTTCATTGATAGTGCCAGTATGATTATATTAATTATAATACTTAAAGTATATCAGTGATAACTACGAGTAACTTCATATTATATTATGCTCCAACCCTTAGTGTCTTCTGCAATCATATCCACTTGTCTTTATTAGAATGAAAGGGTATCTGGCTTCTTTCACTCCCATGTTTCTCCTCTACATCCATTATCACTGCATTCTTTCCTTGATGATCAAGTAAGTGCACATACCCATGGTGGGTAACTGACTGCTCTTGGATTGGCTAACAGATCGACTCAGTGAAAAGGAAACCATAGCTGGAACTGGGAAACAAGTCAGAATCATGTCCAGATAATGATTCTATTTTCCATTGTCAAGCTCCCACTAACCTTACACTATAAGAGTGTCTAAACCCTTTAAATTTCGTCTAAATCAATAATAGTTATCCCATTTAACCAGGGCAGAGGGGGTGTTTGACAACACTTTTCTTTATCTTGATTGTACTGGCAATACAACTTATCTTGACTGTAACTGCAATACAACTAAATGCATATATCAAAGTGTACATTGTTAGACAATAAAAAGGTTAAATTTTATAGCAGGTAATTTAAAGCTCAATAAACCCAACCTGAAAGCAAAATCTTTGCAAAATATTCTATGTAAGAAGCACAGACCTCAAAACAACAGATTAGCTTCCCACCTCCATCAAGATCTGGAGTCCTCTTTTGAGAACTAGGGACAGTATCATCCTGAAGACATGCACCACATTATGCCTGGACACAGTTTAACTGGACACTAACATGTAAATCAATTGTGCCAATGGCTTAGCACGATACTGGATGCTTTTCAAGCCTGTTCCTCAGGAAGTTTCTGATACTGATTCTTAGGGGCTATTTGGCAGGGGACTGCCCACGCACCCAGCATCCTTTGCAAAAGTCTAACTGTCTAGATGCCAATGCTTTCATAATCACTGCAGTTGTAAAATTATTTCAGACTGATTTGTGTGTTTTATATGATGAAGCAAATTCATCTTTTTTATTTGTGACTGGATATAACCTAGGGAAAAGAGTTCTCTAATTCAGTGGCAGTCTCAAGAAATTATTTCTACAGAATGCTTTTTGGCAGAAAATATTTAATATCTATCTGGACATTCAAAAGGTTTTTGTTTAACTTCGCATTGGTGGTCAAGACCATTATATAATCTCTCCATTTTTATTTATTAGGAGAGAGAAAAACAGAGAGGGGTAAAGAGACTGAGAGAGAATGGGTGTGCCAAGGCCCCTTGCCACTGCAAACTAATTCTAGATGTATATGTCACTTTGTGCATATAGCTTCAGGTGGGTGCTGAGGAACTGAACCTAGGCCATTAGGTTTTATAAGCAAGCACCTTTAACCAACTATGTCTCCATTTTAAAATGACTTGGACCTAACTGTTAGTCTCCCCTTTCCTCTCATTAAACAAATCAGTCAAACATTTATGAAGAATACACTACACAGAAATAAATGGTCATGGCAGATAACCTGAGTGACTCAAAGATTCAGCCCTTTGGCAGATTTCACACACATACAATGAAAGGTAGAGTGTGATATGCTAGAGACAGAGGCATAAGTAAATGTCCAGAGCAGAACAAGCTGAGAAGGGAGAATTTAAGCCAGGTCCTTGGAAAATGGATAAGACCAGACTCCAGACACACCAGACTGAGGAAGGCTGCTTTGCATACTTTGCACACTTTTTATAACCATTCATTATCTGCTACATGGTGGAACCTGAAAGCCAGGGGTATTTTTTTTCCCCAAATTCAATGTCTTCAGGCTTCTGGGCTCTCCACTTTTCCATAAGACTCAATGACCCTAAAATTAATGGGGACAAAAAAGGTCCTAGAGATGGGATGATAAGTAATTCTGACACTTGCAACATGGTCAAAATGCCTGCATAACAGGACCAACAATCTGATTTTGTGGTTAAGAAATTATTAAGCAGCTTTAAGAGGCAAGTTTTTAGCAAACAATGGACAAAGGATCCTGATGCCAGTAGGCTGTTAAGTTGCTCACTTGTTACACTTCAAATGTCTGAATCACCCACCTTTTCCACATTGGTGTTCTAGCAGGGAGCCTGAAGGAAACATACTGTTTGTGGTCAAGCACAAGACTTTGAAGAGCTGAGTATAAGAAGCAAGAAAGAGAGAAGAGGGACACATAGTGTTGGGCTTTACCAGAGTCTGGAGCAGTTGTGTCTCCATAAGGTATGTAACCTGGATCTTTAATCCTCTTGGGGAGTGACACTAATAAAATCACTAATGAATGAGGAGAACCTGCATGGCAGCATTACCATTATTAACAAGAGAATTGGAAGTCACCTACATGTACATCCAGAGAACTGCTTAAATCAGCAACTGATTATTTATATAATGGTGCATCCTGCAGAGCTAGGAAGAAAAAATAATAATAATGACTAAGTTCTCTAGAATAAATTAGTAAAAAAATCAGAACCTAGAAGGCTATGAATAGATTTTGAGTCCATGTATATTTTATATACACTTTTTGCAGATATATGTGTGTGGTGTGTGTAGGTGCTCATGGGTGTGCATATAAGTGCACATGTGTATGTCTGCATGTGGAGGTCAGCAGTCAATGATGAGAGACCACTCTCAGTTACTCTCTACCTTGTTCTCTGAGATAGGGTCTCTCTCTGAACCTACAGGACACCTATTGGGCAGTATGCCCCAGAAAGTCCCCGTGTCGGCCTTCCCTGCACAGGGATTATGGACATGCATCACCATGCTTGACATTTTATATGGGTACTGAGGATTTGAACTCAGGTTCTCATGTTTTAAGAGCAAGCACACTATCCACTGAGCCATCTCCCCAGTTCCCTCCTCCACTGATTACATATGTTTACAAACTTATAGAAAGACACATAAAAGTTACTAATATCAGGTATAGCTAGGGAGTGAAAAATGAAGATAGGCCAAAGACAAACTTTACTGTTTAATTTATACTGTTTTATAACTGTTTATTTATTATTAAAATTATTAAAAATCCCACAGCATTTGTTGTAATCTGTTAATAACATAAGGGTAATTGAAACAACATGACCAAGAAATTTAGAAACATACTCCTAACAAAGGGCACCTAAAATAAACTGTATTGTCTTCCTAACAATTTCTCACCTCATTGAACACTTCTAGTTGCAGATACTTTGCAGCAGAATAATGTTATCTCCTGCGGGCAAGATCCCACTCAGTTGTTTTCTTGACTCTTAGAATGAATATCTTCTGCATTATCTAATATGTGGATCATGTACTCATCAGAACTAATAATGCATTCCTCTATCAGCCCCCAGAGCCACACCTAGATCTTAGTGCGCAAGTATCTGAAGATAAAGGTGTCAGGAAGCACCATCAGCACCTTCTGCTGTTTTCTCCCTAGCAATGACTAGTATGTAAAGGTTGAATCTGATGAAGACCACACTGGTGCCTGTTTATATTTAACAGCTTTTAAAATTTATTTTCACATGTGTATATGTGTGGGTATATCAGCTCTCTTGCCAGTGCAAATGAATACCAAATGCTTATGCCACTTTTTGATCTCACTTTACATGGGTGCTGGGTAATTGAACCCAGAACAGCAGAATTTGCAAGCAAATACCTTAGGAAACTGAGTTATCTATATAGCCCTATGTCTATTCATTTTTAAATATTTGTCTAGGTGATGAGGATGATGACACTACATACTAAAGAACACTTACAGAATTTTCTAGGGCTAGCGTGAAATATCTGAAAACAAATGGCTATTGTAAAAGGGCCATTAGGCACTGGATGTCAAAATTAATGAGTATTTAGAAGTTTAACTTAAAAATGGAAACTTCAACTACTGTTCCTGTCCAACCCTTGAGCAGCTAACAGTAGAACACAGCAATAAGTTTAGATAAACAGAAAGGCAATGGACGAATGCAAACTGGGTACTCAGAGATTACTTACCCAGTACACAGCTAAGGGACTGGGGTCTGGATTGATGCAGTGGAAGAAATACAAAAAAGGCAGTAGAATGAGGAAAAACATGATGAATCTTACCTCGTAAGGAAGGTCAATGTGCTAAGCTAAGAACACATGCTAGAAGGCCTGGTAGAAAGCTGCCTGAGGGAAACTAACCCTCATTACCGCACTCCTGGCTGCTCCAAGATTCTCTCCACACTGGTGTGGCTGGAAGCCACTGAACCAGAAAGCAGTTTGAGGGTTGGGGAACTGGATGGCTCCCTGTAAATCAGTGTGGTAGACCAAGACCAGAATAGTGCCAGTGAGGAGCTTCTATATTCATGAGCACTGCCTAGAACTAGGGAAATTTGGACAAATGAAAGAAAGTAAAGAAACAGCAATAGGGGAAAACAAGCAGTACAGAAGATTAGATGCTTACAGCGAGATGCTAGCTGTGGATTTTTGTTTGTTTGCTTGCTTGCTTTTTTTTTGGACAAGGTCTTGCTATGAAGCTCAAGCTAGCTTGGAGCCCTTAATCCTTTTGCCTTGTTGAGTGCTGAGATTACAGATGTGAGGCACCATGCCACCATGTTAAATTCTTGATTTTTTTTTTTAATCTCCCTGAGTTAGAGGATTAAGATGGGTTGACCAAAGTATCAGTGAATCTGATTAACATGATCCTGGGAAAAATTCTAGAGGTCTTCCAGATTCATCTTGGAAGATATAATTCCAAACACAGATCTTTGCCTTTCCTCAATTCTGTTTCAGATGCATTAGGACTGGAAGTAAGCATCCTCACATCTGAATTTCCCAATTCCTTTCAATTACAAAGCAACTTTTTGATCAGAATTTAAAGGCTGAAGCAAAGTAGACCAAGACTCATGATGAACTAGAATTAACAGTGAGGAAACTAATGAAAGAAGTTCTTCCCTGTCCTATGCATGCCTGTGTACACATGCAGTCTAAAGCAACATCTGATCTTTTTTTTTGTCAGAGGTTAAAAAGTTTTACCACATATTTGAAATAATATCTGACTAAAGTTCTATCCACTAAGCTCCTTGAGTAGCTGTTCTGTTTTTGCAAGCGGGAGGATGGGAGTAAGTCTGCAGATTAGGAAGAAGTTCTTACTTAATAATCAGGCTTGTTGAGGTGCCCTGAAGTGGAAGAAGCTTTGGGGCAGTCTGTCCTACAGATTAGATCCTGCTTCTAATAGAAGCAGTGTGATAATCTACTCAATTTATCTTTCCAAATTCCACTTTACTTCAAGGTAGCTGCATATTGTATTTTTAAATGACTTTCTTATTTTCAAACCTTTCTCCTCTTTCTTTCTTGAGAAATTAAGTTAGGTCAGCTGTAATTCCTTTGTCCATTCAATACATCCAGTTGATCAACTTAGTAGCCTAGGCTTGACTCTTGGGGAATTAACTATTCACACTATAGTATCAGTATTAGTATGAAATACAGCTATTAGTTTTGGAAAATGATCACATGAAATTATCTGCTGATTTCTTATCACAAGGAGGAAAATACTAAAGTACTTTTATTACAGAAACCAGTGGAGGGCAAAGGCAATCTCAAAACAACTAAGGAAATATGAAGAGGAAAAAAGGAACATATATTACCCTATTCCTCAAAACTCCCTTGATGGAGTCATAAAGCACCTCTTTAAGAACAGGAAATAATGTATTTCACAATATGGGAAATCTAAGGTCTTTGTCGATTTTTCCCTTTAATTTTGTGTAGGTGACAGAGAGTCAATGAGAAGACTGTAGAAGGAAGGACTAGTGAAATACAAGGCAGCAGCTTTCACCTGCCAGCCAGTGAACAGTCTAACCATCTGCTGATCAGAAAACAGAAAGTACTGACTTACAGTGGGCCAGGATCCTGCTCTGGTAGTTAAGAATAAAGCTCAGAGTTTCTGGTCCGTTTTTAAACCTCCCTTGGCTTATTTCAACTTGGAGAATGCACCAAGCATGGACAGACAGTGAAATCTGAGAAGCTACTAACTAGATGAGCACCTGGCCTCTCCCTAGCAAGTTGTTTCTTGACTTGGCTCCCAGTAAACACCATGCAAACATTCAGTACTTCACAGCCCAGGCCACACACAGAAGCCATCAGGTAGAGATGGCCACAAATATACATTATCAGACTGAGCAGAGCAGGCAGGAAGATGAGGTGGGATAAAGTCCAGAGCAGGGTGAGAAGGATGCCTCATAGGTACTTTTAAAAAGCACACTAGAAGAAGAACAATTCAGATATTTCCATGGTTGTCAATCTGAGAAAAGTCATCATTTATTTACCTTAATTAAAAAAAATTAAATTTGTGCATGTGTGAGAGAAAGATAGAGAAACAGAAACACACACACACACACACACACACACACACACACAGAGAGAGGGGGGGGAATGAATATGTAGGCATGCCAAGGGTCCCCTTTCAATGCAGATGAATGCCAGGTGTTTGTGCCACTTTTGTATCTGGGGAATTGAACCCAGTCCAGCAGGTGTTGCAAGTAAGTACTTCAAACTGCTGAACCAGCTCCCCAGCCCCAAAAGTCACCTTTTTTTAAAAAAAACACATTTGTTTATTTTTATTCATTTATTTGAGTGTGACAGAGAGAGAAAGAAGGAGAGGCAGGGGAGAGAATGAATGCACCACAGCCTCCAGCCACTGCAAGCGAATTCAGGATGCGTGTGCCCCCTTGTGCATCTGGCTAACGTGGGTCCTGGGGAATCGAACCTCGATTCGGGGTCCTTAGGCTTCACAGGCAAGTGCTTAAGCACTAACTCATCTCTCCAGCCCTCAAAAGTCATTTTTTAAATAACCGAAATCTCACTTGTTTCCTTATATTACTCTGTCCCATGTCAAGCCCTTACTGTATACCACAATAAGTTGACATGCTATAAAGATCCATGGATAGAAGAACCCCCAAATAGTGATGGCTACTTCCTAAAGAAACATAAAAGTGATGGATTGAAGTAGAAAAGTGTGGCAGTAAAGAAGAGATATAGTAACACATGACATAGTACATCAGGATAAAAGCACACATGCCAAGAATCAAGACAGGTTCCCAGAAAGTCCCTTCTCAGCAGCCCCACTCAAGGGAAGCCAGCAGATTGTACTTTTCACAAGATTGCCTTTTCCAAATAATCCCCATGTGAATACCTAAGTCAGCAAAACAACAGGAATTTTTATATTGATCCTGCAACACTGGCTGGTCTGTGAACTACAGGCCACAGTCAGGGCAAACACATAACGTATTGCCAACCTGCATAAGAAGTTTTAATTTAATGTAGATGATACACAAATGTGCCAATCTTCTTCCTTTTTCCAGATGGTAGACTTCTTTTTTCTTACATAGTGCCTATTTGTGTGACAATTATGTCCCAACTCAGAGAGTTCATTAGAGCCATCCAGAACAGAATGACTTCCTGGACAGTCTGCCTTTTGGGGATGTGGTGTCTGTTTACAAGACAACATCCTGTATGGTCTGCCTGCACCTTGTGCCTCTAAGCTTCAACCTTATCTTTGTTCTCTCAGGTTACTCTCCCTTACATTCAGATTTTCTCCTCACCCATCTATTCCTGGGCATAAATTTATTTTACCTGTGACAGTTTCACCAACCCTTCCAGTCACCCTCCAGTAATGCCTCCCACCTGGCCTGGCTCCTGGTACTACAGACCTGGTTATTTCAAGGTGAAGTATTACCCCTCAAAGATAGATATAATTTCAAAACATGCTATTTGTTTCCAAGCCACCAACTTCTCTACAAATCATCTGTGTACTATCCTGATAAGTAAGATAGGCAATGCTGAAGGTACAAGAAGTAAGGATGCTCCTTCTCAGAGCACGGACCTGTTCCTGTTATTTCACACTAGGTAGACATCAGCCCATCCCATCAAAGCCAGAATTTGGAACCAAAGCAAAATACTAATAATACCTTAGTGTCAACCTAAGCATTAGAGACTTTAGAGATTTCAAAAGGGCTGTTACATATAGCTTCATATTAATGATCTTAAGTAAGGTTCTCACCAGTGAATTGAAAGAGACCTTTAACATCATTTAAGCATCACCAATCGTTGGCTGACCTGGAGCTCACTCTGAAGTTCTAGGCTCACCTCAAACTCACAGCTATTCTCCTACCTTTGCCTCTCAAGTGCTGGGATGACTATGTTATTTATAATCCCCATTCTTTCAGCACAACTCCTTTATCAATCTGCCCTTCTCTTTTGGAAACATATTTCCTTGACTTTTCCTTTTTATATTATTTTTATTTTGAGAGAGGGAGAGAGAGGGAGAGGGAGAGAGAGAGAGAATGGGCACACCAGGACCTTCAGCCTGCTGCAAATGAACTTCAGACATGTGTGTTCCTTTGTGTGCATGTGCAACATTGTGCACATATGTGACATTGTGCGCTTGGATCACCATGCATCCGGCTATGTGGGACCTGGAGATTGAAACATGAGTTCTTAGGCTTTGCATGCAAGTGCTTTAAATGCTAAGCCATCTCTTCAGCCCTTGACTTTTTTAAAAAATGCTAATACTCACACTCTTCTTGATGCTGGAAGAAACAGAATTTTAGGACCCACAATGGTGTGACAGATAAGATCTAGGTGGGAGTATTCAACGGGCCTTGGGTGGCTAAGTGATCTGGTCACTGAGTCAGATAGCAACAGACACCAAGGAACTCAGATCTCTCAGTAACCTTAAGCACCCAGATAATAGGTGGAATGAAGAAGAAACAGATGCTGCTGCAACAAGTCACTCCCCAGACTCATTAAAACAAGCAAAGACAGACTGGAGCCCATTCAAGTTTATGTCACCAACTGGGAAGAATAAAGGAATTTGTAACTATCTTTGAGCAAATGAGGTACTGATTCAAGCCTTTCAATTTTATCCTTTTAAAAAGTCCTGCAGGGGCTGGAGACATTGTTTAGTGGTTAAGGTGCTTGCCTGAAAAGCCAAAGGACTCAGATACCATTTCCCAGGACCCAAGAAAGCCAGGTGGCACATGTATCTGGAATTTGTTTGCAGCAGCTGGAGCTGGCATGCCCATTCTCTCTCTCTCTCCCCTTTTCTCTCCCTCAAAAAAATATTTTTTTAAAAAAAGTCCTGCAGGTAGAACTACCTGAAGTCTTTTTTTTTTTTTTTTGTTTTTGTGTGTGTGTGTGTGTGTGTGCGTGCATGTTCATGTGTGCAAGTGCAGGTGAATGTATGCCATGGCGTGCATTTGGAAGTCAAAGGACAACTTTAGGTGTCAGTGTTTACGTGCTACTTTGTCTGAGGCTGGGTCTCTGTGTTCGCTGCTGTGTATGCCAAGCTAGCTGGTTCACAAGCTTCTAGGGATTCTTCTGTCTCCACCTCCTATCTCCACACTGGAAGTCTAGTTATATAGGCACTGGTGCTACCACATCCAGCTTTACATAGGTTCTGAGTATCCAAACCAAAATTGCTAGGCTTGCAAAGTCAAGTGATATATCCACTGAGCAAACTCTCCAGACCCCAAAAGTCTTTTGATACCATTTCACATGGAAACTTGGCAATGCAGTATTATACTTGCCAGCTTAGAATAATGGATCATAAAGATTATACCTTTATTGTTGATATATTCTAGTCTAAATCTTCTGAAATAAATTCTATATATAACTGAATATTCCTGTTGTTTACAAAATTATGCAATTTAATTTAATAAGACCGATAGAAAAGACTGGATTCCACCTACAAAGTCCATCTCTCTCCCATGTACCATTATGCACCTAGCTGGTAAGGCTGAAAACTGTGGAGCCATCTTTACTTCCTTTCTATTCTTCATGCCACACAGTCAACTCATTACCAAGTCTTGTTTGTTCTGTCAAATTGAAATCATTTCTGTCCATCCCTGCTGTCATTACCTTTCCCAAACTATCAACACATTTTATCTGAATTACTAGCCTGTCTTGGCTGCCTTGCATCCACTTTTGTAATTGTTTCATCTCTTCTCATTTTAGCAGCCAACCATCAAAACATACAAGTCAGTAATGGTGAATGTGGTCCCAGCAAACATGGAACAAGTGCAGAGTAGTGCTATACAGACCATGAACATAGAAAGGATAACTTGGATGTGCAACCGCTAGTAATCTCATAGAATCACTACACTTTAAAAAGGCAAAAATGCATTCTTTGTATACAGCTCAAGGAAGACAGCTATAATCATCTGCATGCCACTCAGAAGACTACACAATGGACACTACACATAGCGACACATTCCATGGACCATGGGATGGGAAATGAGAATATGAGAATGAATTGAATAGACTTAGTGAAGAATGACATGGCATGAAAGGATTTAAAGAATGAAGCTGGAAAACTAACCCACCAGATACCAGGAAGACGTTAACTCTATCCCAAATGATGAAACTGGTTAAGAATTCCAGCCATACCACATGGCCTTTAAGGGAAACGATTATGCATTATCTCAGCCCTAATGCTATTTGTCTGGTGATTATCAGAAGACTGAGCACTGGAGACCAGAGTTATATTTAAATGTTCATTTTCAAGTTCCTTCCTTGCTACTTGAGCCTAGCCTGTATGCAACTGGCATAGTTTTGTGACTAGGAAAGATATACCTGCCTATTTCTATTTCTAGTAACTCTCTCACTGAAAAAGAAAAAAAAAAAAAACAACCATGATGCCTATTATATTTGTATGAGCAGAGAAACTTAAACATATAAAACACCTAAAGGGAATAGATGGGCACAGGCATGAAAAACAATGTCACTTGCCCCAAACTGGAGTAAGTAGTTACTATGTTGCTTGTTTTCTGTAATTATTTAAAATATGGTCAGTTGTTTCAGCATTCCAGGGAGGCAGTGGCATTAAGATGTCCACATCAGAAGGGGAACTGTCAAGAAATCATTTGCCAGAGCCTGGATAATTTCATTCTTAGGAGAAACACCACCACTACAGGTGTTCAGAAGGTGGCTAGGCTCGCTTTGGCATTTTTAACCTAAATAGAATTCAACTACTTCTTGTACATGTTTTCAGGTTGGGTGAATCCCCTTCTTCTAAAATCCAGCTCTTTTTTTTTTTTTTGAGGTAGGGTCTCCCTCTGGTCCAGGCTGACCTGGAATTAACTATGTAATCTCAGGATAGCCTTGAACTCATAGTGATCCTCCTACCTCTGCCTCCTGAATGCTAGGATTAAAGGCAAGTGTCACCACAGCTGGCAAAATCTAGCTCTCTTATAAATCAGACATTACTCAGAGTTTAAGATAGAATTAACTTTCAGTGGGCCAATGCTTATCTGATGCTAGTAGAAACTGCCTGGAGGGAGCAATCAATAAGCAGAGTAGAGAGACAATAAAGAGCAACTGCAAGTCCCACTAGACTGAGCAACTGGGGGACAGAGATTCTGTCTTATTTATCTCTTTAGTCCCAGAACCTAGCAGGTGCTTAGCATACATAAAATGTTTGCTGAGCTGAATGAACAATTGTAATAAAAGAAAAAACAGTCCCAGAGGTGGAAGGTTGATCAGTTGAGTGGGAAACTAGAAGGAATGGGGACTACTAGAGTAATAAACAAATACTACTAGTATGGGAGTGGGGAGAAAAAAATTAAACAAAATAGATGGATAATTAAACATCAAAACATTATATTCTTGGGCAATAGACATTTAGAAAATGTTCAATATCCTTAGCCATTAGGGAAATTCAAATTAAACTACTTTGAGAATCCATTTCATCCCAGACAGAATGGCTATCATCAAGGAAACTATTTACAACAAATGCTGGCAAGATTTGGGGGAAAAAGGAATCCTTATTCATTGTTGGTGGGAATTTCATTATGGAAATCAGCGTGGAAGCTTCTCAAAAAGCTGAATATTAGCCAGGCGTGGTGGCGCATGCCTTTAATCCCAGCACTCGGGAGGCAGAGGTAGGCGGATTGCTGTGAGTTCGAGGTCACCCTGAGACTCCATAGTGAATTCCAGGTCAGCCTGGGCTAGAGTGAGACCCTACCTCGGAAAAAAAAAGAAAAGAAAGAAAGAAAAAAAGAAAAACAAACAAAAAGCTGAATATTTAACTACCAAATTATTCAACTAAACCACTCCTGGGAATATACCCAAAGGACTTTATATCCTATCATGGAGACATTAGCACATCCATGCTCATTCTTGTTCTATTCACAATAGCTAGGAAATGGAATCAGTCTAGATGACCATCAACTGATGACTAGGTCTAAAAATGTGGCACTTATACACAATGTAATTTTATTCAGTTATAGAGAAAAATGAAGTTATGAAGTTTGCAGGAAAATGGATGAAATCAGAAAAGTTTATACTAAGTGAGGTAACCCAGGTTCAGATGACAAAAATCAAATGATCTCTCTCATATGTGGATCATAACTTTGATTGTTTGTATATAAGTATATAAAGGAATATGAGAATGAGTGCAGACTATGAATCAAGATAGGAGGTAATGAGAGGAATAAGAGGTGGGATGCAAAAGAAAATGTGCAGCATGACAGCAGAAAGGAGGCTGTGGCGGGGAGTTTGTGCAAGGTTGAAAGAGGTAGGAGAAAAGAGGGAAAAGGGAAAATAAAATTTGTTTGACAACATAATGTATGTTAACAATAAATAAATATTGAATATGACATCTGTACATTGGTGTAACATGTTCATATAACACACATGTTCATATAAACACGATCAATTCAGCGGGGAATTAAAATTCATGATAAATGATGAAAGGCAGAAGGCACTGGCAGGTGCCCAGGTTGGTTTTATCCCCTCCACTCAGGATTGGGGGTGGGACTGAGGATGCTGAGGGCATCCAGTGGGGGCAAGTTTCAACTGAAGGTGGCAGGCGATGGGAGAGGAGAAACACGTGTACCACAAAGGTGATCAACTCTAGGTTCTTCCCTTTGTTCTACAAAAGTACCCCCCTTCACTTACTTATTCCCAAGGAGATCCCTTCAATTCAAATATAACCCAAAATTTACTTGACAGTCTACCTAGTTTTTATCATCTATACATAGCTAAAATGATCTGTTCTCTATAAATAGGTTGCAAAACTGAACTGTGCCTTATGCAAACAATAAAGGAGAAATAGTCCTAACAGATCAATAATGTTTTCCCATTTCTCCATGCTATTCTGTTTATTTTTAACCCCTTCATAGAGCCCAATATTTGTAAGAAAATCTTCATATTATCTTTAGAAGTACTACCAACTGATGACCAAAGCAGGAAAAAAAATTAAATTTATTTAATTCCTGTTATTTCTTTTTAAAACAGGAACAAGGGCTGGAGAGATGGCTTAGCAGTTAAGTGCTTGCCTGTGAAGCCTAAGCACCCTGGTTCAAGGCTGTATTCCCCAGAACATACGTTAGCTAGATGCATAAGAGGCACACATATCTGGAGTTCGTTTGTAGTGGCTGGAGGCCCTGGAGTGCCCATTCTCTCTCTCTGCCTCTTTCTCTGTCACTTTCAAATAAACAAATAAATAATAAATAAACAAAAAAATTCAAAACAGGAATAAATTCAGTCCCAGCAGGTATTTGTTCTACTACCTCATTACCTAGACTCAGGCCTTTGGGATGGGAGATCATGGTGCATATAAAATCCCATACTTACTCCATGTTTTGTTCCATTTGCCAGTTTAGCTAAGGCTCGGTTCTTTATTCCACATGCAAAAAAAAAGTATGTTAATGCACATAACCCAAAAGAGAGCTTTAGGTTTCTCCGAAATAGGAAGGACCATGACCCTCAGCCTCACCTTTTCTTACTAATACATCATTCAGTGCATAAAAGAACAAGTGCTACAAAGCTCCAGTGCGAAATGCCATGAGGCTCAGCAATATAAAAGGTGTATTAGAAAAAGCAAGGGATGCTGAAATGAGTAATTGGCTCTGTGTAGTAACTGACTCTCTCTAGGGGTGCTTGATAATCTTTCTGTTTCTATGGAGTTCAGCATAAAATTCTCATATAGTTGATGTTGGTCAAGTGAAATCAAATTGGTTTAAAACACAAATTCATTATGAATATTTTTGAATACTGGAGCTTCTGAATTTTGGGGTGAAGGGTTCACAAAGAGTTCTGTTTTTATATTTGCATCTTTGGTAGTCAGACCAAAGATGAGAAGAGTATGTCTAATGAGGAAGTCTTGATTGAAAGATCAGTTTGTCACTCTCTGACCCTGAGCAAGTCACACAACTACTCAGAACATATATGCCCTATTTTGGGGGTTTAAACAGAGTCCATGACCACGGCCACCAGTGGACATGTGCTCATCCTGAAATTCTGGGCCAAATTTTATTTGGAAGAATATATATGTAATTCTTTTGAAAAGATGCCATCTTTCATTATTCCAAAATAATCTATCATTGTTTCCTGTCCCCTCAAGTTTAGGAATCTTTAGCCTAAAGCAATAGGCTGCAAAATTATTAGATCATAACATCTAACTCCAAAACCCTTTTGAATAGGTGGTGTCATTTTCATGCACTAAATGCATACTTGTGCTGTATGAGGCATTTTATAAGACAAACTTCAAAATTACAAAGCATGAGGTAAACATGAAATAAATACAACAAACAATATTCAAATATTTAGAGGAATGTGTTTGTTTGTGTTTCATGATATTTGAAAATATACCTTTAAATACTTGTGATATGTTAATTGAGAAGTTTAGTTCTAAAGTTTAATTTGTATTATAATATTGGGTTTTAATAGTTGTCATGGTTTTAAGCAATGACAGCACACCTAATATAAACATTTCCAAACACTATTTTTCATAACATTCCATATAATTAGAGTTTCTTTAAAATTTAGTGATTTTCTTAGCCTTAAATAACACAGTTGTCTTTAAAGAGTAGATTCATTCTGTTTCTTTTTTGTTAACTAGGGTTGCTTATTTTCATAACATAGTTAACAAAATATGAGACACTTTCCTTTGTAAAAAGAAAATATGATTATAACCTATCTATACATTTGACAACTCGAGCCAACAAATCTCTATGATGCATAAAAATTTTTCATGCACTGTCCTTTACTTAACCCATGGCATTATATGACTTCTACTACACAATAGATGAAAGTTTTTATAAAATTAACCTCATTAATAACATCCTACAACAGTCTGTGCAATTCTGGTTTCAACATCTTGGCTGCACTAGCTTGCTCATTAGTGATATAGTGAATAAACATATCTCTTATAACTCTTCCTTGGGATCTTTCTCAAAGAAACAGCTGCTTCTTAAGAGGAAACACTACTAATGTTGGTTTTTCTTATCAAAAAGTTTTCATAGGCTATGAAAATCTTATTCAGTGGTGCCTCACCAAAAAGAATTTCTTAGTAGATTTCATTAGTGAAACAGAAACTAAGAAGCATAACAGTATAGGAGGACAAGATAATCTAAATGTTTTTGTCCTCTCTGATCTGTTATCCAACAGCACTTGTTTCTTCAAGATTTTAGTGTCTCTAATTTACCCACTAGCAATTTCTGTAAAAAAAAAAAAGTGCCCATTTTAGATAGTACTTATTTCAACATATGGTCTTGTTTTAGGACAAGAAGAAGAAGGAAGGCCAAAAAACAAGAGGCAGAACAAGTGTTTATAAAAGATAGATAGCTTATCAACTTTTGTGTGCAAGTAAAAAAGTGTCAAACAAGGGTTCAAAACACCCATCATTTAGTTTAATGAAACTGTACTAAGAGTCACTGTGATGGGCTCAGATGTGGCTCAGTTACAATGCATAAGCTTAATATGTTCATGGCCCTGGGTTCAAACCATAGCATCACCACCCTCCAACCTAAAACATGTTACCTGAATTAAGTATTAATTTTAAAATGTGTTAAATTGATGTTTTTCTAATCTGGATAGCTTCAAATTATCATTGGGAATTTCTCAAGGCAACACCTGCATTTCCTTACTGCTCATTGGTGTTTGCTTGCACAAATCATCAGTTAGGAATAGCAATATTTTGAAGGAATTCTTTTCAAGCTACTTGAATTGTTTTTGAAATCATTGCTGGGCAGTGTGATTGAAAGTAATAATGTAAAAATTAGTTTAAGTGGACCCATCTAAATATAGTGCGACATCCTGAAGACAAGAGAGGGAATGACTATCAAGCTCTACCTATTGAGAAGAACATTCTTCCCTTAAAATACCTCATCTATCTCACAATGCACCACATGGAGGGTACAAATATTAACTCATATATGTGAATTAAACTTAATTTTTATCATTTGGGGCATATAAAATGAATTAAAGTTGTAGTATTTTCTTCTCATATCCCCAATGGTTAATCTTAACTTCCACTCTGAAAACTAGGGTGTAGGTCATCCCTGCTGTCTTTCAACACACAGTGAAAAATCCAGTGGGGTTTGTGCTAGAAGGACACTGGTTCTCATGTTTTAACTCTTTGAAGGATTCCTGAGCAATCTTCAAACTTATGTTGTCTTCATTGTGTCTCAGAGAAGCTCTCTCTTCAGAAGTCCTCTCAGTAAAGAATCAAGGAGTGTTATTGAGTAGGTTTCTCCACTTAGGGAATCTGGATGAATCCATTGTGTGAAGGAAAGCTAGATACCAATGCCTGTCTTAAAGCAAAGTTATTCTGCATACACACATTGCACTTGAAAATCTTAACAGCTGCAAGTGGGAGGAATATGAGTGTGTGTGTGTGTATGTGTGTGTGTGTGTGTGTGTGTGTGTGTGTGTGTGTTGGGGGGGTCATGTGTTTTTATAGTTGTCCTCTGGACAGCTCTATTTGGTGTAGGAAAAAGAAATAGTCTATTTTATTAAGTGGAAAGTAAAAGTTTTCTAAATTTAGACTTTTTGTCATCTGGATTATTTGCTTTGAAAAATGGTTTTCTACATGTGCCAGCCTGGGGACAGAAACTCAAGGAGTCCAGTGTGTACTTTTGCAGGCAGTACTATCAAAAACACATGACAGGCACAAGGCGCACAACCTGGTCTACAGACTAAAGTTGTTATCCTGTTTTATATACATAAATACATACATACATACATATATATGTGTATATATATATATATATATATAGTTATGAATATGTAGGTGAAATTATTTCTATAGCAGTAGACCCTAGTTACCCTTAAGTAAAAGCTCTTACAGTACTAATACAGTAACATAATTGAGTTTAACATAAAGGATAACAGGACCACAAGATACTTTAGACTTGGTATGGTCAAATTTCCTCCATTAAAACCAGCTTCTCTCTTGATTTTAGAGAAGCCCCAGAAATCCCAAAGCCTGATTCCTTCCAGGGGTCATCTCTCTCATAACCAGAAGAAGACTTCACAAAAGCTAAAGTTGACTCACTCCTAGGAAACTAAGTTGGTTGCCTAGTATTGTGTTTGCTGAAATGGCACAGCATACAATATAACTGCCTTTCAGTATTTGTTTGGTAAAGGTTTTGTTAAAAAAATGAAAAATGACAAGGAAAGATAGTCAAATCAATGTTGTCTTCTGTTATTTTAGAGATTCCACTAAACTATCCAAGATACTTAATCAGCAAATAAGTAAAGGGCTGCATCCCCATAGTTTTTCAATCCCAATTATGTTTAAGCATCCCCAGAGTCCAAGGTCTTTTAACTGAGCCATAATACCAAACAAAATACTGGCCCCCCAAACCATAATGGCACAGAATAAACATTTACACTGCAAAAGATGACACTGGGCATAGCAAAGAAACATTCAACAAATACAAGATTTAAACATGGCAAACATCAAACTCTGCAGCTCCAAGTCCAACAACTCTAGTCAGTGACAAGTCTCCAAGTCTGATATTTCTAACTAGTGACAAATATCTAGAGTTCCAATTCTGCCCCTCCAGCTAGGCTACTCACAGCCCTGGAAAACTTCATCTGGTGCCAGCAGCTCTCCTTGGCAGCCATCCCATAATCCTGGCATCTCCATTAGATCTCTGATGCAACTCATGGTTCATTCTCATGGCTCCATAGAGTCTCCATGCAGGTAATCCAATAAACCTACTTCACACGGCCCATGGTCATTTTGAAAAATACAAAACCATATTGCAAATTCAATGACTGTCTCATAATGCCAGGTGGGCTACCAATTTGTTAATTGGGGGAGGGGGCAGTGGAGATAAATCATACTTTGAAAAATAGGACACTCCTTCAGCATTAAGGCCACTTCAAAAGAGTCTACATTCTTCCTGTTGTCCCAGTGCAGGTCGACTGGCCCAATCTCAATGGTATCAGCCCAAACATTTCATTTCTGTGCCATGTCCTTTGCTCACACCAGTCAATTTCTATGCAATGCAACCCTGCACAAGTTTTTGGGAACCAGCCCACTCCAGGCAAAGCTCTTTCTAACCCTCATGAACCAAACCTCATAGCCCATAGTTCTTACTGCATTCAGGTCTTTGCATTCTGACAAGAATACTCCATCAAGCTGTACTTACAGCATTGTAAGGCATCTCTTAGACCAAGATTTCAAATTCATCCACATTCCTCCCGCATAGCAGTTCCAAGAGGCCAAAGTTACAGTCAGGTTTCTGGCAGAAATGATACCACTTCTTGGTACCAACTTTACTGTTGCAGTCAGGTTCACATTACTGGCAGAAAATATACAACCAAGAGCAGCTTGTGGGATAAAAGGTTTATTTTGGCTTATAGACTTGATGGGAAGCTCCACGATGGCAGGGGGAAAACAACGGCATGAGCAAAGGGTGGACATCAACTGACCAACATCATATGGAGTACAGTAACAGGACAGTATGCCAAACACTGGCAAGAGGAAGTTGTCTATAAAACTCATAAGTCCACCCCCAACAGTACACTGCCTCCAGGAGGTGTTAATTCCCAAAACGCCTTTAGCTGGGAACCTAGCATCCAGAATATCTAAGTTTATGGGGGACACCTGAATCAACCCATCACAGGGGACATCTAATTTAAACCACCACAGCCTGTATGTATGGAATGTGGTAGTTTGAATCAGGTGCAATTATGTGAGATATTACCACCATTGATATTAGGCCAGCTGTTCTGCATTAGAACCACAGTAAGGATGCTGAATCATTTGAAAGTCAGGGGTCTGAATGCTGAAGGAGTGTCCTGCTCTTCAAAGTCATCTTTATTCCTCCCTAGATTTAAAAATTTGGTAGCCCACCTGGTACTATGGGAGTATAACAAATGCAGGAAAGAAAGAGTCATTGGATTTGCAATGTCGTTGGTCTTTTGGAAACAGTCATTGGGTGATGTGAAGCAGGGTTGTTGGAGTCCCAATGAAGCCATGAGAATGAACCATAAATTGTAGTAGCCTGAAAACCACAGTCTGGATCCCCCCACAACCCATGTATAGCTGTATGCAGTAGCATATATGTCTAATCCCTATACATATGCACCTGTAGGGAAGATGGGAAGCAGGAGAAAGAATGAAGCTTGTGGGCCAGCTGGCCTGGCATACTCAGAGACAAACAACAGACCCCTTCTCAAACAACATGGAAGGTGAGGACCAACACCCCAAGGTTGTCCTCTTATCTCCACACATACACTATGCCACACCCATGCACGTGCACACACACATACACACAGAGGAAAAAGAAAGAAAAGTAACCTACATGAAATAACTCCAGTTCATAATACTGTATTGTTGTCTGTATCAATAACCTTTGAAAACACATGCCTCTGAAATTCAAGCAACAAAACAATCCACTCAAAGTGCAGAAAATCCAAATGCCAGAGTACTTCTGTGAAGGACTCTGTGCTGGAAGTAATAGGTACAGCTCTAATGCAGACCCAAATTCAATCAACATGGCATGCTTCTATGTACTCATCCAAACCACCATAAGCTTTTTGGGCATATAGTCAACTGCTTAATCTAGCATGAGGAGATGGCTCGGGTCAGAATCCCAGGGTCTATCCCAAACTATGCTGTTACCTTTGTTCAGAAGAAAGGCAGGAGAACACTGGTTTTTTTTTTTAACTTTAGCCTTTTGCTTAAAAATTAGAATATGTAAGTATGCTTGCAAAAACAAGACATCTATGATGAAAATTCCCACCTATACATAATAAAATCTCCCTCATATTGCCCCAAAAGAAAAGGAAAAGATAACTGAATTCCCTAAGAGTACACTCCCCTCCATGTGTCTGTCCTATTATACTTTTAAGAAGAATTTACCTACCTGTTTTTGTATGTATGGGCATGTGCATGCCATGATGTGTGCCATGAGGCATGTGTCGTGGTGCATGTATGGAGGTCAGAGGACAACCTTGGGGTATTAGTCATCTCCTTCCACCTGTTTGAGGCAAGGTCTGTCTCATTTTTGCCACTGAGAGTGTCAGACTATCTGGTTCATGAGCTTCCATATTCTCCTGGCTCCTCCTCCATTGTAGTAGGTGCATTAGGATTGAAGATGCATGTGCCTCTTTGTGTCTGGCTTTATATGGATGCTGGGGAGGATCAAACTCAAACTGGCAGGCTTGAAAGCAAGCACCTCTAACCACTGATCAATTTCCTATGCCACTATTTATACTTTTAAATAATGGAGACAAGTCATTATTTTAAGAGTTACTTTTTTCTAAATATTTAATTTATTTTAAAGCAGGCAGAGAGAGACAGAAAGAAGGGAGACAGACATAGAGAATGGGTATGCCAGGACCTCTAGCCACTACAAATGAACTCCAGGTGCATGTGACACTTTGTGTATCTGGCTTTATGTGGTCACTAAGGAATTGAACCCAGGTCATTAATCTTTGAAGGCAAGCACCTTAACTGCTGAGCCATCTCATAAGCCCAAGAATTCATTTTTAACTGCCCATTATCCATTTTGAATTATTCATAATCCATTATTCTTTGTTAACAATTTCAAATGCAGTCGAATGCATATATGCAAGTGTATGTTGCTCATTATTGTTTCCTATGTACACTATTAAGATATAATGGCTGCCATTTTAATTGGCATTAAGAGGTCTATTGATATGACAACCTAACCAGTTCAATTATTTTGCCCAACTGGAGCAGGAGTAATTGAGAACCAAGTGGGAATGAAAGATTAAAAGGTTATCCTTCCTGGGCTGGAGAGATGGCTTAGCGGTTAAGGGCTTGCCTGTGAAGCCTAAGGACCCCGGTTCGAGGCTCGGTTCCCCAGATCTCATGTTAGCCAGATGCACAAGGGGGCGCACGCGTCTGGAGTTCATCTGCAGTGGCTGGAAGCCCTGGCTCGCCCATTCTCTCTCTCTCCCTCTATCTGTCTTTCTCTATGTCTGTCACTCTCAAATAAATAAATAAATAAATGAACAAAAAATTTTAAAAAAAAAGGGTTCTCCTTCCTAATACTTTGAAATGGGGCTAAAGTTAGTTATACCCATTTAAGTTCTTCCTTTTTGGATGCCCGGTGCAAGCATGGTGAGATACATTGTTAGGGTCTCTAATCTTAGCTATGACATTTCCTGTCTTATGTTTTACCATCAATAGTGACCTACTTGCTATCCAACATGGTTTTCCAACTGGGGCTTTTGATGCTCACACATGGGAAACACAATTATTTTTATATTTAGCACAAAATATAGCCAAGAAATATTTCAAATGCTATCCAGCCTAAGCTATCTGCATGATATGAATCTTGTTTTGTGATAACTGTTTCATGCTTTGTCATTTAGAAATACAATAGGTATGATCCACTAAAATCAACATATTCACCTGTTTGTTGTTGTTGTTGTTTATCAAGATAGGCTCTCGCTCGAGCCCAGGCTGACCTGGAATTCACTATGTAGTCTCAGGGTGGCCTCGAACTCATGGTGATCCTCTTACCTCTGCCTCCCAACTGCCAGGATTAAAGGCATGTGCCACCACATCTGGATTCACCTGTTGTTTTTTAAAAGCAACCTATGAAAATATGAAAGTACTATAGGATGTTTGTATCCAATATATTAAAGACTAGAAAAAAAGTGAAAGAATCATGTCTTAGCTATCTATCTGAAGAAATGGCAACAAATGATTTTTGTTGACAGTGATGGGAGACAATGCACCAGTAATACTTACTTTTGACATCTCTAGAAAAGTGAAAAGAACTAATTAAAAATGATAAACAGTACAAAAATGAATACTTGGAATAAAGACTCATATTTTAAAAGGTAAAAATAGGCAAAGCCTAGACACTTACTGTAAAACAATGGACTATGCAATACAAATATCAAGCAGCAAAATATGCCAGAGGATAAGTCAGTAAGGTTACTTCACTAGGCAAAACAATATGTCATTCATAGTTTTTAAAATTAACAAAAAAGCTACCATAATAAACTTATGTATGTATATAGCATAGCAGATTTTGTTCAAAATTTAGCCTTTCCTTATTGCTTTGATCCACAAACCCCAAAGAAATAAACAAAGGGTCCTATATTCTAATAAAGAGTACTTGTTCTATATCACTTGTGAATAAGCAAATTCCCAGCACTCAACCAAATCTCCAAAACAGATGTCAGGAATCTGCAATACACCTATTTAAGTGAATTTCTAAAACTCGGTGGATAAACTAGCTTAAAGACAGCTGCTTTTGTGCATCATAAAGGGTCTTTCAAATCCCCATGGAAAAGGCACACACTCCACTTTGCCTCACTGCCACCCTCAAAGTACTTGGGAAACATTCTACCAATGTGTATATACCTATTATGGATTCCTTATCATCACTACTACTTTGCTGTATATTTTCTATAGCCTCATTGTGTTTCTCACCACACAGTCTTGAAAGAAAAAAAAAAGAGAGAGAGAGAAAGTTTCAGTTGATCCTTAAAAGGGCTCACAAGAGCCTAAGTAGACCTTACACTTATCCAACTTAAATAAAAGGCATTTAATTTCTGGTCTCATTTTCAACTGGATCCCAGTGAACTTGCACACAATTATACATCCATCTATACTTAGGTAATAAAGTGAGGATAAGGCAAGGAAGAAACAGAACCCACCAAGGTGCAGGGAATTTTGCACAACAGGACTTGGAAAGATTATAAGAGCCACATGTTGGGATGTCATGCCCAGAGGCATTGTCTCCTCTCAATAACTTGCTGCTGCTCCCACAACACATAACCCACAACCGCATGGGGAATATGAGCAACCTCACTGAGGAGGGGCCCCTGTGGAATGAGGGTGTGTGTGGGGGAGGGGGAAAAGATGGTGCCAACACATGATGTATCCATACTAAGTATGTTTTCAATTGAAAAAAAATAGTATATGAAAAAAAACAGGTTTTATTCCCCAGTACCCACATAAAGCCAGATGCACAAAGTGATGCAAGCATCTGGAGTTCGTTTGCAGTGGCAAGAAGCCCCGGTATGCCCATTCTCTCTCTCTCTCTCTCTCTCTCTCTCTCTCACTTTCTCTCTGTTTGCAAATATATAAATTTAAATATATACATATATTTATGTATTATAAATATATATATGCATTTATGTATGTATATTTCATAGTTAAGTGACCTAACAGAATCATCAAGCAACAGAAGGCAATGTCAAGGGTTTAGGAACTGATCCTCTCTGCAGAAAAACCTTAGTTTGTGAGATTATCTAGGAGAGAACTGAGAGGCATGAACAGGGAGGAATGGAATGAAAAGGTCTATCAAAGTTAAATGATGATGTATTTAATTGAGTGGTGGTAGCTATCACACAGGAAGTTTCAGAAAAGAGTGTCTTACACTGAAGTTAGCAAATGGCACAACCACCCATGGAATGATGAAAGAAAAAAAAAACACAAATACGCTTTCCTGAATGAAGAAGGTGGAAACTAGAGCAAAGGGGACTTTGAAGGAAAATACTACTTCATTTCTGTCAATCCCTTTCAAATTAATATGTGAGGTAAAGCTATTTTTTAATTAGCACTTTCATAATTACTTCAGAACAATTAAGAACACAGTTGCAAGAAGAAATTATTTTAATAGATACATGAATTGAAAACAATGTGCATGCAAAGAAAACTTTATTTTGTTTAAGCTAATTTGCTGTAAAAAAACAATTATGAAACTATAATTCTACAAGTTTATTATTTAGCCTTATAAGTAACTTCATATTTTAAAAGTTTGTGCCATTAAAAGTATTGGTGCCTTATAACTATAATAAATAAGAAATTCATAAAGTATTACTCAAGTTTTCCTGTTGTACTATAATTTCTTAAAACTTTTTTTTCTTTTTATTGGAAGCTTTCATACTTACAATGAACCATTTCTTAAAACTCTTTTACAATCACAGTAACTCTATCTTTCCTCCGAAGACCTTTAATATACTTTCATTTTTTGGTCCTTAGGATGAAAAGCAGGCACATTTAGTTTTCAAATTTTGTAAGAAAAAAATTTCAAACTAGATCTACTCACACTCAAATGAAAACTGGTACCTTAGTTGGGAGCCGCTTGGGAGGCAGAGGTAGGAGGATGGCTGTGAGTTCAAGGCCACTCTGAGAATACATAGTGAATTCCAGGTCAGCCTGGGCTAGAGCAAGACCTTATCTTGAAAAGTCACAAAATAAATAAATAAATAAGTAAATAAATTAAAAAAAAAACCTGGTACCTTACCTTATTGTTAGGGTAAGAAATAAAAGCGGAGGGAACTGGAGAGGTGGCTTAGTGGTTAAGGCATTTTCCTGCAAAGCCAAAAGACCTCAGTTCAAATCCTCAGGACCCATATAAGCCAGATGCACACAGTGGCACATGCATCTGGAGCTTGTTTGCAGTTGCTGGAGGCCTGGCGCACCCATTATCTCTCTCTCTCTCTTTCTCTCTGTCTGCCTCTTTCTCTCTCTCTCTCAAATAAATAAATAAAAATATTAAAAAAGAAATAAAGTATGACTATGGGCTTACTAGAAATAAAAACTTCTAGATATTCATTCACTCACTCACTCACTCATGTGCTCATTCATTTTAAAATATGGCTAGAATATTTTTGCCTTCGCAGAATTTATATTACAGTGGAAGAAACAGATGAAAAATAGACAAATGAGTAAATTATCCAAGACTCTGGTGGAACTATAAAGGAAACAAAAGTAGGGAAGATACAAACAATAAGTGGTAGGTTGGGGGGAAGAACCTTAAACAGATAGATTGGGTACTTATAAAGAAGACACATTTAACAGTCTAGAAGGAGAGAATGTAGCTATAGGAACAGAAGCTAAGCTATGTGATCCAAGCAAAGGGGCCACAAACACAAAGGTTCAAGGTGGGAATTAAACTAGCTTATTATAATAACAATAAGAAGATTGAGCAAGGGCAACAGGGTTAAGTAAGGTAGTCACAGAGACAGACCCTGCAGGCCTGAATAGTGAAATTATGCCGAGTCAGAAAATACATGAACAGATAAACCCATGTCTGAATCCTAGCTTAGCCACTTACTAGTTGTGTGATTGAAGCAAATTACTAGCAATTTTTATTTGTTTTCATTTTTTTTCTTTTCCAGTTAGGGTCTCACTCTAGCCCAAGCTGACCAGGAACTCATTCGGTAGGACCAGGCTGAACTCAAATTCACAGCAATTCTCCTAACTCTGCCTCCCAAGTTCTGGGATGAAAGGTGTATACCACCACACCTGCTACTAGCTCCTTTTAGATGGTAAAGTCCTAATTTATAAAAGTGTGCTCAAGAAAGCATGATCAGTTATAATCATCTCTAATTTTCTGTCTTTGTTGACACCATGATATATAACACTAATGAAATGGTTTATATCCATATAGATCTATATTACAAAATATACCAGAAATATAAAATTGTTGAGAAATAAGCGTGTTATCTTAATCCTTCTTTATTCATTCAGTAAATATCACATATTTGTTGAGTACAAGCAGAAATAAATTAGTACAGTCAAACTCGTTAGGGTTTATTGTGGCTCTAATCAGAATAATTATTGATTTTGGATCACTTAATTAGTTTGCATTGTGGCTTTTTTTTTTCTCTGTCTACCTAGACCTTGCCATTTTTTGGCCACAAATATATAGTACTTCAGGGTTACCTATCAACTACACAACAGTCATGACAGGGAGTTTCATAATATTTTCTAAGCCACAGCATATAGTACACATCTGTAGTTGCCTGCTGACATTTATCTTGCACTCTCCTCCAATACTCACACATGTACATCTTCCTTGACAACAGAATCCCAAGTCTGCTTAAATTTAGTTCTTCTTCTCTAAAGCAATGATCCCTTGCTAGTGACTGACCAAGAAGTTGGCATATGAAGCAGTCCTGAGCAGTGAGTGAAGACTCCTCTGGAAGTCTTGTAAGTAACACTTTAATTCTTTAAAAGAAGACTTTGAAATGGTAGCAATGGTTCCATTCTGTGCTCTAGACAGTATCATGCTGCTGCAGCCATCTCACAAATATGAAGAGAACCAAACCTTTAATGAGAGGGTCACTGAGGACAACAGCGATTGAGAGACAAAAGGGACAAGCATTCTTGATGATATCATTACTTTTTGATCAACTAATCTATTTCTGTGCCCCATTTCTTACATGAGATATGACCTTACTGAGCATATCAATTTTAGTATTTTGTATGCAGAGATTTCCTAGAAAAATAAAAACATACTTGCTTCTCTTTTCTTAAATGGTTGAGGGCTGGGAGTAGGACTCCAACTCTAGTTCAGTGAGCTCTAAGAATCCTGGGATATGGGGGAAGACAGCACTTTAACATGTACCACTAGGATAATCACCAAAAGAGGCCCACAGGGAAACACACTAGAGAGCATAGGAAGAAGATGGTACTTTGGCATGAGCTGCCTGTGGCTTTCTCTAACTGTTTAAAACTTTTACCTCCCACCTGTCTGGGACATCAGTCGTTCCACTAGGACCTAAACAAAGCATACTTTTCTTAGACCTTTGTTCCATAAGACTGCCAACTAAGTCTTTATTCAAATACAAGAGTTTCAATATAGAATTGAAATAGGATTATTGTTTGTGGAGCTGATAGCTGGGATTAGGAATAAAATCCAACAGAAGAACATAAAATATTATAAAGTTAGCACATAATGGTAAGTAGAAAATATAATGCATGCAGATTTTATAATTTCATATGGTATATGAGAAATATTACTTGGAAATGGGTCAACATTGTAAGCAGTGAAAATTTTCTATGAGATCATAATTAACTAGAAGAGTAAATGGTGCCTTAGCTTATGAAAGGGTCACTATCAGGATTCTACTTAATGTCTTCATTACTAGTCTGCAGCAAACATGGAAATCTGTTAAATGTGGGGTCAGTGTCTTACTGTAAGATGTTGCCAGCGGCAGAAGAGCTATAGAAAAATATATGAAGTGGTTAGAAGCAACACAAATGAATTAAGCATATCAGGGAAAACAACCTGAAACATTAAGAATAAAAATTAAGTAAAACAAATGAAGAAGACAGAAACTTGCTGACAATAATTCTGAAAATGGAAAAAGAAATGACAATTGCTGATAATAACTGCAAGGCAATGACCTGAGCTCAGAAGAGAAATGGGTGTGGCTAGAAGAATTAAACTGTTAGCTGAGTATGGTGGCACACACCTTTATTCCCTGCACTTGGGAGGCAGAGGTAGGAGGATCACTGTGAGTTTGAGGCCACCCTGAGACTGCATAGTGAATTCCAGGTCAGCCTGGGCAAGAGTGAGACTCTGCCTTGAAAAACAAAAAGTGTATTGTCTACACACCCTGTTTATAAAGAAACCACAGTAGGCCTGTCTTCCCCTTATTCTATGTGTACATATTTTGGTTTTTGTAGAAAGCCTAACCTTCTTGTCTATGGTTGTAATGAATATGGCTGTTACCAGTGGAGACTTGTGATCTTAATGATAGGAAAATGAGCTATAAATGATTAGGAAGGTACGAGGGAATGACACCAGCAAGTATAAAGTTTGTGAGACTAATTATCATATACTACATAAGGCTCTCAGAGCATCTAATATCCCATCAGGAAAATCAAAACAAAACATGGAAGTTCTTTGAGAGTGGTCAAAAATGTGGTTACTTATGAGGAAGATTCATGGTAACAAGGATTGTGATAAAGCTTTTATTAACAATTTTTACCTGGAAAGAAGGGGGAAAGAATATAAAGAAAGGAATATATTAGAGAGTGGGGGCTGAATTAAGGAGAAAAGTTAAAACTAGGACACTTAAAAGGTTCTAGATAGCAACTTTCTGACCTAGAACATCTGTTTGTGGTGCATGTACACAAAGCCTAAGAGGAAGATTTGAGAAAGTGCACAGCAAAATCCTATAGGGACGATGTTCATTCATTGCAGGAAAAGGGATGAGATGAATTGTCTCACAGATGTTGGCTTATGCCCTCTACCTATTAGCTTCCCTTAAGTCTTTCTAGGCCTCTAGTTCTCAAGGTAAAAGGGGAGGCCCTGGTATATGCAGGGACAAGTGATTCTGGTTCCTAATATCCAAAAGAAACCTATGTTTGAGCTCATGACTTAGTCCAGGGTTGCTCACATTCTCTGTGGCTGTGGACATCAAAATACCTTGAATTAATACTCAATTTTCTAACATCTTCACAGATACAAGAAGAAAGCACCTATGTTAAGTGAGGCTCAGTTTTACAGATGATACTCATAATCCAGGTCCTTGATCTCCTGAATCCTTTAAAGTTCCATAAGGTCTGACATTAAAGGGCTATCCTGATGGTATTTATTTCAGGAAGTTATGCTTAATTCAGCTGACCCATAAACTGCCCCTATGCAGGGACATAACTTCCCTACACTAGTGCTTGCTTAGGCCATCCAACTATGACATAAATACGACTATATTGAGGGTGCTTCCTGAAGAAAAGAAAACATAAATAAAAACTATAATAAAAAATGGTCTCTAAATAAAAAATATACTGCAATTATTTATTTATGTATTTATTTATTGAGGTAGGGTCTTACTCTAGCTGACCTGGAATTCACTATATAGTTTTAGGGTGGCCTCAAACCCATGGCAGTCCTCCTACCTATGCCTCTCAAGTACTGGGATTAAAGGAATGAGTCAAGTACTGGGATTAAAGGAATGAGTCACCACACCTGGCTATTATTTTTAAATCTTCTCCATCACAATGAGCTCTGAATACTAGAAAGCCTCTAGGTCCATCTCCATCTTGCTCTTCGAAATCTTTCCAAATCTCCAATACCAATGCTACCTAGTCACTTGCCATGGATAGTAAAAGGAAATCAACCATCAGCAAATTCAGAAGACATGAGTGAGGCGGTCCCAAGTCTCAAGAAAGGGCTATGAACAAGCTGCCTTTTAAGATATAACAAGGATTATGAAAACAACAGGATCCAGGGAAGATGACCAAGAAAGAGGGAACCAGAAACAACCCTGATGAAGTCCACATAGGATGACAGTGAAAGAAGGAAGCAAGGCAGGGAGGAAGCAAAGGGTAGTACAGGAATTGATGATAGTGCCTTGAAATGCTGAAGCTGGTAGTAAATTGCAATGTCTAGTCCTGCAATTCAGTTATTGCTTCCACTTAGATTTATTTTTTGTGGATATCTTTATTTTATTTATTTATTCATTTATTTTGGTCTTTTCAGGTAGGCTTTCACTCTAGCCCAGACTGACCTGGAATTCACTGTCATTTCAGGGTGGCCTTGAGCTCACAGCAATCCTCCTACCTCTGCCTCCCGAGTGCTGGTATTAAAGGCGTGCACCACCACACCTGGCCTATTTCGTGGATATCTTATGTGTAGCCTTTAAAGCCCTGTTCACATGTAGTTCCGCATAGCTTCTAGTGCACTTAGCAACTATGTCTCACATAACCTTTCTTGAGAAATTGAAAAGTGGGTCCCTGCTTTTCAGGAAATTTTAGTCTGGAAGTAACAATGTAGGAGATGAGGGCTCAAACAGGACAAGGACTGACATGGAAAACTTTCCCAAAGGTGCTAATACTGGCATTGAAATTTGAGCTAGTTAAACAGAAAATAACTAAAAATCTATTGATTAATTTGTTAAATAAATATCTACTTATGATAAGTATTCAATTAGTCATTATTAATTAATTTAAGCTCATTGTGATCTGTGGACTTGGAGCTAGTTATTTTTTGTTGTGGTTTGTTTTGTTTTTCTAAGGCATTGTTTCACTTTAGCCCAGACTGATCTCAAATTCACTCTATAGCCCAGACTGGCCTATAACTCATGGCAATTCTACTACCTCAACCTCCTGAGAGGCATGGTGGTACATGCCTGGATGGGAGTCAGTTTTTATCATCTTTGCTTTTATTACTGTCAATTAAAAATAAATCTATCCATTTTATTCAGGGGTATAAGTAAAAATATTCCATCTTCCTTGCCTGGAATGGGGGAGTACATTCATAATTTTTCCAGTTACATGGCATTCTCTTTTATTTATTTCATAGCAAAAAGTTTTAACAGCCTTCAAAACAACACATTTTGCTCACTTGAAATATGTCTGTGTGTTTTAGTATAAAATATACTTGGCAGCTCCTAACATAATTGGAAGCTGCAACTTCTGAAAACTTGATTTCTTTTTAATCAAATTTGTAGAACCATACTGGGTTTCTTGCAGTGCTGCAATACTGAACAATACATCATTAGATCACTGGTGGTCTGATGATGGATTTCTCAAAAGATATTTCCAACCAAGAAGAATAAGACCAGAAGTCTCATTTGGCAAAGATTAACAAAATATTGTTTCAAACATAGTTAATATGCAGAGAAGAAAATACGGCAAACTAGATCAGCCATGGGTTTAGGTGCATTTATATTGATTATGGATTTTCCTAAGTACTTGAGATCAGCCACACTGTTATATATGCCTCTGATTAGACCCTGAGATGAGAAGGAAAGAGTTATAGAAAAGAGAGAGAGAGAGAGAGACTGACTAACTAGGGGAAGGCCTGCTGCTATAATAAATTAAAGCAAGCAGGATTAGCTGGTTGTGAAGACCATATAAAACAGAACCAGCCGGGCGTGGTGGCACACGCCTTTAATCCCAGTACTCGGGAGGCAGAGGTAGGAGGATTGCCATGAGTTCAAGACCACCCTGAGACTACATAGTTAATTCCAGGTCAGCCTGGACCAGAGTGAGACCCTACCTCGAAAAACCAAAAAAAAAAAAAAAAAAACCAGAACCAATGCCCCCAAGAAACTCCAAACCATCCACACCTCTATAAATTTCTTACCACCTTGTCTGGCATTTTACAGGAGGTATTTCTTTCCCACACACTCCCCAGCCCATTCCCACCTCTGACACTTCACTTCTGGCCCAATTCCTTCTTCAGAGCATAACATTTGTTTTTCTTGTGTAACCTAGATTGCTGTCTTTAGTGATGTTTTCCAGCATGTATTTGGAGTATCTGAGGCTACAGATGAGTACAACTGTCACTTCACTCATCTAGATTTTAAATATGCTACTGACACTGTAAGCTGGGGATATCTAATATGACACTCATATCCATAGCATTTCAATATTATCCACCATTTTCTTGTTCCTTACTTTTCTTGTTAATCCACAAAGCTACAGTCAAACTTCTCTAATAGATGTTATTAATACCCATATACTCATAGCCAAAGTAGGAGCTTGATACAGTATTTTGTAAGAATAATAGTTGGAATGCTTAAAATTTAGGTATTAGGTGATGTTAGAATGGATAGGCTTGAAAAGTGAACTTTTTTCTTTTTTAACAAGTAGATTTCACCATGAGAATAAGGAAAGAAAGGTCAAAAGCTGGAAAAGAATTTGTCAAATGAAAGTTAGATGCCAGAAGTATGCCATAGAAAAAAGAGAAAAGAACTGTTGCATAGAAGCTTGCAATGACCTACGGCCCAGTTTCAAGAAAGGCAGCATTCTACTGTAGCTTCTTTCTTTTTCTTTTCTTTTCTTTTTTAAATTAGGCACAAGTCGGTACTACATTTTGATCAGGGATTGTGGTATTCTTCAGGTTTGTAACCTTTCTAAGTCCATCAAATCATGAAGCTGGGCAAATCATGTATTACTTCAAATTACTCTATTTTTTAGTGTAAAAACATTATTAGCAGCATAGCATAAAGATAAAATATCACTAGATTAAAATACAGGTCCAAATTCTTCATGGAGGCTTTGCTCCCAATGGTGCTCTGTGACCTTTATCATATTATTTGCTGCTGTAGGTCAAGGTTGGCTTTTAAGGTCAGGGTCACTGAACCAATGATCATATGTGCTGATTAACTTTATAAAGAAAACTGTTACAATGTCACATCCAATATAAGAAAAAAATTGAAATAAAATTGTAAAAAAAACTGTAGGTGATATGAATGACTAAGCATAACCCTATCATAAACACCATAATGCTAGATAAAAACACTGCACAGCATAAGGTCAACATTGCAGTTCTTGGTGTCATCTTTTAAATATGAAATACAGGATCTAAAAATTATCCTTTTCTGGCTGCTGTTTGCTCATCTGGAGCAAAGTAGGAAAGAAATTATTGTACTGTACTTAAAAGATTATTAAGTGGCCTATCCACATGCCAATTGCTTCTCTACACAGAAATTGTTCCATAAAGATCCCACTGATTATCCAGTGGTCTGGAACAATCTAAGTTCAGTGTCCCAAGCTATCTATGCCCTTTTGTCATCAGGGAAGTATATATTCTGAGCACTTCTGACCTAAGAAATAATTTAAGATTAAAAAAAAATAAGGAACTTGAATGGTAGAAACAACTACTTCTTTTTTTTTTTTTTTTTTTTTGGTTTTTTTGAGGTAGGGTCTCACTTGGGTCCAGGCGAAACAACTACTTCTAATAGATTCATTCTCTTATTTAGGAGTCCATGTGGAGAATTGTACCAGTCAGAAATGAGAGAAGAAAATCCAGGTGTCAGTATCAAAAGATAAATATGTAACCAATTGACAATAAATTATAAATCAAAAAATTAATACTGGTTTCAGTGAGAGGAGTGCTCGCAATCAATTCTCAACCCATCTGTGTGATGACGAGAAATGGTACACAACTAGTTGGATAGCTCAAAATAAGTGTAAGAAGGTGAGTGTGTCTGGGTTCATGGCGAGTGGGGCTCACAGGCTAGCCAGCAGAGGAGCTAAAGCTTCCTCAGGAGATCCTTAATTCTGGTTAAGTCTATGCTCGGCTAAAGTGTACACTTACATTCCTTCTAGCCTCTAAGCCGACAATCACTTTTAAGGATTTTTATTTATTTGAGAAAGTGAGAGAGTATATGGGAGCACCAGGACCTCTTGTCACTGCAAACCAACTCCAGACACATGTGCCACTGTGTATCTGGCTTTATGTGGATACTGGGGAGTCAAACTCAGGCCACCAAGCTTTGCAATCAAGTTCCTTTAACTGCTGAGTTACCCCCACAACCCTATCCATGATGGCTTTTAAAGAGACTCTTTAGGGGAGAAATGCTCAACAATGTATTAGGGCTGGCCCAATCATCCAGAGGATTCTAGGAACCCTCTAGATTAGAAGCAGGCAGTGGTAGAACCAAAACTGGGGAAGGATATTCAATTACTTTGTTTCCCCAGACAGTCATCCTTAGAATTGGAGCCAACTTGGAATAGGAATAACTGAAGTTCCAGAAGACAAAAGAAGCCTATTGCTGAGGAAAGAGTTAATGTATTACCTATAAATTGCACAGGGCCAGTAAATGTCACCTGGAAATTTTTAAATAATCAATTGTCAAATCAACTCAATTTATGTTCTTTTAAATCATAAATACCATTCTAGTGTTTTTTTTTTTTGGTTTTTTTTTTTTTTTTTTTAATATGAGGAAGGAACCCCTGGTAGCAGAATCTGCTGGGATACCTGAAAATGCAGATTCCTAAGCACCACCCCAGGACCCAGAGCTGAATTCCTAGAAATGGTATCCAGGCCAAAGGTCTGAATTTCCAAGGAGATAGCTAGTTCACTAGGTGATTCATATAAAGTCAGGAAGATTACTGTGGCTATATAACTCACCACAAATTTAGACACGCATGAAGCAGTAATTTGCATATTTCTCCCAGAATGTTTATGTTCCTTATAAGTGGAAACAATACTTCTTGTGTTGAGTTCTTAAAACCACTTGCTTAAGCTTCTCAAATATAATGAGCACTATTATTAAAATGTTATTATGAACATCAAATTACTGTAAAAAAGCCAACTATGCTTCTCAAAAATGTTGCCTTTATTGTCACTAAAAGTAACTGGGCTATTAAAGGCATTTATAGTTTTGAAAAGTATCAGTCATTAGGCTGTGGGAACTTAATAAGCTGTTATACTCCTCCCATACCTTTTTAGTCATCAGAATTTTTGTGATAAAGCTTTTTTATTATTTTTAAACTATAAATTGTGATCCATTGATACTAGTGATTAAGCTAAATATGAATTTATATCCTGGTTTTAAATTCCTAAAAGCACATTTCATTAGAGTTACTAAGGGAGTCTTAATTCTAGTCTTAGTAATAAACCTCTGTTTACTTTTATTAGTGTGGGTTTTTTTTTGTTCAAAACAATTCAGTTTTAATGCATTCTCTTAGCAAAAGAAAACAGTTTATGAGATATACTTGCTACTGCAAAGCAGCAAACCGGTATTGCATGGTGATGTGACAAGCACTACATTTCTTTTTCTAGAGGTATTATTTTTTTCTCCTATAAGCTCCCCTTTCCTAAATCATTGCTATACTTATTTCACAAAATACAATCTCTCCTTTCTAGAGACAGCTTTCCCTTCTTTTTCTCCCTCACCAAAACTGCAAGTCCAGTCCAAATAATGAATGAAAACAAAATTGGAGAGAAAGGCTTTGTTTGTAGCATGTTGTTTTGGCCAAGGGCTGTCCCCTACCCATGCTCCACCCTGGTGCTCTGACTGAAGTGTACATGTTGTTTTAACAGATGGGCTGGCTGGTGGCTACTGAGCTGTAAAACAGGAACGTGGAATCTGCACTGAGTGGTACTGAACTGAATGCTCATAAAGTTCATGGCCATACACTGACCCAGACAGACCAGACAGATGCAGACATGCTTACACATACACACTCACCATACACCTCACAGCTCGTGGGGTTCAGCCTTGTAATCTGGGGTAAAGGGGGATCAAGGCTGACTTTCCTCTTCATATATTTCTACATTTCCCTATCAGTTGTACACACATATACACACCCACAGATCTGTGTGTAAGTACATCACATATGTATATTTAGATATAAGTATGTAAAATAATGTCTTATATAATTATATGTATATATAAATACTTGCAAAGATCTAACTATTCCCTAAATTCTCAACCCAAGTCTTTAGTACTTTCATTAAGATCCCATTCATATAAAATAAGAGAAGAAAATAATGTATTGGATTCTATTTACTCCATCCATAATATTAACTACATGTATGAAACTGCCCTAAGAAAAAATGGGCTGCTTTTACCATAAGGAAAGAAAAAAAAAATCTAATCCAGATCCAGCTACAAACGAAGTGTCAGGTTTAACCTTGAACCCTCTGCTGTCAGTTCTTGCCACGACTTCATCAGTTAAATACACAGGTGTTCAAACACCACCTGATCAGGCTGGCTGTCCCTTTCAGCCTGGGCTTTGACTCTCCAGGGCCGGGGCACCGGCACCTTACCGACCAGGCTGGCCCCAGATTCTAACCAAGTCCCTTCCGAACACCTTTGTGGTGGACGTGACAGTCCCAGCACCTCAGGACAGGCCCAAATTCAAGTGCGGACGAAAAGCAATTACTTCACAAAGTTTATCGTGTGGCATGGCTGTTGGTTTCTTTCATCCGCAAGGACTGAAGGCCCGGCTACGGTGCCTGCCGGCGGGTCACCCGCTCCCCGGCCGCCGGAGACGCACCCGAGCCTAGCGAGCCCTCGCTCGGCCCGCGGCTCACCGGCGGCCGCCTGCGGGTTAGGGTCGGAGGACCGGTCTGCGCGCGGTCGAGGCCCGCGGCCCCCACCCGCCCGAGCCCCACGCCGCGGGGCAGGCGCGCCCCGAGCCCGGCCCGGCCCGGCCCGGGCCAAGTTGGTGCGCACGCAGAGCCGCGTCCCAGGCGGAGCCGGGGTGCCGGGGAAACCACGCGTTCCGAGTGCGGACGGGATGCCAGCGCGAAGGAAATGCCCGCCGCCTCCCCGCTCCGACCACTCGTCCCGGCCGCCCCCGCCCCGCACCGCGCGGCCACTCACGCTCCACGCCGCGTCCGGTCGCGAATTCGCCCGGCGCGGAGCCGCACTTCTAGCCGCCCGCAGGACCAGGGCACGCGGGCCGGCCCGACACTTGACAGGGCGCCCAGCCCGGCGTCCCCGGGCTCCGCAGCTGCCGGGAGCGCGGCCACAGCTCAGGGACCCGCTCAGCGACTGAGGCGGACCGCGGCGCTGGGAGAGCCGGCTCGGGAGGGCGGGCGGGGCGGCCGCCAAGCCGGTGACTGTGGCCAGCCGCGATGGGGCGGGACTCCCGGAGGCTGCGGGCCGAGCCCAGCGCGGTACCGCCCAGCAGTCGCTGTCCAATCACCTCCGGCGGGGCCGGCTGCGGGCGCGCAGGCGACGGCTGTGGCAGAGTGCTGAGGCTGCTGGCGGGTTCTGCGGGTCCTACTGCAGTGAGATCCGGACACCTTGAGAAGGAAAACCTTGGCTGACCGAGGTCCGGAACCCGATCCAGGGCGCGTGGTCGCGCACTGGAGAACACCGGTAGCTGGAGCTTGCAGGAGGCGTGGAACTTGGTGGCCGCAGAGGACGCCAAGAACCCAAAGAGGATGCGTCCCACTAGGTCACCCAGCCAGCAGTGGAAGCTGGGCAGGACACTGGGGGCTCCGGGCTCTCTGGAAAAGGTTCTGATCTTCATTTGACAATTGTCTCGGAAAGAAAACTCCGATCCTGCAAATTTTCTGGAAAGTACAATACACTCCTTCCTCTTCATCCTCCCCACACCACCATTGTACGGGATTTTACCAAGCCCCAGGCCACCTCTTCCCCACCCTGGGCATCTCCTGCACTTAACAGTGCATTCTGCTGCTGTCTACTTGGTCTGCCAGGAATACAGACAAGAAACCACAGAGCAAGCCTCATCTGGCCCATTCTGCATTTGGAAGTCCCTAGCTAGGATGGAGATATGGAGCCAGCTTGTAGTGGGCGCACAATGAGAGACAGAACTCTGTGTCAATGGTAGCTGAACAATCTTAGAAGAAGGCTTTCTATGCTGCTCTTGTCTAGTGTTGTCTTCTCAGCCATGCTTTTGTTTGTTTGTTTTTGGTTTTTGTTTTTCGAAGTAGGATTTCACTTTAGCTCATGCTGACCTGGAATTCACTATGTAGTCTCAGGGTGGCCTCATACTCCTGGCGATCCTCCTACCTCTGCCGCCCAAGTGCTGCCATGAAAGGCGTGAGCCACCAGGCTTGGCTCAGCCATGTTTTAAACCCTTACTCTGGTTCTACCTACCTACCTACCTACCTACCTACACACACACACACACACATACATTCGATGGAAAGCAAAGAAGTTTTAGAATGTGAGCAAACCCTAGATAATTAACTGGGGTAGGTAGGGCCTCTCTGTACCTAGAATTGCATCTGTCATTGAGAGGCACCCTACCCATGCTATTGGGAAAGCACAACAGACGAGAAAGGGGCCAAACTTCCTGGTGTCCTGACATTCACCTTCCTCCCACACCATTTTCCTTCCAGATTATTGTCTCAGATCTGAGAAGTCTTGAAGGGTGTAATCTTTCAGTATGAGTGACTGTTCAGAGTGACTGTTCATGTGTGAAGGTGCTGCAGGTGTTGTTTCTTTTTTACCTTTTTTAAAAAAGACTTCGGGCATTCTTTATTTTATTTTACTTATTTGAGACAGAGGGAGGGCCTCTAGCCCTGCGAATGAACTCCAGACATGTGCGCCACCTTGTGCATCTGGCTTATGTCCAGGTCCTGGGGAATCCAACATGGATCTTTAGACTTCGCAGGCAAGGACCTTAACGGCTAAGCTGACCCTCCAGCCCTGCAGGTGTTATTTCAATGACCATCTGGCTCCATAAGGTCCTGTAATATAGCTGACCTGTGTCATATGGAGGCTTTGATAAGGCATCATGGAGAAGAAAAGAAAGACAAAGGGCTAGACTATAACTGGAAAGGATGAAATGGCCCCTGTGGCAGAGAAGGCTACATCTCTTAGTTGACCTTTGACATGAGTTGGGTCTCAACTTTGTCTCCTGTTTCCTTCCTCAGTGGAGGAAGGTGCACAAGCAAGCTGTTAGAAGGGCAGAAATAAGCCTGGATAGTTATTAGCAGGTTCTTTAAAATTAGTGATGACAAAATTTTCTATCAGTTACATAGTATGCTGCACAGTGGCTAAGGAGAATAGCTTCTGCCTGCAAAGACATGTAAATCAAATGGGTACAATATTTAAGACTCTACCGATGTTGGGATGGAAGTGGGATTGGAGTGGGGTCAGGTCTGGAGGGCTACTCCCCTTGGCTCCAGTAGAGTGTATCAGGCAACTTTCCATCATTGTGACAAAATACCTGAGAAAAATCAACCTATAAAGAGAAAAAGTTTATAAGGAAAAAAAGTTTATTTTGGTTCACAGTTTATGAGATTTCAGTACATTGTTTGGCTTCTTTGGATTTGTGGTGTGAGAGAGAGAGAGGGAAATAGAAGAGGCTAATAAGTCTTTTAAAAATCATTTTAGAAGGCTGGAGATGGCTTAGCAGTTAAGGCACTTGCCTGCGAAGTCTAAGGACCCAGGTTCGATTCTCCGGGTTCCACATAAGCCAGATGCACATGGTGGCATATATGTCTGGAGTTCATTTGCAGTGGCTAGAAGCCCTGGCATGCTCATTCTCTCTCTCTCTCTCTCTCTCTCTCTCTCTCTCTCTCTCTTTCCCACTGTCTCTAATAAATTAGTTAATTAAAATATTTTAAAAATCATTTTAGAGGAGTTGGTGATACACTGCAAGAGCATGTGTTTAGCACAGGTGAGGACTCAGTTTTGGTCACCAGCATCAGAAAATCACTTTGGTTATATGAGTCAAACACTGTCTGGTGACTTTCAGTGGCTTTTACATTAGATGATGACAAAAGGGAACCCCTGCTGTGAAATATGTTAAAATTAAGTAGATGACTTTAATACCTTGATTTTCAAGGTTTTCTATGTCTTTCATATAGATGTTTTTCTTCTTATTTTTTTTACATATGCATAGTGTATTTTAATCATAATCTCCTCCTATTACCTTCTTTTCTTTGCTCTCCTCCCCTTCCACTGACCCCTTGTTTCCAGCCAGGTCCTCTTCTATTTTAATGTGGTTTTTGTTTTTTTGCCTTTCTTCATCATCCACAATAAAATATTGGTGGGTCCAAATATTGTGCAGGTAATAATAGCCACTCTGGGTTTATAAATGCAATGGTTACTACATGTCCAGAAAACAGCATTCCACAGCACTCATCCCCATCCTTTGGCTCATACCTTTTTTGTTGTTGTTGTTGTTGTTTGTTTGTTTGTTTTGTTTTTGGTTTTTTGGTTTTTGGAGGTAGGGTCTCACTCTAGCCCAGGGGTCTTAGGGTGGCCTCAAACTCACGGCAACCCCCCTATTATGTGTCCTCTTCTACAGTGTTCCCTGGGCCTTGGAGGGGGTAGTATAGATGTCTTGTTTTATTGCTAGACACTCAATTGTTCTTAGCACTTTGATGAGTTTTTAGTTTCCCCAATAGTCACTGCCATCTGTAAAACAACAACAGCAAAAAACAAAAATCCTCTCTGACCAAAGATGAAAGAAACCCTAACCTATGAGCATAAACATATCTAGAGGGCAGTTTGATGAACATAACATATCCATTTAACCAAACAGCAATAGTAGCTTATCTCCTAGGGCTATGACCTTTCCATCTTTTGACTAGGTCTTCTGTTTTAGGCATGAATTCTCTCCCACTGAATAGACCTCAAATTCAGAGAACAGTTGGTTACTTGCATATGCCACTATTGTGCCAGTGGCACATCTTTCCTGGATAGTTGGTTGTTTAGCTCACAGGGTTTGCTGCTAGTTAAGACTGACAATTTCTGTCACAGCAGCCTGCATAGCACTTTCCAACACAGTGACAGCTAGACAGCAGGGAGGGGGCTTCTAGCTCAGTTCCACTTTGATTTCTCAGTGTCCTGCAACTAAAGCATGCGGTATATTCAGCAATCAGGTCTTACCATCTAGTTCTTCTGGGCAACCAAGAGTATTTATCTATGCTTTTTGGACAAGTGATAAATCTCATTTTCTTGTTCACAATGGAGGGCATGGGAAAGACTGTACATTTGTATTATATTCATATTTCTACATCTTTAATTGTATCTGGTTTTCTGCAAGAGCTTATCATTAGGACACAAGACCTTAACATTCCTTTGGTTTCTAGTTTCCATAATTATCTTCTGAGCTTGGGTCATCCTGATATTCTGTGAGAGAAAATGAAATCTGTTCCTAGTCCAGGAATTCATGCTAATAGTATCTGTATGAAACATACAGAAAAAAATTTAACAATCTGGATGTGGAAATCCAATTTCTTTCATTCAAATTTCTTTCATTCAAAAGGATAGGGAAGTTTGTGGAATGGCTTAAGAATGGGAAAAGTCAGGTGGAATCAAGGAAGTAGGGCATATTCTTTTGAGGATAATAAGCAAATTCAGACAGTCACTCCTTTCTAACATCTATAGTTTCAGTGGGTATGACTGGTAAGAGCCAAGGTCTATAGTCTGATGACTGCCATGACAGTGCTTCTGGCAGGAACCTAACCTTGGTTTACCTTCTCTGCCTTTTTCATAAAACAGCTGGCAGAATTGGCTTACTATCTTTAGCTGCTCAAGGGGGTCCTTGTGTCAATAGTTATCATGTACGGTAAATGGTTTACACTTATAGTACTAGTGATTGCTGAAAAGGAGAAGAAATTGAGATGTAGGTGAGAAAATAGTGTGCATATATGGTGAGTATGTGTGTGTGGTATATGCATATATATGTGCCCTTGTGGTGCCCCAAGCACTCCTGCTGTCGCCAGTACAGAACACTGGTATCCCGCTCTATCATTCTGACAGTTCTTATTTGAGCCAGAGTCTCATATGGATACCAGAGCTTGCTGCTTTTTAGCAAGCCTGATTGATTTCCTGGTCTCTGTGCCTCTTTGCTGGACTTGGGTTGGGAGACACAGGTGGCCATGCACAGCTGCTTAGGTGATTTAAACTCAGGCAGTTTCAGGCCCCCTCAAGACCTCAAGCTTGTACAGGAAGCACATGTAACCACTGAGCAATTTCTCCAGCTTTTGAACAACTCATTACATATGGAATTCCCATCTATTTTGATCTCTTTGGATTCTTGTCTTTTTATGAATGGAAATGAGGGAAAAGGCTCTTTCACTATCCTTAGATTACTAAATGCTTTAGAAGCTGATAAAAAGAATGCTTTACCTAAATAGATAGAGCTATAAGAACAGAGCAAAAGTTGAGGACAGTTTTAGTAGGTGATAGTATTTATTCCCTTATTCTATTCCCAGCAGTTGTTTCAACAGATTTTGAAAATTGTTCCCATTTTAAAGAGAATTATGCAAAAGATCTTAGCAACGAAATATAGAAATGTCCAAGTTCCTATCAGAAGCTATAGACTTTAATGCAAGCTCTGCTATGGAATTATTTTGAAATCTTGAACAAATCATTAACCTTTCTTATCTTAGTTTCTCATATGATACTGCAGTGATACTTCTGATCCATTTCACACACATGAGAGAGATAACTAATGAAAACTTTGAAATATTAATTGCCATATAGACTACAAAATGTCATAAATGTGTTTTTGGCAAACTCAAATATGGTGTTTGTATACAGTAAGTAGAAGATATCTTTGTAATAGATTTTAATGGTAGAGCATCACCAGCTACATCCACAAAACAATGCTATCTCCTGTCACTTGAATTCTGAAGCAACTTCCCCACTTAGAGCTACATTGGTGCAGGCCCAACTAAATGGAAGTGTACAAACAGAAATGGGTACAGGAGGGCATTTTTTATTATACAAATCTTGGGATTTCAACATATATTCCCAGAATAAAACCACATTGGAATTCTTAAAAATTGTCCTGAGGACAAGCCTGATTGAAGATTATACTGATCTTGAAAAATGATGACCTGAAGCTGAGTATGGTGGTTCATGTCTTTAATACCAGTACTCCATAGGCCAAGGTAGGGGGATTGCCATGAGTTTGAGGCCAGCCTGGGCTACAGAGCAAGTTCCAGGTCATCCAGGAAAACCCTAGCTCAAAAGAAAACAAAAATCTGATATAAACTGCACAAACTGGTCAGGAATCCACCAGAAGAAATTCAAATAGACACCCATTCCTAGTTCTAAAACTTCATAACAAAATGAGCAACCTTGAGGAATTAGACAGTTATTTGGCAAGAAGGGTTATATGCTTAGGGTATCACTATTACCAGGGCTCTCCAGAGCAACTGAAGTAGTAGGATACATGTATATACAGGAAGAGAGTTATTAGGAGGAGTTGGCTGAGAAGTCCCACAATCTGCTATCTGTAAGATAGAGACCCAAGAAAATAAGTGATTTAACTCTAGTCTGTTTCCAATACCTGAAAATTAGGTGAGCTGGTAGAAGGAAGCCCAGCCTAAGAATAGGAAATGACAGTGTCCTTCCTCCAAGCAGGCAGACAGGAAGCAAAGGAAGAATTCTTCCTATCTTTTTTCTCTTGGAGCCCTTCACATACTGGATGATGCCTACTCATATTAAGGAGGATGATCGACTGGAGTCCACTTATCCAAATGCCAATCTCATCCAGAAACAGCCCTATAAACACACTCAAATAATGTTTAATATGGGCACTGTGACAGATATTGACACATAAAATTAACTACCATAAATGGAATAAAAAGTGGAGGAAGTTGTCACTGACTGAAGTATATGGCTATTAGAAATCTTATAGTAGGGGACTGGTAGATGGCTCAGTGGTTAAAGTGCTTGCTGGGAAAGCCTGTGAGACCTTGGTCAAGTAGTTTAGCTTTTCTGAACCAAATTAATTGGTATGGATATGATTAGGTTTGTTTTATTCACTTCTTAGGAAGTTTGAGTGAAGGCTAGCCCAGGGCCAGGCTTATAAAAACTCCTCTACTGATAAGAATGTCAAATCCTTACTATGTGCCCTGCTCTATTTTAACCCATTTACATCTAAGGAGTCACTTGATCATCATGACAGGTCTGTGATATCACTACTATCTCTTCTTCCTCAGCATTTCTAAGTTGAAGAACTATTCTAGAAATAAAAATTTGCTAAATGTACTAAATGCCAAAGGCTATTTATAGGAACTAGAGATAATCCAGGAAACTTACTTTTCTATAGGCAACCTTTTCTTGAACATATGAAGCAAGAAACTATCCAACTAGCATTGAATTGCTTTCATGTGGAAAGAGCGAATCCACACTTTTCCTGATACCTAGGAAGCCAAGTCACAATGGGTACTTGGTAGCACACATATTACAATGAAGAAAGGGAGATAAAGGGAATCATAGAGAAAAAAATGTATTTCAAAACTCCAAACCATTTTTTAGCACTCATCATAAACTCTTAAATGGTTTGGGCTTCTAAACAATGAGCTCATCACCTGGATTTTAGTTCCAATAGGAGTTAGTTCCCTTGAGGCAGCAGTGTTTGAATAATAACTGGCCAGCCAAAGAGTGAAAAAAATAGATTATTCCTTAGAAATGAATTGTATTATTAGTTATCATGAATACCTGAAATGACAAATTCACATGCAAGCATGTCAGAGAAGAGTAGCTGTAAGCTATAATATATGAAATTGTTTATTACCCAAGAGAATCTAGGTGCTAATGTGGATGGTATTGCAACTGTAGAATCTTGAAACCTACAAAGGATTTGAAGATATAAAGCCAAATAAAACATAATACAGAGTGAAATGATTTTGATTATGTAACACTTATATAGCATTTCATTTTACATTTTCAAATTGCTTTTCAGTCATTGGTTTATTCTTCCCAGAACACCTGGGGAGTATATCCATGCTGTTTCATCTGTTCATAGCTAAGGCAACTGAGACTGAAAGAGGAAAGGTATTTCGTCCAAGAGCACAATAGGGGCAGGATGAGAAATTGTTCATTCAATCAGACACCTATTCAGCACTGCTCTTGGCAAGCAGGTATGTGTGGTGGCAATGCACAGAGATGGGTACTGTGAGTGGCCTCTGCCTTGCAAGAGCTTGCAGTCTGCTGAAGCAGTAAGTGGTTTATCAATCAGGAATGCTCCTTTCACAAAGGACCACAGTGTAGAGAAGAAAATAAGAGTTTGTTAAGACTCTTGGAGAAAGGGGAAATCACAGCCATTGAGGATGGGTAGAATTTGGATCAATGGAAGTGATGAGTGGTGGAAATGACACACAGACATGGAGATGGACAAATTCAAGGCATACTAGATAATGTGTGACTATAACAGAGCATTTGTGGAGAAAGGGCTAGAAAGTAGTAAAGAACAAACATTCCAGGTCACATAAATATTCAGGTAAAATATATGGATTTCAGCCCATGGGCACTGGGGGCCAGACTCATCTGACTTCTCCTATTTGCTCATTATTCTAACATGTGCTGTGCTGAGTGTTAATATATGCTTCACCTACAAGTAGTTTTCCACACATTAGCTTTCTAAACATCACAGCACTCTAAAAAAGATATTTATTATTATTCATTCTGTACTAGGTGGAGAAAAAACTGATGTACTTGGAGTTTGAGGGTTGCTCATGAAGTCATTTTGCTATGAATTGATAGATGTGGAACTTGGAGGCAGGACTCCTGACTCCACAGAGACAAATGGAAAGAGTAGGAATAGGATATGGAGTTTGTGTTCAGGATACTCAGGGATAATAGGCTCTTAACTCAGCTCAGTATCTTTCCAGAAGTAAAGTCATTTCCTTAACATGTAAGTTAGTTTATGTCTAAAGTCAGTACCAGGTCAAAAAAAAAAAAAGATTAAGGGCATTTCCCTTTATTTTTCTACTTTTCAAATGCAACAAATGCCTCTATTAGTGTTGTGGGTGTTCTGACATGTTCTGATTGAGCTTTGTCTTTCCTCTGTACCAGAGGCTCTCTAGAATTAGTTCAGTTCTAGGCACCTCCTTTAGCCCAGTAGTCTAACCCATTTACCTTAGTGCAATAAGAGGTCTCCATTTCAATTTAAAGCTCTACCCATCAAGAAATAGCATTTCTCTCCAGATATAGGCTACTTATGAGCACTTATACTATTTAATCATCTAGACTGAGTGAGAATAGTATAATTAACCCAAAAATATGACAAATGGAAAGATTGCTTATATAAATCTTCTTACACGAAAATAAGATTCTTTGAGGAGATGGATGATTACTTAGATAACATAAAAATTCAAACAGAATTTTTAAATATTTGTTAATGTAATGCTCATTGATCTGAGTACATTTTTTTAAAATTCCTACCCATGACCAGTGAGAAAAGTATCTATCTGAAACAAATATCTCCCGCAATGACAGACCAGCATTAGCTTTCTGTATGAAGACAGCTAGGAAGCCACCCAAACAGGACATTTTGAAATGCTAATTCCAATCCATAATCTTTTCATGCCTTTGGTTGTCCAGTGCCTGTTTATTTCTTCTCACAGTGTACTTTGTAGCCCAAGTCATGGAGATTCACAATTTATACTTAAAGATTTCTCCATGTTTGTTTTATTTTTAGGAAGTTGAAAGAGTTAATGCAAAGATAATATGCAAAGAGAATTACATTTAATCTAAGAGTTTAGGTCTTCTTCTTAAATGATATAGGGAACAAGCATTAGACCAGAAAGTTGAATCAACTGATACCCTGTCTTAAAAGCACCATGACCTTTTTCTCTAATTTTAAGAAGTACAGTGGGGTGGGACATGGGTGACCTCTGTGTCACTGAAGAAGGTGATATGAATGCATGATGCCTCATGTAAATTGGCAAAACAGAAGAAAAAGTTACCTTGAGATGCTGGGAAAACTTTGAAAGCCTCAGAGGAATTCCTATAGCTTATTATAATTATTTGAATCTCTTTATGGGGGAAAATCCACAGTCCACACTTCTGGGGATCTTCTTTATTGACTGAAGAAAGTATTTAATTGAATCCCACTGAAGGTACCCATTAGTATTAATTTCTAACTATTGTAATGAAACCTATTTGGTTCTATCATTCCCTAAAATGTTCAGCAAAAATGCTGAGTTCTCAGGCTGGAGAAATGACTTAGCAGTTAAGGCGCTTGCCTGCAAACCCAAAGGACCCAGGTTTGATTCCCCATGATCCATATAAAGCCACATGCACAGGTGGTGCATATATCTGAAGTTCATTTGCAGTGGCTAGAGGCCATAGTGTGCTCTGCCTCTGTCACTTTCTAGCTCTCTCTTTCAAATAAACAATATTTAAGAGTATTATTGACAGAAATTAGTATTCAAAATTATTTGACAAGTAGAATTTGAATGTCTTATGCTTGACCAAAGAAGCCAACTATACTGGGATATTTAAACTAAATTCTCAGAGACCCAAAAGCTAAAGAGCAAGGCCAAGGCCAAATAACCCAGAAAGTCCTGCTTTCTTAGGCTTTAGGATCACATCACCTAGGGAGTATGGAATGTCAAGGTTCAAATTCTTATTCAGAGTCACAGAAACCATTGAATTATCAATGAACTGACATGTAAAAATCAATCTGATTCTTTAAACTATGACCATTTGAAAGCAAAATGAAAAGACAAATAAGAAGGAAGGGATAGAGTGAGAGGGAGTACAGTTAGGGTGACTGGACCTGTGGAAGTTAAAAAGGCAGGAAAGTCTGCATTTGGTAGAAATCAAAGGTGATCTGACTTCTTATCTCTTACCTACTTCCCTAGATCTGTTTTTCAATAAACAACCAGGACCCTTCCTGGAAGGGAGGTCTTTCATAGGATTTAAACACTGTGGTTGGTCAAGTTCAGTCCCTGGAGCTTGGTGTCAGGGATAGTCTCCTGAGACAGCCTCTAGACCTAACCAACCAGCTGTCCCTTTGGTTCACCTGAGCTGGAAGACACCCTACCCCCATAAAGTTATAAATACCTCTGCAAGGGAAGGGAGGCTGTCTGACCACTTGGGAACTTCCAGCTGTGGTGAGTTTTTCCCTCCATTGGGCCTGGGTTGGCTTGGCTTGGGCCCATGCCCAGGTCCAGGTCCAGCTGGCTTGACCCCAGGGGTGGGCTCCCTAGCCCTTACTCTCCACATGGGTTCTTTATCCCCTCCAGCTCCCCACATGGTAGGAGCTCCTTGAACTTTCTTTTCTCTCTTTGTTTTCCATGGTTTTTCCAGGTCCATCACATGGGATCTCTAGCTACATGGGTGGCTTTCCTTGGTTCTGTACTTCCCTCAATAAATATATTAATTTAGTTGGGTGTGGTAGCACACACCTTTAATCCCAGCACTTGGGAGGCAGAGGTAGGAGGATCGCCGAGAGTTTGAGGCCACCCTGAGACTACATAGTGAATCCCAGATCAGCATAAGCTAGAATGAGACCCTACCTAGAGAAACCAAAAATAAATAAATAAATATAATAATTAAATAATTACTCTTCTCAGTCTTTTTGTTCAATTATTTGATTAAAATTAATAATGAACTTAGGGTTTGGGGTTTAAGGATTTTCCTGGACCCCAAGTAGCCTGATACAGGTTGAAGGGAAAGAAGGAGGAAGAGAGGCAGGGAGGGAGGAATGGAGAAAGGAAGGAGGAAGAGAGGGAGGAAAGAAGGAAAAAGCAGGCTAGAAACCATATTTTGTTTCTACATCCCCTTTCCAAGAATCTGTCAATCTAGCTACTACAAATGAACACTTAGTGGTAGGTCAACATATTTACAAGACCTGCCCCTGATTCCTGAGTGTCCTGCCTCCTCATTCTCATCCATCCCCAGGAAATAAGGTGAAGGTCTCATCTTGACCACATTTTTTCAGTCACATAGGAGAAGTGAGGAGTGAACTGTGGTTATGTCCAACTCCTTAGTGAACTAGAAAACCATGTTAGGTTTAACATCAACAATGGGTAAGTAGCATCAGCTGGAACACTTGGGTGAACATGCATAATATTTTCTAAGAATTTTTCAAATGAGTGTGTTTACAGGTATACTCCCTAGTTAAATTAAAACTGATCAATAAAAGATTGTTAGCAAACTGATTTCCATTTTACATAGTTATTTACTGCCACCATTGGCTGTATCTTCCTGTGACTACAGATTGTCTGCTTGTTAGCTATAGTGAGAATTTTGCTATATCTAGGTGCTGGGAAAGCATCTTTCTAATGATAATAAAGGCCTACTTATATGTTTGTTTTGATATTTGTCTCATTTTGAAAGACTGTGACTAAGACTTCATTCCTGTCTAATAAGCATGCATGTAACATGCATTATGTTTGCTAAGGATTTTATAGGCTCCCATTAGTCTCCATAATACCCCTGGGAGGTGGGTCAGTATTACCACCTACAGTTTACATATGGCAAAATTTAAGACACAAAGGATTTATGTGATTTGTACAAGGTCACCCAGCATACCAGTCTCACTAATAAAATATGATTGCAAAGCTGTTTCCAAATAAAAAGTGCTTATAAACATGAGGTATTATTAATGAATATGGTCCCAGGATGAGTACAATACTCTCTAGGAATATGGTCCTCATACACACTCTATAAATTGATTTTTTAAAACTATAGGCTGACTGCAATAGTTATTCTCAAAACTGACTGTGCATTAGAAACATATCTAGAATTTTAAGACCCTGTGAACACCTAGGACCCTACTCAGCCTGCAAAATGATAAACTGAAAAGTAGAATCTAGATCATCTCTATCTTGAAAAAACTCATGGAGGATTCTGATGCTCAGGCAGAATTCACAAACACTACTCTAGGTAATATTATCATGAAGCCAAGAGCAATCACAAAATACTGTGGAGTCATTTCAGATATGAATATATTTTCCAGGCCTCTGCCCAATCAGTTCAAAATTATTATAAGCAGATGAACAACATCCAAGAAAAGATCAACCCATGTGGACCCTAGGAAATAATGCAGAAATTATAGCATATTTATGAACCATTAACATTTGAAATTTATAATTTTCCAGGCAATTTTATTGATGCAGTCTTTGGCTATTACTTGGTTAACTGTAATGTTTATTCTAAGTACTTTGTGTTTCTTCACAATCTACACAATAAGAGTCTGTAATCCCTGCCCATTCATTCATCTGTTCAACATGTATTGAATACTTGCTATCTGAATATTTCAGAATGAAAAATAGTCATAGGCAAAACCAAACAGCCATAAACTAAGCAACCAAATTCCCTAGCCACACATATTAAATGATAACCAAAAGGTGTAACATAGAGTTAAATAGACAAATTTATAATTTCTAAATGTGGAAAATACTAAAAAATCTATAAACTAATAATGGATAAATAGATACAAAGGACTATTTTTCAATAATAAAATAGGATTTGGGAATATGGTTGGAATGCTTGCCTAGCATGAAGCCCTGAGCTTCATCCCCAGCACTGAAAAAAGACAACTGCATTAACAACAAAATGTCAGTAGTTACCTGTGCATGTTACAACACTAATACACTATGAAAACATTATACTAAGTCAAAGAAGCCAGTCACCGAGGAGCACATATTTTATGATTCCATTCATATGAAATGTCCTGAATAGGCAAATCTTCAGAGACAGAAAGCAGATTGAATGGCTGTCTCTGGCTCAGAAGGGATAAGAAAGATGGGGAGTGGCATTTTACAGATATGGGGACCCTTATGGGTAATGAAAATCTTCAAGTTAATTGTTGTAGTAGCAATTGTTGTAGTAGCACAAATGTGTTGATTATAATAAGAAGTCTTAATTTTTATACTTCAAATGGGTGAATCATGTGCTTTGGGAGTATCTTTCAAGATGGAGGGATGGATAGATAGACAAATGATTGATAGATAGATAAATGGATAGATGATAAAAAGACAGAAACAATTTTGGAGAAAGAAGGGGTGAATTTGGATTAGAAGAAAGTGGTAGAAATTTTGATGAAGGAAGGCATTTGAGCTGAGTTTAAAATGGTGATTTTTGTAGGATACACTGAGGAGGGAAGAGACATGCTCAAACACACAAGATGATGGTACTTTTATGTAAGTGCAAATTATCTGGAATAAATGGAGTTTAGGATATATGATGAGTACAGTAGATGAAATCTAGATGACACCCTAACTCCAGAATTTGGTTTTCATTTTTTATTTGGAAATGGACATCTGTAACAGTTTATAATCATCATCCATGATTTGGAAGGATAATTGGGGATGGATAGAAGATGAGGTGGGAGGGCAGTGAGCAAGGGAAACTAATGAGGAAAAAGGGCTATTAGAATGTATAAGCCAGAGATAGTAAAATTCCAACTAGTAGTGAGGACTAAAACAAGGAGGGATACTTGTGAAAATAGTAAAGAAGTAGAATTATAAAACCTGGTGACACTGGGTAACAGATGAGAAAGCACAGGATATATACAGCAAATCTCTTAGACTTTATAATAATAACTACATTTTAAATAGTATCCAGCAGGCAAACCTTAGTTTTTCCACAGCCCTTCAACATACTGTTGATAGGGTTTGATGACAATGACCTCTAAGTTTTGTTTTTTTTTGTTTGTTTGTTTTGAGGCAGGGTCTCACTGTAGCTCAGGTGGACATGGAACTTACTATATACCCCAAGCCTTTAAGTCTCAGTACTTGGAGGTAGGAGGATTACTATGAGTTCAAGTCCCCTAATTTTTTTATATAAAAGAGTATATATTATAAATAAAGGGTGTACTGAAGAGGAAGATGCAATCCTGCCATTCTCAGACTGCTTTGAAAGTAGGCCTTCCTTCCCTTGATGATGAAGCAGTCATTGATGTCCTGTTATGGATGACTAAGTATTTACCTCTTACTTAGATAACTTCCCTGGAAACACTTCCTTTGGTGTGAGCAACTTGGATTTACTAGCTGGGCAACACCTCCCATCCACCACCCACACTGCCTCTTGGCTCAGTTCTCACCAGCAGGTGCTCATAAGCATCATTTTGTTTTGCTTTGAATAAGAGTGCAGACTCTGAAAAACATAGAATAAATGTACAACACACTGTAGCTTTAACTTAAAAATATTCAATAGGGAAGATCTAAAACTCTCAAGCCTCCACAATGAAGGAGACAAGAACTGCCTTTACTCTTAATCATGTAAAGCTATACCTATGTTTTCCATTAGGTGGAGAGGCAGCCAGATCCTGTGCAACAATAGAAATATTTTCTTCCAGTGCATGGTGATGTACACCCTGGGGTCTATTAAGGCTTCCTTTGTGAGCTTTGGAAGGTGTTGCAATCACACTAGCTGCTACTAACAGTATTTGAGAACATACCTGACAAATGCCTTACCAGGGCTACACCATTTAGAACACCTCTCAGTGAGATGTGCTTATCTGTGTCTGTCACTGAACATTGATTACAAGTCATGTTCAATGACAGTTTTTAGCCAAGCTAATTACAGCAGTCTCAGGTGGGAAGAATCCTAGCAGTTGCCTCTAAGGGCCTTGCATCACAGGTTCTAATGGGATTCTTTCTACCTTAGACTGCTATGTGAGAATCTCAAACTTCATTTTCTGTGGATTCTGAACTGTTCTGTGGTTTTCTCATTGCTATATTTTGGGTATGGAAGGTACTTGAAAGGCCCATATGGTAAAGATCCCTAGCCCATGGCCCTGTTGGGAATTACTGTAACTTCTAAGAGGTAAAGAACAGTGGGATAGAGTTATGTCACTGGAGGTGTGCCCTTCAGAAGGTCTCTTGGATACCTTACTTCTTGTCTCTGACTTTGCTTCCCAGCCATGACTTTCTGCTTCTTGTGGAAAGGCATTTGCCTGCTCAGCTATGCTTTTCTCTGCCATGATGAAGGGATGGAATGTGGTGCTTTGAATGGAAAATGTTCCCTGTAGCCTCAAATGTTTGTGGTTATATGTCCTACTTGGCCCCCAGATGGTGAAGCCTTTGAGAAGGGGAGCCTTTGGGTAGAACCTTGCTGTAGGAGGTCTGTCATTGGGGGAAGACTTGAGCTTGATTAGTCAAGCCCATTGCGTGTTCAAAGCTAGTTTGTACTTGCTGCTCTCTCTCTATGGCTGATATATGATTATGTGAGTCTGTTGACATATTTTCTCCACCATGATGAAACTTTCTTCAAAACTGTAAGCCCGAATAAACCTTTTCTTCCCATAAGCTGCTTCTGGCCAGGTGTTTTGTCCCACCAACAAGAAGGGAACTGCTATACTAGCCATGAGATGAAAACCTTCCTATGCATGTCCCACCATGGCATATTACCCTGCCACAGGGATAAAAGCATCATAGACAACCACTCATGCATCGAAACTTTCAAAACTATGAGCTAAAATAAGCCTTTTTTTATGTCAGTTGTTTTGTTACAGTAATGGAAGGCAAACATACTCATCTTCAGACGTGCCTCTCCTTCCCCACTTTGCTCTGAGTACCTATTTTGATGCATGCTCATTTTCGTTGTGAGGAGAAAGAATCCCCTAGGAAGTTGATCAGGCTGTTATATTTAAATGTGAAATGTCCCTCCCCCACAAGCTTATGTGTTTGAATACTTGGTCTTTAGATAGTGGTGCTTTTTTGGAAGGTTGTGGAAATTTTAGATGAAGCGGGTCGCATGGGTTATAGGCCAGCCCTACCTGCCACTCTCTGACAAGAAGCCAGCTTCCAACCTCCTGTGGGGACAGAGCCTCAGCTGACATGCCATTCTTGTCTTGATGGACTGTATCCCATGAACCATGAGTCTGAATAAAGTCTTCCTCTCTAAAGTTTTTTCCTCCTCCAAGTTTTTGGTCAAAATGATGAGAAATTTAACTAGTCATCTAGACTAGACTGTGACTGTGACTGTGACAGCTCATATCTTGAAGGTCTCCTCACTATCCTCTACAAGACAGCTGACTTAGAGGGACATGCCATTGAGTAAGCAGTCCCTTTCTCAAATGGAGCTAGAAAGCACCACCCAGACAAAATCAAGAAAGAATCTAACAACATATGCTCAACATATATTGATTGGGGCCTCTGACTACATTTCTGTTCCTGTTAAAAACACCAACAAAAACCCCCACAAAACACCACAGTATGTTAGTGACCAAGTAAGGCACACCCACTTACATTAAGGTGTTGTCAATGACAGAAGAGGATCACATTATGGATTTGGCAGTGAGTAAAGAGATTTAATTCCAAGGTTTGAAGATTTATCTTTTTCAGATATGCAAAATACTGAGAGCATTAAAAAGTAGTGGCCATGTTTTGTGAACAGAAGGAACCATTCTTTGCTTCTAAATAATGAAGATTCACAAGGTTTTCAAATCCATGGTTTGAAAAATTTGATTTGATAATAGCATGCTAGCAGGATTATAAGACCCTTAACTGCTCCCTTGCAGTGTGGCAATGTCTCTACTTAAGTGAACATCTTATGGTGTTTAAATTTCCCCTTTTTTCTTTCCTCCTCCCCATCATTTAGGTTTTTTTTTTTTTTCAATGTTCAGCATAGCTAGAAAGTCTTAACTAGAGAATTACACATAATTATAGGTTCCGCATCACTGGCAAAGTGATGTTCTTCTTACATATTCGTAATCATCTATTCTCTTCTTTCTTCAACTGGACAATTTACTTAAAATTACAGTCATGTCCTTTATTTTTGTTGAAGCAATCTTTTGGCCTCAGTTTGCACATAGATTATAAAACATATCAAAAACTATGCAATATACTTTCCACATACTTGTACATATATAAATGAATAGAAAATAACAGTCTACATGAATAGGTAGAAAATGGAAACTATCTAAACCAAGTTTTAGCTATTAATGTATTTGGTATGGTGAAGAAATTTAAAAGAATAACTCAAAGGCTATGATCATGTTGGACAGGTGTAAGCCTGCATCTTCCAGCTGAGAGCTTGTCCTGTGCTATTAGGCAAAAACTCTGTAGCATCCTTTGCTCTCTCCACTTTTCTCTATTACTGGCTGAGAGAAATCTGACATTGATAAAACTATTAACTTGTAAATGCCTCACAGAACAGGATCCTTGCCAAATTTGGGGATCTTGCTAACTTGGAAGGCTAGAGATGTCGTGCAGAACAAAAGACTGATGCTAGAAGCCAACAAACATGATGGGAATATATTCTGTAATCTGTAGATTTTGAATGGCTCAGCTTCTTCCAACCTAAAGAGTGACACTGCCTTTGAAAATAATTTTACAAAGAAAATATACTATGAAGTAGAGTTAAGTCTTAAAACAATTTCTCAGGCAGTTCTTTTTCAACTTCTAATGCCTCCTTATTTCTCAGATTATAAATCAATGCCATTTTCTCTTGTTGGCATTAAGTTTACATCAAAGAACATAAAGAGAGAGAGATGCTTTACTTCCTGAGTCAAGGAATAAGTTGTTGTGAATAATGGAGTCCCCAGAAGACAGTTAGGTATTGTATACTTTGACCCATTTCCAAGGGAATTTTTTTTTTAAATAAGTTTGCTTCCTGTCGTTTTAGTGGCCAGGACATGAGCTGACCTCATCATGGGAGACTTGGTGGCTGGAATCTTCTTTACAATGTGTCCTGCACTATAGGTACCAAGGTTTCATGTTGTTCATATGAAACATTTCAAGATGAAGAATGCCATGACTTTTGATGTGCACCTGAGAAACTTCTTGTTTCTCATGATTGCTGGCATTGCTCTTGTGTGCTGCTATCTTTCATCTTTTAATGACTATAACATTTTCCCCTTTTCTGGAGGTTTATGTCCTTCTAGGCTTTCTAATTCAGTTTAGCTTTAGTAGTTATCTTTTTGGAACCTTAGAGGGGAAGGACAATGTAAAATCTTAGTACTTAGGCTGCATTGAACAAATGCCAGTCTTTGTTGGTGCTGCCTTCATGGTCAGCATGGACTTCTGCATCTAGAAAGATGTGTCAGGCAAGGGATTTAGGATCATAGTACAAACTATCCTAGTGTCCATGGAAACCAAGAGTACTGGGCCCAGGTCATGTGCCTATGGACCAAGAAGGGTTACTCTGGTTTCCTCATCAGAGTCAGTGCTGTCCTGAGGCTCCTGAACTTCACTGCAGAGACATTAGCCTCTTCTAAGATAGGTTCAGAGCTCAGACTGCCCTGCCTAACACTGCCCAATACTGCTGAGCTAATGAATTCTTCAGCTCTTCTCTGTATGCTTTTTCTTGGAGTATAAAATGAAACATTATGAAAACTTCCTAAGAGATGGAGACTTTCTGAATCTTTCACTCATTTTCCTGCTGTAGTTCCTTTCAGTGCACCCCTTCCTCCTCTCTCCACCAAAATTATTCTCACTAAAGTAAATTCAACAGTTTTGTTTCCTATCACTACTGTAATAAATGATCACAATCTTGGTGGGTTAAAAAATACAATGTGTTCATATAGTTGTGTAGGCTAGAAGTCAGAAATAACCTTCACTGCATTTAAATAAGGGTATTGGTAGGGCTTGCTCCTTCTGGTGGCTCTAAGGGAGAAGCTGATTTTTCTTGTTATTTCTAGCCTTTGGATACCACTAGAATCCCTAAGCCCATGAACCTTTCTTGTACCATCAACATTTTGTTTCCATAGACACAGTCAATTCTCCTTTTGTCACCTTCTTACATGTACACTTATGAACATATGTGGCTAACACATAGTAATTTCTCTATCTCAAGATCCTTTATCAGTTTCCTTTGCAGTTTCCTTGAAAATACAATAAATATTCATAGGTTCCAGGGACTAGGGCCTCAGTATCTTTGGGAACTGTTATTCAGCTTACAGCAGCACAGGTTTTGTAGCTTCAAATCTTAAGTCTTAGGCTACACAGATGGCTTAGCAGTTAAGGTGCCTGCCTGTGAAACCTAAGGACCCAGTTTTGAGCCCACCCCCCATGTAAGCCAGAAGCACAAAATGGTGCATGCATCTGGAGTTTGTTTGCATTGGCTAGGGGCCCTGGCACAGTCATTCTCTCTCTTTCTCTCTTAAATAAATAAATAAATACTTTCAGTCCTATCCTAACTCTTGAGATATCTATTTATCTATCTATCAATCATTCTCCTATCATCTATCTATCTAATCTATTCCCTAAAAAATGTGCCTGCCTGTGATGCTTGCTGGTGAGTACCTTCACTTGTACATACACCTATCCTGTTCAGCTACCATTTGTTGGCAATGGAACCAAGTTTTCTCAGCCTTCTAACATGGGTGAAGACCAGCAGTTCTCCAGGAAGCCTCCAGACGTTTAATACTGGGTTGGGATTGCTGAGGCATCCAGCCATGAAATCTCAAGCCTGTAGCCTGCTATTGGTGGACTGCTATAAGTGAATCCAATAAATTCCTTTTTAAATTTTATTTTTTTTCTTATTTTTTTATTGACAACTTCCATAACTGTAAATAATATTCTATGGTAATTCCCTCCTTACCCCACTTTCCCCTTTGAAACTCCACTCTCCATCATATCCCCTTCTCTCAATCAGTCACTCTTTTATTTTGATGTCATTAATTCTATCAATTCTGTTTTTATAGAGAATCCTAATACAGATGTGATAAGCCAAGGGTACAGTTACAGGGATGATTAATTCAGTGGTTCCATGATGCCATCAGGTTTTCTAGATCTTGGCACTACTGTTCCCAATACACATGCTTCCTTCTCCTGCTGGTTGCCTGAAGTACCCTACCACCTGACAAACTCATGACAAAGTCAGAAGCAAAGTAACCAGACCCTTTCTTGTGTTTTGTTGAGGACAACTTCCACATGCTCCCAGTGTATTTCCCTCACACAGCTTGGTCTATGTTATACACTTCCCCTAACCACTGCCAAAAGAAATGAGACCAGAGGGTTAATCAGATTACATCTTTGGCTCTGTGACTGGGGTCCACCTCCTCCATAGCCAAGGCAGGATAGAGAAGTTATGTGAATAAAACCACTTTTCTACTGGAAAGGAGGAATATGGGCAGTTAGTGTTGGTCACTGATCATGAAATAGTCAAACTTTACTGCCCTACCTCACTACCTCTACAAACATGAAAATGAGAAAGATGTTTCTTACTTTAATCCACATCGGGCTATAACTAGTTGTAGATATAACCATTTCAGTAGAAAGGCAATCCATGCTTGTATTGGGTACTTAAATTCAGAAACACTGAGAAAGCCATGATCTTACCCATACCATTACACACTGTCTTACAAATCAGGGTTGTCTAAGTTTGGTTGTTGGTACCATCATACACCTCAGATCCTATGACTGACAAAATGGCAAGATAGTTCCTGAACCATCTCAGGCTAACAAGATGTCACAGTGCAGATTATCTGAAGCTTCCTGAATAGCTGACTCCACCCACCTCCTTAGGAGAGAGCAGAAGCCTTAAACCCCCAACAATGGAAGTCAGCAATTCATGTTACCCATGTAATTCTCACTTGTTCCCAGGCTCATTTTTGAAGCTTCTTCATTAAGACTTGATAGTTTTAATGTTTCATTACCATGCCCTGTTCATCCACAGTATATTAAGTATGGGTTAATGTTTTGTCTTAACTTCCACACTCTGGTCTTAACCATTGTTCATGTAGAAGAAACTTGATATGGAAAGAGTAGGCATATACAGAGACCTTGACAGAAATATTAACTAAGCTTTTTGTTATCTATGACTTTAGTCACTCCATTACCCCATCTGCCAAAAGGGGATGATACTTTGCAAGGTGGCTTTTAAATGAGATAACATAAGTCTAGAAAAGTACCTGTAGATGTATGTCAGGAATAACAAGAAATGAACCACTAGATCTAAACAAAATAAATTTGCAGTGTTTTAGAGCTTGCCAACTGTCCTTTCAACTGCCTTTCCAGCCACTTCTTATCTCCCATTTCTCTCTCCTTGGCCAATTAATACTGTGGTTCTGTCACATGTAACATACACATTTTTGTAAGTATGACATGTGTCACAAAAATTTTATAAGATGGGTCTTGAAGGTCTAGAAAGGGGGCTCAGTAGTTAAAGGTACTTGCTTGCAAGGCCCACCAGCCAGGGTTCGAATCCCAAGTCACCCATGAAAGCTAGACACAAAAGGTGGCACAAGTGTCTGGTGTTCCTTTGCAGTGGTAAAAGGCCCTGACTACCAACCCCTGCTACACACAAAGATAGGGTTATAACCTGTAAACATTTTATCAAGGTAAAGAATTTATCCTAAAAGACAAGAGGAAGATGAAATTAACTTTCTGAAAAACTATTCCATCTGTGTCTGGTGACACAGGCCTATAATTCCAGCTACTTAGGAGGCTGAGATAAGAGGGCCATAAGTTCAAGATCTGCCTGAACTACAGTGAGCTCAAAGCTAGCCTGGGCAACTTAGTGAGACCCTGTCTCAAAATAACAAAGGTTATTTGAGGACTTGGGATGCCGTTCAGTGGTAACTGCACAGCATACAAAAACTGCTTAAGCTTTCCAATGCCTCCAAATGGTAAAGAAAAACACCAAAAGGAAAAACCAGCACATAAATATACTCTGTTATTTTCTATACATAATTGAGTACTTGGAAGTTACCAACCTAATTGATCCTTCTGGTTTATGCATATCTCAAGATGACCTCATACTATCAAAATGGTTATTTTACATACCTGTTGCATTTTGTCTGCCTGCCTCTCCAAAGTGAGGCTCCTTAACAATTTCACATTATGGCTCTAAGAATGACCTCCCTCCCTCTTTTTTTTTCCCCCAACTAGAGCAACACTGGCTAGTCTATGCAGTCTCCTATTTATTGACTATCAGATAAGGACAGCAACAAATTCCTTTGTATTTAGAAAAAAGTAACAAGTTGGAATTAGTGGGTTTTAATTCTTACTTAAGGCTTTCAATACTCTAGGAAAAACCTCCTTCTCTGAGGAGATAATTTTATTTTCCATTGATGTAGTATCTTCATTGTGTGTCTTCCTTTCAGGATGCAAGCCACTGAGAGCAAGAATTTTGACTACCCTGTTTGCTGCTGTATCCCTACTGCTTAAACAAGTGCTGGTGCTATCAAATCACCAAAGTTATTATAATATAAAATGGATAAGTCCCTCCTATTTCCAGTTCTTCATATCTTGTTCTCATTTTTCTGTTCTTGTGGGTCAATATTAGTATTATCAGGCTGTGGAGGGCTCATTTGCCATGCAAGTTTGAGTAGTTGAGTTTGGATCCACAGAACCCATGGAAAGCTGGATGCTGAAGCAAAAGCACCTATAGTTACAGTGCGCCTACAGCGAGGACAGGGGACACAGCAGGGTCACCTGGGAGCTCACAGACAGGGAAGGCACATGCAGTGGTGAACAATGAGAGGCCCTGCCTCAACACAAGGTGCAAGATGAGGACTGAGACCCAAAGTTGTCCTGCGATCTCCACATGAGCATTTGGCATGTATGCACACACACTCATACATATGAACACATACCCCCCCAAAGATAAGTATTCTCTGGGTCTTAGTACTTAACTTCTTTCCTAATATTCCAAGTAGATAAAAAGTCCCAACCATAACCTGTGTGTTTTCAAATTTGCACCTCCAATCAAGACCTGTGTTTTGTACTTTGGACTTCAATCTTTGCATGGATATCTCTCAAGGATGGTAAATTCACCATGTCTCTTCTTTCCCATCCACCAAACATAATCAACAATTAACTTTGTATTCTTCTTAGTCCTTCTATCTCAGATACTAAGTATCCAGGTTTTACCCAGTAGTCAAGGCAAGAACACTGGATATCAACACAGACCTCATAGCTTTCTATTTCCCAAACCTCCACCACTGTTTTCCCTATAATCCAGCATGTATGTCTGTGGACCTCAATCTTAAATATTCCTGATATATTTTTTTTCTGTTCAACTTTCTGATTCAAATACTCTTTATCCCCATAGGATATCCCCCATTCCCATGGAGTGAGGGATATAAATGAATTTACTATACTCTTACTCTTGACTTCCATTGAATGCTGGAATGATAGACTCTTACATGTTTTAATGTACCAGTCTCCATCACCATTGCCTGCCCTGCTTCCATTATCTGATGAATAGTAGTGACTATGATTGACAACTGTATTCCACAGACCTTGGCCCCATAGCCACTTGGGCTTGGCCTCTGTCCCAAAGGTGTCTTCTTCCATACACTTGGTCAGTCAGTTTATAATTTGAGTGGCTGGTAGAAAATATAAGTTGAGTAAAATTTCACTTTGGAGATTTCAGAATAGAGAAACTGAAGCTGTTCAGAGGATTGTATTGCTGAACAAGCTCAGAAGGATCTATGGGCACAGGCAATCTATAGTTCTGAGGAAGCAGGTAGCAGTGTGTGAGAAGGAATCTGATGGAAAGAATGAAAGAGAAAGAAGCTGAGAAACTATGAAAAGGTGTCTCAATTTCCCATGGTTCCTGAAGCATTGTCATATCATGATTTCTATTGTCAGTGTCCATGAGATTGATGCATTATTCAAACAAAACCAAAACAAAATCCCTACTTTGACTGAACCTCTGTTTCCTCAAATAAGGTTGTCAAAGGGTTATGTTTTCCAGTAAGCACTTACAATGTTATGATAAGACCTCTGGAAGAAACAGGCAGTATGATTACTGTAAAAGCAGCAACAGAAAGGCCCAAACTCAATGTTCATTTGGTCATTCTTAAAGTATCAGCTTAAAGAGGGGAAAGGGAAAAAGTTGTGTTATTCTTTTGGGGGGATAGATGACAAGGTTATAGTATCAGTCTTCATAAAAGAACAAAGCGATCCCTGCAAACATAACTTCAGAAAAGAACTTGCTGCTACAAATACCAACTGAACATGACTATAAAGATGATGTACTTGCTACACTTGCTGACATAATTAAACTTCCTTTTCGATGCCATGCTTGTAGACTAACTGCCTTTCACTTTGGCAATTACTGGGAACAGAGAGATTGCTGACTATCTTCAGCAGTCTTAGTCACATGGTCACTCCTGCCTCAACAAGTAAATTTATTGAAGATTTATTGGTAAAAGCAACATTAAGCAAACCATACTCAGAACATTGAACACTTATAGAAAGCATGCTTTCTTTCTTTGTTTTTTGAGACAGGGTCTCACTCTGTAGTTCAGGTTGGCCTCAAACTCATGGCAATCCTCTTGCCTGAGCCTCTCAAACACAAGGATTACAGGCATGAGCTACTTATCATACCTGGCTTAGAAAGTATCTATATATAGGTCTCCTATTGGCCCTTTAAAATATATTTAGTGGAGGAATTTCTGGTTCAATTTAGGATTAACAACAAACAGACAATCCAGGAAGTTTTGGGGGCTCTTCAACTTTCTCAGACAACAGAGGTCCCAAGTCACTTTTCATCATGCTTTGTGCATCTGATCCCATATCATAATAAAAACCCATATCATAATAAAAAAGGATTTTGTTTAAAGTTAAGTCTTATCTGTGGTCTCCCAATCCTATACCGAGAAACCATGCGCAGGTGCAAAACTGGAAGGAGGAGTGGGGATTAGTAGGAATGTTCTAGTTTAAATTCTGGAGCTGTAAGCTGACTTATCTTCCTGGACCTAGAAATATTCAAAGCAGACCACATTTTACAGAAGCAATTGCAGATTCTTAGGAGACTACAGCCATCCTGTCTGTTGTTCCCATCAGGGAGATTCAGTCTTCAATGGGGCAGCCTCTTCAGCCCACAGGAATCCAGTTTCCCTTGGCTTCGTCTCTTCTGAGGTCTAGTTACACTGAAAGTTCTGAAGTTGCCTCACACCAGCCCTCTTTCATGTTTGGGGCTCATTTGTTTCAAGAGGAAAGAAATAACACACACCACACACACACACACCTACTACACAAACTCAGAATTGCAGCTGTCTTAATGGTAGCAAAGATGTTATGTGGCCCATCTCTCCACCTGTTTTCCTAGGATAGTTATACCACTGTATTTTTACCAAGTGACCTACATTCAGCTTTTTGACAAATATCTCCTATGGCTTCTGTTTTGATAACAGCTGACTCAAACCTTTCAGTGTAGTGGAAACTGAGAGCACATCTTTCTTTATTTTTTTCTGTCCCTTCCATTCCCTTCCCTTCCCTTCCTCCTTTCTTTCTTTTTTTTTTTCTCTCCCTTCCCTTCCTTCCTCCCTTCCTTCCTTCCTTCCTTCCTTCCTTCCTTCCTTCCTTCCTTCCTTCCTTCCTTCCTTCCTTCCTTCCTTCCTTCCTTCCTTCCTTCCTTCCTTCCTTCCTTCTTTCTTTCTTTCTTTCTTTCTTTCTTTCTTTCTTTCTTTCTTTCTTTCTTTCTTTTCAAGGTAGGGCCTTGCTCTAGCCCAGGCTGACTTGGAATTCACTATGTAGTCTCAGAGTGGCCTTGTACTCACAGTGATCCTCCTACCTCTGCCTTCTGAGTGCTGGGATTAAAAGCATGCACCACCACACCTACCTCACACCTTTCTTTAAAAAAAATTAAATTAAAAATACTTTCATAATTTTTTTCTCCAACCTCTAGCACTTCTTGGTGTGACCCAATTGTTCCTGGAATGTAGTGCTATTATTTATTTTCACTTTACTTTTTTGTTGTTGTTGTTGAGTGTGTGCATGTGTGCATATGTGTGGTGTATGATGGTATCTGTGTCCTTGTGTCTCCCCATGTACTCACTTATAATCTCTGGAATTGAACAAGTGTCCCACTTTCTGGATCTATCTGCCTTTAAAAATATATTTTATTTTTATTTATTTATTTATTTAACAGAGAAAGAGGAAGAGAGAGAGAGAGAATGGGTGTGCTAGGGCTTCCAGCCACTTGCAAATGAACTCCAGATGCATGTGCCCCCTTGTGCATCTGGCTAATGTGGGTCCTGGGGAATCGAACCTGGGTCCTTTAGCTTCGCAGGCAAACGCCTTAACCACTAAGCAATCCCTCCAGCCCTCTATTTGCCTTTTTGAGTGGATCCTCTCCCTCTTTTCTTTCTTTTTTTTTTTTTGTTTTTTTTGTTTTTTCAAGGTAGAGTCTCACTCTAGCTCAGGCTGACCTGGAATTCACTTTGAATTCTCAGGGTGACCTTGAACTTCCAGAGATCCTCCTACCTCTGCCTCCAAGTGCTGGGATTAAAGGTGTGCACCACCACCACTGGCTCTCTTCTTTTTTAAGCAAATAGTGAAAAAAATTCTTGGAACTTTTCCAACCAGTGACCTAGGGGAAGGGTCAGCAACTCTAGGACCCAGAGACCATATAATTTTCATTCTTCCTGCAGCACCCACACACACACTGGGCATCTTGTCTGTAGGGCCCTGGGTCGCATAGAGGAGGTGAATATCCTAGAAACCTGCTTGATGGAACTGTTAAGCTCTGCAGGCTAAAGAACAAAAGAATAATGATGAACAGGGCAGGGATATCAAATACTCCTGAGGAATCAAGAGTATTAAAGATGAAGGATAAGAATCAAGGAAGGCCTCTGCTGCTTGGGAACAAGCATATTAGCTGAAATTCTCAGTATGGACCCTAATCCATCTTCCAGTCTCTTCCTCTCACTCTCCACACAAAGCCACCTGCCCTTTCCTGACTGTGTCATGCCCTTCCATATCCTCATGGCTTATATATGCTGTTCTCTCAGGGTGGAATATTCTCCTTATCCTCATCATCTTCATTGATTCTTTTCAGCCATTAAGACCTAGCTTAAGTCTAGTTTTGTTGTGAAACTTTTGTGCTACTTTCCTCTTGCACATGCTCCATTATTTTCACTTTTTTTATTACAGCCCTCATTGTACTATGCTCTTGTACCTCATTAGTTTGCTTCTCTCTGCTCATCAGTAGATGGTGTCTCAAAGAAGAGGGTTGTGTCTGTTCTTCTGCCATATCCACCAGTGTGCTGTGTGTGTTATCAGGACTTTCTCTCACAGTGTAACAAACTGCAAAAGATATAGTTTTGTGGCCCACAAGTCTAAGCATCGTGTGGCTGGATTCTCTGATTACAACCTCACTGAGCTGAAGTTGAGGCATTCTCCAGGGCAGCAGGTTCTTCTGAGCTAACTTACTATCAGCAGAATTCACTTCATTTAAGTGACAGGACTGATGTCTACATTTTCCTGTTGGCTGTTGTCCCAAGAACGACTTACTTATTAGAGAGGCTTCCTAAACGTGTTTGCCATGTGGCCTAGTTCGTAAGATAGATATTTGATGGATTCCAGGCTAGCTGGAGCTCACACCTGTTTCCTTCTCTGAATCCATCCAGACAGAACTTTCTGTATCTTAATGGCTCACCTAATTAGAACAGGGCCAGCGAGGATAAACTCCCTTTAGTCTTATAATGGAACATAATCTCAGCAGAGATATTTCCACTCACACTCTTAGGGAAAGGAATTATACAAAGATGAGGGTCACTGAAGTCATTCTTGAAGTTTGCCTACCACAAAGCTTAATACACATAATATCAAAATGCATAAATTATAAGTATTGCTATTCAATTATAAGAATTTTTTTCCTATTGTGGCTTTGGAGGACTTAAGTTGTTTGTGTTTTGTGATAGATCCAGAAGGGTTGGAGATGCTATAATTGAGATAATACAATAAAGACCCTACAGTGAGTCTACAGAACACTGGAAACTTTGGGCTAGGGGCAAGACCTGGCTCAGTAGTTGACTAACTGGCATTGGGCTAAGTCCCAGATACCCCCTGAATTTTACATTTTCCCTCATGTATAATATGAAGACAATGTGGAAGGCTGGCTAGCTATAGTATCCAATACATTTTATGACTACAACATAGTGATAAAATTAAAAATCTATGGCTCACAATGTACACATAGTTCATAAAATAATCTCACTATAGATGTAATTGCAGTGATTTGATATTAAGAGGAACAGACAGTTTTGTTTTTAGGCAAATCCATTCCTATATTGATTGAATCTGTCTAAATATAAATAAGGTTGCAAAACTACATTTTATTTATTTATTTATTTATTTAAGAGAGAGAATGTGTGTGACAGGGCCTTCAGCCACTGCAAATGAACTCCAGATGCATGTGCCACCTTGTATATCTGGCTTACATGGATCCTAGGGAATTGAACCGAGGTCCTTTGGCTTTGCAGGCAAGTGCCTTAACTGCTATGCCATCTCTCCAGCCCCAAACTACATTTTAAATGCTTACATAAAATGGCATTTTGTCTTTGCATGATACATGTAGTCAGTTATAATAAAAATGATCCCAAGATATTATCATTTGATAAAGCTACTATCTTATAATAAGTTGTATTAACTTAGTTGATGATAACTGAATAACTCTCATAGATAGTCCTCAATATTACAAGTCAATTTACTATATACAAAGGATGTTGAGATTCATATATATTTTCAGGTTTAAATCTTTCTTTTGTCTTTCTGAAGTGGAGCCTCTTTGGCTGGGATAATGATTCTCTTCTACCCAACAAAAAGTAATTCTAATTTTAAGCAGGTATTATTAAATCTTATTGAAATAGGATTCACACAAATGCATTCATTAAAACACTCCTTTATTGACTGTGCACAGTTATTAACAAGTCACATTTCATTTTATCCACTGAGTGGAAGAGTATTTTTTCTTTCACTAAAAAGTGCAGCCCTTCAGGGCAGCGGCAGGACTACAGAGACCCCTTGCTATACACAGCACTGACCAGTGCATGGGACATGTTTCTCCATAAGTACAAGAGGGAAAAACCAACATAACAGATTTCTCCCTTCCTACACCTCTTGTTTTATAAAATGCCCATAACTAAACTGCTCCCATGTAGGTACTTCCATCAATCATAAGAGGAATGGCAACATTTACGTGGTACCACATAAAATGTTCAGAACATCTTTAGGGCTCTAGGAAGATGTCATAGTAGAGGGTGGAAAGTAATGAGGGCATCAGTCAGTCTCTAGCATCTTGCTGCTCAAGTTTCAGGAGCTGTTTTTCAAGTTTTGAAGTATTTACTTGATGCATCATTAGAAACTGGCCATTCAGATGAAAGACAGGAATGTCAAATTTATACCTGTCATACCAAGCAGAGTTTTCTGGAAGTGTGATGTCCACCTCCTGTAAAATAAACTGAAACACGGATAGGCTAAAGCACTGTATTTTATAGCACACGAAGCAATGCAACACCTGCAGTGATATTCTAATCTCCAGACTTTCTAAGGTCAAGATATTTTGTTTTCTTTTGTTTTAGGTCTGTCTACAGTGATCTAGTGCCCCTGACTTCCAAAAAAGGACTGGTTTCTTTACACTGTATACTGTATCTCCTAATCTTCCTACTTTTTTGCTGTTTTTGCTACATTGTGCAGAGGGACTCTTAGTTCCTATGAAATAAAACCTGTCCCAGCTGGTGAGCTGCCAGAAAATCAGGATAGAAGTATCTTGGCTGTAAGAAGGGCAATGATGTGATGATTTGCTATAGGAAAATACTTCCATGGAAGTTACAAATAATATAAAAGGAATGTGACAAAGATTTAAAGAAAGCATGAATACTACATCTGCTAGTTCACTTTGACATCAGTACTGTTCAGAGAAAAACAGTTAGAGGTAATGAGTTTTATGGAAATCAGCACTAAACTCTCTGAAGAATAAAAAGAAAATCTAAATGAAAAATCATTTAATCACTTTTCCTAAAGAAAGGATCCAAACAGATACTTTATGCCATGTACAATATCCATCCCATATGCAAGAGCACCACACTCTATTACCCTGTCTTTGTAAGACTTGAGCACTTCCTTGGCTTCATCACAAAGGGGGCAGGGATCCTACGGGAAGAAAAACACAAAAACTATTAAACCCAAAGGCAAATATTTGGCACGATAACAAAAGTTCTAAGAATCATACTATACTAACTTTAAAGGATAGTTTTCTATTGGGCTAATTACACTGCTTTATTTCCAAAGCAAAACAATATAATAGACTTTTATAATTAGTGTTTCCTAATAGATGGGCTCTCTGTACCTTTTGGCTTTGTTTTATTTTTCTCATTTATATGCATAGGCATACTCATATTTATATGTGTGCATATAACAAATTGCATACTATTTTTCAGTGATCTATCTTCCTAAGAGTTTAGTCCTTTCCAAGTTAGGAGCATCTGGTGGCCTCATAGTTGGCCTGGCTGACACCACCAGAATGGCTTATAGTCTGCTCTGACAGAGACACTGAGCCTCCCCAGCCTAGTTTTCCTCATCAACCCAACAGTCTGTTGGTTCAAAAACAGACAGTGACTGCTCCATCTTTAAATTACTGAGTTTAGATGATGACTGCAATATTTACATTTGCCTGTGTGTGTACTACATGTATCCATAAAAGGTGTCCTGGACTAACTTATATCCAAAGAACAAGGAATTTCCAGGATCATTGTTGTTTGCCCTCTCAGACCACCTTGTAGAGAAGTCAGTGGAGAATACAGATAGACAGATTTTAAAGGATTCTCAGCCATTAAGTCTAAGAAAAGAGATGAGCTATAGGTTCTTATATGAGTTCAAAATAGATTCAACATTACTGACTTACCTATGCTTATATAAGGAATGTTTTTAACATACCAGAAAGAGATGAGCTAATAAGTAAAAGAGAGGACCTTAATCTTAATTCACAGCATGTTTTAAAATAAGGACAGAAGGGCTGGAGAGAAGGCTTAGTGGTTAAGGCGCATGTCTGCGAAGCCTAAGGACCCAGGTTTGATTCTCCAGGTCCCATGTAAGCCAGATGCACATGGTGGCACATGTGTCTGGAGTTCATTTGCAGTGGCTGGAGGCCCTGGCACACCCATTCTCACTTTCTCTCTCTCTTTCTCTGCCTCTAATGAATAAATAAAAATAAATCTTTAAAATAAAAATAAGGACAGAAGCCAGGCATAGTGGTGCATGCCTTTAATCCCAGCATTCAGGAGGCAGAGGTAGGAGGATCACCATGAGTTCAAGGCTACCTTGAGACTACAGAGTGAATTCCAGGTCAGCCTGAGCTAGAGTGAAAGCCTACCTAGGAAAAATAAATAAATAAATAAATAAATGAGGATGGAGATATTTTGGGGTCTTCTTGGTCTTAATTTCCTAGGACAAATGAGCACATCAAGTTGTTATTAGCAATAAGTTATGGATAATTTGTAATACTGTAAAACATTCAAGCTGAAACTTTCTGAGAAAGTATCAGAAAGTAAATATAAGATCTTATAAGAGGGCTGGAGAGATTGCTCAGTGGTTAAGATGTTTGCTTGCAAAGCCTAACAACCATGGTTCCCCAGTACCCACGTAAAGCCAGATGCACAAAGGGGTACATATACCTGGAGTTCATTTGCAATGGTTAGAGGCCCTAATACACCCATTCTCTTTGTGTCTATCTCTGCTTGCAAATAAATTAAAAAACTTTGCCAGGTATGGTGCTACACGCCTTAAATCCTAGCATTTGGGAGGCAGAGGTAGGAGGATCAGCATGAGTTCAAGACTAGCCTGAGACTATACAATGCATTCCAGGTCAGCCTGGGATAGAGTGAGATCCTACTTCGAAACCTTGCCCCCCCAAAGAAAAGATCTTAAAAGTAAAAACAAGAGCATGCTAAATTCCAGAAGGTCCAAAGGCACCAAAATTTTGCTTTTATATTAACAGCTTTGGAAGAGACTAGGTCCAAGTTTTTGCTTAATTTTCCTTTAAGCTCAGGCCTCCGGAACTTTGTATAAATTATATGTGCAAATATGTGTGTGCATATCTAGGATGCTCATCACACTACAAAAAGGATGCAGAATCAAGATACAGTAAGACACTGTTTGTGGTCCGGACCATTAAAACATCCCTTAAGAGTCTCAGTGACACTTGTTACTATAACAGATATTTATCTACTGTCCTTTCTTGTTTAGCAAGAATGTTGTAATTTTGTTCCACAGGAACTACTCTTGGCATATGGCTAATTCTCTCTCTAAGCAATAAAAGTGGAACACTTGACCTAAGCTCAAGCAATCAGAACATCCTACTGCTTTTGCTTATGATTGACTCGGAAGTAGGCCAGTCAGTACCATGGCTAGCCAGTAAACTTTGCTACAATTTCTGAAGATGTTTAAGATGTGAGATCTGGGACTTGAAACTGCTGTAGTCATCCAAGAAAATAGCCAGTATGATGATTATGAAGATGGGTTTAACCCAGAAGATACAAAGCTGAAGGGAGTGGAAACCTGCTTAGTATCCTGCTCTTCCTGAAACCAGTCAACCCATCATACTTCTTTTTTGTCTTAGTCAATCTGAAAAGTACACTCTGTTATTTGTAACTGATAAGAGAATTGATATTTTTAAGTGTTTCATTCATTGGCTTATGAATTACTTAAAAGGAAATGATATCTTATGTGTCTCATGGGGTTCAGTATGCATATTAACTAGAATGGAAGATTTCATTTGTTTATTCTTTCAAATGTTATTTGGCTATCTCAGTTCCTGTCTGAACTAAACAACAACAAAACAAAAAACAAAAACAAAAAAAAAAAAAACCAAACAATGCAGAACAGCAAGCCAAGTGGGCATAATTAGCCTTTAGGGGTTATTTCATTTTATTTTTCTGGTTAACATAGACTCAAATAATGAAATACTTTTGGTGCCATAATTTTCAACAGTGCAATATATACTTATGATATGAAAAACAATTTAAATATTCTGAATAAGAAATTCATTTAAAAAACTAAACTTTATGTTGTGCATGTGTGTGTGTGTGTGTGTGTGTATGTAGGTGCTGGTAAGTCAAGAGGGGTCTGGGTATATAGACCTGGCTGGCTTGGTACTTGCTCTGTGGTCCAGGCCAGCATTTAACTAAATGCAATCCTTATGTTTCAGTCTCCTAGTGCTGGGATTATAGGCACGCACCACCATAAATGGCAGACATTTTTTATTAGATAACTATTGTATTTTTTTCAAATTGCTAAAATGCTAATATCTAATAAAAGAGACTATAGGAAATGTCATGGGGGGAAAGCTCTTAAAATTTTAAACTAGCCGGGTGTGGTGGTGCATGTCTTTAATCCCAGCATTCGGGAGGCAGAGGTAGGAGGATTGCCATGAGTTCGAGGCCATCCTGAGACTCCATAGTGAGTTCCAGGTCAGCCTGGTCTAGAGTGAGATCCTACCTCAAAAAACAAAAACAAAAACAAACAAACAAAAATCTTAAACTACTTCATGGCTTAAAAGTATTTACTGGGTTTGGCATTTATGAATTTGCCTACTTGGTAAAACTTATTTGTAACCCACAATCAATACTTGAAGCACTTCTGTGGTTACTTATGGACATGCCTATGGACAAAACAGTAACAAATTTGAGTTGCTAGAAATGGTCATTCTAAATTGAGTCTAAGAATATAAGTCTTTCCTTTCTTGTTTTGGCTTCCATACTGTTAACATAAATTAGTATCTTGATGGATAAGCCCATGGGTACTACTTTATGGGTAGTGACTTTTTTTTTGCAAGGATAATGTGCTCTCTGTGTATGTGGAGCATGCATACAAGTGTACAGAGGCACATGTGCATGGAGGCCAGAGAACATTGATGTCCTCCTCTGTTGATCATCTGCATATTTCATTGAGACAAGTCTCTGAACCAAGAGAGGCAGTTTTTCTCTCATCTCTGATCCCCACAGGGCTAGGGGTTATAGGCAAGCATGGTCATGCCCAGCTGTTTCTGTGACTACTGGGGAACTGAACTCAATCTCAGGTTCTCTCTGGCACTTATGCTTGTGCAGCAAGGATTCTTAACTGCTGAACCATCTCCCTAGTCCAGGTAGATGCTTTTTGTTTTTGTGCTCTTTATTGGACATTTAAAAAAATAGCCTTCAAGCATAGTGCTAAAAGAGGACTATGACATGCTTTATGGAGGCAAGCTTCATGTAAGTATGAGTTGCATGCTGGTCGACCTGAGTATAATATTCATGATTCAACAATATATATTTAATAAATAGAAACACACACAAAATAAAATTATGCATTTAAATGATTGACAAAAACACTGTGAGCAGAACTTACTAGGACTTAGTTTTTTTTTTTTTTTCTAGGAAAAATGTTTTTGTATTTGTTAATTTAGTGTTCATGGTAGTTTATAGAACATAACTACCACAAAGAATTGACTTATTTCTAAAGGGTATATTTTCAAACATCGTAATTATAAGCTATAGTTCTTTTTAAATGTCAAAGTGAGATGACCATCAAATATATTATTAATTTACAGGTTGGAGAGATGGCTCAGTGGTTAAAGGGCTTTCATGCAAAGCCTGATGACTCAGGTTCGATTCCCTAGTACCCACATAAAGCCAGACACACAAAGTGGTATATGCATATGGAGTTCATTTGCAGCTGCAAGAAGCCCTGGCACACCCATTCTCTCTCTCTCTCTGGTTGCAAATAAGTAAAGTATAAAAAATGTTTATTAGGAAAGGATGGGGGTGGAGAGATCACTTAGTGGTTAAGGCACTTGCCTGCAAATTCTCAGGACACAGGTTCATTTCCCCAGTACCCACATAAACTAGGTGCACAAGGTGGCACATGCATCTGGAATTTGTTTGCAGTGGGCTTGAGGCCCTGGCATGTCCATTCTCTCTATCTGCTTCTTTTACATTCTCTCTCTTAAGTAAATAAAATTTTTAAAAATTATTATTAAGAGAGTGAGGAAGAGGCAGATGGACAGAGAAGAGAGAGACAGAGAGAGGAACATTGGGCATGACAGGGCCCTCAGCCACTGCAAACAAACTCCAGATGCATGTGCCACCTTCTGCATCTGGTTTACATGGATCCTGGGGAATCAGACCTGAGTCCATAGGCTTTGCAAGTAAGCACATCAACCACTAAAAAATCTCTCCAGGGCTGGAGAGATGGCTTAGCGGTTAAGCGCTTGCCTATGAAGCCTAAGGACCCCGGTTTGAGGCTCGGTTCCCCAGATCCCACGTTAGCCAGATGCACAAGGGGGCGCACGCATCTGGAGTTCGTTTGCAGTGGTTGGAAGCCCTGGCTCGCCCATTCTCTCTCTCTCTCTCCCTCAATCTGTCTTTCTCTCTGTGTCTGTCACTCTCAAATAAATAAATAAAAATTAAAAAAAAATCTCTCCAGCCCAAAAACAATTTTTCAAAAGGAAATAAATATATTAATTTACTCTCTGATCATGAGAGACACATGTCTGGGGAAGAAAAAGTTGAGGAGTAGGTCTGAAAAGAATTTTTCTATTGTCTTTTCTTTCATGTTTGTCCATTTTCATGAATATACAACTTTTTTCATAAAACCATTTAAATACTGTGTTTTCAAAGTTGTACTTTTACTTTTTCATGTTGTACCTTTGTGAACAGGGTCAGCACAGGCAGAGGTGTATTGGAGGCAGAGAGATTTTGTGAGAAGAGTCCAAAGGAGAACTTGGCAAGTTGTACAGTAGTTCTATGAAACCACAGCATCTTAATTCTGCCAGAAGAAAAGAGAACCCATAACTGAATGTACCCTATACCTTGATCCTTTCGAGTACAAGCAGTAAGTTGCAAGTTATGGTGGAATTTAAGGGTTCAGAATTGGTTCTTGGAGTTTCAGGAGGGTTAGCAAGGCCCAGACATTTGGTAAGTTTCCATAATGCCTATATTACAATATATCACTGTATTACAAGCAAAACAGAATTTAAAACATATTTATGGATTAGTTCTATGTCAAATCAGTTGGCTCATGTTTTAAAAAGCTGTGAGTTTCTAAATTTGAGTATGAAATTAAATTCTACCTGAAAATTTTGCCAGCATCCTAAGGTTCCCCTAAAAGTGGTATCCTGAGATGGTTTTTAGTCACAGAGCTAGCTCATCTTGTTGGCAAGCACCCAACATCATGGTGCCCCACCACAGTGAAGGAAAGGTAAGCAAACAGCACAAAGTATCCACCTGAAAATCTTTTAGATCTATGTCCCTCCACTATAAGAGATAGGGACGTACCAAGCTATACTTAGAGGGATTGTAGGAAAGAATCAGTCCCAGTTAACTTGTCAAAGGGAAAAACATCTCTGTTCAATATTTTGTACTAGTGTATCTACTGAAGAGATTTCAGCAAGAACAGTTTTAATAGTAGCATGTCAAACATTAGATTTGAAGCTCCCTAATCCTGCCACTTTGCTTGCCTAAGACACATATTATTGCAATGAGCCCCTATATTTGTCTTTAAAATACAAATATTATAATTTCATTTTTAAAACATATGAGCACTGTTAGCTTTACCATTTACAAATATTCCCAGGATGAACTCCTTCCACACCCCCCTCCCTGAGGTAGGTTCTCCCTCTTCCTCTAGAACAGTGTGGTGGTTTGATTCACGTGTCCCCCATAAACTTAAGTGTTCTGAATGCTAGGTTCCCAGCTGATGGATATTTGGGAATTAATGCCTCCTGGAGGGAGTGTATTGTTGGGGGCGGGCTTACGGGCTTTATAGCCAGTTTCCCCTTGCCAGTGTTTGGCACACCCTCCTGTTGCTGTGGTCCACCTTCTGTTGGCCAGGGGGTGATGTCCACCCTCTGCTCATGCCATCGTTTTCCCCTGCCATCGTGGAGCTTCCTTCCCCTCGAGCCTGTAAGCCAAAATAAATCTCTTTTTCCTAGAAGCTGCTCTTTGTTGGGTGATTTCTACCAGCAATGCGAACCAGACTGCAACAAACAGGCTGACAAGGAATTCATTACGTATTCTCAGACGGGCCTCAAACACATACTGATTCTCCTACCTCTGCTTCCTGAGTGCTGGGATTAAAGGTGTGTGCTACCATGTCTGGCATGAACTCACTTCTTAAGAAATGATGCTTTCTCTCAAATTTGGTCTATCAGTTTTCTCTCCTTTACTTTGGCAAGTTGCAGCTGCAAGAATTCTTTGTAGTCCTTAAATACCCAGAGACCATTTCTTCATCATGATGTCTTCATTTACTTCCCTGTACATGAAAAGTATACAAGTGGCTTCTCTTCATTGTCCTGGACCTCGTGTGACCTTCCTGAAGAGCCTTGCTTACTATTTTGTCAATGTTGGCAAGCCCATACTAGTTCCCCGTTACCTTCTACTACTTAAAATGATTTGTCTTCTCTTCTACAATGTGAGTAGTGAAAGAATATGTATTTGTTCCTCTCCAAGGACCTATAATGAACCTGGCATATAACAGGTACTTAAATAAATATGTATTTGAATATGAAAATCCTGGTGTGAGCCTTTCCCTCCCTTCTTAGCCTCACCTCTAACCTTGTTCAATCACTCCATGTATATAGCAGTCACTAGTTAGGCCTATCTCAAGGTTAGTGCTCTTTGGCATGCCCACAGACTTGTGGCTGAGGCTATGTCATTGGCTCTAAGCCCTTCACTGCCACACCCCCAAATCTCCCCTGTTTGTTTCACAGTGCATGATTGTATTAGTAAGTGCTAGTCATCACTGACAACTAAGCACCCTACTATAAGAATAGCCTTAAACTCACTTCAAACAGAATGATATGACTTTACAGAAAATCACAACCCATATCAAACTATAGTAAAGAACAGACAGAAGTCCAGATATGGATCCATGAAAGCAATTCTCTTTGCTTTGCTTGTAAATCCTTCTACTTCTATCCCTTCACCCTGCTAACTCATCTGAAAATCCATGAAAAGGAATGTAATTAGAACTCCACAAAGATTTGCTATCTAGAACTACTCTGAGGTGGCAAGTGACTATAGACAATACATCAATACTGTGTCACTCTTAAACAAGTGTTAAAACCTGGCAGACACACTTTCTGTAAATTCAGCCTAATCAGTAACTAGAGTTAAATGTGGTTGAAGACATAGCTTTTAGACATGGCTTTGTTTACAGAGGACTTAAAGGAAGGGAGAAAATTGACTGTTAAGGACCGGCATTGTTCACCCTGTGTCTCTAAGCACAGTCAGGGAACCTGGCATATGACACCTAGGTAAACATTTCTGAATCATTAAATTTGGAAAGGATCTATGCCATCAGTGGCACCCTCTTGTAGAATGTGATAGGTATCATGGATGTTGTACTGCATATAGAGAAGAAAATAATATATCAGCTTTATTAAAAGAAGAAATAAGCCCTAGAAACAATAAGACTAGGGTCTTTCATGGCACAATCTAAGACTGTAACCAGGATGAACTGCAGCTACATGTTTTTGGTGGGGGAGGGGAAGATTTATTGATGTCTAGTTGATGAGGAAAACTTACTGCTTCTACTAGATGATTCGAGACTGAGGTGTTAAAGCTTTAAAAAATTCAGTCATAATAGAAATCTGCCTCAGTATTTCCAACATGACAAAACACAGCATGTGTTCTAGGTTGCACCCAAGACAAATAAAACCTGTCATAGTAAACAGAGTTGCTATTCATTCCAAATTTGCTGACATATTTGTTCAACCAACACAGAGTGCTAAGTAAAATCTTCAGTGATGCCATAGCCCTTCTGTTTATAACTACTACCTTTTCTATTGTTATTTGCCATTTCTACTTTTTCACATATTTTAAAAATATTTTTTAATCAATTTATTTAAGAAAGAGAAAGAGAGAGCAAAATCCACAAAGACAGACAGACAGACAGACAGACAGAGAGACAGAGAGAGAGAGAGAGAGAGAGAGAGAGAGAGAGAGAGAGAGAGAGAGAGAGAAAGGGGTTGAGTATGTGCATGCTAGGGCCTCCTGCCACGGCAAACAAACTCCAGATGCATGGCCACTTGGTGCATCTGGCTTTATGTGGGTACTCAGAAGTTAAACCCAGGCTGTCAGACTTTGCAAGCAAGTGCCTTTAACCACTGAGCTATCTCTGTAGCCCCTGATATTTTTAATTATTTAAAACTGGTACATTTATTTACTGAGAAAAGCATCAATATATATAATTTTTGCACTTTTTCTAAATGCCTGAGGTACACACATTTTACCATATTGTTCAATTAACTTATTTCCTTCAAAGATTATTAGAGTCTGATATAAAGAAAAAAAAAAAACTCTTTCTCCTCCTATGCAAATATTAAGTCTAAAATTCCTTAATTCCTGGAGTCCACTTAACACAAGAGAAAAAATGAAATGAAAAATGCTACACTCTAATGAGAACACTCTAATACTCTCCTTAGAACAAGTGATTAACTCTGTAAACCCTAACAATATTTCTGTCAATGTCACATTCACTAAATTATGCCTTCTTTAAGTAAAACCTTTATGTGGGCTACTCTATCAATGTGACATTTTCATTAGCTTGATTATTTTTGAACCATATCTGAGCATGTACAAATATCTTGAAAGATGGTCTCTGCCTGCTAGCTCATGACTGTGATAAGACAACCCTCTCCCCCTCTCCCATCCAGTACTGGAGGTTGAACTAGAGCTTTCCACTGCTAGGCAAGAATTTTACCACTGAGCTATATTTGTAGCCTTCACTTTACCTTTCATTTTGAGATAGGGTCTCACTAAGTTCCCCAGGCTGTCTTTGAGTTCACGCTGTAGCCTAGGTTGGCCTGGAACCTGCTAATCCCCTGCTTCAGCCTCCCAAATAAACTGAGAATACAAGTCTGTGTCACCAGGAATGGCTGACAACATATATATATACACACACACACACATATAAAATGTCACTGAATTAGTCATGAAATGTATGTCCTTACTATGCCCACAAACACAATTTTATCCCTTGTCTTTTGTTATATCCTCTGTGATAGAAGCACAAAGAGCCGTACTCACATCAAAGAAGCACAATTGGGTCACCTTTGTCACAGACTAAAAATAAAAAGGAAAAGGCATAAGATTAGATTTAGAATGTGCTTAAAACAAATTCTGAAGCCTAACAATAAAGATGATGGCTCCTGCTGTTTCAAGTTCAGTGCTACTCAGAGGCAGGGATCCCCTTGAAAGAGAAGAGAATGCTGGATTTTCAACAGAACTAAGACTGACTTCACTGCTCTTTTGTGGTAGAATCAAATACAACATGGGGAGAGGACTGATTGGAAACTTCAGCCTTCCTTGAAGTAAGATAGGGAAGATAGCAGCTTTTAGAGAAGCACTGAAGGCATACCATTAAAGCAACTGATTACTGTACAGAAAGAAGCCATGGATGTTTAAGCCTTTATTAAGGATTATTCATTTCTTACATGAAGAGTTACCCAGGCTATGGCTGCACATCATTTATGTGAGGCTCCTGGATATTTCAAACACTGTGCATCTGATTAAGAGGGAAACAACATTGTTCTGAGTTGAGTAGAGAAACTGACCTTCACTGACCAGAATTTTATCCATCAAAGAGTCCTCGGGCACACCAAGCTCCAAACTTGATCATACTCACATGCACATCACCAGCAAGCTGCAGTGTGAGTTATTGTGTAGAACCAAAGCATCTACATAAGCGAGGTGCTGCCTTGGTTATTAACAGATTTCTGCACAAGATTATAATGTCAATGCTGTACTGACATTAACAAAACCCTATTACTATAGCTCTTGCTGAACCTGTGTTCCTTAAAGAGAGCTCAGGGCTCCCTTTTAGTCATCTGCACTATATGAGAAGTTCATCACCATCTAATGTAACATTTCCATTTTTACCCAAGTGAACAGAAACACACACACACTCTCACAAACACACTTCCCCCTTTTTGGAGAACAAAACAAAACATTTAACATGCTGAAAGATTATGAGTTGAGATTGCTCTTAGGGGACTCAGCCACTGATTCAACCTAATCCAGGCAAATAGGGTCAAATCATACCCCGTTGGTACCGTGGGTTTAACAGTCAGTTGTGTTTGAACTTCACTCCCTCCTGAACAAATGGGAACCTAACCTGGGATGTTTAGAGAGATGAGGAAAGGCAAGATACCAGGACAAAAATCAAAACTGAAAACTAACCAGAAACTTTGAAGTATCAGTTCCAAGGGTCAATTGAAGAGAAACAGGGAAAGGAGGAGGCAGAATAGAAGGGTCAACCTAGAGTGGGGTCCTAACTTAGTCAAGTGAGTGAGCACTTAGGTGCCTTTCTAGTGCCTCAACCTAGCAGTCAGGGTACCTAGCCTGGGAAACTATTAAGAAGGTGGTACTGGGCTGGAGAGATGGCTTAGCGGTTAAGCGCTTGCCTGTGAAGCCTAAGGACCCCGGTTCGAGGCTCGGTTCCCCAGGTCCCACGTTAGCCAGATGCACAAGGGGGCGCACGCGTCTGGAGTTCGTTTGCAGAGGCTGGAAGCCCTGGCGCGCCCATTCTCTCTCTCTCCCTCTATCTGTCTTTCTCTCTGTGTCTGTCGCTCTCAAATAAATTAAAAAAAAAAAATTTAAAAAAAAGAAGGTGGTACTAAGTCAGGTAAGATGTTGCAACAATGCTCCTGAACTAATCAGCTACCTGTGGACCCCTGCGCAAGACATCCTGTTCAGTTTTATTCTCACTATGCATTTTGACTACTGATTTGCTTCCAAAAAATATATTAAGCTATGAATGGGTTTATCTCATTATTCAGGCCCAGGGGTCAAGAAGTAGCTCCTCCACCACATTCCCTCCCTGTAGCTAGTACTCTGAGTTCAGTGCCAACAGGTTCTCCACATAGGACCAGAGAAACTGGCAGAGTCACTATCCAGAAAGGAATTATTGATCATATGAGTGCTCACAAACTAAACCTCTTTTAATTTCCATTCAAATTATTACCATGACCATGGAATTTCCAAGTATCTGGATGTCTCTATTTTACAGTTTGGACTCAACGGGTGCTACATTCATTTGCACTCATGTACAGTTGGTCTGCAAGAACTCGGTGCAAATGTTCTTTAGCCATCTCTCTAATATTTAATACTGACCCAAAAAGAAGGCAATTTAATTAAAACATCTTAGTATTATTGTATTCAGGTAGTAATGGCAATTTTTCTTGTTCCATAAAGGCACACAAGCTCACTTCCAAAAACAAGCTTGCAGTTCAAATATCTTCCATTTGAGTAACCAATATTCACCCCATTTCCAATTCATCATTCCAAGAAGTGAAGTTATACTCATAAGCACACATGATCTAAAAGATGTTTCATTCATTTCTAACTATTTTGTAGTAAACAGCTTTGGACATTTGGACTATAAATCCAACAATTTACTGGACTTGTGATATCAACAGGAGATAAGCCCACAATGAGGCCATACTCTAGTACCACTCAGATGTAAATGAGTCTACAATACTGTCAATTCTTGCTGTCATTAATGGAATATTTAGATATTTTGGATTTGGAAAGTAAGGTAAAACATGTTTAGCCAAGTCTTTCATACATTACATTTTTTGTTTATGTCTATATTTTCTCCAATGGCATATTTTTTTACACAATAAGACCAAAACAGAATTTCAGCACTAGAAGGTATGTCAAAGCTTAATTCCCTTTCTTCAAAAAAAATAAAATATCAGAAAAGCCTTACATACTAATCCCCAGAGTATATCAAATAACAGATACCACATTTTGTTTAAGGCTTTTTAAAGGTTGGTGAGAAAAGGAAAAACTATGTTTCAGAATAAAACATTTCCTTATCTCAAAATAAAGTTCAGATTTCTAAATCTAAGCAGATCCAAGTCAATTTATTTTTCAACATGAATTTTCCAGACATATGTTTCAAGTTATCTCAGCTGTTGAGTTTCTGTTAAATAATTATTCATATACATATATATATATGTGTGTGTATGTGTATGTGTGTGTATATACATACATACACACACACACACACACACACACACACACACACACTGAATAATTCAGTGTCATGTCCTTCTCTCCTGACTAAACTACATAACCATTTTCTTACTATTTCATTATGAACGTGAAAAGGTGCTGCAATAAGAGAAAGTTCATTTGTTTACTGTTGTAACATTCTGGTTTCAGCTGTGATCCCCTTGACAACAGAGGGAAGCAGTATGTGACATACAAAATGCTATCAACTTTGAACTCTGTTGGAGTGTTTTCAAAAAGTAGAAAAAAACAAGTGTGGATTTTCTTCTCTGTTATTTGAGCAGCCCAGCTTAAAACAATGACTTGACATAGGCTCTTTCTCCTTGGGACAGAATCAAATTACAATACTAGCTGCCTGTAATTTAGTAGGTACACTTTCAGTGATACTCTTCAAGTATGTACTGAACAGATATTTGAGAGAGGAGTTGAGCATAGCCAGCCTGAAGGAATGAAGAGGACTGAGTCACTTGGACTTTCATTTGCATATTCAACTCAACAACTGCTCTACAATTCACTAGGCTGGATCTGCTGAGAAGGCAGTTTGTTGACCACTGATGGATTCTCAAATTTGCCCTTCTCTGCTTCAAGCTGTTAGTCAAAGCATGGCTTCTAACTACATCCAGTACCCTTGAAAGGTGATTCCCGTTGAACTTCTTTTCTTTTCCCTGCTGAATTCCTAGTGATGTTTTCATACTCTTTATAGATTCAGACACTGCCTTTTCATTTTTTTTTTTTTTGCACATATTGAGTGTTTATGCCAGGGAATAAAAATATAAAAGTGATTAAGATTAGTCCATCCCTTTAAGGAACTCACATGTTGGGCAGAGGAAAGACAACACAGTACACCACACTAGTGAAGGTTATAGTAATAAAATGACCATCACCAGATAATACTGATTTCTATGGGCTGTATATTGTATTAGTCAGGGTTCTTTACAGGAAAAAGTGATAGAATGGATTTGTATTATAAAGGGGATTTACTAGATTAGTTTACAAGATACCAGCTGAGCAGTCCAACAATAGCAGTCTATAGGCTTGAGTTTCCAGGAACCCAGTAGCTGTTCAGTCCCCAAGGCTGGATTCCTCAGCAGTCCCAATCTGGCACTGAAGGTCTGAGGGATTCCTGTAGAGCTACTGGTCTTTAGTCCACATTGGAAGACAGATGAAACTCAATTCCAATGTCCACAAAGGATAATTGAAACTAGGTAGATGTATGTATGAGTGAGTAGTGAGGGTAGGCAAGGCAAAAAGCATGCACCTGCAAAAAGGGACTATTTTCTCAGAGCTTCTTTATGAAGTCCATCACCAGAAGGGCCACCTTACTCTGGAGGAAGGACTTCCTCCCTCAGATAATCCTTCCTGGAAAAAAAAAAAAAAAAAACCAGACTCACCCAAGAGGCAAGTCTCTTGGTTCTGATTTGATTAAGTTGACAACAGAACCTAGCCATCACAGATACAGTTTGAGTAGATTTATGTGTTGGAAGCTTGGTCCCCAGTTTGGTACTGTTTAGGTGGTAGGCCCTTTAAGAGGTGGGGCCTACTGGAAGGTAATCAAGTCATGGGAGGATTACTGCCAACACAAGGATTCATGCTGTTATCTCAGAGTGAATTACTTCTCTCAAGTGTAGGTGTTCTAAAAGTGAGGTCACCCTACACATTCAGCCCTTTCTATTTTTCCACACAGCCAGGGAATCCTTGACAAGACTTCAGTGCCATTGTGTTAAGATTACTCAGCAACTAAAATTGTGGGCCAAATAAGTTTCTTCACTTTATAAGTCATTCAGGCAAAGGTATTTTGTTATAGCAACTGAAAACAGAAAATGTTTCAAAATCCTTTCAGATGTATACTTTCAAAAAAAATAGTGAACACTTTGACTTGCTTATATCTCTGCAATGTTAGTTCTTATGTAAGATCTGGAATCTTTTTTAAAAAAAGAGAGAGTAATGTCTTTATGCTTCCTGATCCCTGTGCCTATACTGGAATGGAGAGTTTGGGATATTAAATCATGCATCTATGCTAAACTTAGTACAACTTTTAATTTTGTATGCTCTTCCCCAAAGGATTTTGTCTCTAGAATTTGCTGTATAATACAAGGAGAGGATGGCAGAAGCTCACTCAGTCCTTGCTACACGTATCTGAACCAGATGGTTTCTTCCCTTCAAAACAAATGCAAACATGATTAAACCACACTCAGGAACTGTCCCATCTGCCTTTTGGCTTCCTCTGGTGTACACTCCTAAAACAAAGCAGTCCAAAAAAATGAGATTTACAGGGATGGAGAGATGGCTTAGGTGCTTGCCTGAAAGGCAAAAGACACTGGTTTAATTCCCCAGGATTCACATAAGCCAGATGCACAAGGTGGCACATACATCTGGAGTTTGTTTGCAGTGGCTGGAAGCCCTGGCATGCCCATTCTCTCTCTCTCTCAAATAAACAAATAATAAAAACAAATGAGATTTACAGTAGGGAACATAAAAAAAAATCCTCACTACTTAGATCAGATCATCTCAAGGTCTTGCCATCTTTGAAACCCTGAGTCCTAGCACTGACAGTAACTGAATATATTGGCCAGCCAGAATATACATGTTATGAAATATAAAAAATTTACTAAAAATAAATGCATTTTGATTTTCCAACCTCATCAGTTTCCTTTCAAAGTCAAGAAACCTGAAGGGGTGACAGCAGAGATTAGCTGAGGAGCTGCTGAAGGGGACACAGGTGGGACCAGCTGAGCAGTTCCAGTACAACTCCAGGCTTCCTGCACTCTCCCATACCCCAACCAATAGCACTGCAACCTGACCATCCAGAGAACACAGAACACATTCAGCTCCCAGCAGCAGGGCATCTAGCACAGCTGAGCAGAAGACCAGGTTCATAGCACAACACGGAGGGATCGAGGTGGGCACTCAGAATTGGTGAGATTTGAAGCCACCCCAAAAGACAACAAGACCAACTGACCAAAAAAAAAAAAAAAAAAAAAAAAAAAGCAGGTACATAGGCCTGCACTTGAAGTGGTAATCTCTTTCCATGTCAGGGAAGGTTATGAGTTACATATTCTTGGTTGGCTTTACCATTCTCAATTAAGCTATATTTGGGAGTTGACTACTGTTGCCTTTGAAACTTTCAGATTCATAGGGCCTTTGTCTTTTTCTTCTGTCATTATTGGTGGCAGGGTCTGATTCAGACCCAGGCTGACCTGGAACCCATTTCAGAACAGAAATCTCAGTCTCCTAGCTGGCTGGATTAAGGGTGTACAGTAACACACACCCTTAGGAATTTGGGCTTTATAAGGCTATCTGTTTCAATCCCCATATTTGCATACTCAGTGCTGGTTTTTACTGAATGTGTATATTGCTCAGCTGAATTTTAGAATTTGCCAGTAAATTCCTCCACTCAGCCCACTAGAATACTTGAATAGCAGGCAAGCTCAACACCTAGGATTCCTTCTGCAGTTGGACTAGAGTACAAGAGCTATACTTGGCACCTTAAACTACTACTCTGAAGGTACATAATGTTGGATTCACAAATCCAAAAGCACGGCATACCAATCTAAAAGTATCATAGACTAATCTCCCTCATGAACATAGACGTAAAAATTCTCAACAAAATACTGGCAAACAGAATACCAGAATATATCAGAAAGATTATTCGCCCCAACTAGGCTTTATCCCAGAGATGCAGAGACAGTTCAACATATGCAAATTGACAAATGTAATACACCATATAAATGGACCAAAGGACAAAAATCACATGATCATTTAAATAGATGCAGAAAAGCCATGTGACAAAATCCAACATCCCTTCGTGGTAAAAGTCCTACAGAAACTGGGAATAGAAGGAACATATCTCAACATAATAAAAGCTATTTATGATAAACCTATAGCCAACATAATACCAAATGGGGAAAAACTCGAAGCTTTTCCACTAAATTCAGAAATAAGAGTACTGGAAGTCCTAGCTACAGCAATAAGGCAAGAGACACTCATAAAAGGGACACAAATTGGAAAGGAAGAGATAAAATTATCATTATTTGCCGATGATATGATTCTATGCATAAAGGATTCTAACAACTCTACTAGCAAACTGTTAGAGCTGATAAATACTTTTAGCAATGTAGCATGGTACAAAATGAACACACAGAAATCAGTAGCTTTCCTATATACTAACAACAAACATGCAGAGGATGAAATCAGAGAACCTCTCCCATTCACAACTGCTTCAGTTTTGGGATGACCCAAAAGGCAACATAGTGCTGAGAAGTGACAGAGGAGTGTCCAGCACTGAAACATCTCTATCACACCCTCCAAGGCTCAAGGGTCCAATATGGAAGAGGTGGTGGAAAGAATGCAAGAGGCAAAGGAGGGGTACCACTTCTTATAATGCAACTGTCCAGACAGAAATTGGCCTTGGTATTCATGACCTCGCAGTGCCTACTAATACACTTATAAGACCCTCATAATAGGAGAAAAAAAAACAATGACATTAAAGTAAAAGAGAGATTGATGGACAGCGGGAAGGGATATGATGGAGAGTGGAGTTGTGAAGGGGAAACTGGAGAAGGGGAGGGAATTATCATGGTTTTTTGACTTTAAGTATAGAAGTTGTCAATGAAACAATTTCTAAAAAAAAGAAAATAAATGCATTTTAAAGGCATCTTTCCAGAGTGCCTCTGGGCATACTGCTTCTATAAGTACAATATAGCTAGGTAACCGGAACAAGATAGAAATAGCCCAGTTAATTTTCAATTTTAATAAATGCTCATTTCTGTTATTTACCTGCCCAAACTACACATTCTAAACAAAACTACTTAGCCACATATTCCTCATGGAGACAAAAATATTGATCCTTCATTGGCAGGTGGCTACTACTAGGACCTAGCAAGCAAGGAAGATGAACAGGGCTTGTTGTCAATCTTAATTTTCACAACTGGACCTTTCTGGTTCTGGGTAATTCCTTAGTAGAGCAGGACCCAGTTCATAAGCTTATGACATTTCACCAAAAATGATTAGTTCTGTTTTGTCGCAGTGTTCCAATAGTAACCCAGTATTCCTAGGTAAATTTGTTTTTTTTTTTTTGTTGTGGTTGTTGTTGCTTTTTGCTGTAATTGTTTGATGAGACTAAGCTTCACTATGTAACCAAGGTTTCAAATTTGCAATTGCCCAGCCTTAGCTTCCTGTGTGTAGGTATGCACTGCAACACCCAGCTATCCATGTATTTTAAATATCTATTGTTTATTATAATACACCTTATGTGCACAATTCTAAATAACGGCAGAGAGCAGCATGCATTTTATAAGGTATTCCACAGAATATTATTGAGAGGACTGTGCTCTCTAAGGCAGCCATCTCTACTTGCTCAATGTCATATATACCATGACATCTGGAATAAGTCATTAACCAAGACGATATGGTTACTGGAGCCTAGTTTAGGTTGGAAAATGTCCTAGAAGTGTTGGGATATAACAGTCTAAACATTACCCTGACCTTGAGGAATAAAAATCTCTGGGTAATGCTGGGTCATACTGTGGATTCTTTTTTTTAAAGAGCACTAAAGTATTTCATAAACACCATCTACTAAGTAACAAGAATAAAGATTACTAGGGCAAAAACCTGCTTCTTAAAGATAGTATTAGAAATAATCGCATGCCTACTCGTGTAACATTTTAGTAGGAACTCTCCTACCCTTGGACTTACTAACAAATTGTATGAGCTGACATGTCCGGGGCGACTGTCAGGGATAAGCACTTGTTGGGAGGACTGCGCAGTCTGATTGATTCTCACTGCCCAGGGCCCAGAGGGCGGCTTCTGCCCACTAAAGCTCAGGCAGGGGTCAGACAGCCGGCCCAGAAAGCGCTGCCCTCACCGTGTCCCCCCCACCCTCCTCGCCCTTTTCACCCCAATTACAGGTCAGCATGGCTGCTCAACAATATTTACAGGGCAGTCCGCTCAGCCTTCTGCCGACGGTGCGCGCACGGCCACCGCACCGACGCAGGGAAGGCCGGCCTCGGGACACCGAGAGGGCTGAGTGCGCCGTTCTCCGGGCAGCTGCGAGGCTCCGCCGCCTTTCTCTCGGCTCCGAGCGCCACCAGGCGTGTGCGACCCCCGCCCGCACGCACAGGCACCGCCGCCCCGCGACGCCCCGCCCGCACCTCACGCAGCCTCGGCGGCTTCCGCGCGCGTGCGCGCCCGCCGCGACCCGCCACTTCCGCCGCCGCGACCTCGCCACTTCCGCCGCCGCGCTTCCGGACGCCGGGTGCGCCGCGCTGTAGGCCTCGGGCTTGCTCCCAGGTTCTGCTTTATCTCCCCTCGTCATGGCACAGGAAAATAACGACGCAAGTCCAACGCTAAACTGTCAAAATGTATGTTGAAAGCAAAGCAAAGAAAAACGAAAAGGAAAAAAAAAATGGAAGAGAGGAGGGGAAAAAAGGCAGGGAAAAGGGGGAGGGAAGAGAAACGAAGGGAGACATTGTGTTTGGGAACCATTTAATAACCAATTTTAGGGTTGAAATACTGTGCAGACCAGGTCATTCTAATCCCTCCCTGTATGCATCCAATCATTTATTAAGATGTGTTCTGTCTTCCTCCTCTTCTGGGTTGGGGCTCTTGAAGGTTAGTTGAACAAAACTGGCTGCAATACCTCCCCAAACTTAACAAACATGTAGGCAAGGCAGATTATGAAATTGTCTGTTAAATAGGTCATGAATTTATTGAGCCAAGCACTTTGAAGGAGAGGAATATGACCTATGAAAAGAAAGGTCTACTGAAAGGTAGCTTTGGGGTGGGATGTGACAGACCTGGGGTAAAAGACAGCTCTGTAGGCTAAGACAGAATAGTGTGAGCCATGCACAGAAAAGTAAACAAATATGGTTGACATGGAATGGGACAGAGGTGAAGAAGGGGAATGTAAGTTGGAGTCAGGCCAAGGAGCCAGTAGTGGCTTGCAGATTTGTGGTAAAGGTGTGGAATAACCGGCTTGACTGAGTCCATATAGGAGAAGGGAGCTGAAGTGATAATATTTTCTTTCTGAAAACATCTCTCAGCGTTGGGAAGACGGTAATGGTTTAAAATAGGCAAGGGAGGAACAAACAGGGAAGTCAGGAAGCAGCTAAGTAGTCTAGGTTCTAGGTGTGGTGGTGTAAACAGTGAGAAAATGATGGGTAAGAGGATAGTAATACTCAAACTAATATTTATTGATTGCTCAGCTTTCTACTCATTAAGTTGTTAAACTGTGAGAACAATCCTATTAAGTATTGTTCTATTTTAATGATGAGGAAATGGAGGATTAAAAACTTCCCAAATTCTCACAGGTAGAAAATAGCAAAGTTGGAATCTCATCTCCTGTTGTGTGTGGCCAATATCTTTGAGCTTACCAGTGTACAATGTTCATTCAGTGACTTTAAAAAAAAAAAAAAGAGGGCTGGGGGAGATGGCTTAACAGTTAAGGTGCTTGAATGCAAAGCCAAAGGAGCTAAGTTTGATTCCCCAGGACCCACGTAAGCCAGATGCACAAGGTGGAACATGTGTCTGGAGTTCTTTTGCAGCGGCTGGAGAACCTGGCATACCCATTCACTCTCTGTCTCTCTATCTCTCTCTCAAATAAATAAATAAAAATTTAAAAAGATAAAACAGAGGTCAGTAATTAATCTCTTGAGGAAACTTCACTGACTATATGATCTTGAAGAGGACATGTGAAAATAGAATTTTCTAGTTCATATTTTATCACTTCAGCTTTTGCTGGCAGCTAGAAAAGGAGGTTTGGGTATTGTAAATAAACTACCTGTGGCTATTTTCAGTTGACACACTCTGCTGAGACCCAGTCTTTCTGAGGGGAAAAAAAGTTATCCTACCTAAGAGTTACCAGTCAAGTAGCTCTTACATAATATTGTGTCTAGTTATGGACATGCATAATGGACATTTTGTAGAGTGATAGAAAAGCTTCCTAGAAATACAACTACAGATCAGCTTTTAACTCTCATATTTTTCTAGTTGGAAAATGAAGCTTCATGTAGCAAATTAGATTTTTTGAAACCTGACTTCATCAATTGAAGATGAATAGCTTTCCCAAAAAGCACAATAAAGGCATCACAGCACTGATTACAGTAAATTTCCTTAAGGAGTCAAAAGTTCATTTCTATGTTCTGTTTAACTAGTAAGAAGTTTTTGGGTTGTTTCATGATGATTAAGTGATAGCACAAGACTTGGAATGTTCACATATTGTCCTGGTTGGGAGTGGGAACCCCATGGAATGGCTCCAAATCCCTGAGAAGTCACTGTGGTCAATGCCCATGACCTTGGGAGTGTCTGGTTTAGAGCTACTGTCCCAAAAGTTTGGTTTCTAGGTCCAGGAGACTCCATTCCTAGTGCTGGGCATAGTACCTTTGCTTGAGGCAATGTCTGGAGTTTAACCAGGAAAAACAATTGTCAAAAAATGGCCAAAGCAACGAGGCATGGTGGCATATGCCTTTAATCTCAGCATTTAGGAGGCAGAAGTAAGAGGATCACCATTAAGTTTGGGGCCAGCCTGAGACTACATAGTGAATTCCAGGCCAAGTTGGGCTAGAAAGAGGCCCTACCTTGAAGCCTTCCCCCCCCAATAATAAAATAATGGTTAAAGCAAAATTATGAAAAGCTATTTACTAATGACAAAATGGAACATTGTGTGTTGCACTAAAAGCTGGGTTTAGCACTCATGACACACTTTATTACATTTGAAAACAATTTTTAGATTAGATACTGTGACCAAGTAAGAGTTCCTACATTATGTGATGAGTACTGAAAAATTGCAGCATATTTTTGTTAGTGACTTTGGTCAGATTTTTTCAAAGTAAATTTCCAAAAATATCCTTATTAAATGGGACTGCTCAGATATTTCAATATATTTCAAACGATGCACAAATGAGATGGAAAGTCTTCAGATAGCACTGGGTCTTGTTTAATTTTGTCCATTTAAACTATGCTTGTCTTGGGAATTTAATGTCTTGTCCACTAAGTCTGAAATCCAATTCTAAGCCATGACCTGGGAATCTGGGTAGGACTGGAACAGCAATCTCTGTGTTCTGTATTGTTAGTTCTTCTTTTAGATCTCAGGGCTATGTAAGCTCAATGGTCAGCTCAGGAGGCTTCAGCTTACACTAGAAAGAGCCTGCTGGGAAGGGCTGGTCTGTAACTCTGAGATAACTCAAGGGTGCTTTAGAGAATACACTATCTTTTTTTCACAGAAAAGAGTTGAAATTAGGCTTTTCCCTTCAGGCCTTATAAAGAAGAGCTGTATGTGTAGGGTATAGGAAGAGGCAAAGTCTCTCCTTCCCCCTCAACTTTGCCTTGAGAAAGTAAAGAAATGACTGTTGGTATCAAAGTTTTCCCATCAGAATGCCAGAGAAAAACAATGTCTTGGCAGGTAGCGATTGTCATGCCAACCCTATTTTACAGCAACCTGGATTTGTGCTACCACTCAAGGAACATACAGCCTGGACTTTGACTAGGAGGAGCTGTTCTAGTAATTTCTATGGCTAGGTAATGTGATGGTAGAAGTATTCAGAAACCTGGGAGAATTTCTTCCCTGGTGTTTTTGTAGTCTTTATGGTGAACATATTTATCTCATCAGTCTCTCATCCCAGGTATTGCAAACTGCAGGAAATGATATGAAAGGGTTTCATTTAAGGTTATGGAGCAAAACAATGGCAACCTTCCAAAGAAAAGATTTGCTTCTAAGTCTGGGACGTGGTGGATCACTTGGGTTACTGCTGGCACCCTCCCCCAACCATGGTAGGAGATAGAATTATAAAGCTGTTCCATCAGGAGTGAATGGACTTCAGAAACTGTTTTCTTTGTCCCCTTGACATTTTAAAAATTCTGCTCTTATGCCAGACATTTAGAGGTGAGTGAAAAAATTTTCAAAGGAGAAAAATGTTTATTTGTTTTAAGGCTTGATCAAGTAATCCACTTATGCCATTTACATTAGTTAAACATCTTTCCATGTAAACACCATTAATTATGTAGTATAAAAGCCAAATAAAAATGCTAAAAATAAAAGTAGAATAAATTAGTATAGCTTGAGTGCACATACATTATAGAAAGACTGTAGACTTTCACAGAGGTGGATGTGTGATTTTTCTATTGTTTGAGCTACTAGGATGGAACCAACAGAAATGATATTTTATGGATGGATACCAAAGCTGTTAAAGTTTAAACCCTTATTGGCAATGAAATTACAGTTTTCACAGGAGCCTTGATGCTAACATCTCTATCTGTCTTAAAAAGATCTGGGGGGGGGGGGTGCCGGTGAGACAGGGTTTGAATATCCTATGGATTTTCCCTGAAGGTTTGTTGGATCAAGACCATTGCTGTCAACTCCAAACTCAGTAGCCTCCAACCTTCTTTCATGTGTAATAACAGAATATTGCTTCTATATGTGCTAAAGAAAATGAATTAATATGCAGCCTGCCAGTCACCAAGAAAGGCAGGGACTAAAGCTATTGAACTGGGTACAGGGGACTTGTAATAGCAGTTAACAGTATCTATTTATATCACCCTTTGTAGTATTTTAAATACATATATTTTAGTTAATTTCATCCTTCAAAATAATTCTGTAAGATAGATTTGGCATACCTTTTTATCCCCTTTTTACAGATAAAGAGCTGAAGTTCAGGGAAGATCACTTGGAAGCAGAGACCAGAAAGCATTTTCTCACTCCTATCTAAATGTTTCCACTACCTTATTCATGTTTCCTTTAAAATATTAATAAAAAGAAATATGGCTTACTTCATAGCAATGTTTTGTGATTTGCATGATATTTTAAGAATATTTGAGCACATTTACATCATTTCCTCAGGAAAAGTTTTGTTTACCCAGGGACCCAGGCAATGTAGTTGAAATGGAAAAAGTTTTTCATTTTTATGCATCAAGTTCATCTGTTATGTTCACTAAAGCTGGATAATGGAAGAGCATACATTTCTGGAAGCATGAAGGGAGGAGAGAAAAAAACATTTCTCTGGTTCCTTTGCTCAGATCTCCATCATACAGTAAGTACTGTTTAGAAAACATAAAGTAGGGCTGGAGAGATGGCTTAGCAGTTAAGCACTTGCCTTTGAAGCCTAAGAATCCCTGTTCGAGGCTTGATTCCCCAGGACCCATGTTAGCCAGATGCACAAGGGGGTACATGCGTCTGGAGTTCGTTTGCAGTGGCTGGAGGCCCTGGCATGCCCATTCTGTCTCTCTCCCTCTTTCTCTGTCTGTTGCTCTCAAATAAGTAAAAATAAGCAAAAAAAAAAAAAAATTATTAAAAAAAAGAAAACAAAGTAGAAACAGTGCAGCCAGCTTTTAGTCAGAAAGATGCTGCTATTTGAAAACATATCCAAAACTTATGCCTCAGAGTTTTGAGGGATTTTTTTGTTGTTGCAAATTTGACCCTCTCTCAAAGAGATAGTCTCAAGTATATGGCCCTATTTTCTGCTCTGTCTATACAGTACAAAAGATAAATTGTCTCTCATTTCTTTATTCAGAATAATACTCACTATTTGCCTAATTTGTGTCCATACTAAGTACTGTATTCCCAGTGCTGAAACAAACATGTGTGCTCCTTGTAGTGGAACTCACAGTCAAGTGATAGAGATTTAATATTAATCAAATGATCGCATAAGTCAGTATTTACTGCTGTGTTTCTGGTGATGTGTGCCTGTAATCTCAGGACTCAGGAGGCTGAAACAGGAGAATAGAAAGTTGAGGCCAGCTTGGGTTACATAGTAAGACCTTATCTCAAAAATGAACTTTCTCCCCCAATACTACATGCTTGTGCATAAAAAATAAATAAAACAAAACATGGAGTATTTACTGCATAAGGTCCCTTCTCCAGTGAGAGTAAGACTCGTAGCTAATTAGTTGGTAGAAATAAAGTGGAAATATAATATATATATATATATATGCATACATGCACTACAATTTCCATTAAGAGTGACTTTAAAATTCAGGGAAGAATTGAGACACTGATGAAGTAATTTGAATTCATTCAAATTTTATTATTTTTTCCTTAATCTTTTACACTTGTCTTCCTACAACTAATTTAAGAACAATTTCCTCCCAGCCTTTTCAAGTCTTTACAAAGCATTTAACTTAGCTTTCATAGAAACCACATCTCTCCTTTTATGCTCATATTTGAACAGCTTATGTGATACTTAATTAAACTATATAATTATGGTAATCAAACACAACTGTCATAAACAAGTCTGGGAACAAAACAACCCTTTCCTAGTAAGCATGGGGCTAAGCTTCTGGGAGTATGACTGATGAGGAGACTAGGCAGGCAGAAGCCACAAGCAGCTATCTGACTCAGGGCAATCAGGAATTTGAAAATATCAGTTAAGTCCTGAGGAGCTCAATTAAAAGAGCTTCTATGATAATTAAAAACTAATAAATATTTCTAAAGAAAAGCAGTGTGTCATAAAGGTCTGTGGTAGGGGATGTGCTTCTTCCCTGGGAAGTCAGAAAAGGAATCTCCTAGGACCTTGAAATTGAGCCTTGATCAGAAGTCCATTAGAGTTAACATGGAGGGGCTGAAAAAGAATGTTCCTGGGAGCAGCAGCACAGGGTTAGTGGCATAAGGACTAAAGGAACTTATGTTCAAAATGAGGAACTAAAAGAAACCAGTGGTGGTGTGAAGTCCAGGATGAGATGTCAGGGGGGTTGAAACTATTTCATGTTAGCTTTTAAGGCTCTGACAAGTGTGGCTGTTTTTGTCAATGAGAATTGGCCATTGCATGTGAAGCAAAGGTCTGCTCATTTAATTAGGAACAATAGACAATTTGTAGAGTTTTGGCCTTAAAATCTAATTTGGACACATTTTTTTCACAATGTAAATATACCATGGTGATATATTGTGGAGAAAAAAATATTTTGTTAGCCTCTGGCTCTAGGATTTCTCTTGGGAACTGTCTTTGTTCATGAAATTGCATACATAGCAGCTTGTGGGTCAAAGATGAGGATGGAAAGGTGTCAAGATAATAAGAGGGGTGCTAAATATCTCCTGAGAAAATAAGAGGGAAGGAGAGAAAACTTATTTCCTAGAGCTTCCATAACAAAGTGCCACAAACCAGGTCTATTAAAACAACAAATATATCTTCTTTAAGGTTTGAAGGCTAGAACTTAGAAATCAAAGTTTCAGCAGTAACATGTGCCTTCAATTCCTCCAGACAGAATCCAGCCTTGCCTTTTCTTAGCTTCTGCTGGTGACTGGAAATACTGCTGTTCCTTGGTTTGCAGTTCTGTCTGTGCAACTCTGCCTCTTATTATCAGCTGCTATCCTCCCTGTGCCTCTGTGTCTCTTTTTCTTGTAAAGAAATGTTGCCAGATGGAGTGGATTAATGTCCACTCCAATGACTTCATCTTCACTTGCTTACATTTGTAAAGACTCTAATTCTAAATAAAGTCATATTCACAGCTATCAGAGGATTAGGACATCACCTTTAAGGAGGAAAAGCTGAACCTTTAATGGACTTGAAGGGAGAGAGGTGGAAAAAAATCAGAAAAATCATGAGAGGTTAGGTTGTGTGATGGTTTGAATCAGATGCCCCCATAAACTCATGTGTTCTGAATGACTGAACCCCACTGAGCTGGTGGCAATTTGGGAGGTAGAGCCTTGCTGGAGGAGGTATGTTTGTTGGAACAGGCTTAGGGCTGGTATAGCCACCTGCCTCTTGCCAGAGTTTGGCTCACTCTACTGTTGCTATTTTCTGCCTGTTGTGGCAAAGGTAATTCCCATCCTCTACTCATGTCATGCTGTCCTCTGCTATCATGGAGCTTCCCTTTGAGACTGTAAGCCAAAATAAAAATAAAAACCTTTCCTCCCATCTGCTGCTTTTGGTTGGGTACTTTATCCCAGCAATGAGAAGGTAACTGCAACAGAAAAATTACCAGTGGAGTGGTTCCATTGCTACAAGATACCTGTGTCACTTTTGATGTCTTGGAACTGATTTGCAGGAAGAATGGGGAAGGATTTGAAACCTAACCTTGGTCTAACAAACACCTTGAAGTGCTGTTAGCAGATCTTGTGAGAGTTTTGAGAGACCTAAATTCAGAAAGAAAGAACTATGGAATGTGTAGGTTTGGCGTATGAAGGGAAGAAAGAACTTTGTTTGGATTGAGTTCATGTGAGAAGCTAGCTGTGCTCTTCCTGTATCCTGAGAACAAATTTCGAAGAAATGGACTGGTGTGAGCAGATGAATATAGCACAGAAATAAATGAAAGTTTTGGGCTGGAGACAGCGCCTGTTTAGCTGCATTTGTTTGAGAGATTACCACCATTGAGACTGGCCCAGATGTTGTGCCTTGGAATAGCAGAAAGAATGCTGACTCTTTTGAACATAGGTTTCCTGACTGCTGAAGGAATTCCCTGCTTTCCAAAGTTGTTTCTTTACTCTTGGATTAATAATTTGGTAGCCTACATGGTACTGTGAGAGTATAGCCAATTCAGGAAAAAGAAGGTTATTGGATTTGCAACACAGTTTGTATTTTGGAAATAGCCACTGGGAGATTCGAGGCAGGATTGTTGGAGTTCTTGCACAGAAGTCTGATGGAGCCATGAGGATGAGCCATGGGTTGTATGGAGTTCCTAGAACTTTTGGAAGATACCAGGACTGTGGAACCAGGCATCAAGGAGACTAATAGCTGGGAATGCATTTTTCCCCAGGCTGTGGGCAGCCCAACTGGAGAAACCTTTCTTCCCATCAGCTGTGTTTGGTCATGTGCTTTATCTCAGCAATGAAACATAACTATAACAGATGGCTAGGGTAATAATAACCAGAAAGAAATTGCCAATTCTAGGATGGTTGAAAAGACTAATAAGGGTATTTAAAATATTTTTCTCATTTGTGGTGGTGACTTACTCTTTATCTGCACATGTGTTTGCTAATGTTTTGATGGTGGAGATGAGACAAGTGACATGTGGAGTCACTAAGAATCTCTGGACCCCATATTGGGGTCACTAACACTAAGGGTATAAATCACAGGAGATCTCCTGACAGCAATTAAGTAGTAAAGATCATCTGTGCTTATAACACCCTCTTTACCCCAGATATTCAAACATATGCTGACTCCCATTATCTTTCTAGCCTTGGGCATTGGCAACCTTCTCCCCATCTTGTTGGACTTGGACAAGAATTTAAAATATAGTTGTGAAAAACCTTCCATGTCATTTGATACTATCAGTCTTTTGAGAGTGCAGTGAAGGATTTTAGTTGTATTAGGAATGTTTGTGAGCTACTTTAAAACTCAACAGAACAGCCAGGCATGGTGGTACATATCTTTAGTCCCAGCACTTGGAAGGCAGAGGTAGGAAGATCATCGTGAGTTCGAGGCCACTCTGGGACTACCGAGTGAATTCCAGGTCAGTCTACACTAGAGCGAAACCCTATCTTGGGGAAAAAGAATTGCATGCAAATAGATTATGACTTTGGTGGCAGGAGAACCCTCCCCAAAGTTTCATTTTCATGTTTTCAGCTTTTCTTTTTACTTCATAGTAGATCTTTGCATTTTTTTCCCCCTGGATTGGTGACTAAAACATGGAAACTCTTCCACACTCTTCACTCAGGTGGGCATCCCACCTCACAATGCAGGAAATGATTTCCTATAGTGATACCAGATGTTTGTGCTCAGCATTATTACTGTTAGCCATCATTTGAATTGTACAAAATTAAATCTGTCCTTGAGGCCTGAGGGGAAGACAATCTTAATAATGGTTTAATGTCCTCAGAGCGAAATAGCCTAAAATTGCGTTGAGAACTACCATCTCAATAAACTAAAATCCAAAACTACAACATTTATACTTGTTTCTGTGGTTCATTGATGGTGGTATTTAACACAAATGTGATATTAAAGCACACAAAAGCCCCTTAAAACCTAAGTAACTGGCAAATGGTTAGAATAATTAATAAAGTAATTTTTATTCCTGTAAGAAGTTCAGGGAGAGTGACAGAATTTACAGTGGGTGATGATGTGATTTACAGCTAATGCATCATGCTCCTGTGGTAACTTTCACCCCCATCAGAGGTGCTTCATGAGCACTGAGGCAGCTCAAGCAAAATGAAGCACAAAACAGAGCAACTATCAAGAGACCATGAACAATATAAGACTATGTTTGGATATTTAGGAACAATACCTCTAGGGTCTTCCCTCACTTTGTGAGTCCTAAGTGGATTGTTGATTGGAATGACTGTTAGATAATTCTCCCCTTGCTCCTGAAGGAACTAGATAACCTACTCTTCTCTGGCATCATGTCAGGAAAAGTCTTGTCTGGCTATGGGGAGAAGGCAGGTTTTTTTTTTTTTTTAATGAACCTTACATTCCTGTTTCTCACCTTTGGAACCAGCAGATATCTTCCTTGAACCATTACTATCTGGGTGGATCCTACAGGCTGGGAAGTTGTCTTCCATAGGGAAGAACCTCAAGTCAGGGCTAAAGGTCCTGGAGAAATGGCCTCTCAAGTTCCTTTTGACCCAGCTTGCATCATGTGCTAGGCTCTGTCATTATGCATCTAGTTCCTCACCATGGTTCCTGCTGTGATTTATGAGTCCACAACAACCCTTTAAAGGTAGTTATCCAGCCATTGTAAAAGGTGCTGAGATTATGTGGCATCCTTGTTTCGACCATACCCAAAGCTCAAATCATCTTACAGTTCTGTAGAAATTCTCAGTAGCTACCAGATAATAAAAGATTAAAACAGAGGGAGAAAAATCTCAGCTTGAACCAGCCACACAGCTGTCGGTGCTCATTACCCTGCATGCATAAAGCATTCTTGACTTTTAAACAGCTTGCTTCTTTTAGTTACAGCAAGCCAAATCATCTACGATTCAGGAAAAAAAAAAACCAAACTCTAAAGATGTCAATAAATTTTAAAAGGTTCTTTCTAAAACCAAGAGGAGAGAACAGGGAGGATGAAGGATAATAACCTATTGGCAGATATGACTGTTAGGAAGAAAGTGGGGATCAGTTATTCTCATTAGTCTAAGGGATAAGACATTGGGATAAACCTGGCACGTACTTGGAATAGAAGCAATTTAATACAGGAAAAAAACTCATAAGTACAAGGAAAGTTTTTCATGGCCCTTGTGGTGGTTTGATTCAGGTGTCTCCCATAAATTTAGCTCTTCTGGATGCTATATTCTCCAGCTGATGGCAATTGGAAATTAATGCCTCCTGGAGGTGGTATACTGCTGGGGGCAGGCTTATAGGTTTTATAGCCAGTTTCCTCTTGCCAGTGTTTGGCACACTCTCCTGTTGCTATTGTCCACTTTATGTTCGCCAGGGGGTGATATCTACCCTCTGCTCATGCCATTGTTTCCCCCCTGCCGTGATGGAGCTTCCCCTTGAGTCTGTAAGCCAAAATAAACCTCTTTTTCCCAGAAGCTGCTTGCTCTTGGTTGGGTGATTTCTACCAGCAATATGAACCTGACTGCAATAGTAAAATGGTACTGAGAGTGGGGTTGCTGCTAGACACCTGACTGTGTGGCTTTGGCCTTTTGGAGCTGATTTTCAAGTGGAATGTGGAAGGATTTGAAACCTTAGCTTAAGAGATGCCTTGCAGTGCCGTAAGTACAGCTTGATTGACTATTCTGGTCAGAGCTGCAAGACCTGCATGCAATAAGAACTGTGGACTGTGAGGTTTGGCTTATGAGGGTGAGAAAGAACTTTGCTTGGACTGGGCTAGCAGTTTCTGTGAGAAGCTTGCTGTTATGCCCCATCCTGAAAAGTTGTGCAGGGTTGCTTTGCATAGAAATGAACTGGTGTGGGCAGAGGGATATGGCACAGAAAGAAAAATCTTTGGGTAAACTGTTGCTCATTCAGCTGCAATTGAGAGATTACAACCATTGAGATTGGGCCAGCTAACCTGCACTGGGGCAACAGGAAGAATGTAGACTCTTTTGAAGGGGCCTGAGTGCTAAAGAAGTGTCCTGTTCTTCAAAGTCTGCTTTTTGGCCCCCTGGATTAACAAACTGGCATCCTACCTGGTATTATGGAGTATAAGAAATGAAGGAAAGAGAAGATTATTGAGTTTGCAACATGGTCTTGTGTTTTGGAAATGGCCATGGGCAGTGTGAAGCAGGTTTTTCTGGTTGCCTGCATGGAGACCGCATGGGGCCATGAGGATGAACCATGGATTGCAGTGGAGACCCAGTGGAGATGCCAGGACCATGAGATGGCTGCTAAGGAAAGCTGCCAGCCCCAAGGAAGTTTTTCAGGACTGTGAGTAGGTTAGCTAGAGGGGCAGGATTGGAATACTAGAGACTTGTTGCTGGTTAGAATTATCGGACTTGGAGATTTATCACTATCTAGAGTTGTTGGACTTGAAGTCATAGAGTTTGATGTTTGCTCTGGTTGTTTTAAATCTTGTATTGTTTGAATATTTTATTGCTATGCCCAGTGCCATCTTTTGCAGTGCGAATAGTTATTCTGTGCCTTTCTGTATTTTTTTTTTGAGGTCATTTTTTGGTATTTGGTATTATGGTCTTGGACTATGGGCATGTATGAACATCATTGGAATTGATAAAAACTATGAGGACTTTTAAAGTTGGACTGAATGCATTGTAGCTTACATCATATATAGATATCAGTTTATGTGGGCCAGGGAAGGAATGTGGTGGTTTGATTCGCATGTCCCCTATAAACTTAGGTGTTCTGAGTGCTAGGTTCCCAGCTGAGAGAGATGTGGGAATTAATGCCTCCATGAGACAGTGTATTGTTGGGGGTGGGCTTATGGGTGTTATAGCCAGTTTCCTCCTGCCAGGGTTTGGCACTCTCCTGATGCTATTGTCCATCCTCTGCTCATGCCATCATTTTCCCTGCCATAGTGGAGCTTCCCCTCGAGCCTGTAAGCCAAAATAAACCTCTGCTTTCCAGAAGATGCTCTTAGTTGGGTCATTTCTACCAGCAATGTGAACCTGACTGCAACATATGCCCAATGCCATCTTTTGCAGTGTGAATGTTTACTCTGTGCCATTATGGCTTTTGGGGGAATTTCTTTCTTTTTTTTTTTTTTTTTTTTTTGGTATTATGGCTCAGTTAAAAGATCTTGGATTATGGGGATATATGAACATCATTGGAATTGATAAAAATGATGGGAACTTTTGTAGATGGACTGAATGCATTGCATTTTGCATCATGGGTGGTTATCAGTTTATAGGAGCTGGGGAAGAATGTGGTGCTTTGACTCAGGTGTCCTCTATAAACTTAGGCGTTCTGGATGTTATATTCCCCAGCTAATGGCAATTGGAAATTAAAGCCTCCTGGAGGTGGTATATTGTTGGGGGCAGGCTTATAGGTGTTATAGCCAGTTTCTGACATACTCTCCTGTTCCTATGGTCCACCTTATGTTGGCCCTGGGTTGATGTCCACCCTCTGCTCATGCCATCATTTCCCCCTGCCATGATGGAACTTCCCCTCGAGTCTGTAAGCCAAAATAAAACCTTATTTTTCCTGCTCTTGGTCGGGTGATTTCTACCAGCAATGTGAACCTGACTACAACATTCCTCTTGTACAGTTGGTGACAATTCAATTATAGTATGGTCATATTTCTTATTTTGTAATTTTTAATTATTTAAGACATTTAATTTCTATGACATTTTCTTCTCTTCCCAAGCATGTATATGTGTAAACACATTTGTGTGAATTCATGTGTATATACACTGTTTTCCTTTTGGTCATCATTGGGTCTCACAGGGCCAGATACTGAGGAAGAACGTTTAATCACATGAAATAGTAAGTGCATGTTTCATGGATTTTTAAAAGCTATCTAATTATCTAATAGTATATATATTTTTTAAATTTTTATTTATTTATTTGAGAGCGACAGACACAGAGAGAAAGACAGGTAGAGGGAGAGAGAGAGAATGGGTGCGCCAGGGCTTCCAGCCTCTGCAAACGAACTCCAGACGCATGCGCCCCCTTGTGCATCTGGCTAACGTGGGACCTGGGGAACCGAGCCTCGAACCGGGGTCCTTAGGCTTCACAGGCAAGCGCTTAACCGCTACGCCATCTCTCCAGCCCCTAATAGTATATTATTTATCTTTCATAATTTAAGCTTAGTTTTCTCTTGGTCTAGAAAGAAACACACACAGAGAAAGAAAACATAGGAGAGAGAGGCTTTAGGTCACTTCACCATTTAGTGTTGCCTGTGCTCCTACAGGTGAGTTACATGCAACATGGGCTCTACTGTCTGCATACTAAAACTTAGTCCCTCAGTGGTAGTTTGACCTTCAACAGCTCTAAACAAGGTACAGGAAGACATTGTAGTGAGGAAATAACATGTGGCTTCCCAAACTGCATGAAGTACATTTATTGTGACTAGATGAATGACATATTCATGAACACTGAGAGATGAACGCTTGCCAAGCACTCACCTTGGCTAAGCACAATGTCTGGCAAACAATGCAAAGCTCTGGAGCTCATCTGTTTACCTCCTAGTCAACATGTGCTACATGACTAGAGGGTTCTGCAATATGTTTCAGGAGGAAAGCTGAAGAAAGACCTGCATTTCCAAAGAAAACTGAATTCCATAATTACTGTACTTTTGATTGATCTATGATTATCCTTACAAAATTGTAGAACTATATTATCAGGAGAGGAATTATCTTTCATAAGGAAAGTCTTTATGGGCATGAAGATGTGCTTTTCCTTCATTAAGTAGGCTATTTAACTGATATGTATACCACTACTCAAAGCAACATAGTAAGAATTTCCATGTCTCTACTTCTGTTAGCAGGGAATCATGGAAACATCTTTATCTTACTAAGGGGAAAAGTGATGCCAGAGATGGTAAATGACCTCCCAAGGGACATTATTAGTGTTCCAGGGGACCATTGTCCTATTGAACTTGCTGGACATAGGGTTCAAATTTATTCCACTAAAACACCACACTCATGTGGTTTGTGCTTTGGTATTACAATGTCAGCAGCAAGGATAACCAGAAAGAATTGGATTTTGAAAAGTGGTCCTTGGCTCCGTTCAAACTAATTGGAGCATAGTTCCAATGTTGAATAGTTTGTGAATAAGCTGCTCTTTCGGTCTTGAGCATTTCCTCCTTCCCTTCCCAAGGATTTCTCCATCTTCACATTTTCTGCTTAATGAGTGAGCGTGACAGGCCCATCACAATTCTGGAAACCCTTCTCTTCTGTTCCTTTACTGCAAATATTGGAAAGAGATTATCTTGCAGCTAGGATTTCAGATGTGACTTAGGGCTCTACTAATCAAGTGCATTCACAGAGTTCAATTCAGACCTTAGTATTTCAGTTACTTTCATATTTCTGGGACAAAATATCCAACCAGAAGCAGTTTATGGGAGGAGAGTGTTTATTTCAGCCTACAGTTTTGAGGGGAAGTTTCATCATAACAGGGAAAACATAAGCAGATCAGAGGCTGGGCATCACATCTTGCCATAGCAGCTGGAAAAAAACAATAAGAATGAGTTGAGGAGTTGAGCTAGCACTATCAAGCTGTGCTAATAAACCTCAAGGTCCAACCCCAATGACATACCTCCAACAAGGCTCTCCCTCCCAAATTACTACCAGCTGGGGGTTGACTATAAGGCTAAAACACAAACACACAGGCTTTGGGGGCGGTTTCACATTCAAACTACCACAGTGATAACCTGTTAATTACCTATCTCCCATCCCAGTAAAAAAGGATCACTGACTATGAGTGGGAATCCATGGAAAATTGCAAATAAGTTATATTTCTTGAATGAATGGTTGCATTTGGTTACATTGATAAGCTTCTTTTATTTATTTATTTTGAGATAAGTTTTCATGTATCTCAGTCTGGCTTCAAACTCACTCTGTAGTTGAGGATGACCTTGAACTTCAGTCCTTCTGCCTCCCAGGTTCTGTGGTTACAGGCATATGTCACTACACCCTGTTTGTGCATTGATGGAGATTGAACTGAGAGCTTTGTGCATGCTGGAACTACATCTCCAGCCCTGCAAGTCTCAAACCTCTTGATTCCCAGACTTCCTGAAGATACCACCTGAGAGATGCTACTCCATAGTACTGTTTTAGGACTTATTTCTCCCAGTTTAATAGAGCTTGCTTTATCTGATCCTCCAATGATTGTTAGCACCTAATTCCTTATATCAAACCCCTTTTGACCCAAATTTACTAAAAGGCTTTCCCTGATCTGTTACTGAGTCCTGACAGATCACCTGTCAGCCCACTATACCCTGAATCGTCTTCCTGTGTCTACCACATCATTGTCATCCTTGTGTTTTTAAGTTTCTGCCCACCTCCTCTCTGTCTCCCTTACCCAGAATACAAGGTCATTCATCTTTTAGTACTACCATAGTTGGGCTAAAGTCTTCCATAGAATTTTCAGTTGTGAGATGTTTGTTTGAATACATGGATAAATAACTAAATTCACAGGAGCAAATATTCTGTGATGCTTATTCCATAGGAAAATGAAGAACTTATTAAAAATGCAATTTTATTTCATATCTATGCCATTAGTGCATTTTATATAATAAAATGGAGTATGACACCTACTTTTAGGTTGATACTTATCTTTGCCTCTTACTTAAACAGTCAAATGGGATTTTCTGTTTGGCAACTAAATATTTCTGTTTCCAGAAGACTTGCAGTGTGCATTGATGAATGTGAGCCTCACCTCTTAGCTCCAGTTTTTGCCCATTACATTTCTTCCTGAGTAAATTCTGAACAGGTGCTGCTAGATGCCTCATTAACTGCACAGAGTTATGAAAATCACTGGTGAGATGATTTCTTGCCAGAAAGTAATCCCCACATTCTTTAAGTATCTCACTAGACTGGAAACATTGTGATCCATCCTTGTTGCCATCCCTGACAGACACTGGCTTTGGGTACCAAGAGCTTATTGTGTCTTATCTTCTGTTCTGATCCTTTTTTCTTGTCATTATTCACTTTGTTCTCTGTCATTTATCTATATGTCTCATGTTCCCATTAATGTTTATTAAGTGCCTATAGGTTGTGTCATAATGGAAATTATATTGTATGTATATATAAAGCCTTTTGAGGGCTTTTATAATTTGTAACTCATTTATTTATCTAATTTATTTGTTTATTTATGTATTTATTTATTTTGAGGCAGGGTCTTGGGATGTAGGCCAGGCTAGTCTTGAGTTTTTGTGAACCTTCCAAGCACTTTGCAGCCTTCTGAGTTCTGGAATTACAAACATGAACCACCACACCCAGCTAACTCATTTATTTCTCACCAAAACTTTCTGAGACCTGGAAGATAACCACTAATGTTCTCATCTTATTGAGAGTTGAGAGGCATAGAGAAAATGTCTTGCTGACAGTCTTACAGCAGAGTTGGGCCTTTACTGGTATCAACTGATGTGTGATTCAAGGTTCAGTGTTTGTTCTAATGACCTGATTTTTAAGGCAAGAAAGAAGACAAAGAGACACAATGCAGATATCATATAATTAGAAACTTGCACTGTGAGACAGTATATTACATACATGTTGACCTAAAGAGAGCTTAAATGTCCTTCAACTCAATTATGAAAGGCATTTTTGTGTGAAGCATCTAGATGATGAATCTCTTTGGAATCAGCAAGCCACTGCATCAGTAATCAGAAGTCATATTCTCATAGTGTTCTGCCCTGGTCTGACAGCATCCAGGATATGGGGTAACATGTGTAAGCTGGATAGTAGCCAGGAGAAGGGAATCAGAATGAGAAAGTTCTAGAAACAATGTCAAATGGGTGTTGACTTAAGGGCTGAAGGAGGAGAGAGGGAGCATGGGAGATGGGGTAGTGATGACTTTTGCTGTCAGGGAGCAAAATAGTACAGCAGTGGATAAAATTACAAGGCAGTTAGAACGTGTTTTCTGACAATTATAGTCCAAAATAATGAGGTGGACCACTGTGGAAAGTTATATGCTCTTTGTGACCAGAATTTTTAAGAAGATGGCCACCTTTCAAAGCTATTGGCAGGAAGCCACCCATACAGGGAAAGTTAGCTATTGAATTGTCAGGCTAAATCATGCTGAGAGTTGGTAGAGCAACAGGCCATACCCAAGGCATCTGATTTAGTAGCTGTGGTGGAATTTGAGGAGCCTTTGTTAGGAAACTGCTGGGCCAAACCAGTGAACTCTGGTGGAAGGCTGAAAATAAATGTGTATTTATATTTACTTACATTTCATATTTATTGCATATTTACTTACATTTTATCTAAAAGGAAGGAAAGCATGCTTACTAGCATTTGACCACTAGTGAATCATCAGTCTCAGACATGCCAGCAAGGGCTAGAGTTCATTAACACAAAACCTTTCTTTATTTGTTCATTTACATACCCATGTTTCCACGTACTGTAGTTCAACTAGACCGTGTTAAAGACATTTATGGACTATATTGCCTTAAATAGCACAATTGCACATAGTAGAATCTGTACAATAGTTCAAATTAAATAGGGAGTAACTATTTCATGTTTTGTATTACAAAGAGAGCTGTTGATCATATTAGGGTGAAATAATTAAATATAGTTGGGCAATTTGTTTATTTACAAAAAGAAACATATGCTGTTCTTCTGTGGTAGTATGCCACTTAGAAATTTCCAGCAAACAAAAAACAAAATCCACACTTAACACACACACACACACACACACACACACACACACACACAGACACAGAGAGAGAGAGAGAGAGAGAGAGAGAGAGAGAGACATAGTAGGCAGTGCTCTTTTGTTAAATGGGTCATCAAGATTCACAACACAACAGCTTTGGAAGGTAGGGGCAGGCAACTGGTATCATTGATAGATGAAGAAATAGAAGCCTAGAATAGGGAAGTGATTTCCTCATACATGTTCAGTTAGTTAAAGAAAGGGTGGGATTTAAACAATTTATCAACAAAACTTTCATTGCTTCATTAAGGGGAGCAGTTGGGTCTTTTTCATAGGGGTAGAGGAGGATTTGTGCTGAAGAGAAAGTATTGTGAAAATAATGGCAAACATTGTTTCCATTGTTGGTGTTATTTTTGTTGCCAAAGCTGCCTAAGTGTGCAAACTTAAGAAAATTTAACATGATAAACTTAGACAATGTAGTGATAAAATTTCAAAACTGATTTTGGAGTAGTTTCAGTGTATTTTGAAGAACTCACTTATTAAGTAAATACAAATGCAGTTAATTCCAATGTGCTGGCAAGGCCAAATGTTAGAGAAGGAAAATGAAATTCACCAGCAAATTTCAACAAAACTTTTACAAAATTGGTAGATGTTTTTAAAATTTTTCACTAGCTGGCTATGGTGTCACACACCTTTAATCCCAGCACTTGGGAGGCAGAGATAGGAGTATCACTGAGTTCAAGGCCATCCTAAAACTACATAGTGAATTTCAGGTCAGCCTGGGCTAGAGCAAGACTCTACCTTGAAAAAAAAAGTTTTACAAACATAGATAACAGTGTGTTTTTCCTAGTGAAAAGTATCTTTTTCAGCAATGACAGCTATGAAAGTTGCACCAAACTTTCAGATCCCTATATCCCAAAAATATCCAACCAATATTTTTAAATATAATGAAAAAATATGGAGTATATTCTATTGCATTAGTCTTAGCAAAGAAATGCCATCAACAGTGGCCTCCTTTTAGGGAGAGCAAAACTTCTTTTTTCCCACTAGTATAATAAAGGGAAAAATGGTCTTAAAACATTTTACCTTTATGTCATCTTTTAATTTTCCTCAATTTGAATGTTTTATAATGATCATAATATATCAGTACAGTAGTATATGCATATAGCTTATAAATAAGTATATAAAATTAATAGAGGCCTGCTCAAATACCTTATTAGGATGGAGGCTTGAGGGCTGGAGAGATGCCTTAGCTGTTAAGGTATTTGCCTGTGAAGCCTAAGGACCCAGATTCAATTCCCTAGCACATATGTAAAGCCAAATGCACAAGGTGGCACATGTGTCTGGAGTCCTTTTGCAGTGGCCAGAGGCATTGGTGCTCCCATTTCTTGCTATATCCCTTTCTTAAATAAATAAATAATAAAATTAAAAAGAAAAAAAGATGGAGGCTTGGTCAGCTGAATTTGGAGACTATTCAATGTGTCATTCTGTGGTGTCCATTCCCTAGTTTGGGGTCTTTGATTCACAGGTAAATAATCTGCTCTTACCTGAGCAGTAGGTATTAAACTCAGAGGCAGGCAACATCTCATTATTCAGCTCATTGTCCAAGAATCCATTAGAAAAAAGCAACTCAGGGGCTGGAGAGATGGCTTACTGGTTAAGGTGCCTTGCCTGCGGAGCCTAGAATCCTGGTTCTATTCCCTAGTACCCACGTAAGCCAGATGCACAAGGTGGCACATGCGTCTGGAGTTCATTTGCAGTGGCTGGAGTGTGCCCATTCACTCTCTTTCTCTCTGCCTCTGTCTCTCTTTCTCTCAAATAAATAATTAAAAATAAAATATTAAAAAAGAAAAAAACCTCAAAACAAACAAACAAACAAAAAACTTGCTAAAGATCTGTATTTCTAAATGAGTTACCTTGATTTAAGACTTAGAGCCATCTGTGTTTTGTATGGCGTCCAATGCACTGTTGATGCTCAATAAATAGCACATCATAATATTAATAATTAAGACATGATGTTTCTGCCCCTGTGAAATGATTTCCAGAAGAATTATTTCCCCTTCACTGATAAAGAAAAATGAGAGTAAGAGGCAAAGCAATAGCTTTTGAGGAAATATAATCCCAGTTACTTTGTGTGTACATGGTGTTTTCCCTCCCTCTTCAGCAAATTTGATGAATAACTGAGCAAGACAAGACTGGGAGCCAGCCTAAGATGCTCCCCCTACTAACTCTTTGTCTTCTTATTATTAGGTGGGAATGTCTAGCTGTTGAATTATATGATTTAAAGTGCTTGACAAACATTAATTAACTGAGGGTTGTTCTTTGTTAGAAGAGAGTTATGTCTAATTGTGAATGTCTCCAATTATCTGCTCCTCTTTTTTGACTGTATCATCATCTGAAATGTGTAGTATCTGATTTGCTTGTATGTTTAATTTAGTAGGCTTTTTTAAATAAGTGGCAACCATGGCAAAAGGTACATATAGTCACCTTAATGAGAAACAATTGTAAGGGATTTATATTTATGCACATGTATATGTTATTACATGTATGCACACCCACACATCCACACATGCATTCACACGCCCACACACAATTACATCCTTCCTTATAGTTGTAGCCATGCTTTCTTTTAAAGCCACAGATTTTGACAATTTTTTTTTGTTTGTTTAGTTTTTGAAGTAGGGCCTCATTCTAGCCTAGGCTGATATGGAATTCACTATGTAGCCTCAGGCTGGCCTTGAACTAATGGCAATCCTCCTACCTCTGCCTTTTGAGTACTGGGATTAAATACCTGCGTCATCATGGCAAGCTGATTTTGACAATTTTTATTAGCCACACTAAAGAATACTCCATTCCTTCTGCACTGGGGGTGAGGAGAGGGTGTTGAGATCGGCCTTTTAATAACAGAAAAATCAAAAACAGCTCTCTAGAAAAGCAAATTAATCCTCCTGCGAAAACAAGTGTAATTATATTTGTAGAGATGACTTAGCAGTTAAGGCGTGCCTATCCTCTCCCTCTCTCTCTCTCTGCCTCTTTCTCTCTCTATCATAAATTAGTAAATAAATAAAAATATTTTAAAATAGAAAACTGGCCATGCATGTCAACAGAGTCCAGGTAATTGAGTGCTAATGATTTATTACTGGCCATGGACCCCCTCGTGTCACCCTAAGCAGGAGAGAGGTGACTCTGCTGTCAGACAGTAGCCATACCTGACACTGATGCATGGGCCTGAAAACCAGGTTGATTATAAATACTGAGAGATGATGGGCTCATGTTTTGGCACAGGGCATGCACACTGTTAATTAGACACATTGCTTTGAAAGATGCCTTAAATAATTAGCCAGGGCAGGTATGTGCCCATGCAGGGGCAGGTTACAGATTTTTCTGTTGCTTAGAACACTTTTCCATAGTAACAAAGAAATAAAATGTAAATTAATCCACAACTGTGGGACCTATGGTTATTATGCATTTCAAAGCAGGCTTCTAAGCAAACCACCCATGTAGACCTTCTAGGCATGTCAGGGGCCTGTAAATACTGATGGTTATGTCACTCTTAGCCTGCTGCCTTTGCGCTGTTCATCAGTTTTTAGAGACAGTGTTATATGGTAGAGACAATAGACTTGCATGTCAAATAGACCTCCATTCAAATCTTGTCTCCACCATTTACTTCAGAGAGCAGATTTAACATCTTCACCATCAATGTGGGACTAGTAATACCAGCTGTAGATGGAATCGTGACATTCCAGCATTCATAGATTAAAACTAACCTCAGTGCCTCAGAATGTGACTGCATTTGGGGTCAGAGCCTTTAACAAGGTAATTAAAAATAAGTACACTTAAAAATAAAGAGGTAATTAAGTTCTAATGAGGCTGTTAGTGGAGCTCTATTACAACCTTTCTGATGTCCTTATAGCAGACAGTTGGATACAAAAAAGAGACATCAGGAATGTATGTACATAGAGGTTCTACCACATGAAAAGGCACACAAAGGGTAACCATCTGTAAGCAAGGACAGAGTCCTGTACACATCTTTTATTATGTCCGTCAGAGAAAAGCAACCTAGCTTTTGCATTTCTAGTCTAAAGAGCTGTGAGAAAATAAACCTCTGTTATTTAAGTTGCCACTTTTTTTTTTTTTTTTTTTTTGGTATGGTAGCCCTTAGCAAACCTATGTCAAACCTGTTACAGGGTTATTATGTAGGTAAGTGAGTTAATTTTTGCATGGGGCCTGGCATATGTCCTCGATTAATGACAGTCTTCATGTGTCAGTTAAATATTGTCTCCTTTCTTTCCTTGTAATTCTCCTGTACTCATCGGCTATACCCCTTGTAATGTTGACAAGCTGGCAAACAAGCATTTTTAACCATTGAGCCATCTTCCCAGCCCCCTTTAAATCTTATTGCTGATTTTGTTTGATAGAAATTGCTGAATGTCTGCCAAGCAGTTTGTGGCATTATAGTTTGCAGTAATCTCCTAAGGAATGTACTCATATCTATTTCACAGATGAAAAAAACAAGGTTCAGATAATGCTCAAAGTCACAAATGTTGAAGGTAAGAACAAAACTAAAATTGTTCTGCTTTTAAAGTCTATCCATTCTTTATTCATGCACTTAAGAGATAATTGAGACTTTTTTGTACTGTACTTGGAAGTCTCTTTGAAGAGGAACATTCTTCTCATATACACTGCTGGCTTATTTAACCTCAAATCACATCTTTGGGGTGATTTCTAGAATACTGCCTCGAGTGTCCAAAACTGTTCTCTACAATGTGGAACTAGCTTTCCATAGATTTTTGAGAGTGATTCCATATGGTTGTAACTGTGCTCCATGGGGGGGGAGGGGATGTTTATTCTGTTACAACAGTGAACCTTCAGACAAATGTTTATCATGTCACATTCTCAGGAATGCCCTAGAGCCCAGAGCAGGTTGATTAGGGAGGGTGGGGAGAGCCAAGGCTATAGAATGTGTGAGGGGCAGGGGCTGCAGTTCCCTCTAAAGGTGAGGCCTTTGGAGGTAGTAACTGCTTTCTGTCTTTGTGATCTGGGATTTTATGAAGCTCAAGGCTACTCTCTTTCTAAATTCATCTAATCTTCAGCTGGATGGTGGCTTAGATAGAGATGTCAGTGAATAGGCAGAGTTAGGCTTCTTTGTGAATTAAAAAAATCTGTTTCTCTGATTTTTTTATTAATTATGTATGCATTCATATTGATACCGTTGTTAGCGTCCTCCCTGTCCTTCCCCCTCCACAGGGACCCTCCTCGTTGGGGAATATGGGTGGTGCATTGTGGGGTAAGAGGCAATGTCGCTGTGCATAATGACCCATTGTGTGGCTCTGACATTCTTTCTGCCACCTCTTCTGCGTATTTCCCTGAGCCATGTTGGGTTCATTTTAGGTCTGCTTCAGTGATGAGGTCTTGGGAGCCTCTGCGTCTTTGGATATCTAGTTTGGCAGGTAGGTGTTGAGTGTTCTCTGCGTCTATCTCCTTCACCCTTGTGCTGGTACCAGGTATCTACCCACATGCAGCATACTTGAATGGAAGTATGAGTCCTCTGTATAATCCAACAAATAGCAAAAGTTGCTAATAAAAAACATATTTATTTCACACTGTCATGGACAAAGTGCTTTCATAGACATCACCTTGTTGTGTATCCTGGCAAATTCTTAGGTGGATAATTTTCTTCCTGCTAAGGGATTTGAGGCTCATATGGTTAACTTGCTTAGTGCCACAGAGTCAGACAGTGGAGGAAGCCTGGGGAAGTACATCTCATCTTGAGGTAGAAAAAGGCTGAGATCTTTTAGCCACATTGCATCAAGCTGCCTCCTCAACAACATGCTCATTCACTTTATAGAAACTTGAAAATACTGAGTTCTCAAATCACAACCAAGTTTCAGTGAATCAGACTGTCCTGTCTTTTCACTCTTCCTGAATAGATGCTTTGAGTCAGAAGCCCCAGTTAAGGATTCTGTTCTCACTGGGGATAACATTCAGGGATTGCAACTGTGTTTGAGACAGCTTTGTTGTTGAATGAGTGTTGTGGAAACTACCAGTGCTCTGGCGAGGCTCCTCAGATCCCTTCTACTCTCTGTGTGCATCAGTGAGGTAGGTGTGATTTGTTTTCAAAGTGCCTGTAATAGTTACTTTACTCACTGATATGATCAAATACCTGATAGGAAGAAGCTTAAGGAAGGAAGTGATTTATTCTGATTTACGGTTTTGAGGGAATATATTCTATCATGGCAGGGAATGGATAGTAGCAGGAGACCTGTCAGTCACATTACAGCTCCAACAAGGAAGCAGAGCATGAACAGGAAATAGGACCAGGTTATAAAGCCTCAAGATTTGCTCCTATTGATCCACTCCCCCCACCACAAGGCTCTGTCTCCTAAAGGTTCCATAGTTTTCCCAAGCAGCACCAGCTGAGGACCAAGTGTTGAAATCCATGAACCTATGGGGGACATTTTACATTGAAATCACAATACTGCCTGTGGCTTTGTGCTCTGATGGGACAACCTTGACTGGCAAGTGTGAAGGTGCTTCTATCTGAGAAGCTCTGAGGTATAGATTGTGCCTTTGGGCTTCCTCACAGGGTCCAGAAGTCACTTTCTGTGGGCCTTTTTTTGAGATCCTACACTAATTTGATTCCCTGTCCTTTGCAGTCCTGCTTTCCCTACTCCCTTGTCAGTAATCTCCAAAAGATGTCTTCATTAAATCAATCAACTGGAATCCACATCCCAAATTCTGCTTTAGGGAACCTAGCTTCATAGAAAGGGTATTGGACAGATGTTCTTTGTGTTGCCCTACTTGAATATTTACTTCCATTATCTTCAATAAAATAGTTTCAATATTTATTAGTTTCTGAATTTAAGTTACTAAAAATCTGAGTCACCCTCCATAATTCTAAAATGAGTTAAAGAATTCTAACACTTAGGAAGCAGAGGCAAGGAGATTGCAAGTTTTAGTGCAGCCTGGCCATAGTGAGACCTTGTGAAAGAAAGGGAAAAAGGAAGGAAAAAGAGAAGGAAGGAAGGGGGAGGGAGGGTGGAAGGGTAGAAAGAAGGAAGGAAGGAGAAACATACTTCTTAGGGCAATGGTAAGAATTTAATTAGATACTTAAGGCAGCGTTCAGAGGTTCTTACCTATACTTCTTGCAATATTTTGCATGGAAATTTCTCCAGCAGCAGTGTGCACAATATTGCCAATAGAATGGGTTAAAGTCACAGAATAATTCCACAGCAGTACAGTCTTATATTTCTGTAAATTTAATGGTCTTTGAGAAAAAAAAGCATTTATAGTCATGTAATTCAAGTAACACAGGAGTTGGCAGCTGCTGATTGCAGATGTAGTTAAATCAGGTTAAACTCTGAATATCAATAGCAGCAAGCAATCCGCCAGTTGGCTGACTTCTTGTTGACTTGAGGAAGCCAAAACTTTCACAGAGCCCCCTCTAAGGGGTGCTTATTTACCTCCAGTTATTCCTCACTGCTGTTTGCTTAGCCCAGATTCTGAGGTATATGTCCCTTTGCTTCCACAGAGTTGCTGAGCCCAGTCTGCCACAGTGTTCCTGTCATCATCCCTGTTTGGTGATGCTGCTGCTGCTAATGAAGATGAATAATCCCCACAATGGAGTCACTGTTTTTAAAAAGGAGCAACACCAGTCACCTTGAGGCTATGATCCTCCTTGTTGCTCTGGTGAGCATGGAGGTATTTCTTTTTCATTCTTTGACACTCAGCTGAGGTAGTTTCCACCAGGTTGCTTGAACCCACAGTCCTTACTAATAAGAGCTCACAGGTGGCAGAACCTGGAATTGAAAGAGGCCAAGACCAATAATTCAATACTTGTGTGCTACTAAAATCCTTTCCCATTGCCTGTGTTCTATATGTGTAAATGCTCATAGGGCTGGAAAGCCACTGACTTTCTGATAAGTAAGGACTATCTCCACTGTGCTTCAAGGTCAGGGAGACTAATGATGACCACATCTCATGGCCACCAAATAAGAATGTGTTCCTTTTCCTTAGTGCGTGTGTGTGTATGTGTGTGTAGATAGGTAGACAAGAGTGCAGGTGGAGGGATAGAGATATGGGAACAGTAGAAAGGATTCAAAATGAGTTGATCAAAAACAGAATTTTAGATAAAATTTCTTTTTATTTATTATTTATGTGTGTGAAGGGTCATGCATGCATGGTGCACATGTGGAGGTCAGGGGACAATTTTGAGATGTCTGTGCCACATCTTCTTTGAGACAGGGTTTCTTGCTGCTGCAAACAAATGGCCAGACTGCAAACAAACGTCAGACTATCTAGCCCAAGAGCTTCAGATTCTCCAGGGTCAACCTGCCATTGTTGTAGGATGTTGGGATCACAGATGCATGTGCCACTTTGCATTTGCTTTTACATGGAAGCTGGCAAATTGAACCAGAGCTGGAAGGCTTTGTAGGTAAGCACCTTTAACCACTAAGCCATATCCCCAGTCCCAGAACCAGAATTTTAATGTAATTTCAATCAATACACAGAACCCTTTTCCCTTCAGGATGGCTAGATGTTGTTGGTCTCCTTGATGTCAGGAATCCTAAAACATGCAAGCACTCTGTAGCCATGATAACCTCTGCCCTTCAAATCCAGCCCTGCTGATGAGTCTTATGGCCAAGATAAAGCAATTCCCATTTAAAACCACAAGTGATGGCAGCACCTTCAGCATAATTCCTTGCTAGAGTAAATAGCCTTTTATTTAGCAAAGATGAGGCCCTCAGGGCATGATTTGGAAGGAACATTGAAACCAAGCAATAGCTAAACCAATCAGCATAAAAATTAAACAAAGATTTTCTGGGGAGAAAAGCAAAGAAGGCAAGAGGAAGGATCAGGAAGAACAAAGGGTCAAGGCATAGAGTAGAAGGCTGTAAATTGGTAGAACATTTGCTTTACACATCACCAATGCCAGCTGGAGGATGCAAAGGATGCCTATCCCTGCTAAGCTTCTTGCTCTATGTGGGAAGGTAATTACCTGCAGGGAATGCTTCAGGGAAATTACGGGAAAGTCTTGGCGCCAAATGTAATGTACTAGCATGCAGAGAACATTGAGGAGCCATAGGATGAACCTTCGGGTAGAAATATTTAGGAGTGTCAATTAATTTCATGTAATTCTCCGAGGTTGAGATGACCTCAGCTGACATGTGGATGACAATCTACTGTACAATCTGACTTTTGTCCATCTCAATTGTATAAATGTATATCCTACATGGCCATCTATGTCTAAATCATAGCATGTCTACTTTTTCCTCTGAGGCAAGACCAATAGACTGGCCTTTTTTTTTTTAATGCAAGAGAGCAAGCAAGTGAACCAGAGAGTTGGCATGCCAGTGCCTTCAATGACTGCAATCAAACTCCAGATGTGTGTGACCTCTTGTGTTTGTGTCACTGTGCATCTGGCTTATGTGGGATCTGGAGATCGAACATGAGTCCTTAGGCTTTGCAGGCAAGTGCCTTAACTGCTAAGCCATCTCTCCAGCCTTCATGTCTCCTTTAAAAAAAAATATTGATTTTTTTATTTAAAAAAGAAATGGTTGTTCTTAGTGTGTATCTCACCCAATTCTACTGAGGGTGCTCTTCAGTGGGGTTATTGGTATTCATTTTTGGGACCAAGAGGTCTCAGTCAGTCTCCATGTGGGAGGAGAGAGGTAGTGCCTTAGGCTATTTCCATCCACCCTGAGGCTTTAAAAATCTTAACCCCAATCCTCTTCTGCAATGTTCCTTGAATCTTGGCAGGCAAAATAGAGATTTGGTGTTGCATTCTCTCTTACCTCTGACTCTCTGTTTAGAGGGTGTTGGAGTGACCATGGCATGTGCTGCCACCTCCCTAGCCCTGGCTTTCAGACCAGCTATGAGAGCAGCGCTCATGTCACCACTGTCTTTGTCATGACTTATGGGCCTGTGTACTCATGAAGCTGAATCAGCAGTATCTTGAGTTCCAGGATAGCTTTGGTTCCATAGTGAAACTCTGTCTCAAACAAATAAACAAACCGATGAACCAACAACTTTTTAAAGTTGCCAAACAATCTTTATTCATCAAGATCAGTCCATATAATGCCAACACTCCACATTTGATTTAAAACCAAATCTCCTTTCCCTCAGGTAAGATCTGGCACAGACTGGGCAGTGTAAATAAAAAAAGAATTGTAAGTTGTCCAACATACACTTTACTTACTAAGTCCAGCATATGAAATGTCAACATACCAAAGAAATTATTTTAAAAATTACACCTCTCTTTCAGTTAAGCCACTCTGCAAGTGGGAGTAACACAGAGGGACAGGGAGTAGGGTCAGGGCCTCTTCCTCCTCTTCCCCTTCTGAAATCTATTTCTGACCCTCTCAGAATTAGAACAGAGTGGGAGAAGAAAGTAGACTTAAAAGGGAAGCATTGGGATGGGGAGATAATTCAGCATGTAAGAGTTCTTGCTGCAAGCATGGGGCTCATAAAAGCCACAACTCTGTTTAGAAAGAGATTCTGTCTCAAGTAAATGAGAAGTATGTGAATGAGTGATAGAGAAAGGATATCAAGTATTATCCTCTGGTCCCCACACACATGTGCATACATGCACATACATGAGCATATACCACGTATACACCCCACACTATATCACACATAGTACACCTGCTGGAGGGGCAGAATTCCTTACTTGACTAGCACTATCTTAAATGGGTTTGTGGTCTGTGGGCCTGACTAATATTTGGTGAAGGTATCTCTCTAATTGCTGATTGCTTGCTTCCGCAGTAGCCAGGTACTTGTAGCAATGTCCATAGCTACTTTCTACTAAGCCCTGGTTATCTCTCTAAGAAATCTGATTGGACAAGACAGAAAATAAGCTACATTAATTCTTTGTTATTGGACTTACTTCTACCTGTAAGGAAAACTTACTCATTTTTTCCCTCTTGACAAAACTCTGGGAGTACAGACTAACCAGTGCAAAGTACTCCTTTACTTATTTACTCTTGTAGTCATGTTCACATTGCTAGTAGAAATCATCCAACCAAGAGAAATTTGTGGAAAAAAGAGGTTTATTTTGGCTTACAAGTTCGAGGGGGACGTTCCATGATGGCAGGGAAAATGATAGCATGAGCCGAGGGTGGCCAACATCAGGTAGACAACAGGGACAGGAGAGTATGCAAAAAACTGGCAAAGGGGACATTGGCTATAATAACCATAAGCCTGCCCCCAAAAATACACTGCCTCCAGGAGGCAATAATTCCCAAATCTCCATCAGCTGTGAACTTAGCATTCAGAACACCTATGTTTATGGCAGCCACCTGAGTCAAACCACTACATTCTACCCCTGGCCCCATAAACTGATAACCATACATGATGCAAAATGCAATACATTCATCCAACTTTAAAAGTCCCCATTTTTTTTTTTTAGCAATTCCAATGATGTTCATATATCCCCATAATCCAAAGTCTTTTGCCTAAGCCATAATACCAAAAACTAACCTCAAAAAAACCATAATGGCACAGAATAAACATTCACACTGCAAAAGATGGCGTTGGGAATAACAAAGAAATATTCAACCAATACAATATTTAAACAGGGCAAACATCAAACTCTGTAGCTCCAAGTTCAACAATTCTAGTCAATGACAAATCTCCAAGTCTGATAATTCTAACCAGCATCAAGTCTTTGGCATTCCAATTCTGCCCCTCCAGCTAGACTACTCATAGTCCTGGACAACTTCATCTGGGCCCAGCAGCTTCTCAGGACAGGGGTATAACAGCAAGCTTTTCACATAAACTGCCTCTAGCCCAGTCCAAGCAAAGCTCTTTCTTACCCTCATAAGCCAAACCTCACAGTCCACAGTTCTTACTGCATTCAGGTCTTTCAACTCTGAACAGAATAGTCCATACACCACACAAGGCATCTCTTAGGCCAGGGTTTCAAATCCTTCTACATGACTCTTGAAAATCAGCTCCAAAAGGCCAAAGCCACACAGTCAGGTGTCTAGCAGCAACCCCACTCCTCAGTATCAACATTACTGTTGTAGCCAGGTTTACATTGCTGGTAGAAATCACCCAACCAAGAGCAGGTTGTTGGAAAAAAAGGTTTATTTTTGGCTTACAAGCTTGAGGGGGAAGCTCCATGATGGCAGGGAAAATGATGACATGAACAGAGGGTAGACATCACCCCCTGGCCAACATCAAGTGGACAACAGAGACAGGAGAGTGTGCCAAACACTGGCAAGGGGATATTGGCTATAATTCCCATAAGCCCACCCCCAACAATACACTGCCTCCAGGAGGTGTTAATTCCCAAATCTCCATCAGCTGGGAACCTAGCATTCAGAACACCTAAATTTATGGGAGACACTTGAATCAAACCACCACATTTTCCGACTCATTTATGTTTTAAATGAGAGTTAGACAGAAGCTTACATGCTCCCTAAATATTGGTATATTATAGTCTTGGTCATTAAATTCCAGATAAAGAAAAAATACCACTTACTCTGCCATTGGGGGAGGCAATGGTCACACAGCACACTTTTCTTCACTTTTCTTCATGTAAAAGAGACTCCAAGTCCTCTTATTCCAGGTGTTTTTATGACCTCTATATAAGTGGAAAGCCTAAAAAATGTGTCAGCAATACTTAGCGTGAGTTCAAATGGATACCAGTAGTAAAGGGGAGGAAGACTGTTTCCTGGGACCACTTCCCAGAAGCACATATGGCTCAAAACCTACTCTCCAAGGCTCCCTTTTGATTCTTGGTGTAAGGCTAGCACTGAAAGAAAAGTATATTTTCATGGATTGTTCTTCTTTCTAAACTTTCATTCTTTTATTGTGCTTCATTATAGTGTTTTTCAAACAAGATTTGTTTTTGTTTCTCTTTTCCTTTGTTCCCTCCACCACCATTGCCTCCTTTCTACTTCTTTGTTGCATGTGATCTTTTGCCCTCCCCCTTTCTCATCGCATCTTCTTTCCCTCTAGTAATCTCTTGTCTAGTTTCAATGCCTATACTCACCTTAACATTCCCTTATTTACATACATACAAACATTAAAAGTTAGGGTCTGCATATGAGAGATAACATGCAATTTTGTCTTTTTTGGTCTATATTACCTCACTTAGTATTTATATGTTCCAGTTTCATCCACTTTCAGTGATTTCATTTTTATATAATATAAAATAATATTTCATTATGTATACATACCACATTTCATGATCCAGTCATCAGTTGGTTGATGGACATTGAGGTTGATTCCATTTCCAAGCTATGGTGACCCATAATGAGAATGAGAGCAAAGCAGTAATTAAGTCTCCATTGCATAAAGCCAGATGCACAAAGTGGCACATACATCTGGAATTTGTTGATAGGCTTGGAGTTGCATACTTTTAATCCCAGTACTCCTGGGAGGCAGAGGTAGAAAGATCACTGTGAGTGTGAGCACAGCCTGAGACTACATAGTGAAATCCAGGTCAGCCAGAGCTAGAGTGAGACTCAACTCAAAAATTCAAAAGAAAAAAAAGTCTCCGCCTAAAGAAAAGTCCTAGACTGGAAAGATTTACTGTTGACTTTTATGAAACTTTTAAAGCATATATAATACTAACACTTCTCAAATTGTTCCACAAAATGGAAAAGGAAGGAAAGCTTCCATATTCATTTTATGAAGCAATTATTGAAGGAGAAACAGGAGCAACATATCTTCTTCTAGGCAATCAGACAGGTATAGAGGCCCAATGAGAACAAGGACTAAGATCCATGACTGATCAAGTATCATCCAATATGGCTACAAGCAACACTCCCCCAAGGAACTTCATGCTTTTTCCCTGGGTGCGATACCAGTCAGCCCCTTGAGTGCACAAACCAGTCAGGTCTCTCCTTACACACTTGAGTCTAATAACAAGCTTCACCCTAACTGAATGCCTGATCTGTATGAAGGAGCCTAATGATATGTGTAAGCTCTTTTCTGCCTGTGATTTCAAAGGAACATCAGGGTGTTAAATCTCTCTCTCTCTCTCTCTCCCTTCCTAGCCTGGCTGGGGAGGAGGGGCACTTCCTTTTGCCACTTGCCTCTTCCTTTTGGAGGCTTTCTTGTTTTGCTATAGTATGATATCTTTATATTCTCTGAGCCATTCACTATATCTTGATCCTCTGGTCTTTTATATGCAGGGGATCTTTTGGTTCTTATGTTTTGTCTTTCATGAATGGGTATATGTGCCTCCTGCAGAACCTTTTACCCCAGGGATTTCTCTGTGATGGAGAATCTCTTGTCTTCCCTCTCCCTTTCCAGCCTGGCAAGAAGGAGAATTCTCCTCTGGCTTGAGTCAGCTAGCCTTCTAACTGGATCTTAATTCCTCCTACAATAAACCTCATTATTCACAATTTACCCTTATCAGAGTCAATTTTGTCAATTCTTCTTTGCTAAGAATCCAAAAGTTGGGGTTCACAGGTCTCCCTGGACCCCCAACTCCTCCATCAGTATTACTGTGATATCCAAATTGTATAAAAACTCAACAAGAAAAGAAAACTACAGATCAAATTCCCTAGATGCACAAATTATCACACAATACTTGCAAACTGAATTTAAGAAAGAGCACATTAAGAAGATGATGCATCATGACCAAGTTAGTTTAATCCCAGGTATGCAGGTATGCAAGGTTGGTTCAATATACACAAATCAATAATGTAATCACCATACAAGTAAAATTAATGACATAAATCATCTCAATAGATACAGAAAAGGCATTTGACAAAGTTCAACATGCCTTCATGATTAAAGTCCTGGAGAAATTAAGAATAGAGATACCTCAAAATAATAAAGACTATTTATGGCAAACCTATAGCTAACATTATTCAAAGTGGTGAAAATTGAAAATATTTCATCTAAAATCTGCAACAAGACCAAGATCCCCATTGTCTTACTCAATGTGATGTTCAATGTTATAGCTAGAGCAGCAAAATAAGAGAAAGATATAAAAAGGATGAAAACAAGAAAGAAATGAAATTATCCCTTTTCCCAGATGACATGATTAAGTTATCCTACAGACTTTACAAAGGAGCTCCTAGATCTAATAAACACTTTCAGCAATGTTTCAGGTTATAAAAATCAATATACAAGAACCAATAGCTTTCATATATTCCAATAATGAACTTGCTGAGAAAAAAATTGGGAATAAGGGCTGGAGAGATGGCTTAGCGGTTAAGCACTTGCCTGTGAAGCCTAAGGACCCCAGTTCGAGGCTTGGCTTCCCAGGTCCCAAATTAGCCAGATGCACAAGGGGACGCACGCATCTGGAGTTCATTTGCAGAGGCTGGAAGCCCTGGCGCGCCCATTCTCTCTCTCTCCCTCTATCTGTCTTTCTGTGTCTGTCGCTTTCAAATAAATGAATAAAAACTTAAAAAAGAAATTGGGAATAATATTTCATTCAGTAGTGCCATGCAAAATAAAGTACCTAGGAACAAACTTTACCAAGGATATGAAAGACCTACAAGAAAAATACCATGATAGTAAAAAATAAAGAGAAATAAAAGATGATACCAGATACTGTGACATCTTTGATCTTCTAGATTGGAGAATTAATATTGTAAAAATGGGCTGGCTTTAAAGATATGGTCTGAAATGTGATATCATGAACTTCACATATTAGCACCTGATAGACTTTAGAGAAACATTATAAAATTGGTAAGCATAGTTAGATGGAAAGTGATTTTCAGAAGTGAGCATGGTGATGTGTGTGTATAACCCTAACTTCAGGGGACTGAGTCTACAACATTCGAAGTCTGAGGCCAGCCTGGGTTGTATAGTGAAACAAAATTTTGTCTCAGGAAACAAACAAGGGAAAGAGACTGATTTTCACCAACCTTTTGTTTATCTCAGCATCACACCTGAAAAAATACACTCATTTGATTGATTTTTTCTTAAACATTGTCATAGACTTCATAAAAGTCTTCCTAAAGCTTATGAAAGTTATATCAAATTTAAGATTTATCCTGTATAATGTGTTACATGAAGACATTATTGGTAGTACTCAATGTTTACAACCAAAGAACTATGAAAAATATACAGAGATAGTGCACATGAGCCAGGTTTTGGCAGAGTAAGCCTATATTCCTAGCTATTTGAAGGCTAAGGCCAGCCTGGAAAATTTAGCAAGACTCTGCCTCAACATAAAAAATAAATAGGGGCTGGGGAGATGGCTTAGCGGTTAAGCTCTTGCCTGTGAAGCCTAAGGACTCTGGTTCGAGGCTCTATTCCCTAGGACCCACGTTAGCCACATGCACAAGGGGGCGCATGCCTCTGGAGTTCGTTTGCAGTGGCTGAAGGCCCTGGCGTGCCCATTCTCTCTATCTATCTGCCTCTGCCTCTTTCTATCTCTGTCTGTTACTCTCAAATAAATAAAGAAACAAAAAAAATTAAAAAAAAATAAATAGAAAAAGGGATGGGGAAGTAGCTTAGTGGCAGAGGGCTTCCTATCATGTATGAGAGCCTAGGTTCAATCTTCTACTACTAACTAACTATCTAACTAACTAAATAAATAAATAAATAAAGTGTATAGTTTGACAATAAGTGTTATTTATAATATAGCTATCCTTGTAGGTTGGCCTATTAGGTCGATATTACTGAAGAGGTATGTGTAGGTGTGTGTATGTGATGCATTTGTACACATACTACCATTCAACCAATTCCAGTGAGATGACATAGGGAAGGCAAAAAAAAAAAAAAAAAAAAAAAAGTAGCTATGAGGGAAAAGAAATGGACCATGACCACAAATAATGTACTGCTTCATTTAGCTGTGCTAATCAGTGATGAGCATAGTGTTCCAGTTTTAAAATGAAGGCTAGGCAGTGCAGTATAGTTAATTAAAACAAACATTCACACAAACACCCTGTTGCATTGCCATTGAGTGAACTGCTACCTGTCCTCCACCTATTGTTATCCATATGAGCCTAGATAATCTAATTTCTCTGAGCCTTAGGTTTCTCTATCTATGAGATGGAAATCAACTTACCTATGGTGTTAGACTGTTATATAAAGGCCAAAATTGTTCTGTAAACTGTACAGTGAAACGCTGGTATAGGGTATTGTGGGCTAAGAGATAGTAAGATTCCTGGAGGTATGGCGATCTGGCATTGGTTCTCCTTGGTCTTGAATCAGATTTTCAACTTCAATATATGCATGCAGCCACTGGACATATTGACATAGCACAAAATGAAAAGCAGATTGAGAATGATTTGTTTAATTTGATTGATGTGAACTGTAAAACTGGGCCATTTAGCTTGCAAAACATCTAGGCAGTAACGATTGGATACTGGCTGTCTTCATTTATCAAACTAAGTGGATAATTAGCAAAACACCATTTGACTTAATGATGTGCAGGACAGTAATTGTGGCTCTTTATTAAAAATCTCATTCAAAGTTGTGGCTTTAGTTGTCATATCTGCACAGATGATTTCAACATTTGTACCTCTAGCTTTGAATGTCTTTGAAAAGACTATATTACTTTTCCAACAACCACTAGGCATCTTTTATAGCCTTTCTCAGCTACATTTGCCTCCCAAATATTTTAACCTATGCTCCTTTTTTCCAATCCCAACTCAGCCACAATCTCAAGCAGAGCCACATTGGCATGCTCCCTCCTTTGCACCTTCTACCATCTACCAAAATTCCAAGCCCTATAAATTATGGTTTCAAAACATCTTTGAAATCTTCCTCCTGAATTCTACTGCTCTGCTATCTTACAACTTCAACGCCTGGTCTATAATTAAACAAACAAACCAATCTGTAATTGTCCTTGAGATTTAAGTATTGCCTTACTTCAAAACTTTCAATGTATTAGTGCTCTTATCTTGCATTTTTCTCTGCTTAAAAATCCCCTGGACAATTCTTACTGGTTTAGTCTTCCTCCTGGAATTCTCAGCATTTCCAGGCCTAGCTCTAACCTGTCTTTCCATTTTATCTGCTCTTACTCCTCTTCATGCACATTCCTTCAGTTTCTTGCATTGACTCATTTCTTTCCTGGATGCTGTCCAGTGCTCACAAAGCTCCTCCTCTGGCAGTTCTCTCCTTTTTGTAATCCTCAAATCACACTCCAAGCCCCACCTATTATTCAGCTACAATCTTCTCACAGCCCTCCTTTGAACTTTTGCCTGGAAGTATCTCTCTCCACCATACCTTAGCAAATGCTGCCCTGCTCTCTTCCATCTACTATAGTTCATCATGGCAAAATTTGTACAGAGCATTGTCTATATTCTACAGAGTCCACATAACTTTGCATATAGTAGCCTTTGCCTTTCTTTCTTTTCCTTTTTGTACTTTTTGAATTAAAATTTAAAGTAAGTACATAACATAATGGGTTTCACTATGGAATTTTTATACATATATGTCATTATACTTTGTTATTATTTATCCCCTGTCCTCTGGAGTAGTTGTTATATAAATAATTATTAAAGAAATGAATCCTTATGAATCCAAGCTTTCATATATATATAAATATATTAAAAATTTTTTTTCTTATATTGATACAATTTCTTACTTGATTATGTAAACCAATGTAATGAAAAATTTTCCTTCAAGAACATGCAATATGCTCTATGTTTTTATGCTGTCTGGTAATGTTGGACTTTTACCAGTATTTGCAACAGTAATTATAGGGAGGAGAAAAGGAAGTCCTGGAAAGTAGTTCACTGAAGAGGAAATGAACATGAAAATGTATCTATAAATGGAAAATAATAGGTTTGTCAGGAAGGACACTATGAAAGGCAGTGTTCCTCTAGGGCAGTACTGTTTTTAAGAGGAATTTATATATATATAAAAGCAACATCTTCGAATCTTTTGGAGAAACTGAACTTTAAGAAAAAAATATTATATACATATATTATAACAGGCTATATAATATTATTCCACAGCAGTAAAGAAAAAATGACACAAAGACATTTGAGGAAAAATGGGTGAACCTGGAACAGATCATTCTCAGTGAACTTACCCAATCACAGAAAAAAAATTGCCACATAGTCTCACTCATCTACAGCACCTAACCTGAATCTACCCAAGATACCTTACATACCCAGCAAGCATCTCATGGACTAGATACTAGGATGGATGGGGAGGGAGCGGAGGGCATCGAAGGGGTGAGAAACACTAATCTAGACCCAAATGGCAATGGTACCATAAAGATCTACTTCCTAGGGCTGGAGAGATGACTTAGCGATTAAGTGCTTGCCTGTGAAGCCTAAGGACCCCGGTTTGAGGCTCGGTTTCCCAGGTCCCATGTTAGCCAGATGCACAAGGGGGCGCATGCGTCTGGAGTTCGTTTGCAGTGGTTGGAAGCCCTGGTGCGCCGATTCTCTATTCCTCTCTCTCTTTCTCCTTCTCTTTGTCTATTGATTTCAAAGAAAGAAAGAAAGAAAGAAAGAAAGAAAGAAAGAAAGAAAGAAAGAAAGAAAGAAAGAAAGAAAAAAAATTTAAAAAAAAAATCTACTTCCTAAAAGGCAGACCAAATGGTTGAACCTTCACCAGGCCCTTATAGGAAACATCTGAACTACAAGACACTGGAGAGGGTAGGATCAAGTCTAACCTAAACCTTCTACATCTTCCCTCCCTCACTTTCCCTCCCCCCTCTCCTCTCTAACTCTTGTATATTAGTTATATTTTTCCGCATTTTCTTAGTGGGCACTGACCTGTAACTCCCAGTACCAGCATGGGGCTATCATCCACAATGAGCTTTTGATCAGAGAAACCTACAAAGTTTCCTAAAAGAATGACAGATTTCTGTCAGAGTACTTGATGACCCACCAGAAGTTAGTGGTAAGACCCTATTGCTGAAGACACCATATGCAGCTGACACATAAAATGGAATGGCATGGCTGGAAGCCAGGAGAGAGTCAATCCCCAGACAGTCAGCGTATCTAGTGCCAAAAGGTGCTACATGGGTGACTGGGGGAAAATGACCAATATCTGTCCAAGCAACTTATGGTCTAACCTACTTAGCAACAAATAACCAGTTGTGATGCCCACACAAGTGCAATAGTGGCACACAGCCATGGTGGGGAACCAACTGCTCTTGATTTGGCTAACCGATCCCCTCAGTGGTATGGGAACCATAGCTGGAGCTGGGAAACAAGTCAGAACCATATCCAAACATAAGCCCTCTCTCCAATATCAAGCTACCATCAATCATGGGCTACAAGAGGGCCTACACCTATCAAACTCTCTCTGTAAAAAAAGTAAAGGTTATTTCATTTGTCCTGGAGCTAGCTTACTCTCCATTAGAGAATCTGCTTCTCTTTTTCACATAGATGCAGATCTTAAGGAGAGAGCCACCCCATCATACCTCAAAAGGGTCCTGGCTGAAACTAAGGAAAATTGGTGAAACAAGCAAGGGTGCTGTTTTCTTGATGAACCGGATACCAGCACAAGGGGGGAGGAGACCAACACAGAGAAAAATCAACTCCTACCAAATCAGAGAGCCAGATTTCTGTCAGAGTACTTGATGACCCACCAAGGCTAGTGGTAAGACCCTACTGCTGAAGACACCATATGCGGTTGACACATAAAATGGAATGTGATGGTTGGAAATCTAGAAGACAGTCAGTCCCCAGACAGTCAGTGTGTCTAGTGCCAGAAGGTGCTACATGGGCAACTGGGGGAAAATGACCAATATCTGTCCAAGCAACTCATGGTTTAATTGACTTAGCAGCAAATAACCTGTTGTGATGCTCACACAAGTGCAATAGTGGTGCACAGCCATGGTGGGAAACCAACTGCTCTTGATTTGGCTAACTGATCCCCTCAGTGGTACGGGACCCATAGCTGGATCTGGGAAATAAGTCAGAACCATATCCAAACATGAGTCCACTCTCCATTATCAAACTACCACCAATCATGGGCTACAAGTGGACCTATACCTATTAAATTCTCCATAAAAAAAATAAGGATTATCCCATTTGTCTGGTGCTAACTTTACTCTCTGTTGGAGAATCTGCTTCTCTTTTTCAGATAGACACAGATCCTAAGGAAAAAAACAGCCCATCATACCTCAGAAGGGCCCCAGCTGAAACTAAGAACAATGGGCAAAACAAGCGAGGGTGCTGTTCTCTTGGTGAAACAGGTACCAGCACAAGGGTGAAGGATATCGACACAGAGAACAATCAACTCCTACCATATCAGATATCTAGAGACCCAGAGGCCCCCATCACCTCACCACTGAAGCAGACCAAAAATGAACCCAACATGGCTCAGGGAAATTTTGTGGAAGAGGGGTCGGAAAGAATGTCAGAGCCACACGTTGGGTCATGATATGCAGAGACATTTCTCCTACCCATAACTGTGGGCTAACTCCACAATGAATGACCCATATACCTCAACAAGGAGGGGCCAGTGGGGAGGGGGTAGGTCACAGATGAGCTTAATAATGGTACCAAACTGCCTGTATTTGCTGAATAGAAAACTAATTAAAAATGCAAAAAAAGAAAAAAAAGAGAAACTGAACTTTAAGAAAAAAAATATTATATACATATATTATAACCGGTTATATAATATTATTCCTTTTTCCCAACTTCCTTTTCCCTGGGGGTCCTCATCGGTAAGGTTTTGGTAATCCCTGTGGGGTCATGAAGGTTTCAGTCAATCCCTATGGGGTAGTAGGGGACTGAGCCTCAAGGTATTCCTATTCACTCTGTGGATCTTACAACCTTTCTGTCCCCTATTTCACAATGTTCCTTGAGCCATGGCAAGTCTGTGAACAGACTGATTTAGTATTGAATTATTTGTAGTCTCTGGATTTCTGCTTTCATAGGTTTTGATTATTCTAAGTGTCTGTCATCATTAACCTGGGGCTGGTTGTCAGGCTAATAATAAGAGCAGTATTCATGATGTTGCTTTCTCTGCAATTTCTCCTGGGCCCTGGCAGATATAGAAGAGGTAGAAAGTCTCATGGTGGGCAGTAGGCTATCTTCTTGTCTTATCAATGGATCTAGGCTCTCCTCCATTTTCTCTGTCATCTAAAATAAAACAAATTCTCTAAACATGAGAGCATTTTAAGTTAAAAGGAGTATGTATGCAAAATTGTTTAGGAGATTTTTAGTGTGCCAGCCCACTCTTTCCTGACCATGGAATTCTGACTTGGTTTCCAGTACCAGATATGAGTTCCCTCCCACTGAGCTGGCCTCATAGCCAATCAGAGAACAGGTGGTTACCTGTACATACACACACACATACACACACACACACACACACACACACACACACACGCCACTGTTGCACAAATGTGTATTTCTTGTCCATCTGGTTGATTTCATAGTCTTCAGAGTCCCTTGTTTATTCATGTTATTGATGACCATGGTCCTGCTGGCAGCTCCAATAGGGCTCCAACACTATGAGGGCTAGCTGGGAGGGAGTTTCCTTTTAAGTTCCAGCATGGTATTTTAATGTTATGTGACTGCAGCCTGTGGTATCTTCAGCAATAGGGCTTTACCTTTTAGCTCTAGCAGTTAATCAAGTGGAGAAACTGAAATTTTGAGAACTGCAGAATAGCCAGGCGTGGTGGTGCATGCCTTTAATCCCAGCACTTTGGGAGGCAGAGGTAGGCATATTGCTGTGAGGCCACCTTGAGACTACATAGTGAATTCCAGGTCAGCCTGGGCTAAAGTGAGACCCTACCTCAAAACAACAACAACAAATTCCAGGTCAGCCTGGGCTAGAGTAAGACCATACTTCAAAAAACAAAACATCATCATCATCATCATCATAATAATAATAATAATTCAACACTAAATCAGTCTGTCCACAGAAAGCAAATAACTGAAATTGGGTCAGGTTTTTCCTAGAATAGCATAGCCCATTGGATTTGATGAGATTAGATGAGAGATGAAAATGGTGGTTGGACTGAAGAAAATAAAAGGAGAAAACTGGGGACTGGGGAGATGGCTCTGTGAAGAAATAGCTTGCTGCACAAGCCTGAGGACTTGAGCTCATATCCACAGCATACACATGTGCATGCGTGCATGGACACAGACACACAAACAAGCATGGCAATGCACACCTATAATCCCAGTGCTGTGAGGTAGAGACAAGAGTCACATGAGGGATTGTTGGCTGGATAGTCTAGCCAAATCAGTGAGCTCTAAGTTTAGCATGAAACCTTGTCTCAAAAAATAAGGTGGAAAGTGACTGAGGAAGGCACTTGACATTGACCTCTGGCCTCCACATGCATGTGCACATGTGTGCCTACACATGAATGAACACATATGCACACTCCACTTATGTGTACTGAATGTTTGATCTACAGCTAATGGTAATTTGGTAGGCAGAGCCTTGACAAGAGGAGGTGGTGTTGGGATGCAGGCTTAGGGCTGTTATAACAAGCTCCTCCTTACTAGAGTGGGGTTCACTCCTCACTCTCCTGCTTCCCTTTTCCATCTTATGTTGGCAAGAAGGTGGTGTCCAGGTTCTGCTCATGCCATCCTTTACCCTGCCATCATGGTGCTACCCCTTATGATTTTAAGCCAAGATAAACCCTTTATTTCAATAAGCTACTTCTGGTCAGGAGCTTTGTCCCAGCAATGACAAAGTAATGGTAACAGAAAATTATACCAGTGGTAGTGGGGTCATTGCTGCTAGAAACTTGAATTGTGACTTTTGGCATATTAGAGTTGATTTGCAGGAAGAATGTGAAAGGATTTGAAACATTTGTTTAAGAGATACCTTTTAGTTCTGAAGACAGAGCTTAAAGGATTATTCTTTAAAAAAAATTTTTTGTTCATTTTTATTTATTTATTTGAGAGTGACAGAGATAGATAGATAGATAGATAGATAGATAGATGATAGATAGATAGATAGATAGATAGATAGATAGATAGATAGATAGATAGATAGATAGAATGGGCACACCAGGGCTTCCAGCCACTGCAAACAAATTCCAGACATGTGCACCCCCTTATGCATCTGGCTAACCTAGGTCCTGGGGAATCCAGCCTCGAACCAGGGTCCTCAGACTTCACAGGCAAGGTGATGTGAGGTTTTTGTAATGTCTTAGTGGAGGCCCAGTGGAGCCATGCAGATAAACTGGGGTTTGCAGTGGAGATCACAGGAGATCCTAAAATAATGGGACAGTTACCAAGGAGACCTGCTGGCTCAAGATAGATAATTCTCATGGCTGTGAGCAGCCAAACTGGAGGGGCAGAATTGGAGTTACAGAGACTTTGTCAGTGACAAGAAATGTTGTACTTAGAACTACAGGATTTGATGTTTGCTCTGTTTGTTTTAGATTGACTCAATCTTTCCTTGCTATGTCCAATGTCGTCTTTTGTGGCATAACTGTTTATTCTGTGCCATCATGTGTTTGTGGTTTTACAGCTCACAGTTAAGAGACCTTGGGCTATGGGGATATTTGAACAGTGTTGGGACTGATAAGATTTTGGGAACTTTTTAAAGTTGTACTGAATGCATTCCATTTAACATATGGATGTTCATCAGTTTGTGGAGGCCAGGGACAGAATGTGGTTGTTTGAATTAGATGTCCCCAATAAAGTCATGTGTTCTGAATGTTTGGTAATCAGCTGATGGCAATTTAATAGGTGAAATCTTTTCTGGAGGATATGTGTTGTTGGGGCCAGGCATAGAGGTATAGACAGCTCCCCATTGTTAGAGTGGGGCTTACTCTCCTGCTTCTGTTTTCTACCTGTGTGGCAGAGGTGATGTCCAGCTTCTATCATGTCATGCTATCCCTTGCTATCATGAAGCTTCCCATTGAGAATATAAGCCAAATACAAAAAAACAAAACAAACAAAAAACCCCTTTCCTCCCATTAACTGTGTTTGGTTGGGTGCTTATCCCAGAAATGAGAAGGTAACTACAACAACCAGATAATATTTTTCTTTGCCTCCTAACTATATGTGACTAGCTGTTGTAGTCTCATCACCATGCCTTGCCAGCCATGATGGATTATACCAGCAAGCTGTGAGCCAAAACAAACACTTTCTTTCTTAAATTGCCTTTACCATGTATTTTGTCACAGCAATGAGAAAAATGTATAAAATTGGTGCTGGAGGGCAGGGATGTTGCTGTCATAAACTTGACCACATGGTTCTTAGGTTTTGGGACTAGCTTAAGGGAAGAATGTGAGAAAATTTGGAATATGGGGCTAAGAAAACTTTACAATGCTGCAATCAGGGATTAATGGGCTATTCTGGTGGGCATTTATAAGACTAGAATGATGAAAGAAATGCAGATTGTGGAGGCCTAGCTTGTGAGGTATAAAAAGGGAATAAGGATTGTTTTGAAAATGGAAATAGTGGTTATTCAGATTATATTCTGTCAGAGAGTCTGTTCCACATAATGCCCATGTCCTGAAAAATTGAATGAGGCTGACTTGAAAAGTAATGGACTAACTTATTTGGTGGAGGAAATCTCAAGATAGGAGAGCATTCAGGCTGTTTAATGGTTATCATTCATTGCTATTACTCAGGGACTAAGAGGAGGAGAGAGAAGAGAAAGTAAAAAGTAGATCACAAATACAGAAAAATGTGAAGTTTTGTGAAGAAAAGGATATAAGGAAATTTAAAGTTATAGCAGACAAGGTATAATGCAGGGGGACCCTTAGTGTCATCTAACCATGTAGGGGTTTTGGTTCTTTCCTTGGGGTAAACAAAGAATTGGATGCCCCAGGACAAACAGAAACTTGGAGACACAGAGAATTTGAAGATAACTGGTTTATTATAAACAAAAGCTCCCATAGGATGGGAGGGGGACTCAGAACTGGAAATCTGAGTGGGCTCTGGGATACAGGTTCATAGGGTTAGCCATTTCCTTCTTCATTTCCCTATTGCTAATAATAGATCTGGTTCCTCATCTTCTCATTGGTCTCTCTTGTCAAGAAGTGTCTTCCGTTAGTCCAGCTCAGTGTGTGTTTCTGTCATCCTTGACTTTCTTTCTTATTTCCTCAGGTGCATTCTGTGGGAGGGGAAGCCATCTCTCTTTATTCAGTTGAGTCCAGTAGCAGGATGCCTCTTCCTCCATTTACCAACTTCCAGATGCCCCAAGTTGTGGCTTGGAAGGGTGGATGTAGGCTGTATGTGTGAACCACCTGAGCATGCCTCAACAAAGCTAAGCCATTCACTGGGAGTGCAGATGCTGGAGCTGCCAGTAGGCAGTAGCCATTGTGGCCACCATGGCCAGGGCTGGACTCTCCCATGGCCACTGTATCTTGGAACCCATGGCTGTGCACATGCCCTGACAATGACTGTTGTGCCCATTGCCCCTCCTAACAGGACGTCATGCTCCAGGTGCAAGGGGGTGGATCACCTCTTCTTGTGACTGTGTTTGATCCTGCTTACCTAGTGCTGAGCTGCACTTTGCAGGCTGGATGATCACAGTATGATTTTGCACCAGCTCTGTGGCCCTTCTCATTTTCCCCTCTCTCAGGAAAGGTCTAGGACTAGGGGCAATGACTTCTCTAGCTTCTTCAAGCTGAGTAGGGGTTGAGTGAAGTATAAATCTGTAGGGATTGATATGACTAGTTCCATTTGCACCATCATCTGGGGCTTGAAAGTATCAAGACATTTTATGATGAAGTTTATGAAGCACTTTTGGAGACTGAGACCAAAAATTAATAAGATGAGGAGGAGGACTAGAGGGTCAAAGAAATGGCAGAACCAGGTATACTATTTTCATTAGCAAAAAGATGACTCAAAAAGAATGTCCTTAAGCAAAAGCAACTGCCTACAGAAATAGGCAAGAATGAAGTATATATAGGTAGAGGGATGTTACTCGTCTGCCTCTCCTGAAGGCTGTTTCTTGAGGAGCTTTGGATCTTTGAGGGCTCACTGATGTACACATCAGCTATGATGGGTGTAGATGGGATAATAGCACAGAGTCCTTTCCAGGTGGCTTCCAAGGAGAAGGCTTCTTTAGAGCTTTTTTATGCATCAGGTCTTAGGACAGAAGAGAAGGGGTTCCATAACCCTATCTCCCAGAATCCCTTGTCTGTGTTCTGAAAGCACCTGTTGGAATTTTGCAAGTTGAGTAATATGTAGCTCTCAAACATCATGGCCATCCTTTACTCAGATATTCCACTGGAGGTAGGGTAGGTCCTACTGTTTGGGTCAAGGCTCCCAAGGATATTGCCTTTCTTTCAGTTATGTAAATGGAGAACCAGGGCTGGCTAGGCTGAGCAGGAGCTTCTAGAAAACATGTCTGAAAATGTACATATGTCCATTTTGCTTCTTTACTGTCTCCATCTTCTGCTGTATATTTCCAGTCAGGATTTCCAGGAGAATGAGTTTAACAATCCTGCTGTTTAGGCTTTTATGTAACACTTAAATAAAACTTTTACAAGGAACCAAACAATTTAAATAAACTTTGATTTTTGTTAAGACTCAGCTTCCCCAGTAATTAAAAGCCTGACATGGTATAAACATGGTTATCTTGAATGAACATTTTATAATGAGCATATAAATATTAGTTAATGGAATTTTAACCTTGATATCGCAAGACATAGCAATATGAGCAAATTATTAAAAACAACTGAGTATGAATCACATTCATGGCATTATGTAACAAATTAGGATTACCTGTTCACATGTTACACTATAAAGTTCTTCTCTGTTGTCTTAGGCAGACCTGGTTGCCACTTGGACTTTAAAAGGCTCTTTTATGCATTTCTTCTGTCACACAAAAGTTTGAGAAGCTACTCAAGACTTTGGACAGTGGAATGTCTTATAAACAATAAAAGACAAGAGATAAAATACAGATAGACACAAACTCTTCACAGGTTAACCCTTTTATGACAGGCATTTTTATATCACAAAATAAGTGTTGTTAGATATCCTGGAGGAATAATTTATCTTTTAACTGATTTAAAGGCACAATGGTTTTAACCCTGGAGCTGTTTATTATTCTTTCCCTTGCCACAGAGCAAGGGCTGGGGTGGAGGTAGCCTTTCCCAGAATAGGAATCTTGGAGGACATATGAGACAAACATACTTGGGTCTGAGATAGGGGAGCTTATACTCTATCCTCAGAGCCAACTCTCAACCAACTTAAATGGCACATGGCAATTCAGCAATATAATTTACATCATAGTGGGCAAGAAAAAGTGAGGGAAAGCACACAAAGTGCCAAAAACCTTAGTATGTTAACCCTGTAGTTGCAGGTCGAATACCACAGGCATTTGTCTTTTTGAAGAACCCTAACAGATGGCAATTGGTTATATCTTTAGTTTGTAGTTCTTCCTACCTCAACTTACCCTCACAAATCTCTTTTCTTCTTGAATGGAACCCCAGGAAAAGCCAGGGAGGAACCACTTTATCTTTCATTTTATTTTATTTATTTGAGAGAGAGAGAGAGAGAGAGAGAGAGAGAGAGAGAGAGGCAGATAGAGAGAGAATGGGCACACCAGAGCCTCTAGCCACTGCAAACTAACTCTAGATGCATGCCGCACCCTGGGCATCTGGCTTATGTGGGTACTGGAGAATTGAACCTAGATCCTTAGGCTTCTCAGGAAAGCACCTTAACCACTAAGCAATTTCTTCAGCCCTATCTTTCCTTTTTTTAAAAAAGTATTTGAGAGAGAAATAGTGAGTATGGACATGCCAGGCCTCTTGCTGCTGCAAACAAAATCCAGATGCATGTGCCATATTGTGCATCTGGCTTTTTGTGGGTACTAGAGTATTGAACCTGGATGGCAGGCTTTGCACACAAGTACCTTTAACCACTGAGAAATCTCCCCAGCCCCACTTTATCTTTCTTTACATCTCTCTAAAAAGAACCTGAATCAAAACTGCTTTCATAGGCTGGAGAGATGGCTTCACAGTTAAGGCACTTGTCTATGAAGCCTAAGGACTGGGAGTTTATTCCCCAGTACCCACATAAAGTCAGATGCAAAATGTGGCTCATGCATCTGGAGCTCATTTGCAGTGGCTAGAGGACCTAGCATGCCCATTCTCTCTCTCTTTATCTTCCTCCTTCTCTCTTTCTCAGATAAATAAGTGAATTTAACAAAACGGCTTTTACATTAATACCATGAATTTAATTGACTTATTTATTGAAAAATCTGTTGATGCCCTGTGTTCTATTTTTCTCCCTTTTTTAAAAAATATGGTTTGCCTATCAAACTTACCACTGATTTTTAAGGAGTTTTCTGTTAGTAATGGTGCCTCTTGTCCCTTTCTATTCTCTATTTCCTTCCACAGATCATCCATTTCTTCCTCAACTTCCAGTCACATTTCTGTATTAGAGGGTAGAGTTTCCAAAATTATAAGAAAAGTATGATGGAAGAAGGAGTCTCTCTAGGAATAGGCAAAAGGTTGTATAAAGGCCTAAAGAGATGGCTTAATGGTTAAGGCACTTGCCACTGAAGCCCAAGGACCCAGGTTCAAGTCCCCAGTAGCCACATAAGCCAGGTGCACAAGGTGGTGCATGCATTTCAAGTTCATTTTCAGTGGCTAGAGGCCCTGACCTGCCCATTTTCTCTTTCTCAAATAAATAAAGAAATAGATAAATAAATAAACTATATAACAACATACACAAACAAGAGTGTGTTAAAAAACAAAATAAAGCCGGGTGTGGTGGCACATGCTTTTAATCCCAGGATTTGGGAGGCAGAGGTAGGAGGATCACCATGAGTTTGAGGCCACCCTGAGACTACATAGTGAATTCCAGGTCAACCTGGTCTAGCGCAAGACCTTACCTCTAAAAACAAACAAACAAAAAAACCTCACTTTCTTAGAGGTTGGCTCAACATGTCCCAGAAGACAGCTATGTGGCTGGATCAGGGCCTAGAGAAAAAGGCAGGACAGAGAACTAGGCTTCCATGCTGATCAGGAAATCTAGGGTGTGCTATGCTACTTAAGCAGTTACCTGGGGTTCCTTAAGTTGGGCCAGTGCAATGGGAGCCTGCAGCAAAGGCTGCAGGACCTGTCAATGTTCTGCCAAGAGAGATGGCTTCTTGTTTCTTGGGCTCAGGGCATATCTAGCCTTACAGTGATTTCCTTGGCAGTTTGGACAGGGTCCTGGCAGAGGCCAAGATATGTTCCTCATGGCTGTTTCTCTAGGCTGTCCACAGAGGAAGCAAGCACCAGAGGGACCTTCGTGGATGACCCTTACCTGGACATAACCACTTCTTCTGATGTTATCTTTTTTTTCTGACTTCTTTCCTTCTTCTCTTTCTCTCTCTCTCTTTCTTTCTTTCTTTCTTTGTTTTGGTCTAGAATGTAATAGACCAATGCAATAGTGTGGATCAATTAGTCTAATTTTTTGCTTGGCTCAGCCACCAGTTTTTGTAGTTTTTTGCAAATATCTGGTACTGATTGAGTTAAAAAAAAAATCTATCTTTGAGAATAACTTCTTCTTCCATGCACTTTGGGAGTCACATTGGTATGTTTTCAGATTGCCTGTTTGAATCTCTGAAGGAACATGAAGTAATAAATTTTGCTGGGAGAGACACTGTCCTCCTAGCAAGCCTGTCTTTAGGTTGTACAGTGAGCTCCAGTAATGTAGCTTCCACTTTGAGTTATCCGTGCTGCTGTAAGTAACCCCTCACCCATTCTCCTATAAGAAACTATAATAAACTCATTAGTTCACTGAGTTGGACTTCGGTGTAATTGTTACTTTGGTCCATTATCTGAGCCCTATCTGGGGGTGAAAAGACATTTGTTCATGTCTCTCCAGAGAAAGTTAACACAGTAGGCAGTGTTGGAGTCCCTGCAAAGAGCCCTGGAAGGCCTGTGTGAACCTGTAAAGGCAAAGTCACAGTTACAACAGGGGCTCAGGATGTTGGAGATGCCAGAATCATGGGACATGTGCTAAAAAAAAGCTGCAGGCATGAAGTGGAGCCAGACCAAGAGAGAGAGGCTGTGTATGCTATGGGAAACAGAACTGGAGGTATAGGGCTTGCGAAATACCCTGGAACCCAGGTTATCCCATCATGAGCCCCTATGCCTCTCATAGAACTCAGGATTTCCTGTTTTCCCTGCTGGATTTCAATTTTGCTGTGGTCTAGGCTTTCCTTGCCTATGCCTCCATTCCTCCAATTTTGAATTAAAATGTTTATTCTGTGCTATTTTATATCAGACATATATAATTTGTTTTTAAAATATAGGAGCTCACAGCTAAGGGATTACCTGAGTCTCAGAAGAGACTTATTAACACTTTTGAGCAGTGTAGGAACTGTAACAGGCTCTGGGGACTTTGAAATTGGACTGAATACATTTTGCATTGAAATGGCCATGAGCCTATGGGGGAACTAGGGTTATGACTTAAAAGAAATATGTTTGAGTATCAATTTTAGACAAGTGGACTTATGGTTAATATTGATTGCCAACTTCACAGGATCTAGAATTACCTAGGAGACAGACTTCTGGGCGTATCTATAAGGGAGTTTCTGGACTGGGTTAATTGATGTAGAAAGAATTATTCTGAATGTGAACAGTGTCCTTCTGTGGTGGACAGCATCCTTCAGTGAAATGGGATCCTGAACTGAACAATAAGGAGAAGGTGAGCTGAGCAGCATCATTCATCTCTTTCTGCTTCCTGACTGAAGATACACTGTGACCAGCTGCTTTTTTCTCCTGCCAACTATGCCTTCCCTGCCATGATGGACTGTCCCCTTAAACTGTGAGCCAAAATAAGCCCATACAGCCTTCCTTCCTTTCTTCCTTCCTTCCTAAAAATGTTTTGTCAGGAATTTTGTCACAAGAACAAGGAAAATAACTACAGGTATTATTTAAAAGAAAAAGGATGGAATTTCTTTTCAAAGATCTGGCTACATGCCATTGTCTTTGTCCTTGTCTCAAGAACAACCCTTTATTGTGGGTTTGCATGTTTGCCTTACCACTTAGAATGCCAATCCCCACATTCAGAGTGCCTCTTAATTGTTATATAATCAGTTATTAACAATTTCTAGGATGTACAAGATGGTAGTAAAATATAATTTATGAATAACACAAATAAGTATGAATGAAATGTATGGAGATTAAGTTCTCAAGAACTTGGGGGAAAGGAGAGAACAATGTGGACTAGGTAAAAGTAGTACAAACTTGGTAGATTATCTTATGTGTCAGTTATGACAAAGACTGATCCTGATATTTTCAACTAAAAAGAAAAACACCCAAATTCTTTGAAGCTTGAATAGACAGTGTTTTCTCATGTCATCAGGTAATATGGATAACTGATCCCACGTCACATTACTGTTATGTAGATATAACTTCACATCAGACCTATAATTGTAATCTCTCACATCCATATTGTAACTGCTTTAATATCCTTTTAGGTACAGATAAGTGGATTTATTAGATGAGAAAGAAAATATCTCTGAGGAAATTAAGTGGCAGATAAGACCATGTATATTTGTTGTATTTAGTAGTAAATTGAAATTTTATTAGAAAATTGAAATGTGAGCCATTTTCACAATATATAAATTGTCATGAATACTATATACATTTAGCACAAGAACAATATAAAATGTCCAAAAATGAGACAAAATTTAGATGTCTTAGATACTTGTCTTATTTTTGCTTGAAGTATTTCCTGAAGATTCATTGCTGAATGCTGTCTAATTCCTTTATCTGAGAGAGGTAATAAGTAACTTTTCTTTTGATTCTTGATAATAGTTGTAACCTGGTGTAATGTATGCTATTATAGAAAATTTTTTAAATTTTTGTTTATTTTTATTTATTTATTTGAAAGTGACAGAGAGAGAAAGAGGCAGAGAGAGAGAGAGAGAGAGAGAGAGAGAGAGAGAGAGAGAATGGGCACGCCAGGGCCTCCAGCCATTGCAAACGAACTCCAGACGCGTGCGACCCCTTGTGCATCTGGCTAATGTGGGTCCTGGGGAATCGAGCCTCGAACCGGGGTCCTTAGGCTTCATAGGCAAGTGCTTAACCGCTAAGCCATCTCTCCAGCCCAGAAAACATTTTTATTAATAAAGTATTTATGCGTTTGTTTCTCTTTCTCTGCATCGAACATAGAAAGAAGCATACCAAGATGATGATTTGTTTTGATGTTCACTATTATGAATCTCATAAAACCTGAAGTACTCAGAATTTCAAAGGTGTATCTCCTATGCAGATATGTCATGGTATGTACTTTGTTGTGTGTGTGGAACTATAGAAGATTGTAGCTCAGATATCCCTGTGAGAGGATGTGCTATGAGATTGTAGTTAGTAAACAGCCTTGAGTTGCCACAGGTATACGTTTAGCTCAGCCCTGATCCTCCTGCTAAGACCAGGTTTTATTTCCCTAACTAACTGAATTCAGCAGAGTTATTGGAGCCATGTGGCCCCTAAATTCTCCCACAGACATCTGAAAGTTCTGTCTGTGGCTATTTCTTGTCACCATTTCTTCACAGACATATTCCCCACTAAGTCTCTCTAGCTTCTAATCCCATGTTGGTGTTTGCTTCCTAGGAAATTTGTATTGTTTCAAATGGTTCCAGCAGTATTCCAAGTAGGTAGTCATAAGACAGGATTTATTTATTTGTTTATTTGAGAGAGAGCGGCAAAGGAGACAGAGATTGAGAGAGAATGGGTGAGCCAGGACCTCTAGCCACTGTAAACAAACTTCAAATGCATGCACTACCTTGTGCATCTGGATTATGTGGGACCTGGGGAATTGAACCTGGCTCCTTAGGCTTTGCAGGCAAGTACCTTAACCATTAAGCAATCTCTCCAGCCTATAAGGCAGGATTTGAGGACTGGTTCACTTATTGCCTGATTGACAAGAAAAATCATATCCTGAAAAGAATATGAGCCATGGAAATTTGCTGGTATAAGATTATGGTACAATTGCTAAAGATTTTACCTATGATGACATGAGGAAAAATGTCCAGGTAGATAGGTACACATTTTCCTGTGTGATAATTCAGGTATTTGGAAGCTATGGGGAACTAATGGTTATAAAAAGAGGAGGGTTCCCTTGGAGGGGAGGCAGGGATGAGGATAACAATGGTACCAACCTGTACTGTTTACATACTGAGTATGTCCATAACTAATGAAAATAAAACCTGCAAAGCTGATTGGTCATTACTAGGTTGTACTGATATTGGGTGGGGTGGGGGAGGACAATGGACATGAAGAAAAAGAGCTCAGGTGCCCATGAGAGGCAAAATACTTAGGCACTTTATACAGATGTTCATGTTGTTAGAGATCAGAACCGATGAAAAATAGATCCCAGATCATGAATTTCATAGTTTGGGGCATAAATAAATGCTCAGCAAGGATAGATGTGCTTTACAGAATTTACAGACTGAAAACATGTGAAGCCCTGAAGCATGGGCTAGAAACATCTTCATGGATATTCCTGTAGATTGTAGTTCTGTAAGAAAGCATCTAGAAGGCTTTATACATAGGCTTGAAATCCTGCCAGCATAGCACCTATCTAGGAAATACCTCCACAGTAAAGGAAATGTGGGAAAGGCTCCATGACCGTGGGGCCTAGTAGTCGTGTCACAATATATTACAACATGTAGATTCTAGAAGGCATTAGATTTATGGAGCTGGAAGTTTAAGGCTCACCTGAAGTACTTATTTCAGACCATATTTTACAATAAATCAGAAACTATACAGCACCACATTCTCAGGAATTTGTGGATCCTGGAACTAAGAGGTGGATTTAATTATGTCCACTTACCACCATTCTGAGCAACTCACTAGAGGAGGTATTGTTTCTCACCCCCATCACTCTGGACTTTGCAGAGTTAGGGGTTCTGGTCCCAAGAGAGGGTACACTCTTGCTAGGGGGTCCAGAAAGGATCCTATTGAACTACAAACTATTTTTCCCGTAACACTTTGGACTTCCTAAGCTTAGAAAGTGGAAGGCAACAAGGAAATCAACGACTTGGCAGGGGCAGTTGTCCCCCATTGCCTGATGGGATATAGATTCCTTGGATATAGTGGAGGGAGGGATACAAATAGAACCCAATTTACTTGGGCACCTCTTAATATTTGCTTGTACAATTGTGACCACACACACACACAAACACACACACACACACATACACACACACAAACACCAAGTCTGTACTGCAGAGAGTGTGGTTACCAGTAGCCTGGACCCTTCTGGAACAATTGTGGATCATACAATTAGGCAAGCCACCATGACTAGTCATTATGATAGGCAAATGAGGAGAAGCTGGAGTGCAAGAGAGACGTGATCTGTTCCAGTTATAGTTTTCAAAGCAATTGCAGCCACACGGCTTTAGTTCTTCCCATTTTCTTCCCTTCTAAATTTCCTGTCAGGGGAAAAGGGCCAATGAGCCATGGAAAGGCCACTTTAGCATAGAAAGTTTTCATTTTTGTTTTCCTTGATGGTTGTCATAGAATTTTATTTCTGTATTATAGTTGCAAACAATTTTCTAAATTTTCTTAGAGTTCTTACATATAGTTCAGTTATTTTTACTTGCCACACAGCTTTTAAACCTCTGAGCATATAAAAGATCAGAATAATTATATTAATTGCCATTCTACTTTAAATAGCTCACTAAATTCAAGAGGTGTTTTGTTTAACCTTACATATTGCAGAAAATATAAATATGATTTTTAAGCAATTAAGTAAATAATCATAAAATAACATCATGGTTAAAATAGTCACAACCTGTCTCTCACTGTCAGTATTGACATGCAAATGGGTAGGTATAAATTTTCAGGTGATAACTTTTTAGAGAGATTATGTGAAATGATTGAATCTGATAGAATTTGTTTTTTTTGTTTGTTTGGTTGGTTTTTTTTTTTTTTTTTTGGTTTTTCGAGGTAGGGTCTCACTCTGGTCCAGGCTGACCTGGAATTAACTCTGTAGTCTCAGGGTGGCCTTGTACTCACGGCGATCCTCCTACCTCTGCCTCCCGAGTGATGGGATTAAAGGCGTGTGCCACCACACCCGGCCTGATAGAATTTGTTTTATATATAGTTAACAATTTATGTTTCTATAGCATTTTAAATGTTGGCTTTTTATATTAATAACTTCAGATGCATTGGAATGAGTTAATTAAGGCAGGTGTCATTTTTATCCTGCCAAATACTGAAACTCTTTTACCATTGGTGATTTATTCTAATAACATGTAGCAAACGTTAGTTAGAGTTGATTCTTGAATCTTGAGTCATATGACCTCAACTTTTGTTCTTTTCTCATATGCTAAGGGGCCTCCTTTTTAAAGTTTTTTTTTTAAGGCAAAATGTATATCAAAATCAGAACAAGAAAGAACAAGAAAATTCTTTTATTTATGATTTTCAATGCTTGTCTATACCATTGAGGAAATTGTACCATGCCTATCTATCTAGGGTAAGCAATCTATATTACATGCTCTAGCATGTGGATGTTTCTTACTTAAAAGGTATCTTTAATTATCTAAAAGAGAACATGTGAAACACAGAAAGAAGAAATAACATTAACTTTGAAATCAACATCCCAAATGAAAAGAAATGGTTTTTCCATATCTCTGGGCTTGTATTCTGTGATATGCAGCAGACCAATGCTCAGCTTCATGCTGTTTTTCTGAGGCCCCTGTATTTAGTTTTCATTAATCTGTCTCCCTTGTGTGCCTTGCTCTCAGTAATCTGCTCATCTCTAGCATGATCTATATTACAGTCCATTGCTTCTCCCTCCATGCATTTTAATGAAGTAGTTTTTTCAAACTTTACATAACTGCTATCCTGACTTCATACTATCATATAACTATTTATTTTCACCTCATTGAAAGCAAATCTTTAAAGGAATACCTCAAAATAGGATAGATACAGATTTTTTGATTCTTTTAATTTTTTTTTAAAGAGGGCTTTGTGGACTCAGCAACATTTTCATCATGTAATTTCAGTAGCTGCTCAGGCTTAAAAATAAGTATCCTTCAGACACCAAAGCAATGGGAAAGCCACTTGGCAATCAAAATCCTTTGTCCCCTTCAGGCCTCATCTCTTGACAATGATTTGAATTTCTGCCTTCCCTGAACTGCACTTGTAGGTGGTTCTGTAGGCACAAAACTGTGGAACAGCTATGCAGGAATGCTCATTTGCTACTGTTTCAATTTTTTCTTCTAACTAATATCTTTGTTTCTTTTCTTTTCTTTTCTTTTTTTTTTTTTTTTTTTGTCCATTGGCCTAGACTTGGATTTTCTACCTTGTTCTGACCACTAGAATTTGCACATTTAAGGTTCATGTTTATCTGCCTGGTTTCTGACCCTAGCTTTCTCGGATATCTTATCCACCATCTTGGTCTGTCCTTGTGTGCTAGAAAATGTCTTTCTCCTGGCTGTTCTGAGGGAACCAAGTCATTCCTTGGCCTGTACCTATGTCCACATTTTGCTTCAGCTTGTCCCACTGCTGTCATTTCCTTCCTTCCTAATCTAATGGTAGACTCATTTATGCATTCATTCATCGTTTATTAAATGTCTAATGTGTGCAACTGACATAAGAAGAAGAAGCCATGGGCCCTGCCTATGTATATAATGAACTAGAAGACAGACCAAAGGAGGGATATTTGGAAAGTTTGGAAAGATCTTACATATATATGAGGGCCCTTGTTATAAAGAATGAGTAGTTATTTAGGCAAGGGCCTTAGAAGGTATGGTTAATTTTCATTGCCAACTTAGCTGGATCAGGAATTAGCTAAGAGGTATACCTCTGGGTGGGTCTATGAGGGCATTTTCAGAAAAAGTTAACTGAGAAGGAGAGACTTTCCAAGACAGGGAAGCCCAGATATGAAGTGGTCTGAGGAAAAAGCAACGCTGCTTGCTTGCCTGCCTTTGCTTCTTGCTGGTAAGAGAATATTTCCTGTTGTTGCTGCGGCTGCCCCTACCTTTCCCTGCCATCAGACCTCAGATTCTTCAGCTTTCCAATGTGATCTGAGGACCAGCGCTTCTCTAGGAATCCTGCAGATCTTCAGTCCCAGATTGGGACTGCTGAGGCATCCAGCCTCATGGATTGAATAGCTCCTGGGTTCTCAGACAGTACTCTTCAAAATACAGACAGCTATGGTTGGACCACCCCCTCAGCCAGTATTATGAAAGCCAAACTAATAAAATCCAAATATATTGGGTCTATTCCCCTGGAGGACCCAGACTAATACAGAAGGGGTCAAGGTAGCCAAAGCATAGAAACTTCATTAGAATCATCTGTCTGGATAAGCAATTTTTAAAGGATGAAATTATGGGGTAAAAATATGCAGGGTATTATGAAGGCATAAAAGAAAGGCAAGTACCCTATTCATGGTGTCAGGGTTAGCTTCTTGGCAGAAGTTGACCCTAATTAATTTTAAAGCCTGATTTCTATTTAACTAGATGAAGGAAAAAGGAAAAGAGGCAGGATATTTTAAATATAGGCTCCTGCATATGGGCATTGACTTCAGTGTGTCCTGAGTGCTGTAGGCAGCTCCATTTTGTTGGAACACGGAAGACATAAGGGAATGGAGTAGTGAGGTTAGAGAAGGAAACCAAAACAAAAGCACTGGGAAGTTTTGTACCCCAATAAGGATCTTGGATTTTATTTATTGCTTAGATTTTTTTTTGTTTGTTTGTTTTTCGGGGTAGGGTCTTACTCTGGCTCAGGCTGACCTGGAATTCACTATGTAGTCTCAGGGTGGCCTTGAACTCACGGCGATCCTCCTACCTCTGCCTCCTGAGTGCTGGGATTAAAGGCGTGCGCCACCACGCCCAGCTCAGATTTTTTTTTTTTTTTGTCTTGGATAAACTACTTTGGTGGAAAAGTATGCAAGAATGGAGATCAGTTAGGAGACATGGCAGTCACTAAGGCAGGAGGTGACAGTTATTAACAAAATCATAACAGCAGGAATGCAGAGAAGAGATGGACTGAAGAAGCGAATGTTAAGTTCTTTCAGAAAAATGGCAACCAAGTCTCAAGCTAGGGGTGCACATAGAGAAAGTGTCAGTGCATAGGTAGTTGGGAGCAAGGGAAGGAATTAACTAACTGAGGAAGCAGTGGAGAGAAAGAAGTGCAGGAACCCAGAAAGGGAACTAAGGAAGAAGCCGCAAGGAGGTGTGAGGAAGACAGAGTCCAGACTCAACAGCCAGAGCAGACATTTTAACATTTCAAAAGGGTTGGCTCTCCAATAAATAGAATAAAACATATTCTTTGGAGGTTTTTAACAGGAAGAAGGCAGAGATAAGTATGAAAAGATATGAAGGGCTGTGATGGGAACAAGCTGGCTTCCATAGATTGAAATTGGACAGGAAGTGAGGAAGTTGTGCCACTAAGTGTGGCACACTGCAGAATTTTGAGTGAGAGAGAATTAAAAAATATTGAGCATTAGCTGGGGGTGATTAGACTCTAGATAATCATTTTTTTTTTTTAAGATGGGAAATACTTGTGTCTGAGTGGTTAAATATTTAGAAGATAGGATGGGAGGTGGACTGAACCAGGTCCAAACATTGTGTAATGGTACAGATTTTAATTATTCCCCCAAGGCTCACATGCTAAAAATTGCCAACCTGTGGTGCTTTGGGAAGGTAGTCCAACCTTCAGGAGGTGGGGTCTATCTAGTGAGGAGGAAGTCAAATGCTCCTGAAACAGGTATTGGGGTCTTGGCCTTTGCTCCCCTCTCTGTGCTTCTGTGAGATGAGCAGCTTTGTCCCACCATGTGCTATCTCCCGGAGATAGGACCAAGTGACCATGGGCTAAAACTTCTGAAATCATGAGCTAAAAATAAGCATTTCCTCCTTGTTAGTTGTTTTTCTCAGGCTTTTTTTCTTATTGTGTCACAGGTACAAGCAAGCTGATTATACATACCTAGGCTGCCTGTTATTTCAGGAAATCTGAACCCCTGATTCTTTTGTTGCTTCTAGGAGATTAAATTTGTCCCTTTCTAAGGCAACTAGTGCAGGCCTGGCAGGCTGGTCTTAGGATCTTTATGAGTTCTGTCAACGTTGAGGTTGAGTGATTGATTTTTTGGTGGCATAGAGAAACATCAGTGCATGTTTGGAGTGGTGTGTTGATTAAGTGAAAGGAGACCAGGGGCAAGGATCAAAGGTGGCAGAATGGAAGTATCCTTCCCACACCAGTGCCTATCTCTGTTCTACAGTACTTGTCACCTTGTTGACTTGCCCTGGCAGGGAGCTATGAGCTTCAAAGGGAATAGCATTATTTCAGGGTAGAAGAAGATCAGGAAGTGGTCAGCTCGCCTTTGCTTCTGGAAACCTGTGATTTAGGATATTATTAAAACTGCCAGTATCCATTCTGGAGGCAAAGGAGATCAAAATCTGTGTCTCAGAGGCCATTTCACAGCTATGAGCTGAGATCCCTACTTGCCAGCAGCAGAAGACAGAGAAATTGTGCTCTCACAATAAATGTGAAAACACTTTCTCAATCATAACATGTTCTATAAATGCCAGCTATTGCCATCCTTTCTGAAGAGCTATTTTCAGGAATGTTTGCCTGAAGACCTCCCCCCACCAATAGTGCACAAAACAAAGTAACAGTAATTCAAATGCAATTGTATTCCTTTGAAAAGCATGTGTTTCACTGCAGCATGAGAAGCTGACCCTTATTTTCTGTTTAATGCCCACTTGACAGACATGGTGGTATAAAGAGTCACCAACATCGCTCATGTTTTTCTTATATGTCTGGAGCTGGTCTGTTCTCAAGTAAGCCACCACACAAAATAAAAAGCACTTTGCCATCATGCCTTTGCCACTGCTGTGTGAATGATAAATGTCAAATCAAAACCCTGGTAATTGAAGCCCAATTAATATTAGCCTTGAAGACTTTTATCATTTTGGAGATGAAAAATATACCATATATTACACAGTTATGATCAGGGTAATGATGAGCTGGGAGCAAATAGAAAGGGGAAAACTTAGGATTCATAGTGTGCAATAGTCATCATTAGTGTTCACAGATGAATGGAAGTTAAAGCAAGCACAGTAAAGAAAGCAGATAGAAAGGAAAAAATAACCAAAACAATAACAACAAAACAAAATAAATAAAGCAAGCAGAAGCAACCTGGGAACATGTCCCATGTGTTCTGTTTTTCAGGGACAAGAGAAACACCATCTCCTCAAACTCAGTCATGTACATCTTATATACTGGAACCTAAACACTTAGGAAGATGGGTTTATTTTTATACCTCAAGGCTTTTCTCTTTGGTAAAACTCAAATTCCCCAGGAAAGGTAGCATTTTACGTTACATATGGCTAGTATGAATGAGTCTGGCTCTTCTTGAAGCAGTAGGTGTTGGTTCCTAAGTGGAGGTTTGAGGGTGAAGAACCAGACACAGGACAGTCCCTGGCTCTCTTTACACTTTGCTTGGGCCAGAGCAGCCTGAGGTGTGATTCCAGAGGGAATGGTGAGTTGTCCAACAGCCATCATTCTTTGGGACATCAGTCTCCCTTTTATTTTTAGGTAAATATGCACTTAGCACAAGACCATGATTCCACATACCCACCCACATCTCACTCCTTGAAGTGAGGGGTGATCAGTAAGAGTTCTAGGCCACCCTGAGACTACACAGTGAATTCCAGGTCAGCCTGAGCTAGAGTGAGACCTTACCTTGAAAAAAAAAAAAAAAAAAAATATATATATATATATATATATATATATATATGTATATATGTTGGGGCTAGAGAGATGGCACACTGGTTAAAGCACTTGCCTGCAAAGCCTAATGACCATGATTTGATTCCCCTGTACCTACATAAAGCCAGATGCACAAAGTGGTGCATTCATCTGGAGTTTGTTTGTAACAGCTAGAGGCCCTGGCATGTTCTCTCTCTCTTTTTCTCTCCTCACCTCTCTCTCTTTGCTTGCAAGAAAATAAATTAAAAATATAAACAAAAGTTATATAGCAGAATTCCTAAAAAGGGAAAAGCATGTTTTATTTATTTTCCTTCTACCATTTCCTTCTTTTTGCTAGGTATGTAGGTATTATAGTCTACAAAGGGCTGGTACTCTAGTAGCAATATTGTAAGCATAAGGCTAATGGCCAGTATCATAGAGAGCTCCCATACCAGCCCTGGACTACCCCTACTTGGGCTTATTACATGAGAAATCACTCTTTTGGTGTGTATATGTATATGCATTATGGTATATGCATATATGTGTATAGCTATTTACACCCCATGTACGCATATATGGTGATGACAGGAAGATGTTGGGTGTCTTCCTCTATCACTTTTCTGCCTTATTTCCCTGAGACAGAGTCTCTCACTGACCCTGGAGTTTGCCACAAGCTCCAGTGATCCTCTTGTTTCCATCCCCCTCAGGGTTGGGGTTACAGGCAGTGGCCATGCCTGACTTTTCTCATGTGAAAGCTGGGGATCAAACTCAAGTCCTTATGGTGTAAGCTCTCTTACTTGTTGAGCCATTTCCCCATCACCTAAGTCACTCTTCTAGACCTCTGCTACTCACTGTCAAACTCAATACTTAATGGATGCAGCTGCATATACATTATGTAGTAAACACACACACACCACATAAATAAAATAAAAGCAAAACAAAATGATGCCAGGGTAGAGTTCTATGTCTGTTCTGGGTACCACAACTGAAGATGGATTTAGACAATTTGGCTTTGTGAGTAGAAGTTTCCCCCTCCTCATACTAATGTATTATCTTGTCCAAATTTATCAGGCATGTGATTGCCTATAGTATTCCACTGTGTTTCGTGACAGAAATATTTCTTGTTTTCAAGTAGCTCATAATCTGTGATAGATCATGCAGATAAAGTCATAATAAAATATATGAAAAAATAATAGCTATAAGAACAAGTTAGGGCTGGAGAGATGGCTTAGCAGTTAAGTGTTTACCTATGAAGCCTAAGGACCCTGGTTCGAGGCTTGATTCTCCAGGACCCACGTTAGCCAGATGCACAAGTGGGCGCACACATCTGGAGTTCGTTTGCAGTGGCTGGAAGCCCTGGCGTGCCCATTCTCTCTCCCTCTCTCTGCCTTTTTCTCTCTCTGTCACTCTCAAATAAATAAATAAAAATGAACAAAAAATTTTTAAAAAAACAAGTTAAAAAGACTAGGAATATTTGGAAAGATTATAAAAAGTGATATGGGATGTCTATGCAAAAGATTATTACACAAAGAATGTTGACATGGCAGTTCACATGTAAGAACAAAACCAGTAGGATCAGTCCTGATATAGAAAGGATTTTGCAGAGAATTGTAGGTGCAGAGGTGAATTTTGAGAAGACAATGAAGCTGACCCTTAAGGGCCCCTCATTTGCATGAAACCCTTCTGACAATCCTGGGGAAGTGTTAGTTTACCTGCTCTGTTTTTGTAAATTTTTATATGCGCAATACATTTCAATCATTACTGTTTCTTGCCAGCCCAACTTCCTTGTATCACACCTCCGTTGGGTTGAATGATAATGGAACAACTGGGAATGCTTCCAGGATCCAAGTAAGCAGAAGCTAAACTAAGGATGCCATTAGTCTGCAGTGAGTGGAACATGGTTATAGTGTTGCAATAGCTTTCATGCATACTTAAGTCATTCTCAACACCTTGATGCAGTAACTAGTTCCAATAGTATCTGTCCTGGTCCTTGTGATGTCATGACATGAAGGTGTTGTTGAGGTCACATGGTGAAATGAACTTTGGCCTACAACAACAATTGCTGCAAGTATAGGGAGTTTAGGAGAATGAGATTTGACATGAACAGGAGTAGAAGTGACTTAGCAATATTCTCTCCTTTTTCTTGCATATAATTATTTTATTTAAAAAGTTGTGGCAACATAGACATACCATGTAGTTTACTATCTTAGCTAGGTTTTTGTTGTTTTTTTGAGGTAGAGTCTTGCTCTAGCCCATGCTGACCTGAATTTACAATGTAGTCCCAGGTTGGCCCAAACTCACATGGATCCTCCTACCTCTGCCTCCCTAATGCTGCTATTAAAGGCATGTGCCACCATGCCCAAGAGGGAGGGAGAGAAGAAGAGAAAGAGAAAGAGAGAGAAAGAGAGCACACCAGGGCCATTAGCCTGTGCAATCTCTAGATGAATGTATCACTTTGTGCACCTGGCTTTATATGGGTACAAGGGAGTCCAACTTGGGTCATTAGGCTATGCAGGCAAACATCTTAACTGCTGAACAATCTTTCCAGCCCCTATTTTTAGCTATTTTTAAGCACACAGGTCAGTGGAACTAAATATATTCACATTGTTGTGCAGCCATCACCATCCTTCAAATATGTAAATCTTTTCATCTTGCAATACTGAAACTCTGCTCCTGTTAAACAATAGTTCCCATTTTCGTTTTTCCCAGGCTGCAGCAACCACCATCCCACTTTATGTTTCTATGAATTTGTTTACTCTGGGAACTCATATAAATGGAATCATTTCTCTGATGGAATATTTCAGTTGGCATAATGTCCTTGTCATCTATGTTGCTGCATGTCAGAATTTCCTTTCTTTTAAAGATTGAATCTCTTCTATTAATTGTATGTAATGTATTTTGTTTATCTACTAATCTCTTAAGGGATAATTGAATTGCCTGTAGCTTTTATGTATTGAGAAAAAATTCTAGAATGAACTTTGAGTCCCTGCTTCTTTCAATTTCTGAAGCATATCTTATGTGTGAAATTTTAAGAGGATTGGATTTCACCTATATTTTATGGGCTAGGGAGATTGCTCAGTTTAAAGCCTGCTGGCCCAGGTTAAATTCCCCGGTACCCATGTAAAGTAAGATGCACAAAATGGCACACACATTTGGAATTCATTTGCAATGGCAAGAGGCCCTAGCACACCCATTTTTTTAAAAAAATACTTTTTATGATGAAGTATATACAGTTAGAAACATGCTACACATATCATTTACTATTTTTTAAATTTTGTCTTAATTTTACTTGAGAGTGACAGAGAGAAAGGCAGAGAGACAGAGAGAGAGAGAGAGAGAGAGAGAGAGAGAGAGAGAGAGAGAGAGAATGAGCACACCAGGGCCTTCAGCCACTGCAAACGAACTCCAGTTGCATACACTACCTTGTGCATCTGGCTTATGTGGGCCTGGGGAATCTAGCCTTGAACTGGGGTTCTTAAGCTTCACAGGCAAGCGCTTAACCACTAAGCCATCTTTCCAGCCCCACACATGTCATTTTAATTTCTTCATATATAACATTTTAAATTCTTGAGAATTGTACAAAATAGAATCTACTGGAACTTCTGTACTTCTACTACAAATCTATGCCTGATCTACAACAAAGTTATGACTTCCATTTGTGAACTAGCATATTATGTATTATAGCTGTAAAAAAATGTATTTTTAAAAAATGTGTTTTATTTATTCACCTGAGGGAGAGAAAGAGGAAGACAGAGAGAGAAAGAGAGAGAGAGAGAGAGAGAGAGAGAGAGAGAGAGAGAGAGAGAGAGAGAGAGAGAGAGAGAGAATGGGCACAACAGGGTCTCCAGCCACTGCAAATGAACTCCAGATGCATGTGTCCCCTTGTGTATTTGGCTTATGTGGATATTGGAGAGTTGAATCGAGATCCTTTGGCTTTGAAGGCAAATGCCTTAACCACTAAGCCATCTCTCCAGTCCAAGAAATGTTTTAATTCATCATTGTAAAAGAAAAAGTGACTTATATTTGTGTTTTCTCTATAAAATGCTATGATAGCATTCACATAAATAAGTCATCAAACAATCTGTGATCAATAAGTGTAGACAAAGGAATAACAAAGATGTATCAAGCAGCTAGTGAATATAGCATGTTTTATTACTTCTATGTATTTTGTAATTGTAGTCTTTGTCAGCTTTAAGAACTTGAAAATATTAAAAATCGCCTGTTAAATTCATATCTTCATTATTACCTAATTTTGCAAGTATTCACTTTACAAGTGTTCACTTATTTATTTATTTATTATTATTATTGGGTCTCACTCTAGCTCAGGCTGACCTGGAATTACCTACGTAGTCTCAGAGTGGCTTTGAACTAACAGCGATCCTCCCACCTCTGCCTCCCAAGTGCTGTGATTAAAGGCATGTGCCACCATGCCAAGCTCCACTTATTTTCCAGCCACTGCAAACAAACTCCAGATGCCTGCGCCCCCTTGTGCATCTGGCTAAAGTGGGTTCTGGGGAATCGAGCCTCGAACCGAGGTCCTTAGGCTTCACAGGCAAGCACTTAACCGCTAAACCACCTCTCCAGCCCCCTATTTGTCTTTTTTGAGTTTGGTTTATTTTGCTTACCAAAAATTTTTAGTTCAATCCATTTTCCTGTAAGTGCCATGATTTCACTTTTCCTATGGCTGAATAAAATTCTATTGTGTACATGTACTACATCTTCTTTATCCATTCATTTGTTGATGGACCTCTCAGCTGGTTCCACTTCCTAGCTATTATGAATAGTGCAACAACAAACTTGACGTACAAGTTTCTCTGTAGTATGTTGACTTAAAAGTCCTTTGCTGGGTCATATAATAATTATCATTTTAGTTATTTGAGAAATTTCCATCCTGATTTCCACAGTGGCTGTATCAATTTATATTTCTACCACTATAGGATAAGGATGGGTTCCTCTTTCCTCACATCCTCACTAGCCTTTATTGTTTGACAGTTGCCATTCTGACAGGGGGAAGATGGAATCTAGAAATAGTTTAAATTTCATTTCTCTGATGACTAAGAATGTTGAGCATTTTAAAGAATATTCATTGGGGACTTGTAGTTCTTCTTTTGAGTACTGTCTTTCCACTTCTTGATTATATAATTGTTTTGGTGTTTGCTTTTTTCAGCTCTTTATATATTCTAGATATTAACTCTGTCTGACATATTGTTGTGTAAATGTAGTATTTATAGATATAGCATAGATAACATTTTCCAGTCTGTAAATTGTCTGCTCACTCTGGTGGTCATTTCCTTTTCTATGTAGGAGCTTCTTAGTTTCATATAACCCTACTTGTCAGTCTTGGAATTATTTTCTTGCATGACTGGAGTTCTTTTTAGAAAGTCCATGCTTGTGCCTATATCTTAGAGTGTTTTCTCATAGCAATTTCAAAGGTTCAGGTCTTATATTAAGGTCTTTGATCCATGTTGATTTTTTTGTTGTTGTTGTCCAGAGTAATAGCTACAGACCTACTTTTATTCTTCTATATGTGGATGTGTACTTTTCCCATTGCCCTTTGTTAAAGATGCTTTTCTCACCCAACATATGTTTGTTGGCATCTTTGTTGACAATGGGGTGTTTTAAGTGGTATGGGTTTATTTCTGGGCTTTCTATTCTATTCCATTTATCTTCATGCTATTTTCTGTGCCACCACCATATAGCTTTCACTACTATGGCTATGTAATATAACTTGAGATCAGGTATTATGACACGGTCAGCATTGTTCTTTATGCATTAGGATTACTTTGGCTTATTTGGGATCTTAGTGCTTTCATATGAATTTAAATTTTTCTAGTTTTTTTTCTAGTTTTATGATGCATGTCAATGGAATTTCCTTGGGGATTTTGTTGAATCTATAGATCATTTTGGTAATATAGCCATTGATATTTAAATATTCTCTAAAGTAGACCACATTGTAGGCCACAGACCAACTCTTACCAAAAACAAAAGAATATAAATAATCTCTTATTTCTTATCAGATAAAACTATAATCAAATCACCAAGAAAAACTACAGAAACTATGCAAATACATGGAAACTGAACAATACACTCTTAAAGCCGTTAAAGAAATCAGAGAGGAAATCTTAAAATTACTCACATCTAATGGAAGTGACAACATAACAGCCTACAGCCAATGGGGTAGAGTTAAGGCAATTATAAAAGGAAAGTTTATAGCTGTAAATGCTTACATTAAAAAAATCACAGTGCCCAGCACTCGGGAGGCAGAGGTAGGAGGATTAAAATAATTAAAATAAAATAAAATTCAAAGTATTCTCTAATGATCCTTTGAATTTCATTGGGATTTGTTCTTATACTTCCCTTTTCATCTTTAGCTTTATGAGCACTTGGCTGAAAGACCATGGAATGGGAATGTTCATACACAACTAGGCTTATAGGTTGTGGACAGTTGTGAGGTGCCCATGTGTCCTAACTAGCAGAAGATCCACCAAGTGAAGACAACACCTGCAGGGGAGTAGGAGATGGGGGTCAGGTGATGGAACCAGGGGATGTCTTGACCATGACTGCAAACAGGAACCAGATGCCTCTCTTATGGAACTTTGGCATGACAATGACCTCCTGGAATTTAGATACAACCCTGGGATAAGGGTCAAAGTGTCCAATTAGAAAAGAACTTGCCACTATCTCAGGGAATAGGGCTTCAAAATAGATGCTGAGCTTTACTATTCACAAATTAAATTTTATTTCTTGACATCCATGAGATTTGTTCCCACTATACCAGTTTATTTTTCTCCCCCAAATATGTCATGAACAATTATTCTTGTCATTGCTTAAACTGTTGGTATTTCACAGGCAGGATTCCAATAAAATTCACACAGTGCTCCCTGAAATCATGTAGGTCCTTGTGATTTCCAACTAATTTTCTGGGAACTGCACATAGTTCAAAGATTTGTTATGACATTTGGAAGAAATAAAACACTTAGCAAACCCCATCAGGATCATCCTTCAAATGGCTTGGTCTCTTTACTGGAAACATTCCCAGCCTGTTGTTGTATAGTCTGAAAATGGGACCCTGCTGGAACTTGTAAAATGTGGAACTGGAATTCAGCAATGTAGTTTAACTCAACTCTTGTACACTGAAAATGAAACCTCAGTAGAAGGTATAAAATGAGAATATTCCCTAAGCCAAAACATGCTGTTTCTCCACTTGCTGAAGGTAGAGTGGGTAAATGGGAAAGGAGGGAGTGATTAAAGGCCTACCCTTATATAACCACCTGTCTAGGAAGCTTAGACGGTTGGCTACAGCAGAAACACACTTTCCTTGAGATGTGCAGATTGCATTCTTCATGGATAAAGTCACAAAAGATAAAGTTGTTGTGGCAGTTTGATTCAGGTGTCCTTCATAAACTAAGGTGTTTTGAATACTAGATTCCCAGCTAATGGAGATTTGGGAACTAATGCCTGCTAGAGGCAGTGTATTGTTGGGGGCAGGTTTATGGGTGTTATAGACAGTTTCCCCAGGGACAGTGTTTGGCACACTCTCCAGTTGCTATGGTCCACCTTATGTTGGCCAGAGGGTGATGTCCACCATTTGCTCATGTTGTCATTTTTCCCTACCATTATGGAGCTTCCCCTTGAATCTATCTGTAAGCCAAAATAAGCCTCTTTTTTCCCACAAGCCACTCTTGGTGGGTGATTTCTACTAGCAATGTGAACCTGACTGCAACAGTTGTCATTCAACCTCCTTTGGCACTTAAAGAAAGATCAGAGTTTCTCTAAAATTCTTAAGTGAGGCGAAAGCCACCTAACAAAATTATTCATTGTTAACTGTGCAATTCAGGGAATTCAGTGCATTACGCTCACAATGTTATACAAGCCTCCCTTATATAAAGTTACAAAATATGTGTTTTTTCAGTTTCAAAATATTTTCATCATCCCTACCCCTGCCAAAATATCTCATCGCCAAGTGCTCATTATCTTTCCCCCTTAATCTCTATTTCAATAACCACAAGTCTACTTTTTGAATCTATAGATTTACCTTTTCTGGGCACTAATATAAATTAACCACTAAGCCAGCCCTCCAGATCTCAAGCTTAGTTTTTTTCCTCACAGCAATTTGAGTTGCATTTCTGTCATTTGTATCATGTCACTGTTAGGTACAAACATGGCCACACTCAAATTGGGCCAGGTGGAGGTAAATGAAGACATCCCTTCCAAGCCCAGACAATGCCTCAGAGTTCTGCTGTAGAAGTGAAGAGTCTGATATTCTAACTTTCAGTTTGTCTGGTTGTGCTTTAAACATTTAATTCTATAAGAGTGATAATGGAGAAGTGAAGTGGTTCAAGGGATTGAAAGAATTTTCTATAATAGCATAGAAAACCATGTGGGTCATTTTACCAATAAAAAGCCTTGGGGAATAATTCCTTATATTATCAAGATCTTTTTGTTTTGAGTTGTCATAAGTACTACAAACAAGAGGAAAAAAAAACTTTCAAAAATCAGAGTGGGCTAGGCATAGTGGTGCATGACTTTAATCCCAACATTCAGGAAGCTGAGGTAGGAGGATCTTCATGAATTCAAGGCCAGCCTGAGAGTACAGAGGGAATTCCAGGCCAGCATGGGGTAGAGTGAGATTGTACATCAAAAATAAATAAATAAATCAGAGTGGGTCCCCCACCCAATTCTTTTTACATTCCAATGTTTCACATTGATAAATATGGGAACTTTTTATGTTTTCTAAAGACATTCTATTCTCTGAAAATATGACTCAAGGTTTTGAGATGAACTCCTAACTAAAATTCAAAAAAAGGAACCATAAGTGAGGTTTCCCTCTATGTTCTTTATTTATTTAATTGAAAAAAATCAATGATAAATTAGAGAGAAACAGTCTGAGGGCATATTGTTTTGGTTAACAATTTCTTTTAACATAGAGTTTCACTTAGTTTTTGGCCTTTCGCAAACAGCATTGGCAGTGGAATGTGGCTATATTGTAAGTTACCTTGGCATACAGAGTTAATAAATCAATTCAATAAAAAGGTTAAATTCTGTGTGATTTTTTAAAAATTCTATAAAATCCTAATCAGAGATTGCAATAAATGAAATTGTGTCCCACCCCAAAGGTATATTGAGGCAAAAACTTCTAGGACCTCAGAATGTGAATTTATTTGGAAATAGGGTTATTGTAGATGCAATTAATTAAGACAAGGTCATTCTGAAATAGTGTGGGCTCCTAATCCAGCATGACTGGTGTCATACAATAAAATGGCTGTGTGAAGACAGATATAGAGACACACAGTGAAAATGACATAGTCACCAAAGGCAGACACTGGAGTTACAACTGTAAGCCAGGTACATCCAGTGGATCATCAGAAGCTGAGAGGAGACAAAGAAGCATTCATCACTAATGCATAAGGCAAGAGGCTTATTCAGGTTTAAACTGGAAGTTTGTACCCATGATGGTTAATCTCTGTCTTGTTTTTTTTTTAATTTAATTTATTAGTTTTCTTTTCAGTAAATACAGGCAGTTTGGTACCATTATTTAGGCTCATCTGTGATCTACCCCCTCCCCTTAGACCCTCCTTGTTAAAGAAAATGGGTCTTGCATTGTGGAGTTAGCCCCCAGTTATTGGTATGATTAATGTCTCTGCAAGTCATGACCCAACATGTGACTCTGACATTCTTTCCGCCCCCTCTTCCGCAAAATTTCCCTGAGCCATGTTGGGTTCATTTTTGGTTTGCTTCAGTGCTGAGGTGTTGGGGGCCTCTGAGGCTCTGGCTCTCTGATTTGGTAGGAGTTGATTTTTCTCTGCGTTGATCTCCTTCCCCTTTGTGCTGGTATCCGGTTCACAGGAAAACATCACCCTTGCTTATTTCGCCAGTTGTCCTTAGTTTCAGTTGGGCCCCTTTTGAGGTATGTTGGGGCAGCTCTCTTCTTAGGATCTGCATTTATCTGGAAAAGAGAAGCAGATTCTCCAACAGAGAGTAAGTTAGCACCCGGAAAATTGAGATAACACTTACTTTTTTGATAGACAGTATGGTAGGTTTAGGCCCTTATACCCCGTGATTGATTGATATTGTAGAGTGGGCTTGTGTTTGGGTATGGTTCTGACTTGTTTCCCAGCTCCAGCTATGGGTCTAGTACCACTGAGTGGATCAATTAGCCAAATCGAGAGCAATTGATTCCTCACCATGGCTGTGTACCACTATTGCACTTGTGTGGGCATCACATCCGGTTATTTGTTGCTAATTAGGTTAAAAAATGTGTTGCTTGGACAGATCTTGGTCATTTCCCCCAGTCGCCTATGTAGCGCCTTCTGGCACTAGACACGCTGACTGTCTGGGGACTGACTCTCTCCTGGCTTCCAGCCATGTCATTCCATTTTACGCGTCAGCTGCGTATGTTTTTTTTGTTTTTTGTTTTTTTTTACCTGGAAAAGATTTAGCATAACCATGGAAACAAATCTCTAAGAGTGTCTATAAGGGATTTTCTAGGTTAGGTTAATTGAGGTGGGAGGATCCACCCTAACTGTGAATGGTGCCATTGTATGAGTTGAAGTCCTGGACTACATCAAAAGGATAATGTGAGCACTTACTGTTTTCTGCTTCCTCGATGCAGATGCAGTGTGACCAGCTGCTTCAAACATTTGCTGCCATCCTAGCCTATAACCTTAAACTGTAAGCCTTAGTAAATCCTTCTTTCCTTAAACTGATGTTTGTCAGTTACTTTGTTCCAGCAATGAGGTGACTAATCCCTACCCTTTGCCTATCATCTCATTTCCTCCATCCCCAGCCCTTGATAAGTGCCATTCTATTCTTTTCTTCTGTGAGTCTTACATTTTAAAGATCCCACATAGAATTGAACTTTGACAGTTTTTGCCTTTCTGTGGCTTATTTCATGGGGAATAATGTCCTTTAGGTTTATTTATGTTGACACTAATGGCAGTATTTCCTTATTTGTGTGGCTGAATTATATTCCACTATATATGTGTCCCACATTTTCTTTGTGTATTCAGTCATCAATGAAGACTTAGATTGTTTCCATACATGGCTATTGTGAATCATCGCTGTAATGAAACTTGTCCAGAAGCAAGATTGCTGGATAATATGATAGCTCCATTTTTAATTTATATAAGAAACTCCAGGTTATTCTCCACAATAATTGTACTAATTTATATTCAGTGTTCAGTATACACTATGTGAGGGATCTGGATTATCCATATGCTCACCAACATTTGTCTTTTTTGTGTTGATGAATTCTAAGCTGACCTTGTACTAATCTTCCTGCCTCAGGCTCCCTAGTGCTGGGATTAAAGGCATGTGGCAGCCCACATGGTATATGTCTTGTCTTTTAAAAAAATTTTTTTACTGTTTATTTAGTTATTTGAGAGCAACAGACAGAGAGAGAAAGAGGCAAACAGACAGAGAGAGAGAGAATGGGCGCGCCAGGGCCTCCAGCCACTGCAAACGAACTCCAGACGCATGTGCCCCCTTGTGCATCTGGCTAACGTGGGTCCTGGAGAGTTGAGCCTCGAACCGGTGTCCTTAGGCTTCACAGGCAAGCACTTAACCACTAAGCCATCTCTCCAGCCCTGTGTTGTCTTTTGGATAGTAGCTTTTGTGATAAGTGTGAAGCTATATCTCCTTTTGATTTTGATTGATATTTCCTTTGAACTAAGGCTGTTGAGCATTTTTCACAGGTTTGTTTGCCATGCTTGTTTGTTTGTTTTGAGTTAGGATGTCACTTTAGCTCAGGCCAACCTGGAATTCACTATGTAGTCTCAGGCTGGCCTGGAGCACATAGTGATCCTCTGCCTCTCTAGTGCTAGGACTAAAGACATGCACCACCACACCCAGATCTTTGGCCATTTATTTGTCTTCCTTTGAGACAGATGTAGATCCTTTGTACATTTAAAATTAGGTATTTGAAGTTTTACTATTACGTTTTTTGGGATCTTTATATACTTTATTACTGAGGCCTAACAGATATATGGTTTGCAAATATTTTCATCCAGTAGATAATTTATGCCTAATGTGATAAGTCCAAATATTGTTGCCAAACCCATGAAAGAATCCAAATATGCGAGGTCCAGACCTGCAGCCCATTAGAGGATGTTTTCTACTTCTAGCCCTTTCTGGATGGCATTAGCTGTTATAATTACCTAGTGTGTACTTCTCAGTCCTGTTGCACATTGAAATCACTTGGACAACTGCTAATACCTTCCCATTCCAGACCAGTAAAGCCTGCAAATCCAGGGATAGGGCCCAGGCATAGGTAACTTTTTAAAAAAATTTATTTAAGAGTGACAGACAGAGAGAGAAAGGTAGATAGATAGATAGAGAATGGGCATGCCAGGGCCTCTAGCCATTGCAAAGGAACTCCATATGTGTGCGCTCCTTGTGCATCTGGCTAACGTGGGTCCTGGGGTATCAAGCTTCGAACTGGGGTCCTTAGGCTTGACAGGCAAGTGCTTAACTGCTAAGCCATCTCTCCAGCCCAAAGGTAACTTTTAAAAGCTCCTCAGGTGGTCCTAACATGCAGCCAAAGTTGAGGACCAGTGGCCCATGTCATGTTGTGTTACAATCAAGTCCAAACGTTCTCATAATAAGAGGCAGAGGTGAACACCTACTTTGCCCCTTACAGCCCTCTGCTTTTCATCTAGTTGGAGTTATAAAAACATTAAGTGAAACTAAGACTAAGCCTGGTAATTGCCATGGTGATGCCCTAGATTTTTCTATCAAATCCAATCTCATTTAAGATGGGTTAGACCAAAGTGACTGGAGTGGAGAGAAACTATTTCTGCTCTTATTTAGAATATTCAGTATTAAATTCAAGAGTTTTGCCCTGAAATTTTAAATACTAAAACTTCTACTTAAACAGTAGATATTATCTGGACCAAAACGTTTATCATTAATTATAAAGTGTGCCAGATCACAGGGAATCATCTAAGCAGTCAGCATCCTGTACAGTTTTTAATACCTCCTGTCTCCTTAAGTATGAGTCCTGCATGCTGACCACAAATTTGTAAGTTTCTCTGCTCATCACTCTTATCTTTGAATATAAAATAAGCAGAATTAGAAAATTCTACAACTATGAGGGACCTGTGGAAATTATTTAGTTAGTGATCTGCCTTTACAGTTTGGTATATAATCTGCAAAGAGGACCAGGTTTAGAAATTCCTTGCTAAGTGCACAAAAGATCCAGCATGGGGCTACAACATCCTTTCAGGTTGCTCCTTCCCTCCTGTGCCCTTTTCTCCACATTGCAGACTGGGATCTTTCTAAACACAAATCCAGTCAAGTCACTTCATTCCTTGCTTCATATTTTCTGATAAGTCCACATTTGCCTCAGGTCCACATACAAACTCCCCCAGCTCATCTATAATAACAATGAGGGGATCTGACCTTGTCTCCTTCCAAGGACTCATCTCTTCAAGCTCCCATTTCTCACTCTAAATTGTAGTCATATACCAGGGTTAAATATTCTAAATGCAGTTCTCCTGGTGTGTCCTCGGTGTCAACATGCATTTGCAGATGTTATTCTTTCTCTCTCACAGCAGTACTTGCATTCTTCCACTGGTACAGCACCCCACAGGTTGTAATGACAGAGAAGGCATCAGATGTGTGGCAAGGGTGTGGAAAGTGTGAGGGACTTACTGAGCTGAGGATAGACACTGGATGTATGTATTGAAATCATGAAATAAGAAGACTTTTCATTTTGTTTTTGTGTAAAGAGCTTCGAATTTTCACATAAGAAAAGTTGAAAATAGAACTCTCTAGAGTTTGATGGTATTTCAATACCACAATGATTACTTCTATAATATCTATTATCTATCTATCAAGCTATCATCTATCTACATATCTAACTCTCTATGTATCTGTCTATCATCTATCTCTATATCTGTCTATCATCTATCTATCAATTTATATATAATCTGTCATCTCTCTATAAGTCATCTCTCTATCATTTATCTATTCTCTATCTATCATTACCTACATATCTATGTACAATCTAACAGTTATCTAAGCTATCATATATTCGCTCCCTCTTCCCCCCACCCCATAATTTCCAGGGTCATGAGCACGCAGGTAACTCACAGCTCTGTCCATCTTGTCTGTCCCCTTCTAGATTTGTGACACCTTTTGGAGAGATACTCAGAAATGGATCTGATATGCACACTCAATCTGACTGAATGCTCTATAGACTATATTAAACTCTTGAATGTGCAGCAGTTCATTGCACTCCACCATTCCATAACCTCTGCATCTACTCTTCCCACTTTCATTACATAGGATTCTAATATCTATTCGTAAGAGTAAAGTGATGCCTCATTTTTCTTTAAAGTAACTATTACTTTTTAGAAAATTTTCATATTCACAATAAAACTGAGCAGAAAATACTGAGGATTCCCATATGCTTTAGTCCTTCAAGCCCCCATTTCACCACCCTCCTCCCAAATCAATATCTGACATCATCCCAGTGCATTCATTACAAGTGAAGCTTAACCCATCCATCATTATCACCCAAATCCTTATCACTTGCTCCTGGTTGTGTACATTTTTTGGTGATGTATATTCTATATTTCTTGACAAATATATAATGATATGAATCCATCATCATAACACCATACAGAATAACTTCACTGCCCTAAAATCCCTCTGGGTTTTGGTAACTTATCCTGACCTTCCCCTTTCCCTCTGGCAGCCACTTATCTTATTACTATCTTCATATTTCTTATTTCCCCCAGAATTTGAAATAATACAGTAAATAGCTGCTTTTTTAGAATATCTTTCACTTACGAATGTGTATTTTGCTGTATCATTAAGCCTTTATGGCACCTTCTGGTCTTTGTATGGCTTGATCAATTATTTTCACAGCTGAGTGATATTGTATTATTTGGATAATCTATTCCCTCACCTACTGATGAATGTATAATTGCATCAAAGTGTTGTCAATTATGAATAAAGCAGCTAGCTGTATATGTGTGCAGAATTTTCTGTAGACATAAATTGTCAACATCTTTGGAGAAATAAACACCAAGGAACATGGTTGTATCATTGCAATGTGAGAGTGTATGTCATTTGGTAGGACATTGTCAAGTTGGGCCTGGGGAGAGAGAGCTCAAGAAAATGCTGCTTTGCAAGTGTGAGGACTTAAGTTCAATTCCCAGAAACCATGGAGATAAGCTAGGCACTCGATGCTAGTGTGATCCTACTGACAGACAGGCAAAAAACAGGTGGGTCCCTGGGTCTCTCTGGTCAGCTAGTCTAGCCTACTTGGTGAGATTGAGGCCAGTTAGAACCTGTCTCAAAAAACAAATGTTGTATGATGCCTGAGAACTGACATCTAAAGTTGTCATTTGGTTTCCACATGTACACACACCCATGCTCTTGCACGCACGCACACACACACACACACACACACACACACAAAATAAAACTCAAAATTACCTTTCAAAGTAGCTATGTCATTTTGCACTCCTGTAGCAATGAGTGAAAATTCCTGTTACTCCACATTCTCTCAAGCCTTGGTGTTGTCAGTGTTCTGTACTCTGTCTATTTGAATTGTGTGTAGTACTGTCTCATCATTGGCTCAATTTTCAGCTTCTTAGTGGCCTATGATGTGGCATGCCTTTTAATATGTTTACTTGCTATTTGCATATCTTCTTTAATGAGCTGTAAAAATCTTTTCCCACTTTAAAAAACAATTTGATTGAACATTCATTCACTGTTGGAGTGAATGTAAGCTGGTACAACCACTGTGGAAATAAATATGGAGACTCCTAAAAGGATGAATATAGAGTTACCAACAGAACATTTTATTCTCTTACTGGGCATTTACCCTAAAAGCTCCACATCTCAGTTCAGAGATATTTGATCAACCATATTTATAGTTGCTCAATTAATGATAGCCAAATACTGGAATCAACCCAGGTGACCATCAGTGGATGAATGGATAGCTAAGATGTGGTATATCTACATGATGGAATTTTACACAGCAGTAAGAAAAAAAATGACATGTTGCAATTTGTAGAAAATGGTCAAACTTGGAACAGATCAATCTAAGTGAACTCACGCAATCACAAGACAACAATTGCATGATATAACTCATCTGCATTTCCTAACCTGGATCAGCCCAAGTTACTGACATAACTAAATAGCATCTCAATGCTTGGACAATAGGGAGGGTAGGGCTTAAGAAAAGGTGTAGGGACACAAAACTGAACCCAAATTGAACCAGTGCCATAGAATTCTATATTCTGGAAATCAGACTAAAATGTAGAACCCTCAAGAGGACATTAGGGGGAACACCTGAATCAAAGGGCTGTAGAGAGAGTGAGATGAAACCTAACCTCAAATTTATCCTGTTTCACTTTCCTCTCTTTTTCTTTTCTCTTTTCCCTTGGTGCTGGCCTATAAGTCCCTGTATTAGGATGTGGTCTACATCCATAATGAGCTGTTGATCAGAGAGACCTACTAGATCTCCCAAAACAAACAAGACAGACTTCTGTCAGAGCACTTAATTACCCACCAGAGTTTAATTGTAAGACCCTACTGTTGAAGATACCATATGCTATTGGCAGGGACCATAAAGAGACCTGGTTGGGAAAGGAAGAGATCAAGTTATTATTTGCAGATGACATGATTCTATACATAAAGGACCCTAAAGACTCTACTAGCAAACTGTTAGAGCTGATAAAAACCTACAGCCATGTAGCAGGATACAAAATAAATACACAGAAACCAATAGCCTTCATATATGCTAACAACAAACACACAGAGGATGAAATCAGAGAATCACTCCCATTCACAATTGCATCAAAGAAAATAAAGTACCTTGGAATAAACCTAACCAAGGAAGTAAAGAATCTCTACAATGAGAACTTTAAAATTCTCAAGCGAGAAATTGCAGAAGACACTAGAAAGTGGCAAAACATCCCATGCTCCTGGATTGGAAGAATCAATATCGTGAAAATGGCAATCTTACCAAAAGCAATCTATACATTTAATGCAATGACAATCAAAATTCCAAAGACATTCTTCATGGAAATAGAAAAAAAATCCAAAAATTCATTTGGAATCACAAAAAACCTCGAATATCTAGAATAATACTGAGCAACAAAAATAAGGCTGGTGGTATCACCATACCTGATTTTAACCTATACTACAGAGCCATAGTAACAAAACCAGCATGGTACTGGCACAAAAACAGACATGTAGAGCAGTGGAACAGAATGGAGGACCCAGATGTAAGTCCACGTAGCGATAGCCACCTGATATTCGGTATAAATGCCAAAAATACTCATTGGAGAAAAGACAGCCTCTTCAGCAAATGGTGTTGGAAAAACTGGATATATATCTGTAGAAGGATGAAAATAGATTCTTCTCTCTCTCCATGCACAAGAATTAAGTCCAAATGGATTAAAGACCTTAACATCATACCTGAAACTCTGAGACTGATAGAAGAAAAAGTAGGGGAACCCTTCAACATATTGGTCTTGGCAAAGACTTTCTGAATACAACCCAAATTGCTCAGGCAATTAATTAATCACTGGGACCTCATGAAATAACCAAGATTTTGTACAGCAAAGGACACAGTGAATAAAGCAAAGAGGCAACCTACAGAATGGGAAAACATCTTTGCCAGCTATATATCTGATAGAGGATTAATATCTAGGATATACAAAGAACTCAAAAATTTAAATAATAAGGAATCAAATAACCCAATCAAAAAATGGGCTATGGAGCTAAATAGAGCATTCTCAAAGGGAGAAATAAGAATGGCAAATAAGCCTCTAAAAAAATGTTCTACGTCACTAGTCATCAGGGAAATGCAGATTAAAACTACATTGAGATTGCATCTCACTCCTGTCAGATTGGCTACCATCATGAAAACAAATAATCATAAATGTTGTCAGGGATGAGGAAAAAGAGGAATTCTTCTACACTGCTGGTGGGAATGCAATCTGGTCCAGCCATTGTGGAAATCAGTGTGGAGGTTCCTAAAACAGCTAAAGATTGAGCTACCATATGACCCAGCTATAGCACTCCTAGGCATATATCCTAAGGACTCATCTCATTTCCTTAGAAGTATGTGCTCAACCATGTTTATTGCTGCTCAATTTATAATAGCTGGGAAATGGAACCAGCCTAGATGTCCCTCAACTGATGAGTGGATAATGAAGATGTGGCACATTTATACAATGGAGTTCTACTCAGCGGTAAAGAAAAATGAAGTTATGAAATTTGCAGAAAAATGGATGGATCTGGAAAGGATTATACTAAGTGAGGTAACCCAGGCCCAGAAAGCCAAGCGCCACATGTTCTCCCTCATATGTGGATCCTAGCTACAGAAGATTGGGCTTCTGTGTAAGAAGGAAAATACATAGTAGCAGAGGGCAGTAAGTTAAAAAGGAGATATAAAGGGAAGATAAAGGAAGGGAGGAGGGTACTTAATAGGTTGGTATTGTATATACATAAGTAGAATGATTGAGATGGGGTGGTAATATGATGGAGAATGGAATTTCAAAGGGGAAAGTGCGGGGGCGGGTGGGTATTATCATGGGATATTTTTTATAATCATGGAAAATGTTAATAAAAATTGTGAAAAGATTTAAAAAAAGTAAAAGATGGGGTCTTTTGATCCACCCCCAAATTATATGTAAATAAATGTTTACACAATAAAAAAAAGAAACCTGGTTGGAGCCCAAGGAGAGCCAATGTCCAGACAATTAGCCCATCTAGTGCTGGAAAGTGCTACATGAGCTACTGGGGGAAAGTGGCTAACACCTGTCCAAGCACCTCAAAGTCTAACTGACTCAGAAGCAAACAGCCTGACCTGATGCTCACACAAGTGCAATAGTGGCACACAGCCATGGTGGGTAACCAAGTGCTCTTGGATTGGCTAACAGATCCACTCAGTGGAAAGAAAACCATATCTAGAACTAGAAACCAAGTTAGAATCATATCCAGATAATAATTCTGCTTTCCATTGTCAAGTTCCCACTAACCTTGGACTGTAAGAGGGTCTACGCTCTTTTAATTTTCTCTAAATTTATAATGGTTATCTCATTTAACTGGAACTGACTTCATTCTCCATTGGAGAATTCGCTTCTCTTTTTCAAATGGGAGATGGACTTGAGTAGATAAACAACCCAGCACGTTCCACCCTGGCTCCAGATGAAACTACAGAGGCATTGGGGAAATGAGCAAGAGTGCTGCTTTCCTAGTGAATATGATATCAGCACGAAGGTGATAGAAATAGATACTGAGGACACTCAACACCTACCAAACCAGACATCCAGAGGCTCCTAAGTGCCCATCACTGAAGTAGACCTAAAATGCTCCCAGCATGGCTCATGCAATTTTGCCCAAGATGGGGTCAAAGGATTGTTAGAGCCACAAGTTGGGACATTTTGCACAGAAACATTGCCACCCCCCATAATGCATGACTCACAATCCCCATGGAGTTGACCTGCATCCCCAATGAGGAAGGCCTCTTCAGAAAAGGGGTAGGGAGGAGGGAAAGGATGGTACCAACATGTGTTGCTTGCATACAAAATATGTCCATATCTATTTAAAAACTCTTAATTGATTTTTTACTTCTCTTTTTGTGTATATGTGTGTATGGTGTGGTGTGTGCATATGTGGTGCATGAATATGTGTGTGCAGATGAGTGTGCCTTAAGATTGTGTGTTCTCCTGTGTTGCCCTTCACATTTTTCCTTAAGACATGTCTCTCACTGAATGAAAAACTATAATATTTAGTTAGACTGGCTGACCAGTAAGCCTCAGTGATTTCTGGTCTCTGCTCCCCAGTGTACTAAGGTTACAATGTGCATGGCTATGCCCAGCTGTTTAATGTGGGTGCTGGGGAATTGAATTCTGGATGAACCGGGCCTTCTCAGGCCCTGCTGCTTGGGTGGCAAGCATTCTTACTCTCTGAACCATCTCCTCAGACCCATAAACAAATTGGTTGTGTTCTTATGGTTCAGAGTTAAGAATCTGTATAACAGATTTTTTTTTAAAGTTTTTTTTTTGTTTATTTTTACCTATTTATTTGAGAGCGACAGAGGGAGAGAGAAAGAACGGGCACGCCAGGGCCTCCAGCCACTGTAAACGAATTCCAGATGCGTGCGCCCCCTTGTGCATGTGGCTAACGTGGGTCCTGGGTAATCGAGCCTGGAACCGGGGTCCTTAGGCTTCACAGGCAAGTGCCTAACCGCTAAGCCATCTCTCCAGCCCAAGAATTTGTATAACAGATTTTTAAATGAAATATATATTGCAAATTCTTTCTCCCAGTTTGTGACTTATCTTTCTTTTCTCTTGACACTGCCTTTCACAGAACAAAAGTTTTTAGCTATAATGAAGTCCAGTTTATCAATTATTTGTCTTATGGAACATGATTTTGGTGGTATATGAAAAAATAAGCACCAAGTTCAAGGAAATATGGATTCTTTTCTATGTTATCTTATGGATGTTTTATAGTTTTGCATTTCACACATAGGTGTATGATATAAGGTATAAGAAAAGAAAATAATTGCCTGATTTTTGGAAAGGCAAAGTCAACATCATAAAAATATTAATTTTATCTTACATATTTATGAAATTCCCAATAAAATTTCATTAAACATTTTTTTTCCTCCTGGGAGCTAGACAAATTGACTGAAATTTACCTAGTGGTAGAGACTAATGTAACACCCTGATAAAGAAAAACAGCTGGTGAGAGCATGGGAGAGGCTGTTATTGCCAACATCTGAGCATCCCACAAACCCCTAATGGATAGTTTTTGAAATGAATAGGCAAAAAAACAATACAAAATAAAAAAGTAAGAAATAGACAAAAACTGCCATCTCAAATTCCCTGAGTCCCTGCTCTGGAGCATGCCACAGGGAGTGAGTAGGCCATATCTCCTGGTTCCCTAGCTCCTCCCAGTTCTTTGGTCAGGGTAGGTTCCCTTGCGGTGGCTTGGAGCTGCTTGTACCTTGAGAGCTTGCTGTGGAAGCAGGCCCTTTGCTCTGCTTTCTTGATTGAAGTGTCCCTGGGCCCATAATTCCTAGATATCTTGCACAGGAGGGTACACACATGGAATGAGTAGGCCACCTCCATTTCCCTGCTTCCAGTACCCCTTGGAGAGGCCTGGTACCTGTGTGTGGGCTGTGGAAGCAGGCCTTTTGCTCTGGTATCCTGATTGGCCCTGGGTACCTGTGGTGGTTTGATTCAGGTATCTCTCATAAAGTTAGTTGTTCTGAATGTTAGGTTCCCAGCTGATGGAAATTTAGGAATTAATATCTGCTGGAGGCAGTGTATTTTTGGGGCTGGACTTATGGGTATTACAGCCAGTGTCCCCTTGCCAGTGTTTGGCACACTCTCTTATTGCTATTGTCCACCTTATGTTGGCCAGGGGTGATGTCCATCCTCTGCTCATATCATTGTTTTCTCCTGCCATCATGCAGCTCCCCCTCAAGCCTGTAAGCCAAAATACACATGTCCCCCCATTTTTTAACTGTACAAGCTGCTCTTGGTCAGGTGATTTCTGCCAGCAATGCCAAATGACTGCAACAGTAAAGTTGGTACCTAGAGTGGCATTGCTGCTGGACACCTGACTGTGTGGCTTTGGACTTTTGGAGCTGATTTTCAAGAGGAATGTGGAAGGATTTGAAACCTTGGCCTAAGAGCTGCCTTGTAGTGCTGTAAGTACAGCTTTATGGACTATTCTGGTCAGAGTTGAAAGACCTGAATGCTGTAATAACTAAGGACTGTGAGGTTTGGCGTATGAGGGTGCGAAAGAGCTTTGTCTGGACTGGACTCGAAGCAGTTTCTGTGAGAGGCTTGCTGTTATGTACATGCCCTGAAAAGTTGTACAAGGTTGCATTGCATAGAAACAGAATGGTATGAGCAGAGGGATCTGGCAAAAAAAGAAATCTTTGGGCTAAACCTGCTGCCTGTTCAGCTGCAACTGTATGAGAGATCACAATCATTGAGATTTGGCCAGCTGAACTGCATTGAGACAACAGAAAGACTGCAGTCTTAAATTTTTTTTGTTTATTTTTATTTATTTATTTGAGAACAACAGACAGAGAGAGAAAGAGGCAGATAGAGAGGTGTGTGCCAGGGCCTCCAGTCACTGCAAACAAACTCCAGATGCATGTGCCCCCATGAAGGCATCTAGGCAGCTGGGAGTGGGTAAGCATGTGACAAGAAGAAAACACTCCTGGCAGAAACTTGAACAGCTCTCTCAGCTTATTGTCAGTGAAATGGGTTTATAAGCATCTGAGGGTGGGGGGAAGTGTCCTAAGGGGATTGGACTTACCAAGTTCATTTCTGATGCCTAATTATCATATGGGACATTCATTCTAACAAGTAGGCAATGGCAGAGGGGTTCAGGTGATCTATGGTCCCAGGAAGATGGGCTATGTGAGGGCTGATAAGGAGTTTCCTAGGCAACTGGCCATAGGTCACAGGGCTATGGGCAGAGCCTAAGTTCAGGTGTTCTGGGATTGGAGAGGGAGTGGCCTCCTGTAGTGTGGGGGTCCATAGCCATGCCTTGAAGCTCAGCCCCCTCTCCTGAAGGCTCCAGCTTGTGCCTGGCAGTGCCCAACACGCCCCCTTGTGCATCTGGCTTACATGAGACCTGGGGAATAGAGCCTTGAACCTGGGTCCTTAGGCTTCACAGGCAAGTGCTTAACCACTAAGCCATCTCCCTAGCATAAGAAAACAGTCTTTTGAAGGGGACTGAATGCTGAAGGAGTGTTCTGTTCTTCAAAGTCTGATTTATTGCCCCCTAGATTAACAAATTGTCACCCCACCTTGGTATTATGGCGTATAAGAAATGCAGGAAAGAGAGAGTCATTGAATTTGCAATGTGGTCTTGTGTTTTGGAAATGGCCATGGGAAGTGTGAAGCAGGTTTACTGGATGTGTACCTACATGGAGACTCCATGGAATCAAGATGAACCATGGGTTGCAGTTGAGACCCAGTGGAAATGCTGGTGCCACAAAATGGCTGCCAGCTCTGGATGAAGTTTCCCAGGACGGTGAATAGCTTAGCTAGAGGGGCAGAATTGGAACTCCAGAGACTTGTTGCTGGTTAGAATTATTGGATTTGGAGACTTGTCACTGGCTAGAGTTGTTAGACTTGGAGCTACAGAGTTTGATGTTTACCTGTTTAAATCTTGTACTGGCTGAATTTTTCTTTGCTATGCTCAATGCCATCTTTTTTTGTTTTTGTTTTTTGAGGTAGGGTCTCACTCTAGCCCAGGCTGATATGGAATTCACTATGGAGCTTCAGGTGGCCTCGAACTTATGGTGATCCTCCTACCTCTGCCTCCCGAGTGCTGGGATTAAAGGTGTGCACCATCACGCCCAGCTACCAATATTATAGTTTTGGGTTTTTTGGGTTTTTTTTTGCATATCGGCTCAGTTAAAAGACCTTGGATTATGGGGATGTTTGAACATCATTAAGACTGACAAAACCTATGGGCCTTTTAAGGTTTAAAGCATATTTTCTATAATGTGCTGTTACTAGTTTATGGGGGCCAGGGGCAGAATGTGGTGGTTTGATTCAGGTATCCCTCATAAAGTTAGGCATTCTGATTTTTAGGTTCCCAGATGATGGAGATTTGGGAATTAACACATACTTCAAGCAGTGTATTTTTGGGGGTGGGCTTATGGGTATTATAACCAGTGTCCCCTTGCCAGTGTTTGACACACTCTACTGTTGCTGTTGTCCACTTTATGTTGGCCAGGGGGTAATGTCCACCCTTTGCTCATGCTATTGTTTTCCCCTTCCATGATGGAGCTTCCCCTTGAGTCTGTAAGCCAAAATAAACCCTTTTTTTTTTTTTCCCCAACAAGCTTTTCTTGGTCGGGTGATTTCTGCCAGCAATGTGAACCTGACTACAATAGTACCCAAATCCATATTCCTGTGAGTCAGAGAGTCTAGGAGCCACTGAAGAAGCTTGCCTCTTGTCCCTGGCTCTCAAGCTTCCTGGCTCCTAGTTCCCCAAGTGTGACTCCCTTGTGCTGAAGAGTACATGCAAGTGCAGTGAGTAGCCAGATCTCCCAGTTAGTTTCCCAGGTACCTTTGATGTACCTGCAATCTCCACGATCTGCACATCTGGAGTTATAATCCCATTGTAGACCAGTACACCAAGCCAGCTCACATTTAAAATAGGACACCTTCTGAAAATCCCACAAGGGAAAATACTTGTTTCCTCCTCAATAGAATAAAGTGTTTCCCCAAGATGGGTAGACCACAAGGCAAAAAATCCAACAAAAGTAAAAAACTTGAGAGATCTCCACCAAGGATGCACAATGGAGGCCTCCAATGAAATCACAGAGAAATCAACAGAAATTTAATCCCAAAAGAAGAACATGATAACCAATGAGACCCTGATCAAAAGAATTGCTAAAGTGGAAACAAACCATCATAAAACCAACAATAGAATCAATGAAATTGAGCAGAATAATTTCTTAGAGTATTCAGCTTTTGACAGTAGGCCTGATTTGATTGAAGAAAACATTAGAACCCTCTAAGGAGATAAACATGAATTGAAGGTGAGTCAACAAATGGAAGATCTCAATAACCAATTGATTAAGTTTAATGATGGCTTGATCAAATGCAAGAATGAATTCCTGGAAGCATCAAGAAAATCAGAACTCTAACTGAAATTATACCTCAATAAAAGAGATGGACATGATGCAAAATAGCACAAAAGAAAACAAAAATCAAATAGTGCTTATAAAAACCTCTCTAGAATCCCTCACTAACAGAGTTTCTCCTGTGAAAGACAAAACCTCTGACCTTGAAGACAAGACAGAGGAAATTGTTCAGGAGGCCAAAGACTGCTAAGTTCAAAAAATCAAGAAAACCATATATGAGAGAACTGTGGAATACCCACAAACAACCAAACATCCAGATCATGGGTATACCAGAAGGAGAAGTAATACAGGCCAGAGGCATAGAGAACATACTCCATAAAATTATTGCATAAAAATTTCCCAGTCTCTCAAAAGAGAGACCCACCCAGGTACAGGAAGCCCATAGAATACCAAACAGACAGGATCAAAGAAGAAACTCTTCAAGGTACATCATAGCTAAAGCTCTTAACAATGAAAACAAAGAGAGAGTGATAAAAGCAGCAAGAGAGAAACAACTCACTACATACAAAGGCAATGCCATCAGAATTACCTCAGATTTCTGAATGGAAACCCAGAAGGGCCTGGAGTAGAACGCTTCAAAGTCTAAAATACTGTGACTTCCAACCCAACGAACTTTACCCAACAAAAGTATCCTTCATGATAGATGGTGAAAGGAAAACTTTCCATGAAAGAAGTCAACTTTATGATTATATGAACACAAAGCCAAACCTACAGAGAATACTTGCAGGAATACTCCATACAGAAGAGCCAAACAACCAATCTCAAGAGCCAACAAGAAGAAAAAAAAAAAGTACAAAACACAAGAAAAAAACAAACCCCATAAAACACCTCATCATGGCAGGAATTAAATTGAACCTCACAGTTAAAACCTTAAATATTAATGATCTTAACTCACCCATCAAAAGACAAGTACACAAGTTCAATTTAAAAAAAATGCACCTTTCTATCTGCTGTCTTCAAGAAACCTACCTCACCACTAAAGATAGACATGTCCTCGAGGTGAAAGGATGAAAAATGATATTCCAGGCAAATGGAAATAAGAAAAAAGTAGTGTTGTTATATTAATATCTGATGAAATAGACTTAAAACTGACAGCAATCAAAAAGGATAAAGAAGACCACTTGTTATTCATCAAGCAATGATATAATGTGAGACCATCACAATCATAAATCTATATGCACCAAACACAGGTGGACTATAGTTTATAAATCAAAACCTACTTGACAACAAAACAGAAATAAACACCAACATCATCATAGTTGGAGACTTCAATACTCCACTGTCATTAACAGACAGATCATCCAAGCAGAAAATCAACAAGGAAATAATAGAGCTTACCAATATCATAGACCAACTAGACATAATGGACATCTACAGAACTTTCCATCCCAACTCTACAGAATACACATTCTTGTCAGCAGCCCACAGAACCTTTTCCAAAATAGACCATATATTATACCATAAAATGTGCCTTCATAAATTCAGGGAAGTTGAATTAACTTCCTGTATCTTATCAGATCACAATGCTCTAAACCTAGAAATTAATAAAAAGGGACACATCAAGAACTCCACTCGCTCTTGGAGACTAAACAACACACTTTTAAACAATGAATAGGTTGTAGAACAAATCAAAAAACAAATTGTAAAATTTCTAGAGTTGAATGATAATGAAAATACAGCTTACCAAAACTTAAGAGACACAATTAAGGCTCTCCTAAGGGGAAAATTCATAGTGCTAAATGCCTTCATGACAAAAAAAGATCCTAAATTAATAACCTAACTGTCCACCTAAAGTCATTGAAAAATCAACAAGAATCCAACTCTAAGAGCTCTGGATGGAAAGAAATAATCATGATCAGAGCAAAAATTAATGAATTGGAAACTAAGAAAACAATTTAAAAAGTCAATGAAATGAAGAACTTGTTCTTTGAAAACATAAACAAGATTGATAAACTCCTGGCCAATTTTATCAAGCCAAAAAAAAAAAAAAAAAAAAAAGACAAGTCTCAAGTTAACAAAATAAGAAATGACAAAAGGAGAGGTCACAACAGACATCAGTGAAATTGGAAGAATTATCAGGGCATACTTCCTAAACTTCTACTCCACAAAATTGAATAATCTGGAATAAATGGATGAATACCTAGACACATACACATACCAAAACTAAACTCAGAGCAGATTAATCTCCTAAACAAACCTATTACATCCATCAAGATTGAAAAGGTAATCAAAAACCTCCCTGAAAAGTCCAGGCTAGATGGTTTTTCAGCTGAATTCTATCAGTGAAGATCTGAAACCAATTTTCTCAACTGTTTTGCATAATTGGAGACTAGGAAATCCTCCTCAACTCCTTTTATGAAGCTAGCATAACCCTCATACCAAAACCAGACAGAGATGCAACAAGAAAACTATAGATCAATATCCCTGATGAATTTAGATGCAAAGATCCTGAACAAGATCCTTGCAAACTGAATTCAACAACACATCAAAAGCATTATGTACCTTGATCAAGTAAGCTTCATCCTAGGCATGCAAGGATCATTCAACATATGGAAATCAGTTAACATAATACACCATACAAATAGGAATAACCATAAAAACATAAAAAACTCAAGAAAGAAATTGAGGAGGGCTTGAGAAGGTGAAAAGACTTCCCATGATCCTGGATAGGTAGAATTAATATTGTGAAAATGATCATTGACAAAGATGCCAATATTGTAGACTGGAGAAACAGCATCTTCAACAAATGGTGTTGGACAAATTTGATGACCATATGTAGAAAAATAAAACTAGACCCACTCATCTCTTCATATACAAAAACGAAGTCCAAATGGATTAAAGACCTCAGTATAAGACCTGAAACTCTTTTTCTACTGGAAACAAAAAATAAGAGACACTCTCCACTACATACGAGTGGGAAAAGACTTCCTGAACAAAACGCCAGTAGCCCAGGAAATTAAATAATCACTCAACCAATGGGATCTCATTAACCTAGAAATCTCCTATACAGACAAACATTCCATAAACAGAGCCAATAGATTACCCACTGAATTGGAGATAATCTTCACCAGCTATCCCACCGACAGAAGCCTAACATCTAAAGTCTACAAAGAACACAAAAAACTAGACAATAAAAAATGAAACAACCCACTGCCACAATGGGGCAAAGAACTGAACAGGGAGTTCTCAGAGGAAGAATTACAAATAGCTAGCAAACACCGAAGAAAATGTCCAACATCCCTAACCATTAGGGCAATGCAGATTAAAACAACTGGGAGAGCTAGGCGTAGTGGCACATGCCTTTAATCCCAGCACTCGGGATGCAGAGGTAGGAAGATTTCTGTGAGTTTGGGGCCACCTTGAGACTACATAGTGAATTCCAGGTCAGCCTGAGCAAGAGTGAAACCCTACCTCAAAAAAACAAAACAAAACAAAACAAACAAACAAAACAAAAATAACCGTGAGATTCCACTTTACTTCAGTGAGGATGACAATCATTAAAAAAAAAATCCGACAACTACAAATGTTGGTGAGGATGTGGAAAACAGGACCCTTATCCACTGTTGGTGAGAACGTAAATTTGTACAACTGCTATGGAAACCAATTTGGAGATTACTGGCAAGGATCAACATAGACCTACCAACAGACCCAGTCATTCCCTTACTGGGCGTTTATCCTAAATGCTCCATGCATCAATACAGAGATATTTGCTCAACCATGTTTATTCATTATAGCTAATTCATTATATGTTTATTCATTATAGCTAATTAATTATATGTTTATTCATTATAGCTAAGAACTGAAATCCACCCAGCTGCCCATCATTCCAGGATACACTTTTAAAATTAATCTACATGGTTAATGTATACACTAGCTTTGTATAATCTGATAAAATATCTGACATGAACAATTTAAGAAAGAGAAAGATTTATTTTTGCTCAAGGATTCAGTCTGTAGTACTGGATCTGTTGACTTTGGACATAAGGTGAAACAGAGCGCCATAGTGGCAAGAGCACATGGCAAAGGTTGCTGACCTTATGGCAGAAAGTATGTAGAGAAAATGAATATAGGAAGGGTCTGTGACATCCCCACTGGCCTACTTCCTTTAACTAGACTTCATCTCTTACTTTAAAAAAAATTTTTTTTTAATTTTTCTTTAAATTCTATAAGCAGCCTCCACAGATTTAATCTCCTGCCCAGGACTAATGCCAATGTGGAGATGGCCACCTTTTCATTCTTACTTATTCCTGAAGGATTTTGCCCTACTGTGGTTGTACTCTCTTCATGATTGTATTCCTAGAGCAGGTGGCCCCTCTCAGAGAGGAACTTGATATAAGAAAGCTCTGGGTGAAAAGAGCACTTTCCTTCCACTTGGCTGCCAAAGCTGCTTGCTGCCTTCCAGAGTGGATTGAAGACCAGTGCAGTCTGAAGACCAGCATCTACTGAAGACCTGTATGGATTGAAAACCAGCAACACCTCAGAAGTCTACAGGCATTCAGTGCTGGAATGGGACTGCTGAGGCATCTAGCCTCATGGATTGAGCAGCTACTGAGTTCCTTGATTCTCGGGCCTGCAACTGCTATTGGACTACTGTAAACTAATCCAATAAATTCCCTAACCATCAAAGGACTGGGATGGTATGGGACTAGTTTCCATATAAAGGTACTCACACATTCATAAAAATATCCAAGGCAATAAGATTAAAAAACAACAACAAAAATACCTACTAAGATCCATGTACCAGTGTCGATTACAGTTCCAACACATAATTATAAATCTCATGAGAAAGAGTAGTATTGGTCACTAGAACTGAAATGAAAAAAAAAAAAATGCTTGAATCAGGCCCCACACCCACATCCCTCACTAAATGACCTGTCTACTCCATGGCAGCTATTTACAAGGTCCTGGAAATCAGTTCTCTGGCTTAATCCAAGGTGAATTGGATCAATGGACTCTTTCAGTCACACTCAATTCTGCCACAGTCATATTTGCAGAGCAGTGTGTCAGCTATCCCTGATTCACTGGGTAATGTGGGGCTGTAGCTAGGACCGTGACTAATGAAAGACATGTTTGTCCTTGGTGGTTTGGAAGAAAGGACACAAAAGAACAGCTCCATATATTCAATAGAAGCTATAGGTTGGAAATGAACAAACAGATTCCGATAAAATAAGGAAGACTATTTAAATTTGATTATAAGTGGGTATATCTTGAAGAAATCTGAATATGAAAGGTTATAGTCAAGCATATTTTTTCTAGAAAGAGCAAATTTCTAAAGTAAGCAAAAGTAATCAGAATGTATCAACTCAAGAGAGTACAAGATATGGCACTTGGAAAGGAAAGGTAATAACTGCAATAATAATGTTCAGTCTCTGTTATTTTTTGAGGCCAGTTCAATAAAATGTAGTACAACATTAACAATTTCTTGAGGAAAAAAACCCAATCAACTTCTCTTTTCTGTCTCTTTTAAAAATCTATTATCTCTATCTCTTGCATGAATTATTCACTCTTGTGGCTCATCTCATCTACCCAATACATTACTGGTGAATTCTTAGATATTAAATAAAAATAAAGTAAAACATATACTATCTTAAGAATAAATATTAAATATTTATTTATTTTAATTTTAATCTATTTATTTAAGAGAGAGAAAGAGGGGGAGACAGAGGCAAGTAGAGAAAGAGAATGGGAGTGCCATGGCCTCCAGCCACTGCAAATGAAATCCAGGCACATGTGCCATCTTGTGCATCTGGCTTATGTGGGTCCTGGGTGAATCAAACCTGTGTTCTTTGGCTTCTGTAGGCAAGCACCATAACTTCCAAGCCATCTCTCCAGCCCTAAACCTTACTTATTAAAAAAAAAAAGATTCACTTTTTAAAAACCTAAATGACTCCTTGATGTCAGCTATTGATTTTACTTCATTCCAATCTAGGATTCCTTTGTACTGTAGACTACTACATCACACATTCCATTTTCGAGTAAAGTAAAAAATCACAGAATGATTTCTTCTTCCTTGTTTGTTAACTTGTCATTGTTCTGTAGCCTTTGAGCTATGGCTGTGTGATATGCTACTCATTGAGTGGAGTCTAGCTGGAGGCAGTATTTTATAAGCAACTCTGTTTACTCAAGTTGGACATCAGACTCTAATTAATTGTCATGCTTGGTTTAGGCTACTTGGATAAGGTATCTCTGATAATCTTGAGGGCATTTTGAGCTAAAGCTTCATAAAGACCAAAAAAAAAAAAAAAAAAAAAAGATCTGCTGACACTGACGGACATAAAAACTTGGAATTAAAACTAGTGATCAATGTCAGCATTAGCAAGAACAACAAAACACAAGCTATTGTAAAATAGATTTTGACCTTGGTTTTCAGTTTTCCTTCTGTGTGAGTGGTCCAAGGGATTATGTTCTGCTAGGGTCTCTGTTCCCAGGGTTCTCCCTCTTGTGTATAGTCCATACCCTCCGATATCCCATGTTACCTGTATGGTGGCAAGGGGAATGAGCCTATATTTCTATTTTCAGACTGTCCCTTGGTTCTGTGTGTGTTAGTGCTAAGAGTTACTTCAAGACTATGCTTTATTAGCTGATTTTACAGAGCTGGCTGGATGTGAGATGGTCTGGACAATACTGATGATGTTCTACTCAGCCTGCACACCTGTGGGTTCTATTTCTCCATTCCTTCCTTACCATGTAAGCAGGGGACTCATCCACATTCTCTCTCCCAGTTATGGTGTATCCATCTCACTGTTGTCTTAGGTGGTATTGAGGGTTTTACTTACCTCTTTTGGCTAAGAGTATCTTCTTAGTTAAAAAAAAATAAATTGTGGGCTGGAGAGATGGCTTAGCGGTTAAACACTTGCCTGTGAAGCCTAAGGACCCCGGTTCAAGGCTCAATTTCCCAGGACCCACGTTAGCCAGATGCACAAGGGTGAGCATGCGTCTGGAGTTTGTTTGCAGTGGCTGGTAGCCCTGGCGCACCTATTCTCTCTCTCTCTCTCTCCCCACTTTCTCTCTCTGTCTGTCACTCTCAAATAAATAAACAAAAAAAATTTTAAATAAATAGTTCCATTAAGTGTCACACAGTACATTTCATACTCATTGCTATTAAGCACCTTCATATACAATATTTACTTAGGACATGTACAATTACCATTAAAACACATGTAAGAAAACAGGATAAATAGCAATATTGTTGTAGGAGTTAGCGGGGTTTGCTCATATCTACGTAACGAATCTACATTTTACCCTTCCTGTTCATGCTTTTTCCCCTTCTCTTCTTATCCCTTCTAATAATTTATGAAGAAGTTTAGTATGTTGCATACTGAACACAGAAGAAATGGCTAGTTACCCCCTGCCCCACATACTTAGTCTTGATTCTGCATCAGAAGAATCCCTAATGGCTTTTTGTTTTAAATGAGGTTTTCATTCTAACCTACTGCAACAGAATCTCTAGTAGAAGACATTAAAAGCCTGTATTTATTGACAACTTCTATATTTAGAGGCAATAAATCATAATAATTCCCTCCCCCCCCCCACTTTCCCCTTCACAACTCCACTCTCCATCATATCCATACCATCTGTTTGTCTCTCTTTTATTTTAATGTCATCATCTTTTCCTCCTGTTATGAGGGTTTTATGAAGGTATTTCTAGGCACTGAAAGGTCATAGATATCAAAGCCAATTTCTGTCTGGACAATTGCATTGTAAGCAGTTCCACCCTTCCTTTGGCTCTTACATTTGTTCCACCACCTCTCTCACAGTGGGCGCTGAACCTTGGAGGGTATGATAGAGACGTTTCAGTGCCAAACACTCCTCTGTCACTTCTTCTCAGCAGTCTGGTGCCTTTTGGGTCATCCCAGTGGTCAACACCATCTGAAAATAGAAGCTTCTCTGACCAAAAGTGAGAGTAGCTTTAATATATAGATATGAACACTAAGTAAAGTGCTTACAGGACAATTTGGTGAGCATAATATATGCGATTTAGCTAGACAAGAGCAAGTATTACACTCCTAAGGCTCATGACTTCCCCCACCATAGGCTTTTAATTAGGTTTTCAGTACCAGGCACATATTCCCTCCCATAGAGTAGGCCTCCAATCCAATTAGAGATCAGTTGGTTTCCCCCAGAACAGATATGTCACTATTATACCCATTTTGGTCATTTGGCCTGGGTGGCCAAACTTGAGGCTTCCAGTGTCCGTTGTTTTCATTGCTGTTGACTTCTATCTCCCATAGGGCTGCATGCAGTGCAGGTTTTTTTTTCCAGCTTTCTGTTAGTAGGTCTATGAGGAGAAGGTTTTTCAGCTTAGCACCAGCTTATTTTCTCAGTGACCTTGCCTTCCAGGCATGTGGAGTCTTCAGCAATAAGGCCTTCTGTTTATTTCTTGTGGGAAACCAATAGCCTTGACAATAGCCTGTAGTTTTACAGGCAACAGGGACCTCCCTGGCCAACAACTCACTGGAAGGTATCCCATCCCTGGCACTGAAAATTTTCTAGTACCAATTTATGGCTTCTGGGTATGCTATTATCCAAAAATGTAGGCTTTCATATGTTTTAGCCACAATATCTAATATTTGTATGTATAATGTATGCATAGCTAGGCTGGTGAACACTGTTGTCTGAAGTAACCATGATGCAGCACTGTCAATATTGGAGTCAGGTTAGTTTAATTCTGTACTTGGTTGTCTGGCTTGTGGAAAGTGTTGAGAGTAGTTTGTTTTGTATGATTACAAAGCTCAGATCCTGTCTCTCTTCCTATGTGATTAACTTAATCTCTTCAGTTTATTCTGCTATAGATATTAAAATAGCACATATTTCATAGTACTGTTGGGACTAAGATGATCATATAAGAATATAAGAATGAAAATGTTGGCTATCTCATGTGATCATAAGTGCACAACGGGGGTCTCATAGAGTTTGAAAGGATGATAAGAGGTCACTTGGTCCTCAGGTTGTTGTATAATCATATTTTATAGCTCTTAAGTGATGTGCCTACTCATGATGATTCAGAATGAAAATAACTATAATACAACTAGTAACAGGTATTATCTGTTAAGTGGTTTTCTACATAACAAACACTGTATTGTTTGATTTACATTGTATCATTAACCCAGTGTTTTTCAACATTTCATGCATTCACAAATACCCTGGAGATATTGTTAGCACATAGACTTAAAGGTCTGAGATGGTACTCAAGAGTCTATATTTCTAGCAAGTTTTGAAGTGATGGTGATGTTTATGATTCAAGACCCACACTTTGAATAATATTGGTGTAATCTTAACAAAAGCTCTGTCTAATATGAACTGTTTTTAGTTCACATTTTACATGTAGCCAAATTGTATAAATAAATAACTTTCTTAAGCTATATACTAGTTCTTCTTTTATGCCTCTGATGAATTGTTTGTCAGAGTTTAAATTTTACCAACTGCATACTACCCATTAGTATCACTTGGTACTGTCTATGTAATTATGGAGACATAGCAGGGAAAAGCAAGTGCTGGTAAGTAAAATGAGTCCTGACCAACCATGTCTATTGAAAAGAAAATCAGTGGCCATGAGTCAGCAATATTAAATTACAATTCAAACAGCAGGTCAGATATTAGGTGTAAAAACAAAAACATAGAGGAAAAGACTGAAGTTTTCTTTTTCCTAGTTTTTAATGCTATGCAGGATTCTGGTAGCTATAATTTAGTTTAATTTCAAATAGGAGGGCAAACAATTGTCCACAGTATGTGATTTGGTGATTTCTCAGGAAGCCCTCTCCATAAATTCTCATATCCACACACCCTCATACTGAAGTTTTGAAGTGGAAAGCAGATGGAGTAAGTAATATAGTAATTTTGAATAGGGCCAGTCACACTGAAGTATAGGCCTGAGTGGCTACCCCTGGAGAGAGTGTGGCTAACAGTAGAAAGAAGATGAAAAGAAGAAAGGACCATTCATCCAGAGGTTAGAGTGAGAGCTTTGGGTCTTAGGAGGAAGAGAAATGACTGAGAAGGAAGTTAGGCTCAGGGAAAGAAGTAAATGAAAAGCCCAATTTCAATGGGAACAGATTTGGGGTGCCAGAATCTCAAAGTCCCAGAAAACTTTCAGAGAAACTAGAAGAAAATCACAGTGGAGAGCTGGGTAATGGTATCTGTAAGGTGAACAGAAAGGTTTGAAACAATGCATTATCAGGAAAAAGAAGAGAAGTTAACTGCAAAGAAATCCTGAGCTATTTTTGCAGAAAGTAGGCTAGTAATAGGGTGGGTTGTAAATAAATAAAAGTTAAGTCTAAAGTATTTTTTCTTTTTTAAAAACATATCATTATTATTATTATTATTATTGGTTTTTTGAGATAGGGCCTCACTCTACCTCATATTGACCTGGAATTCACTATGTAGTTTCAGGGTGGCCTTGAACTCATGGCGATCCTCCTACCTCTGCCTCCTGAGTGCTGGGATCAAAGGCATGCACCACCATGTCTGGATTAAAAACATTTTTTTTATTATATTTTCAAGAAAGAGAAAGAGAGAGAGAGTTTATGGGTACAACATGGTCTCCTGTCACTGCAAACAAACTCCAGATACATGCAGTACTTTCTACATCTGGGTTTTACATGGGTAATGGGGAAGAGAACCCAGACCAGCAGGTTTTGCAAGCACATGGCTTTACCTGCTGAGCCATTTCTCTAGCCCCTAAAGTAGAGTCTTTTTTGTCAACAAAGACTGACATTATAAATTAACAAGGAGATTGATTGAAGATAGTTCAAGCATGTCCCTGCATGAAGTCAAGAAAATAATCACTTTCATTTCTCTGATTTATGGGAAAAATAACATCTTTACTTTTTAACTTCACTTACTTTTGATGTGCATGAAGCAGAGACCTGAGTGTAGTTTACTAAGCAATTAGCCTAGAAGCCCATCAGAGCACATACAGTGAGGTGACTGCCACCCAGGGTGCTGCTAAAATGACATCAATAAATCATAAAATACACCCAAGAGGGCATTATAAATCATTTAGTGCTGCTATTAATATTTTAGACATGTTCATTTTTAGCAGTGTGGTAAATTTTAGTTTTTGCATTTCATTTTAATTCAACACTTGATAATTGAAAAACAGGGCCGTTAAAAAGGTCTTGGGTGTTTTGCTAATCATTTAAAGCTTAAATAGAATAAGGAAATAGCTATTAGGTTAATTTTTTTCTAAAATCTGGCACTTTGAACACTTGTTATCTTGGAGCACAGGAAGGTAGTGAAAACTGGTCTTCCTCAGTAAGTAAGGAGAATTTGCATCCCCCTCCCTGGCTGTGAAGCTCTTACTTGATGTGGCAATGATGCAGGAGAAAAGGGCAGAGAGAGGCATCTAGAAAACTTTATACAAAAACAGAAAAATTAGTGGATGAGAATAAAACCCTGTTGGTAAAGAGAAAGGTTGGAAACTTCCAGAATGAGGTTGGAGCCACTGGAGCAGAGGTACTCAGAGTGTCTGAAGGTGACACATGACTCATTACAACACTAAACACTCCTGGGTAGAGATTTAAGATGCTAAAGAGGTGCAATGCATAAAGTTGTATGTAGAACTACATGTAACAAGAACATTTTGGGAAAGCCTGCAGTATTCAAAAGTGACAAACCCTCTTACTATGTGACAGAAGAGGTCCCAGATTTCATTTACTTATTATTGACAACATCCATAATTACAGACAATAAACAGTGACAATTCCCTCCACCTTCACTTTTCCCTTCACTATTCCACTCTCCATCATATCCCCTCCCTCTCTCAATCAGTCTCTCTCTTATTTTGATATCATCATCTTTCCCTCCTATTATGATGGTCTTGGTAGGTAGTGCCAGACACTGCAATGTCATGGATATCCAGGCCATTTTGTGTCTCAAAGAGTGCATTATAAGGAGTCCTATTCTTCCTTTGGCTCCTACATTCTTTCTGCCACCTCTTCCACAATATACCCTGAGCCATGGAAGGTATGATACAGATGTTTTAGTACTGAGCACTCCTTTGTCACTTCTCAGCACTTCTGAGTCATCCCAGAGGTCACTGCCATCTGAAAAGAGAAGCTTATCTAACCAAAACTAGCCAATATTTATTTTATTTTTATTTATTTACTTGAGAGAGAAAAAGAGAGGGATGGAGGGAGGGAGGAAAGGAGAGAGAGAGAAAGAATGTGTGCACCAGGGCCTCTAGCCACTGAAAATGAACTGCTGATGCATGCACCCCCCTTGTGCATCTGGCTTACATGGGTCATGGGCAACCAAATCGAGGTCCTTTGGCTTTACAGGCAAACATCTAAACCACTAAACCATCTCTCTAGTCCTAGCCTGTCTTTTGATGAGTTTGTATATATGATGTGTGTCTGTGTGTGTGTGTGAATATGTATGCCAAAGGTCAACCTTGGGTATTATTCTTAGGAATGCCGTCCATGTTCCTTTAAGACAGAGTCTGTCCCTGAAGCTAGATCTCAATGATTAGGTTAGACTGATTGGCTATGAAGCTGCAGGGAGCCGCTTGACTCCATCTCTACAGTGTTGAGATTACAGCATGCACCACCATCTAGTACTTTTATATGGGCTCTGTATATGGAACTCAGGTCCTCATGCATGCATCTTACCCACTCCTAGCCCAGAGCCCCTGTATTAGTCAGGGTTCTCTAGAGAAACAGAATTGCTAGAATGAATTATTTTAAAAAGGGAATTTATTGGATTAGCTTACAGTAGTCCAATAGCAGTTGCAGGCCCGAGAATCACCAAACCTGGTAGCTGCTCTGTCCACATGGCCAGATGCCTCAGCAGTCCTGACCCGGCACTGCAGATGGTGCCGGAAAGCCTGGAGGCTTCCTGAGGAGCCACTGGGTTTCGATCCACGCGGTTCTTCAGTTGATGTTGGTCTTTAGTCCGCACTGGTCTTCAATCCACGATAGAAGGTAGGGAGTAGCTCCGGCAGCCAAGTGGAAGGAAGGAAGGAAAAAGGGAACTCTTCTACCCAGAGCTTCCTTATATCAAGTCCCCCTCTGAGTGGGGCTGCCCACTCTGGGGGAAGGGCTCACCCTGGGGGAAAGACCTCCTCCTTTAGTTGATCCTTCCTAGAAGCAGCCTGTGGATTACTATACAGATCAAGTTGACAACACCTTAACTATCACAGCCCCCATCCTTTGTAAAACATTGTCAATAAAGTCTCAACTTCTGGGCTGGAGAGGTGGCTTAGTGGTCAAGCACTTGCCTGTGAAGCCTAAGGACCCTGGTTTGAGGCTCGATTCCCCAGAACCCATGTTAGCCAGATGCACAAGGGGGTGCATGGGTCTGGAGTTCGTTTGCAGTGGCTGGAGGCCCTGGCGCACCCATTCTCTCTCTCTCTCTCCCTCTTTCTCTCTCTCTCTGTCGCTCTCAAATAAATAACTAAATAAAAATAAACAAAAAATTTTAAAAAAAGGTCTCAACTTTTGCTCTGGTAAAGCCTGCTTCCTCTTTTGGACGTGTATTCTTTCTCGATAGATTCTCTACGTTTGCTTGCTAGTTTCCCTATGTTTAATTTCTTGATCCAGGAAATAAGAGCCTGGTACCCAATCAGAGACACCAGTTGAACTTTGATATCTGATAATATCAGCAGAATAGAGGCTAAACAATTTATCCTGGTTTGCCTGTGACATTACTGGCATTTACATTAGAAGTCTCGTGTGCAAGGGAATCAATCATGTTATGTCAGGGCAAGTTAGAACAATTGGTCAACATGGCTGAGTACCACTCCCCAAATATTTTTGGCATTGATGGCTCCAGAAAAATGGTGGATTTGTTCATCATTAGTGTCTGCTTACTTTTTTCTGTGACCTGTCTCCTTGGGAAAAGCCTATAATTTAGTCACTAGGACTAAATTACCTCATTTATTTGTCTCTGGATACTTGTAGCCATAGATATAGACTACATGCCTGAAACATTGTTAACACTTAGATGGATGTGGGGTAAGGGAATACTTACTTGCATCAAGTAGGAGTGGAAAGGTGCCTCAGCAAAAAAAAAAAAAAAAAAAAAAAAAAAAAAAAAAAAAAAAGACATCTTACCAAAAGTGGGAGAAACGGATTATGAACAGGGAAAATTAGAGATGGACACTGAAAGTAGCTATTTAAATTGGACTGGCTTAAAAACAAAATGCATTACATAGACTAGAAGGCATTGTACAATTAGAAAAAAACATTCTTCTTTTATTTAAATTTTTTAAAATTTATTAATTTTTTTTTACTAATTAGTTTTATATTCAGTGAATACAGTCAAGTTGGTATCATTGTTAGGCTCGTCCATGTACTACACCCTACCCCTGGCCCCTCTTGGTTGAGGTATATGGGTCATTCATTGTGGAGTTAGCCCACAGTTATGGGTAGGAGAAATGTCTCTGCATATCATGACCCAACGTGTGGCTCTGACATTCTTTCCGACCCCTCTTCCACAAAATTTCCCTGAGCCATGTTGGGTTCATTTTTGGTCTGCTTCAGTGGTGAGGTGATGGGGGCCTCTGGGTCTCTAGATATCTGATATGGTAGGAGTTGATTGTTCTCTGTGTCGATATCCTTCACCCTTGTGCTGGTACCTGTTTCACCAAGAGAACAGCACCCTCGCTTGTTTTGCCCATTGTTCTTAGTTTCAGCTGGGGCCCTTCTGAGGTATGATGGGCTGTTTTTTTCCTTAGGATCTGCGTCTATCTGAAAAAGAGAAGCAGATTCTCCAACAGAGAGTAAAGTTAGCACCAGACAAATGGGATAATCCTTATTTTTTTTATGGAGAATTTAATAGGTATAGGTCCACTTGTAGCCCATGATTGGTGGTAGTTTGATAATGGAGAGTGGACTCATGTTTGGATATGGTTCTGACTTATTTCCCAGATCCAGCTATGGGTCCCGTACCACTGAGGGGATCAGTTAGCCAAATCAAGAGCAGTTGGTTTCCCACCATGGCTGTGCACCACTATTGCACTTGTGTGAGCATCACAACAGGTTATTTGCTGCTAAGTCAATTAGACCATGAGTTGCTTGGACAGATATTGGTCATTTTCCCCCAGTTGCCCATGTAGCACCTTCTGGCACTAGACACACTGACTGTCTGGGGACTGACTGTCTTCTAGATTTCCAACCATCACATTCCATTTTATGTGTCAACCGCATATGGTGTCTTCAGCAGTAGGGTCTTACCACTAGCCTTGGTGGGTCATCAAGTACTCTGACAGAAATCTGTCTTTCTTTTAGGAAACCTTGTAGGTCTCACTGATCAAAAGCTCATTGTGGATGAAAGCCACATGCTGGTACTGGGAGTTATAGGTCAGTGTCCACTAAGAAAAGGAAGAAAATAATAACTAATATAAAAGAGTTAGAGAGGGCTGGAGAGATGGCTTAGCGGTTAAGCGCTTGCCTGTGAAGCCTAAGGACCCCGGTTCGAGGCTCGGTTCCCCAGGTCCCACGTTAGCCAGATGCACAAGGGGGCGCAGGCGTCTGGAGTTCGTTAGCAGAGGCTGGAAGCCCTGGTGCGCCCATTCTCTCTCTCTCCCTCTATCTGTTTTTCTCTCTGTGTCTGTCGCTCTCAAATAAATAAATAAAAAGTAAAAAATATATATATATTTAAAAAAACAGTTAGAGAGAAGACAGACTGAGAGAGAGAGGGAGAGAAGCTGTAGAAAATTAAGGTCAGTCTTCATCATACCCTATCCACTGTCTGGTGGCTCAGGTGTTCCCTCTAAGGGCCTGGTGAAGGTTCAACCATTTTGTCTGCCTTTTAGGATGTAGAATTTTATGATACCACTGCCGTTTGGGTCTAGATTTGTGTGTCCCACCCCTACCTTTGCCCTCCCTTCCTTCCCCACTCACCCTATTGTCTAGTCCTCAAGATGTTTGCTGGATATGTCAGCATTTTAGGTAGATTCAGGTTAGGTGCTGTAGATGAGTGAGACTATGTGGTGATTTTCTTTCTGTGATTGAGTAAGTTCACTGAGAATGATCTGTTCCAGGTTTAACCATTTTTCCTCAAATTTTATTGTGTCATTCTTTCTTACTGCTGTGTAGAATTCCATTGTGTAGATATACCACATTTTAATTATCCATTCTTCTAGAGATGGACATGTGGCTTGATTCCAGCTCTTAGCTATTACGAATTTAGCTGCTATAAACGTCTTCCATCTTGTTTTCCAGATTGGAGTTTCTACCCTCCACATGGCTGACTCTATTCTTGAGAGCTTCTTGAGAGTTTTGGACTTGTTCAAGTAGGTTTGCATTTTCTATTACTTTTCTATGTGTAGTTCCCCTCCCTCTTTCAAGCTCCCTTTTCACATCATTTTCTGATTTTCTTGATGCTTCTTGGAATTCATCCTTGCATTTCTTTATGTCTTCATTTATCATCACCAGCTGATTTTTGAGGTGCTCTTTTTTTCACTCTCCTTCATATCTCTAACTCTCTTTGAATTCCTTCCATTTTCTTATCTATTAGGTCTAGTCTAGTGATGGCAGCATCCACATGATTATCGGTCCTTTGTTGCTTTTCTGCAAGTTCCACCAGTAGCTTGGTCAGGGTTGCATTTCTCATAGCTTCATTTTGGTGTTCTGATCCTAATGAATCTTCTATGTCTTGATTAGAGATGTTCATTGTAGGACTGGGTGATCTAACTGGATTTTCTTGCTTTTGATTTTTCATGTTATTTCTTTTGTGCTGTGGTTGGCCCATCAAAGTGTATGGGTGGGGAGAGTAGAACTGTGGTCTGGATGGGCAGGGGAAGTGGTGCCTCTTGGGGGAGCTGGCCTGGACTAGCTGGCAGGCAAGCAGAAGGACTGTGTGGTCTTGAGCTAGCTCGTAGGTGGGTGGATCAGCCTGAGCTTAAGCACAATGGGAAGCTGAAGCTGCCTGAGGCAGATGCCAAGCCCTCTGAGCTCTCACTCAGCAGAATGCCAAAGCAGTCTGAGCTCTCATGCAGTGATGCACCAAAGCTGCCTGCAGTGGTGGTCAGAGGGATGCTGCAGCACCAACCACCATAGCAGCCTAAACTCATGTGTGTGGCAGAACACTGGGACCAAGAAGCAGTCTGAGCTTGCCTTTCTTTCCTGGGGCTGTGTGGCGCAGTTAGGTGGTTGCCATCTTGGCCGGAAGTCCCCTGAGTGTGAGATTTGTACTTTTAAAGCTTGGTGTAGGAGCATTATGGGAGACAGCCTTCCGGGAGGCAATTGACTCAGGTGGAAGCTCCATGATGACAGGTGAAAATGATGGCATGAGCAGAGGATGGTTATCACCTCTTTTTCATTTTTCAATCTATTACTTTGTTGTCAGACACAGCATCGGTGTGAAGTTTTAGCAGTGGGGTGTAGGTTCCATCTCAGCAATTCAGGATTTTGTTGTTGTTGTTGTTGTTGTTGTTTTCTCCTTTCTCCCCATACTGAATCACCTTTGGCTTTGAGGAGTCCGTGGTCTTTGTGCAGATAGTGTTCTGGAGGCATAATTAAAACAAGAGAGGATGATATAATAGTGTTGCTAAGGAGTACTCAGCACATGTACCCAAAGCAGCTTGATGACAGAATTCAAAGAAGCCATTTTATTTGTGTTGTTGCTGTGCCTGCTTCTGTTGTTCTCAGGTTCTGTGAGTTTAGGAGCATCTTGTCACTCTCTATGCCTCATTTCATCAAGTATCAGCAGTTCCCCCCCACCCACACAATCTGGTACCAATTTCTGTAGTAGACAGCTTTAGCTTGGCTGAGATGAATTTCCAGATCAGGCACAGTTATGGAGGAAGGCATATTTATTGAAGCCTACAGATCCAGGGGAAGTTCCATAATGGCAGAAGAAGCTGGCCTGCTTTCACAGGATGAAACACAAAGAGAAGCACAAGCCTCTCTTCTTTTATTAATTGATGAATTGCTTCATGTAGAGTTTAGAAATAATAGATTGTAAAAGCCTGCACTCTGATTTGATTAGTAGAACAACTGGCAAAAGCTCATGCAAGTCAAACCAGCATAACCTTTCTGAGAAAATAAAGCCATGGAAATTCTTTTTGTTTATTTTTTATTTTCAATTTACTTTGTGAAGGAGAGACTCATGCAGGTGTCAGGAGCAAGAAAAGAGGTAGGTAGTATTGCATACAAGGAAACTCTATGGTCAACTAAATATGCCTTCCTCTTTCACACATCCTTTATTTTACAAAGTAATATTGATTCTCTTAATAAAAATGAAGTTTATATGCAATTTAGTTCACATATAATACACAAATTTAATCACATAAACATCAGCGTTAAGTGGTTAGCTTCTTAATCTCATGCTATTTTCTCCCCTTTGTTTCCTGAAGAGAATTTTTCCCTTTCTACTTCTACTGGCCAGAAACCTGTACAGAAACTAACATTAGCAAGATGTGGAATGGGAAGTCCTTGATCGTCTTCTCTCCACAAATAAATCAATTTAGTAATAATAACTCATGAACAAATTCCCTTTGTGATGAACTTCCTCATGTCTCTGAAGAAGTCTTTATCTCCCCCTCATTTTGAAGGACGACTTTTCAGGAGCTAACAGTGCTGAAGAAGTCTGGCACTATTAGCTTTGTCTTCTAAGAAATGCTGCAGGCAGATCTTGATGTTGAAATGAAAAGGTGCTAAACATCAACATGATAATACAGGATGATATGGAATGAAGTTTTAAAGTAAATATATACACTCATGAAATTGTGGGACCATGCCTGGATTTTATGTGGGTGCTGGAGATCCATATTCAGGTTCTTATGTTTATGGAGTATTTTATCCACTGAGCCACCTCCCTGGCCACTAGATTCAAGGTTTTTGAGTTGGAACCAAAACAACTAACTTACTCATTGAAATTGCTGAGGGGCTCAGTGGCAGACAGAGACTTGAGGTAATCCAGACTCTTGAAAGAGGAACAGAGAGTGATAAAGGGCATTCTAGCATGAAATGTATACCAGAATGACAGGGGATGGGTAGCAGACATAGAAGAAGCTATTCATTAAACACAGCTAGCACTGAATTTTTCACAGAGCAGAATGGCCATCTGGACACAGCTGATCTAGGATATCTGTGGAAGGCTGGTGCTGGAGAAATCTCTATGCTTCTCAACTTACACTGGTAGGATGCTATAACTGGGAGCCATCTTAGGAAGGTTGCATCTGAGTGTGCTAGTTTAGGGAACTAAAACCCTTGCATTTTCCCAGGAGCCTTTAGCAAGCTTTAAAATACTATCTCAGAAAACATCTGTCTTGACATCCAACTTGGCTTTGAGGGAGTGCCACCAAAACAAACCCACTCAAAACTCTGTGCTGTGAGAAGCCTGTAAGTGATACAAAAGAGAAAAGACCTTGCTTCTCCATCAAGGTCAGTGGCTCTGTGCCCAGATGGAGTCCTTGGGACTGAGCAGGTACTCTTAATTATATGCAGAGACTAGGTCTTGGAACATCAGAGTCATGGGAAGTGCACTGTGGGGTGCTTACCATGTTTCCCACCCACCCAGTGCAGTTACTTACCATGCTTTTCTGTTTTCTTTTTAATTTTTTTGTTTATTTTTATTTATTTATTTGAGAGTGACAGACAGAGAGAGAAAGAGGCAGAGAGAGAAAGAGAGAGAGAGGGAGAGAGAGAGAGAGAAGAATGGGTGCGCCAGGGCTTCCAGCCATTGCAAACGAACTCCAGACACATGTGCCCCCTTGTGCATCTGGCTAACGTGGGTCCTGGGGAATCGAGCCTTGAACCGGGGTCCTTATGCTTCACAGTCAAGCACTTAACTGCTAAGCTATCTCTCCAGCCCCTTACCATTCTTTTCAAGTGGAATGCAAAAGAAATCCTTGGATGGTTAATCTTTATTGGATTTAGAGACTGCTAGGAGATTACTAAACATACTCCCGAGTGTGTCTGTGAGAATAGTACTAGAGATGACTGGCATGTGGGACAGCAACTGAGGGGGACGTTTTACCCTGAACATGAGCAGCACTGTATAATAGGATAGAAGCTAAGAGAGATGAAAGTGGAAGAAAGAAGAAGCCAGTCAGCATGTGAAAGGTTGATTTACTTTGAGTGAGTGGGCTTCTTACTGATAGATTCAGACTCTAGCTTCTTCAGCCATCTGACATGGAGTCACACTAGAAAATCTCCAGGGAGCTTCCAGGCTTTCAGTTTCAGACTAGGGGTATATCATTAGTTCCTTTTGTCCTGTAACTTTCAGTTTCTTGAACTGAGCATCTATCATTCTCTTTGTCTTTCCAGACAGCCATTGTGAGACTTTCCAGACACTGATTAAGTAAGCCATTCTAATAAATCCTCATAATTATACAGACTTTTTATTGGTTCTATTCCTCTTGATAGACAAATAGATAAATAGATAATAGATAGATAAATATAATTTAAAAATTAGGTAGATAAAGAGCACCATACAACTAACTACATGGTACAAGTAGGTACAGCTGGGGAAGGTTTGGTTATCTGCTCTGAGACATTTACTCCCATAGAAACAGCAAAAAGAAACAACACAAAGATTATGGATATCATAGTCACAAGGTATCTCATCATATATCACTCCCATATCCTTTCGTACAGTGTAGTTTTGACAAGGCTGATGGAGTAACCAGAGAGGAAAAATTCTATATACCTTCCCCTAAACTACCATAGATATTCCACTTTTGGAGATCTGAAGAGAAAGCAGGACCTCAGGCTCTACACTATATGCACTGTGTCAAAGGCAAAGAAGAAACAAGGGAACTACACCATGAAGTCCAGTTGGTTAAACTTAACACTACCTATGAAACTGACATCTCAGGGTCAGGAGAAATCTGTATGCCCATCCCAGCAGATGTGCCCACAACGACTGGAAATACAACGGATATGGGAAACATCCTGTTGTCTTCTTCAAGAGTTCGTAACTTGGTAACTGATTAACATTAAAGATTCTACACAAAATGATGCTAGACAAAGAATACCAAGAGTGATTTAAAATGGTCAATGAATTAAAAAGGATTTCAAATAAATATCTTAATGAATTAAGGAAGATAATGAAAGATATTAAAGAACAGTTTGATAATTAGATGTAAATTCTAAAAGAGAACTCAATCAAAATGTTAGCAATGAGCCAGGGATGGTAATGCACACCTTTAATCCAAGTACTATGGATGCTGAGGTAAGAGGATTTTGGGAAGTCTGAGGCTAGCCTGAGCTACAGAGTGAGTTCCAGGTCTGATACAGACTGGGCTAGAGTAAAACTCTGTTTTGATCCCTGCTCCCAAATATTTATAAATGACAAGCTCCATAATTCAAATAAAAACTCAGTTGAAATTCTCATTAACAGACTACATTAGGTAGAAGGAAGAATATAAGGGTTTGAAATCAACATTCCTGAATTATCTCATTCAGATAGTAGTAAAGAGAAAATATCTTGTTCGGGTGAATACCACTGTGTCCATAAACCATAGATTGTTATAAGAAAAAAATGATTTGGTGGGATACTTTCCAGTGAGTTGTTAGTCAAGGAGGTCCCTTTTGCCCTCAGAACAATACAAGGTATTGCCAAGGATTTTGATTGCCCACAGAACTAGACAGTAAAACCCTGTTGCTGAAGACTCAACATGCTTGGACTGCAGGTCACTAAGAAATCAAGCTGAAAGCCTCGTCTGTTGACTAGCTGTCATAATGCTGGAAAGAGCCATGCAGCCTGTTGGTGGAGAAGAGTCATCAATAGTCCTAACAAGTAGTGGATCCTGCATGCTACATGACTGACTAGCCAGGGCAAATACGTCAACTGAGTGGTGTCATATCTGTTACGGGGGAAACCAACTGCAATATGACTATATTTAAGGTCCACACACCAGGAGGGAATTCCTGCCTGGTATGAAAAACCTAATCAAAAGTCTATGGCTTGGAATGTTATAAACCCTAGGGAGGAAACTGCTAATGTATGGCAAACTAGATATATTATGCTCACCAAATTGTCCTCTAAATAGTTATGCTTATGGCCATCTATTAATGCTACTTTCACTGATATCATAGAAATAAAACTAACCATAAAAGACCACTATGAAAAACTCTGTACATATGGAAGAAATGAATAAATTCCTGACTATATACAGCCACCGAGATTAACTCAAGAACAAATTCTGAACAGTTCTGTAAATACTATGGGGGATGTATGTTCATTAGTTCTTTAGAGCTTTTTAAATTTTAAATTTCTGGGTATAATATGGAAGTATAAAATTAAGCTGATATCTCACTCCAAACTGGTTATTCATGAGATTGCCTTTTGTGCAAAACACTTCAGCTTTCTCATGTTATTTTAAGGCTTTTTAAAAAATCCCCAGGGGGCTGGAAAAATGGCTTAGCAGTTAAAGCGTTTGCCTGCAAAGCCAAAGGATCCTAGTTTGATTTTCCAAGACTCACGTAAGCCAGATGCACAAGGGGTTACATGCCTCTGAAGTTCATTTTCAGTGACTGGAGGCCCTGGCATGCCTATTCTCTCTCTCTCTCTTTCTTTCTCTCATTCTCTCACATAAATAAAATAAAATCCCCAGAACTCTACAGTATAGCTTTTCTGGTTCCCTGAAGTACCTGGAATTGTTTTGTTGTCTCCTCCTTTGGATGAAGGGAAACAAGTCTTTTTTTCTTTACATAGTTTGTGCACACATCCTTAAGATGATTTGTCATATTATATACACCACTATAGGCTTAGCAATCATGGCTTTTCATCATTGAGAGAATGAAATAATTACCAAAATCCCTACTATAATGAAAAGATTTTACCCAATTCTGGAAGCACCCAGCACTGGGGATTTTTCTAAAATTTCTGATTTTATTAAGGTTTGTCAGTGGGGAGGATATGGGAAACTAGAAATTAAGCAAATTATGAGTATAGCAAATGAAATGGAAGCTATAAAGTAGGAGCATATAGCCCAGGTCTGGATTGGCTCACATAAAACACTGAGAGGTGGAGTTTTTACATGGAGTTTCATCATTCACTATTTTGTTTTGGGAAATAAGTTTTGTTGGACAGGTTTGCTCTGAGATTTGGAACTCTGATGCCAGATTTACACTCTTAACATACATTTCCACATATAAAGTATTGTTTCTCTTAGTGCGTGCTATACTTCAAATACTTTATGGTTCTCTCTAACATGATAAAAGGAGAAGGGTCAGGAGTGATTATTTATAATTGTTTGGTCCTCAGAGGCAAGATCACCCATGACAAAGAGCCAGCAACATATGGCTCAGTTTGGAGATTATAGCCAACAGAGGCCATTATTGCCTATGGTGAAAACCCAGCTGGCAGTTGAGACCATTGCATTTCCTCATAAGAAGAGTGGGTGGTCAGCTGCAGTACTGAAAGTTAGTCATTCAAGGAGTGCCCTTCCTATGTGTGGAAAGCATCTCAAAGCAACATGTGTTGGTATTAACTACCAACTTATTGGCAAGACTTGGTAACACCTCTTCACTTGACACCAATATTTCATCTATGGACCCAGAGTTGTCAAGCTATGCTCAGAACAAGACAAAGCAAAACCTGAAAATCAGGAGACTTTTCTGAAGCAGTGCTTGTTTGGTGAGCACAGAGACAATGGAGGGAATTGAACTTGCACAATCGTTATGTGTCCTTGTCTCTACTCTGTCAGGACAGTCTATTCCATCATTAGGTTATCCTCTTCTTTCCTTACCTCTCTTTTACTGTTTCTGAAGAAGAGACAAGTGAGAGAAATTTCATTTTAAACTTTTTTATTGACATTTTTCATACATGTTCATAATTCCCTCCTATTATCTTCTTATATCTCCCTTCCATGGCTCCCCTTCCAATGAGTTTCTTCTTCTTTCCAGCTAGGCCCTCTTATATTTTGATGACTTTCCACACCTCCTCCATCATCTATGGTGAAATGTTGATGGACTCAATATTACACAGGTCTTGTGCAGGTAATGAAAGTTGCTAAGAGGTCATAAATGCAATAGCCACCCCATTTGCAGAAGACAGCATTTCAAAGCACTCTTCCCCACTTTTGATTCTTAAATTCTTTCATCCCCTCTTCCACAATGTTCCTTGAGTCTTGGAGGGCATGATAGAGATGTCTCATTTAGTATGGAACACTTAACAGTCACTTGGTCTCAGCACTTTGATGAGTTTTAATTCTCTCCAGTAGTTACTATCATCTGAAAAAAAGAAGCATCTCTGACCAAAGGTGAGGGCAGCAATAACTTATGGGCATAGACATAAATATTTAGAGGGTAACTTGGTGGGCAGTACATATCCATTTAGCCAAATAACTGTAGTAGCTCCCTTCCTAGGGTCTATGATCTTCCTAGACATAGGCTTTTGACTAGGTGTTTAGAACCAGGCATGATTTCCCACCTATGGAATAGACCTCAAATTCAATCAGAGAGCAGTTGGTTACACTCATAATAGTCATGCCATTATTATACCAGTGGGGACATCTTGCCTGGTTGGTCAGTTATGTAGCCCTCAGGGTCCACTGCTGACTAAGATTATTGATGATTTTTCCCTCCTAGTAGCCAATATAGTTCCTGACAGAACTCTGACAGCTATCCAGTAGGGAGGGGGCTTCTAGCTTAGTTCCAGCTTGATTTTTTTCTCAGGGTCCTTAGCCAAAGCATGTAGTGTATTCAGCAATAGCAATACCATCTAGTTTTTATAGACAACCAAGAGGAGTGAAATTTTATTAATATTTAAAATAAAGTTGTTCTAGGGAGATTGCTCAGTGGTTATAAACAGTTACTTTCAAAACATGCCAGCCCAAGTTCAATTTCCCAGTACCCCCATAAAGACAGATGCAAAAAGTGATACATGCATCTGGAGTTTGTTTGCAGTGACAAGATACCCTAGCTTGCTCTCTCCTTCCCTTTCTAACCCTTGCAAATAAATAAATAAAACATAAAATAACAATGCAACCAGGACACTTATGTAAATCAACCACAAGTTGACTTTAGAAACCTTTGTTAGAAATGGAAGTAGGTGTGATATATGGTAGTCTCCAGAAGCTAAATGTAGAGTAAAATAATGATAGGTATATAGTGAAGTCAGATTGCTTCCAGGATGTCCCTTATAAGGGAAACTTGGACACAGAATAGGTGCTAGAGAGAAAATACTTTGCTGATAAATATTAGAATATCTGTTTCAGAGAAGTACAGCTTGATACAGATCTTATATTATGTTCTATTGACTCTTTGATGTGATCGAACAAGGACATTAACAGTGGGTCTTATGATTTTCACCTATTTAAACTTTACCTTTGTGGCTGCTATAAACTCCAAAAGAAAAACAGCTCTAATTGTCTCTTGTGTTTAAAATTTCCTGGAACTTGGATTATATAGTTTATACAAATCTATAAACCCAATTCAATTAGCTTTTATGAAATGATAAAATAAACTAGTTTATGAAATTTTTGCCTTTTTAAAAAGAGAAGCCTTTATTTCCATGTTTTCTAAATAAAATTGGCTTTTTGGTTGCTTTCTGGTGATTAGTTGAAGAGACCAAATTCCATGTCCTTGTCTGACTTCCTCCAACTCCTCCTTCACTTCCACCTTTGCTGGCGCCTCCACAGCCACAGGAGCAGCAGTGGTGGCGGTGGCCACAGGGCAGCAGCCACAAATGCAGATGGATCAGCCAAGAAGGCCTTGACCTTTTCAGCAAGTGGGAAGGTATACTCAGTCTCCACAGACAAAGCCAGGACCCGCTTGTACCCACTGCTAATAGAATGAGGTACTGGGGCAACAATTGGATAACCAATCTGCAGACAAACACTGGCAACATTGTGGACACCCTCCAAGAAGCAAGAGTGCAGGGTATCCTCTGTGATGTCAAGCACTTTGAGGTTGTAGATGCTGCCATCGTCAAACACCTGCTGGATGATCAGCCCAAAGGAGAAGGGGAAGATGTTCAGCATGGTCAGCAGGGTGGCTTTGCTGGTTCCCACTTTGTCTCCAGTCTTGATGAGTTGCACATCACTCAGAATTTCAATGGTGCCCCTGGAGATTTTGGTGGTGATGCCCAAAGCCTAAAAGAAGGAAGTGTTCCCAGGCCCCAGACTGGTCTTCTGGGCAGGCACAGTGACTTCACATGGGGAAATGGCACCAGCATGGGCATCAGCTGGCACTTTATTGGGCAGCAGCATGTCTCTGATCTCAGTGAGGTCCTCCTTGGTGAACACAAAGCCCACATTACCCCAGATATGAGGCGACAGTTTCTCCAGAGCTGGGTTGTTCTCCAGGTGTCCTCAGATGGCCTTGCACATCATGGTGTTCTTACCCATCAGCACCACTGCCTTCCCTCAGAGGGACACATGCATCTGCTGCATCTGATTGGAGCCCACATTGTCTGCTCCCACAATGAAGCATTTTGGATAATCACTCAAGTGTTGGATGATCTTAAGGAAATAGTTGGACTTCCAGGTTGCCCTGTCTTCCCTGGGCATCACGTCAGTGAGTCAGGGATTGCCATGCAGGGTTTAAAGAGGATGTCACTCTAGGGCTGGAGAGATGGCTTAGTGGTTAAGCACTTGCCTGTGAAGCCTAAGGACCCCGGTTCAAGGCTCGATTCCCCAGGACCCACGTTAGCCAGATGCACAAGGGGGCACGCTCGTCTGGAGTTAGTTTGCAGTGGTTAGACGACCTGGCACGACCACTCTCCTCTCTCTCTCTGCCTCTTTCTTTCTCTGTCTGTCACTCTGAAATAAATAAAAATAAACAAAAAAAGAGGGTGTCACTCTAAAGATGATGCCTGATGAGAACCTTTTTATGTCAAAAGTGTTAACAGAAACTTCACTAACTAGAAGCATTAACTAAGAGAAAGTCCTTGATCACAGAATGAGGCCTCTGGGATACGGCAAGAACCCAGTACCTTGAAAATAAATGAAAGAATTCAATGACTTGATCTAGTATCATTACTATCATCACTACTAGAATGAATTAATCAAACACATGGTCAACCAGTGACTACCTGATATATTAGAATCAATTTTTCTACTTCAACAGTATGCCTCTTTCGATACCTGACCCAATAGTCACTTGAGAGCCTGAGCTTCTAATTAAAATGTTCATCAGATGAGAACTGAAAACAGGCAAAGAAAAATAACACTTTTTGTTAGGTAAAATTCAGGACGACTGAGAGAATTATTTTAATTACTTTATCACTTTTCAATTAAAATGTAAAATAGAAGAAACTAAAGTATCCATAGTTGAAATACCCTTAGTACCTAGAAACTCCTTAAATACTTTCTTTGGATTTGATATTCATCTGTTTAAGTTTGCAAATTTTACTAGTTTGGTTAGCCATTGCCAAAAAATGACAATATTTTTCATTCATAGAAAAATAATAGCCTAAAAAAGTCAGAAATGATAATGTTCATATGGGAGATCAGCCTTGAGGCCCATGTTCACGTAAGAGATCATGACAGATCTTGCTCTGTAGCCCATGTTCATATGAGGTATCATGGAAGATAAGCACTGTAGCCCATGTTCAAATGGAAATCATGGGAAATCAGCTATGTAATACATATTCACAAAGAAGATCATGGGAAATCAGCTCTGTAGCCCATGTTCAAAATGGTGATCATGTAAGTTCAGCTCTGTAGCCATGGTACAATGGAGATCATAGGAGATCAGTTCTGTAGCCCCAGTTCACAATGGAGATCATGGGATATTTGCTCTGTAACCTATGTTCACATGTGAGATAAGCTCTGTAGCCTATGTTCATATGGAGATCATGGGAAATCAGCTCTATAGTCCATGTTCACAATAGTGATCAGGGGACACCAGTTCTGTACCCTACATTTACAATGGACATCGTGTGATAATCAGTTCTGGAATGTTGGGAGCTATGAACCAAACCTCGGCCATGTTAACAGAGATTGCCATATAGCAAGTTAAGTTTTTACTTTCTCACCTAATACTCAACTACCAGAAACAAAGACTGCCATATAGCAAGTTAACTTTCTACTTCCTCACCTAATATTCAACTACCAGAAACAATGGGATTGTACACCTGGCTAAACACTCCCCCATCCTGCAGGTAGCTGATGAAGAAACAAAGGCATTGCGGTTTAACCAATAACTCTGTGATCTTTGCCCTAACTATGCCCCTTGCCCTGACCATGTCCCCTTCCCCCTACAACCCTATATAAACCTACATGTAAGAATAAACTCTCGAGGCCGTAACAAACACCTAGCATGGTCTCCTTCTTGTGTCTGTTTGCCTTCTTTCACCCAGGTTAGCTTCTCCTCAAGTCCTTGTTCAACTCCCCGCTGGCTGGGGCACTGGAACTCATGTTCACATGGGAGATCATGGGGTGATCAGCTCTGTAGTCCATGTTCACAATGGAGATCAGATGAGATCATCTCTGTAGCCATGGTCACTGTGGTGGTTTGATTCAGGTGTCACCCATAAACTTAGGTATTCTGAATGCTAGTCTCCCCTCCTGGAGGCAGTGTATTGTTGGGGTAGGCTTATGGGTGTTATAGCCAGTTTCTCCATGCCAGTGTCTGGCACACTCACCTATTGTGAGTCAGAGGGAAGGGAGCTGCAGTGATGTACTGCCCAGCTATGGACACCAGACATGATGTTCAGGTGGAAATGATACCTTGAGGCCAGTTTCTAGGCACAGATTTGAATGTCAGCTCTAATTTTGTTGTCCTGCTCACCCTCCAAAGCAATTCATGTAATGGGAGAGAAATGGTAGAGCCTTACTTGTGCTCCTTGGGATTTCACAAAAATTTGAGTGTGTCTTGGAATGTCATCTGAATATTATCTGTTCATGTATACCCAAAGAATTGAGGATCATGGGACTGGAAAATTATTATAATAATGTTTATTTTGTTTTCATCAAGACTCTTGACAAGTTTATCCATGATATTCATGAAAATGAGAAAAAATGTAGCATATTTGAATTTGATTAAATTAGCATATCCAGTGTGTCCTGATTAATGGAGGTGGGTATCTAATGGGTATCAGTGGGCTCTGTTCTTGCCTAATGAAGATATAGAAAGCATACTAATCAATTTGTTAGATAATCCTAAATCTGTAGTGATAGCTAATATGCTGGAGAAAATGTTAGTGAATCAGGATCCAGAGGCATCTCAGCGATCTGCACTGATGAACTAGAGCTGGTGATGTGAAGGTTGGTGGTGGGTAGATGTGATGCCCATGTTGGAATCATAGATGCCAGGCTACAAATATAAGCTGAAGGAAACATACTTAGGTACATCATGATTGAATAGGAATCTGAGTGCCATTGTTTCAGTCTTATTTGTTCAACAAATATTTTCACACTTTATTCAGTGCTGGGATATACAGATGAATGAGAAATAAATCCTTTCTTCATGAAGATAAGTGTGTAAAATATTAGAATAAAAAGTGACAAATGTGGCCGGGCGTGGTGGTGCACACCTTTAATCCCAGCACTCGGGAGGCAGAGGTAGGAGGATCGCTGAGAGTTCAAGGCCACCCTGAGACTACAGAGTGAATTCCAGTCAGCCTGGGCTAGAGTGAGAACCTACCTCAAAAAACAAAAACAAAAACAAAAACAAGTGACAAATATGATGATAGAATAAAAATACTGTACTATGGAACAGTACATGTTTGTATTAGGGAAACTTACTCTGAGAAACTGCCATTGAGGCTGAAATCTGAGGGATGAGTACAACTTAATCCACCAGGCAATGGGGAAAGAATGTTCTGATTAAGAGAGAACAGCATTTGTAAAGACCTGGAGGTAAAGTGACACAAAACTTCAAAAGAATGGGAGGTGGTTCATTACAATTATGGTCTAAAGGGTGTGGGATAAATAATGAGGGCTTGGAGAGGGAGGACAGAGGTAGGTGTTGAAAAGTTTTGCAATTCACCTAAAGAGCTTGGATATTCTTTTTGTGAGATCAGAAGCTGTAAAAATATTTTAACTGAGGAAGTAGGCAAATTAGTTTGCTTTAGAAGGTCCACACCATACCTTCTGGGGGAGGGAAGAGGCAGAAGGGGAATAGAACTGATACCTGGTGATCTGCTGGAGGCTATTGGAATTGTTCAGAGAGCTGCTGGTGGTGTCCATCCACTAGTGACTATGTGACTATGCAGATGAAAAAAAAGTGAGCAGAGATGCAAAACACACAGAAAGCCACCAGGAAGATTCAAAGGTGACAGATGAGTGGCTAGTGAATCCATTTTCCGATTTTTGGGAGCAGCAGGCAAGGAGAATTTTAGGAAGGGAAGTTGATGTGTTCAGCTTTGGACATGACAAATTTGAGGCAATCAGAAATTGTCTGCATGGTTGCTGTCCAGAGGATAGTTGGATTAAGAATCCAGGATATAAGGGATGAGTTTGAACTGAGAATACATATTTGGGAAGAAACTGTGAGCCAATGAATGGAGCAAAATTGGTCTTTATTCATATTCATGAAAGTACAGAGATGAATGTTTTGGATTTAGATGTAAAATGACCCAAGGGCTAAAGCCTCAGATTCCTCCCTCCTTTTGTGTGCGTTTTGCATGTTAGTATGTGTGTGGGCACACATGTGAACATGTGCACATATGTATGCATGTGTGTGGAGGCCAAAGGATAACATTGGGTGTCATTCCTCAGTTATAGCATCCACCTCATTTGGACACAGGTCTCTCATTGGCTTGGAGCTCACCATTTAGTCTAGATTGACTGGCTAATGAGCCCAGAGATCTTCCTGTCTACCTCCCCAACACTGGAATGGCAGGTGTATATTTTAACCTGTACTGTGTGTTAAACTTGCTTCCTCGTGATTGTGAGATAAGACTTTACCATCTAAACTATCTTCCTAGCCTTAAAGCTCTGTTTCTACTTCCATTCAGCCCACATGAAGTGACTTAATGTCTTTTGAGTTTCAATTTCTTCATCAGTAAGTTGGTAGTGGGAAAAAATTTTTGTAGTGTTTTTATAGGAATATAATAAGATGATGAGTGTGACCTGTTATAGAGGATCTGACACAGAGTATGTGAATGAGTAATAGTAAACACTGTTGATTTTATTTTGATTGTGTTTTATTTGTGTTTGTATAAACTCACTTTAAGAAGAGCACTGTGTTTTATTCCAAGAAGGAACTGAAGCTTTGTCACATGGTTAAAGAACCTGAGGTGATCAGTTAATGTAGAGGAGATTTGGAGATAGTACTTTTTAAATACACAAAGGACTTCCAGAAGCAAAAGGATATAGAATTACCCCAAGGGGTCTCAGAGAGAGAAATAGATGAATTGGCAGAAGTTTCAGAAACACTGACAGCTAATATTCTGGGAGTCTTCTAATAGCTTCAGTTCGTTACAGATGTAAGAGTTTGTTTTTTCAGGAAGTAGGTATGGATTTATCATCTTTGTATTAGAGACTCCATGATTGCAAGTGCAAGAGTCAGACTTGTTATTGGAGAAGTTTGGGAGGTGACTTACTGATGATAGAGTTCATGAATAGGGTGCTTATTTAAAGCCTAGTGTCTTTAGCAAAGGTCATTAACATTGTACTATAACACTCATGCTCACATTTATTCCTTTTGTTTACACAAGTATGTATATGTGCACATTTTCATGGGTGTGTAGGGGTGTGTGTGTGTGTGTGTGTGTATTGCAGATAGCCTTGTGTATCATCCTTAAAGTGCAGACAGGGACTCTCATTGGACTGGAGCTCACTAATCAGGCTAGAATAGCTGTCCAGTAAGCCTTAGGGATCATCTTGTGTCTACCTCCTCAGTGCTGGAGTTATAGGTATATGCCAACATGCCTGACTCTTTCATGTGGGAGCTGAGATCGAACTCAGTTCCTCATGCTAGCAAGGCAAGCACTTCAATGACTGAGCTATAATTCCCAGCTCCTCACATTTATTCTCTAACCATGATCGATACTTAGTTCTTCACTTGGAGGGAGAGGGTTAGGATATTTTAGACAGAAATGCCCCCCCCCACATAGAGTTGTGTTTTACAACTGCCAGTCCTCTGTGTTATGGGTAAAGATCATACAGTGAGGTTTTGTTGTCCATTGACCCCTATGGCCACCGAAAGCATCATTCTCCCCTTACCAGCTGAGAAGTATCCTCCCCCTCTCAGCCTTCCCTTCAGGCTATAGCTTCAGGAAAATCACGGTGACAAGTAATAAGTTAGAGAGGGGTAGGATTTTTAAACCTCACCACTATGGGTTTATTTCCTAATACCTAAAATGGAAGGAAAAGTAGAGTAAGCCCCATGATTTATGTGTACCCTTCCCTTCAGAGTTTTCCCATTGCATCTTGGTGCTGTGCTTGACATTTATCATGTAAGGTATTAATATCTCAGAGGAAGAGCTGCTGGTGCTAATTATTCAGACCTGCTTTGAAAGTGAACTGGTGAGCATGTATGCCAGTGAGCATGTCAGATAAACATCTATGCATTGGGCCCTCCAATAAAAATAGGTGGGAATTTTGGGGCACTGTGGACCCTAGCAGTATAGATTCCCCAGAATGTCTGTGGGGCATATGAGTAAATCAACCCTGATGGGATTGCTGGAAAGCAAGCCAGTACCTATCTGATAAATAGAACTCTTAAGAAAGTCCCTGAATCAAGAAATGTGCCAAGGACATTCAAGCGAAAATGGGGAAAGAACTAGCTTTTCTTCATTCAGAAAGGAAAGTGTTTGCTTCCTCTCCAGACTGCTTAAGTTGTCAAATGAACCTTGTTTCTAGTAGCTATTTGGAATATTAATCGTCTTAACAGTATCAAGCAGACTGGTTTTTTGCACTTGATAAATTTTTGATGATACACCTTTGAAAAATGCAGTAGTGTGATTTTTTTCCTCAAGTTTCTCCCCAGAAATCAGTATTAATTTGTAGATGCCAAAACACGACTAATGACTTTATCTCTAAAAGATGAATACACATTAAATTAACATGGGTGGAGGCCACCTGACTGGACAGCCTTCCAGCAGGAGAGATGCTGAGCTTTGTGAGTCTGCTAGGTTGGCAAAGGTCTCCTCAAAGGGATGGTGTGGGATAGTTAGTTGGACAGTCAGTCAGCCTGGAGAAGCTGTCATTGCCTACCAAACAGTCAGTCCCCTCTTCTTCCTTGCCAAAGAATACTGACTTTTCTCAGGGAGCGATGCACTTGGCCCCAGTTGGTAAGATATGATTGGTTCATGCCATGTCAATTATAATGAACTGAATTCTCTTCACCAGTGATTGTGTAGAGGAAAAAAGGTAACCTAACTCTGGCCCATGCCGGAGAATAGGAGGGAACTGGATGGATTGGAGGGGGAAGGGACTGTGGCTTTTGAAAAAGAAATAAAAAGAGACCATTATGTGGGAGTTATTCCGTTTCATCTTTGCACATTTCCTTCCTGATGTTGGATGTGGTCTTGTAAAACCTGGCACCTGGAATCACAAAGCATGCTGTCTTATGAGGGAGACTATAGCCAGAACTTGGGTGGTAAAAAGAGCCTGAGGCCTTGATGATATCATGAAACCACTAGTTTTACTTACATTGTGTTTTTGTTGAGAGTAAGTATAAGTGTGCTCTTCATGACATCCCAAGACCATCAGCTTTCAAAATATAGTATTTGCTGAAAATATTTTCTTAGAAGATATTACAGTGGTTCCCTCAGCCACAATTTAGCTTTCCACCACAGTAACTCACATACTATGCCCCTTTCTCCCTAACCTCTGGCAAATAACTACGAATCTGTCTTCTGCTTCTATGGCTTTATGTATTCTGGATTTTAATAGGTGGTATCACATAGTATGTGCCCTTTCTGTATGATTTCTTTCACTTAACATGTTGTCATGGTTTATTCATATCCTTTTTGTGAATGGATAATATCTCCCTTTTTAAAATTACAGACATACTTAGTATTGATACATCATGCGTTGGTACCATCTTTTCCCCCACCCCTGCTCCCATTCTGCTGGAGGCCCTCCTCAGTGGGGATGCTGGTATTTTCCATGGAGTTGTGGGTTATGCATTGTGAGAGTAGCAGTCAGATATTGGGGTGGTGGTGGGGAGTCAATGCCTCTGGGTGTGATGTCCCAACTGTGGCTCTTACAATCTTTCCACCCTCTTGTCCAAAAATTTTCCTGATCCATGGTGGGTGTGTTTTAAATCTGCTTCAGTGATGATCTCTTAGAAGCCTCTGGGTCTCTGCTTTGATATATGGTGAGTATCCTCAGCTTCTGTCTCCTTTACCTTGGGGCTGATTGTTAGGTTCACCATGGAAGTAGATCTCTTGCTCATATCTCCAGTTCAACTGTGGTTCCACCTGAGCCTTGGTTGAAATGCGAGGGGTGATTTATTTCCTTAGGTCTTGCTATCTTCTCAGAAAGAAAAACAAATTTTCTAATGGAGAGTGAAACAGGATAAACATTATTAATTTAGGGAGAATTTGATGGATATATCTCCTCTTTTGCCAAAGACTAGAGGGAATTTGTCAATGGAGAGCATAATATTTGTCTCCATAGGATTCTGACCTGGATCCTAGTTCCAGAAATGAGTTCCTTTAACTGATTGGATTTCTTAGCCAAGCAGAAAGCTATTGATGACTCACTAAGGCTGTGTGCCACTATTGCATTGGTGTGTCCATCTTGTCAGGGTGTTTGCTTCTGAGTAGCTTAGACCTCTGGATGCCCACACCATTGTTGGCCACTTTCCCCCAGTAGCTCATGTAGCACTTTCCAGCACTAGATGAGCTGTCTGGGGACTGACTCTCTTCCAGATTCCAGCCAGGTCTCTCCATGCTCTGTGTTGTCAGCATATGGTATCTTTAGAAATAGGGCCTTACCTTTTACCTCAGGCAAGTAATCAAGTGCTTTGACAGAAGGCTGCCTTGTTTTGGGGATCTTGTAGGTCTCTGTGATCAATGGTTCATTGTGAGGTCATTGATCCATTTGGACCTGATTTTTGTGCATGGTGAGATGTGTTGATCTAGTTTCATTTTTCTGCATATTGTTATCCAGTTTTTCCAGCACCATTTGTTGAAATGCTATCTCTTTTTTCAGCCTACATTGTTAGGGCCTTTGTCAAATGTCAACTAGCTGTAGTTACTTGACCCAAAGTCTGGTCCTTGATTCTGTTCCATTGGTCTCTAATCCTGTTTTTATTTTATTTTATTTTATTTTATTTTATTTTATTTTTATTTTTATTTATTTTTTGTCAGTGCCATGTTGTTTTTGTTACTGTGGTTTTGTAATATAGCTTTAGATCAGGTATGATCATGCCTCCAGAGGTGTTTCTTTTGATGAGGATATGCTTGGATATCTGAGGCCTTCTGCCATTGCATATGAATTTTGAGATCATTTTTTTCTATCTCTGAAGAAAAATGTGGGATTTTTATTAGTATTGAATTAAATCTGTGTAATGCCTTTGGTAAAATTGCCATTTTCACAATGTTAATTCTGCCTATGAGCATGGGATTCTTTCCATTTTTTCAAGTCCTCCTCAGTTGCTTTCTTGAGTGTTTTTATGTTTTCATTGTATAGGTCTTTCACCTCTTTGGTTAATATTATTCCAAAGTATTTTATTTTATTTTTTTGTTTCTATTGAAAATGGGACAGTGTCACTTATTTCTTTGTCTTTGTCTTTGCATATAGAAAGGCTACTGGTTTTTGTGCATTAATTTTGTGTACTGCTACTTTGCTGAAGGAGTTAATCACCTTTGAGAGTTTTGAGATGGAGGTTCTTAGGTCTTTTATGTGTAGTCATGTCATCTGTGAATAGGGCTAACTTAACTTCTTCTTTTCAAATTTGTATCCCTTTTATTTCTTTCTGCCATCTTATTGCTTGAGTTAGGACTTCTAGTACTATGTTGAAGAGCAGAGGTGAGAGTGACACCCCTGTCTTATTTGTGATCTCAATGGGAATTCTTTCAGTCTCTCCCCATTAAGTATTATTTGAGCTTTAGGAGCTTTATATATAGCCTTTATTATATTGAGATATAGACCATCCATGCCTATTCTCTCCAATATTTTGATCATGATGTGATGTTGTATTTTGTCAAAGGTGTTTTATGCATCTATCAAAATGATCATGTGGTTTTTGTGTTTAAACTTATTTATGTGGTATATTACACTGACAGATTTCCATATGTTGAACCACCGCTGTGTTCCTGGGATGAAGCCTACTTGATCAAGGTGGATAATGCTTTTGATGTGTTGTTGAATTTGGTTTGAGAGGATTTTGTTCAAGATCTTTGCATCTAAGATGATCAGGGAAATAGGCCTATAGTTTTCTTTTTCTGGGGCATCTCTGCCTGGTTTTGGTATTAGGGTGATAGTAGCTTCATAGAAGGAGGTGGGGAACTTTCCCTGTTCTCCAGTTGTGTGGCACAGTTTGAGAAAAATTGGTTGCAGTTCTTCCATGAAAATTTGATAGAATTCATCTGAGAAGCATCTGGTCCTGGACTCTTCTTTTGGGGGAGGTTTTTGATTAGCTTTCCAGTCTTGATGGGTGTGATAGATTTGTTTAAGGGATTACTCTACTCTGAGTTTAGCTTTGGTAGGTGGTATGTGTCCAGGATTTCATCCATATTTTCCAGTTTTGTGGAGCAGAGGTTTTTGAAATAAGTCCTGATGTATCTCCCAATGTCAATTGGCCAGGGGTTTATCAATCTTGTTGATTATTTTCAAAGAACCAGCTCTTTGTTTCATCAATTTTCTTAATTTTTTTCTTAGTTTCCAATTCATTAATTTCTGCTCTGATCTTAATTATTTCTTACTGTGTGGAGCTTGGGGTTAGATTTTTTTTTTTTTTTTTTTTGCTATTCCAGTGTCTTTGGGTGGATGATTGAGTTATTGGTCTGGGATCTCTCTATCATTGTTAAGAAGGCATTTAGTGATATGAACTTTCCCCTGAGGACTACCTTCATTGTGTCCCATAAGTTTTGTTACAATGTGTTCTCATTGTCATTCATTTCTAGAAATTTCACAATTGCCTTTTTTATTTCATCTACTGCCCATTTATTGTTTAAAAGTCTGTTGTTCAGTTTCAGAGCTGATGGGATTCCTGGTACATCTTTTGTTGTTAATTTCTAGCAATATAGCATTGTGATCTGATAGTATGCAGGAAATTATGTCAATCTTCCTAAATATATGGAGGCAGGCTTTATGACCCAGTAGATGATCTTTTTTAGAGAAGGTTCCATGGGCTGTTGAGAAGACTGTGTAGTCTGTGGATTTGGGTATAATGTTCTGTAGATGTCCATGAGGTCTAATTAATCTATGGTTTTGTTGAGCTCTCTCCTTCCCTGTTAGTTTTCTGTTCGGGTATTCTATCTATTGCTGATAGTGGAGTATTGAAGTCCCCAGCTATGATGGTATTGTTGGTTATTTCTGTTTGGTTGTAAAGTAGGTTTTGTTTTACGAATGGTGGTGTGTTTGGTGCATAAAGATTGATGATTGTTATATCACCTTATTGGATCATTCCCTTGATAAGTAAGAAATGGTCTTCTTTGTCTTTTTTGATTACTTTAGGTTTGAAGTATATTTTATCTGCTATTAGTATACCTATGCCTGCTTGTTTCTTATTTCCATTTGCTTGGAATATCATTTTCCACCTTTTCACCCTGAGGAGATGTCTAACTTTAGTGGTGAGGTGGATTTCTTGAAGACAGAAGATTGAGGGGTCTAATTTTCTTATCCACCCTGTTAGATTATGTCTCTTGATGGGTGAATTAAAGCCATTAATATTTAGGGTACTGATTGTGATGTTTGAATCCCTGCCATATTGTGGTGGTTTATGTGGTTTGGTGTTTTCTTGGACTTTGTAATTTTTTGTGCCTTCTCTGAGTTTGGTTATTGTGATCTGCTTCTTGAAGGAACTTGAGGTTAGTTATTTGATTCTTCCATGTGGAGCATTCCCTGAAGTACTCTATGCAGGTTTGGCTTTGGGTTCATATTGTTGTAAAGCTGAGTTTTATCATGAAAAGTTTTTCTTTCACCCTGTATTATGAGGGATACTTTTGCTGGGTAGAGTAGTTTGGGTTGGAAGCCATAGGTTCTTAGACTTTGCAGTGTTCCATTCCAGGCCCTTCTGGCTTTCAGAGTTTCCACTGAGAAGTCTGAAGTAATTCTGATAGGGTTACTTTTTGTTGTTGTTGTTGTTTTGTGTTTTGAGATAGGGTCTCACTCTAGTCCAAGCTGACCTGGAATTCACTCTGTATTCTCAGGGTGGCCTCAAGCTCATGGCACTCCTCCTACCTCTGCTCCCAAGTGCTGGGATTAAAGGTGTGTGCCACCGTACCTGGTGAGATGGGGTTACCTTTATATGTAATGTGTTGTTTCTCTCTAGCTGCTTTTAGGACTTTCTCTTTGGTATCGATGTTTAGAGTGTTAATGATAATTTAATAATAATACATCTTTGAGAATTTATCCTTTGGTCTAGTCTGTTTGGAGTTCATCTAGCTTTTTGTAACTTGATGGGACTTTCTTTTGAGAGAATGGGAATGTTTTCTTCAATAATTTTGTTGAATAAGTTCTCCATGCCTTTGACCTTTTTTATTAATTAATTTTTCATTAACAACTCCCAAGATTGTAAACATGGGATGTAATATCCTCCCTTCCCCCTCTTTCCCCTTTGAAACTCCATTCTCCATCATATCCCCTCCCCCTCTCAATCAGGCCCTCTTTTATTTTGATGTCATGACCTTTTCCTCCTATTATGATGATCTTGTATAGGTAGTGTCAGGCCATGTGAGGTCATGAATATCCAGGCCATTTTGTATCTGGAGGAGCATGTTGTAAGGAGTCCTACCCTTCCTTTGGCTCTTACATTCTTTCTGCTATGTCTTCTTCAATAGACCCTGAGCCTTGGAAGGTGTAATAGAAATATTGCAGTGCTAAGCACTCTTGTCACTTCTTTGTAGCACCATGATGTCTTCTGAGTCATCCCAAGGTCACTTCCATCTGAAAAGAGAATGTTCTCTACCATAAGCGAGAGTAACATTAATATATAGGTATGAACATTTAAAGAGAAATGCTTACTGGGCAGTTCGATAAGCACAGTATATACATTTAGCCAGACAACAGCAGACATTACACCCTTAGGACTCATGACTACCTCTGTTTTAAGTTTTCAGTAACAGGGATATATTCCCTCCCTCGGTGTGGGCCTCCAGGCCAATTAGAGGACAGTTAGTTTCTACCATGTCAGATGTGCCATTATTGCACTCGTTGGCTCATTTGGCCTAGCTGGCAAAATTTAAGACTTGCAGTGTCCACTGTTGAGTATCTTCACTGGTGATTTCTTTCTCTCCCATTGAACTGCATGCAAAATGGCTTCTTCCAGCTTTCTGTCAGCTGGTATACTTGGAGGAGGTTATCAGCTCAGTTCCAGCAGGATTTCTCAGTGGCCTTGCAGCCCAAGTATATGGAGTCTTCAGCAATAAGGCCTTACCATGTATTCCCAGTGGGAAACTAAGGGCCTTGGCAATGGCCTGTAATGTTTTGGGGGCATTAGGGACCTCCAAGGCCAAGAACTCATTGGAAGGTATCCCATCCCTGGCACTGAAAATTTTCCAGTAACAATCAATGGCTCCTAAGTGTTCCATTGTCCAAAATAGTAGGTTTCCATATATTTATTTATATCATCTTAGATTTTGATTAGCCTTCCCTCTGCCTTTCCTTTACTCAATTTCTTCCCCTAACTTTACTTGGGCCTTTTCACCCCCATTAATCTATTCTTCTATTTACATATATACAATACCATCTGGTGGGGGCTCAGGGACCTGATGAAGGGGCTTGTTGTTCCGTGATTCAGAGTATGGGACTGTGTGGTCAGGTGGCCCAAGGGGGCAGGGGTAGAGGGGAATGGGACAAAGCAGACTGGTGTTGTGGCTGGGCTGCAGCAGGGTGGGTCGGGGAGAGGAAGGGAATGTGTGGTGGTTCTGTGATGCTGAAGAAAAGAACCTGGAAGGGTTCAGAAGACAGTTAAATGATCTGAAGGAGAGGGAAGAAAAAGCAGTCCTCAATACAAAGTGCTGAGGATGTGGGGAAAGAAGAACCCTATTGGCTAAGTATAATCTGTTCCAAGTCCATCCGTTTTCTTACAAATTTAATTGTATTATTCTCCTTAGTGTTGAGTATAATTCCATTGTGTAAATGTACCACCACTTCATTATCAATTCATCCAATGATGGGCACCTGGGTTGATTCTAGTCCGTAGCTCTCATGAATTGAGCACCTGTAAACATTGTTGAGCAAATATCTCTGTAGTGAATCATGGAATATTAAATGCCCATTATGGGAATAATTGGAGCTGTTGTTGCATTCCAACCAACAGTGAATAGGGTTCTTCTTTCCCCACATCCTCAGCACCAATTGTTGTCACTTGATTTTTGAAATCTCATAGTTGTTTTAATTTGCATTTCCATAATGGTTAGGAATGTTGAACATTTTCTAAAGTATGTGTTAGCCATTTGTATTTCTTCCTCTAATTACTTCCTGTTCATATCTCTGACCCATTTTTGGAGTGGGCAGTTTGAATTTTTTATTATTATTATTATTTAGTTTTTTGAGTTCCTTGTAGATTCTACATATTAAGCCTCTGTCAGTGGTATAGCTGGTGAAGATTTTCTCCCATTCTGTGGGTAATATACTGGCTCTTATTACGATATGTTTGTCTGTGTAGAAGCCTTTTAGCTTCATGAGATCCCATTGGTTGAGTGATTGTTTAATTTCCTGGACTACTAGGATTTTGTTCAGGATGTCTTTCCTCACTTCTATATTGTAGATAGTTCCTCCTATTATTTCCTTCCAGTAGTATAAGAGTTTCAGGTCTTATGTTGAGGTCTTTAATCCATTTGGACCCAATTTTTGTGTATAGTGAAATGAGTGGGTCTAGTTTCATTTTTCTATATATGGTTATTCAATTTGTCAAGCACCATGTGTTGAAGATACTGACTTTTCTCCAGTCTATGTTATTGGCATCTTTGTAACTCTAGTAACTTGACCTACAGTCTGGATCTTCAATTCTGTTCCATTGGTTCATATTTTTGTTTTTATGTGAGTACCATGCTGATTTTGTTACTATCACTTTGCAATATAGTTGTAAATCAGGTATGGTGATGCCTTCAGAGGCGTTTCTTTTGCTGAGGATATGTTTGGATATCTGAGGCTGGCTGCCATTCCATATGAATTTTGAGGTAATTTTTTCTTTCTCTGTGAAGAATGATGCTGAAATTTTTATTGTTATTGCATTAAACATGTATGTTGTTTTTGGTAGAATTGCCATTTTCACAATATTAACTCTACTCCTCCAGGGTAGGTCTGGAGGCATTTCCATCTGCTAAAGTACTCCTCAATTTCTTTCTCAACTGCTTTTATGTTTTCATTACATAGGTCTTTCAATTCCTTGGTTAGTGTTATCCCAACATATTTACTTATTTTTGTTGCTATTGAAAATGGGAGAGTCTCACTGATTTCTTTCTCTGTATATTTGTCCATTGCATATAGAAAGGCTATGATTTTTATGTGTTGATTTTGTATCCTGCCACTTTGCTGAAGGAATTATTCACTTTTAAAAGTTTTGAGATTGAGACTTTCAGGTCACTTATGTATAAGATCATGTCATCTGCAAATAGGGCTAATTTAACTTCTTCCTTTCCAATTTGTATCTCTTTTTCCTGTCTTATTGTTTGGGATAGGATTTCTAATTCTATGTTAAAGAGCAGCAGTGAGAGTAGACACTCTATATTGTTCCTGAGCTCAATGAAAATTCCTTGTGTCTTTCCCCATTAAATATTATGCGGCTTGAGATTCTATTAACTCTACATCCCCAGCGCTGGGGTATGTATGTCACCACATCCAGCTATAAACGTAATTTGTTTTTTGGCACCTTCCTTTTGGCACTTCTGTTAGGTGAATGTAGGACTCCTTTTATTCTCTAAGGTTTCAATATTTTTTCACATTCTTTGTTTCTTTCTTTTTGCTCATTTTAGTAGGTTTTCTTGATTTTCTTTTTCATCTCTGTTTGGAACAGGCAAAAATTTTGAGAAGCTATCTTTTAATTTCCAGTGGTAAGTTGTTGTGGTAGTTTGAATAGATGGCCCACAATATATTCAGTGTTTTATTAGTTTTTAGTTTGGATATTCAGCCACCTGGCTAGAAAAAGGTGTCACTGTGCAAATCTTAAGGTATGGTGGTGGGTTTGAAATTCCAATCTAAAGATATGCAAAGTGTGCCTAGCTGGAGTTCCTGAAGTGTGCTGTGTGGTTGTGGCTTTTGGCTTGTGGCTTTTTGGGCTTGTTGCTTTACTATCTCTGCTTGGACCAGTGGAAGCAGGACCAAATTCTCCTGCAGTTATGGAACTTTCCCTGGATCTGTAAGCTTCAATAAATACCCCTTTCTCCATAACAGTGTCTGGTTTAAAAGTTCATCTCAGCAAGCCTGAAGCTGTCTACTACAGAAATTGGTACCAGAATGTGGGGTGAGATGAACCTGAGCATGAGAATTTTGGTCTTTTGGAACTTTCGTTTTGGTGCAATGGATATGGACTTGGTGCTTATAACTGAAGATGCCTTATGGAGTGGCAAACCAAGTATTATGGACTGTTCTTGTGAGAGTTTGAAAATGCTAAGTGCAGACAGTATTGAACTTCGAGGCTTGGCTTATGAGCTTTCTAAGGGGAAGGAAAGACTGCAGAGGACTTTGTTAGAACTGGGCTACTGGCATAAGGGCTGGCTATGTTCGGCTGTCCAGGCCCAGAGAGTTTGATCAAGGTTAAATTTGTAATAATGTGTGTGCTTGGCTAAAGATATTGGACTGAGAGATTTAAGATTTTGAGTTGGAAAACCTCAAACAAGATAAAATTACAGACACTGAGACTTGTTTTAGGTTGCAGAAGCTGCTATTGTCAAACACATTAGTAATCTTAAGGAAGATGGCCCAACTGCTTTACATTAAAACAATTGAGAGGATGCCAAAGGAAAGACTACGATAGAAATGCAAACTCTTTTGGGAAAGAGTTGAATGGAGAACGAATCTGCTTTTCAAGGTTACAATTTATTTTGTCCCTGAATTAAGAATATGGCTATGTCCTGCACATCTGGTGTTAGTTTTGGACGCATGAAAAATGCATTGAGTGGGGTCATGAAATGCACACAAAGGCTGGAAGAGCCTTTGGAAGATTGACCTTGGGTTGCATGGAGACCTGAAGATATTTTGGATATACCAGGACTATGCAAGAGCTACCATGGAGTGCACTGCTGGCCTGGGATGGAAGTTTTCCCTGGCTATTCTGCCCAGCTGAAGGGGTGGAATTGGAAATTCTGGAGACTGTCAACCTCTGGTTATATTGGATCTGAACTGCAGAAGTTTGATGTTTGCTTGATGGTGGTTGTGTTTGCATTGTTATAATATCTCCATGCTATGCCTTATGTCAGTTGAAAAAGTTTACTCTGTGCCTTTATATGTTGAACGTATTTAACTTGTTTGATTTTTCAGGACTCACTATCTTTTTTTTTAAAGGGCATTCTGTTTATTTATTTATTTGAGAGTGACAGACAGTCAGAGAAAGAAAGAGGCAGATAGATAGAGAGAGAGAGTGGGTATACCAGGGCCTCCAGCCACTGCAAATGAACTCCAGATGCATGTGCCCCTTGTGCATCTATCTGGCTTATGTACATACTGGGGAATTGAGCCTAAAACCGGCATCTTTAAGTTTCACAGGCAAGTGTTTAACCACTAAGCCATCTCTCCAGCCCAGGATTCACTATCTTAAGTTGATAAAGACTATGGGGACCTTTGAAATTTAACTGAATACAATTTACAATGTGTGATAGTCATGAATCTATTGGGGGCCTGGGGTGAAATGTGGTAGTTTGAATAGATGGCCCCCAATACATTCAGTGTTTTATTTGTTTGTATTTTGCATTTGCAGCAACCTGGCTGGAGGCAGTGTCACTGGATGGATCTTAGGGTCCAGCCCTAAGGTGTGGTAGTTTGAAATTCAAATCTAAAGATATACAAAATGCCTAGGTTTCACCTGGAGTTTCTGAAGTGTGTTGTGTGGCTTTTGGCTTTTTGGCTTGTGGCTTGTGGCTTCTCTCTCTCTGCTTGGATCTGGAAAAGCAGGGTCAGATTTTTCTGCCATTATGGAACTTCCCCTAGATCTGTAAGCTTAAATAAATCCCTTCCTCTATAATTTTGCCTGTTCTGGAAGTTCATCTCAGCAAACCTGAAGCTGTCTGGTATACACCTTTATGGTACTTTTATGTTGCTTCCCTTTTTTATTTATTTTGTTTTTAAAGAAGCCTATTTTTTGTTTTGTTTTAATTTTCCTTTTGTGTCACTTAGTTCACATTTAATAAGTACTTGTTTGGATGCCTTTGGCTGATGTATGGTGCCCCCAAATATCTGCCAGAGAGAGATCAAGATGTTCTTCAGGTAGTTGTATCTATTGTGTTTTGAACTAAAATAAAGTCAGGTCTTTCAAATTGCCTGGCCTGGGTATGTTCCTGATGGATACATCAGGACTGTCCTGCTCTTGAGTCAGTTGGGTAAGCCTGATGCCTCTCTGCTGGGGTGGAGCCAGCCTTTCTGTGTGTCAGTCTGCTACAAGTCAAACAGACACTGAAGGGCTGATGAACACCAAGGCAGATGTCAGCCCCAGTCCTCTTTCCTTTCAAAGGTCACATTTCTGTTTTGAAGTTCAGGTTTACTGAGACATAATCTATACACAATAACATTCACTCTCAGAAGGCATTTGGTTAGATTATTCTTTTGATAAAAGTATGCAGTCATGTTATGTCCACCATAATCATGATAAAGAACAGCTTCGTCAGTCTTTCAAGTTCTCCAGGTTCCTTTCTATAACCTGCCATTTTGGCTGTAGATTTCCTCATGTGCTTATCAATCAATATTTAGAGTTCAGCCACTAGATTTCCCAGGTACTACGTCCTCTTACAATTTTCCTTCAGAGCCGAGAAAGTTGGCTATGATCTCTAAGGTGTGTTCTGCTTAGGGCTTGTGGGTGTGGAGTAGGAAGGCAGCTGTTTGGCAGGACAAATTCCATAGCCTCTAATTATTTTGATGTGAAGACATAGGAATGCAGTGGGAGGGACTGCCTGGACCAAATATCTCATAAATAGTCCTTTCATTAGTTACACCGAGTATACTGAATAGTACTCTTCATCATACTTCTGATTTATTTATTTATTTATTTAATTTTTATTTAAAAAAAATTTTATTTATTTATTTATTTGAGAGTGACAGACACAGAGAGAAAGACAGATAGAGGGAGAGAGACAGAATGGGCACGCCAGGGCTTCCAGCCTCTGCAAATGAACTCCAGACGCGTGTGCCCCCTTGTGCATCTGGCTAACATGGGACCTGGGGAACCGAGCCTCGAACCGGGGTCCTTAGGCTTCACAGGCAAGCGCTTAACCGCTAAGCCATCTCTCCAGCCCCTGATTTATTTTTTTTGTCATCTAAAAATTTAGGATCTACTGAGGCTTTTCTGGCATTGAGGCCTCAGTTTCCTTTGCTCTGGCATAGCCAAAAATTCCATTCTGTCTTTATTGTTGCCAAGAAATTTATTAGAATGTATTCTTCATTGATGTCCTTCCTCTTCATCACAATGGTGTCCTGCCTTTATTCCTGCCTGTCTTTACCATCTGTCAATGCTATATGGCTTTGTGAGGGAATAGAAGTGAACACTTGCGCACTCACTTCCTAAGAGTCTAAGGTACATCCAAGAGATGACATTGCTTGGTAGCTTTTCAGGTGAAACATCTCTTCAGTAAGTCTATGATCTCCACCTGGGAACAAGCTCCATGACTCACACTATCATGAACATGCACGTGCCTGTCTACATTGTAGTTATGTAGCTTAAAAAGAAAGAAACAACGAAAGGAAAATAAAGTTCTTGTTAAAAGAAAAACACTCTGACAGAGTTTTAGGTAGTGTCCCAAAGATAGACAATGAGGGCTGGATATATTTCTCAGTGGTTAAGGCACTTGCCTGCAAAGCCTAGTGACCTGGGTTCTATTCCCCAGTACCCACATGAAGCCAGATACACAAAGTGTACATGCATCTGGAGTTAGTTTTCAGTGGCTAAAGGCCTTGCTCTCTCTCCCTCAGTCTGGATCTCAGTTCAGTCAGTGCCATGGTTGGATGCCTCTGTGCACCTCATTTTCTGCTTTTTGCACACTGTTTATTTCTTGCCCCCCTGGCCTGCAGTAGGACCCATAAGATGCCTTCTTACCCAGACAGACACTTGATAAGTACTACTAATACTGACATGCTATCTTATCCTGAGAATTTTCCAAATGAGTATCCCAAACCTATCTGATGCTCAAGAGGAATGGAGTAGACTTTGGGTCTGATAGGCTAGGTTCATTAACCACATCCCATATTATCCACTTTAGATGGCAACTTCCACAAGATAGACAAGAATGAAGCACACCTGGGGATTGCCAACTAAATCTTTGTCAAACTTAACATACATGTTTGTGGTATTCAATGAATACTTCAAAAATGTCAAATCATTTATCTAACTTGTATATGAGCTGTATTCTTCCAGTAGCAGAGGTTAGATAAAAGTAACTGCAAGGCTTTACATGCTACCTCTGTTAAAAGTTTGTATGTTGAATTTTTAAAAATCTGCTAAAGTGGATATAAAAATAGGTATTATGCAGTGGTTCACCTTGACTTACAGTTTTTAAAAGAAATTCTTTAGAAGAAGAAATTCCACTTGGAACAAACCTAAGGCAACCGTTTCTCAACGCCAATAACAGGTAGCTTTCACATTTGGTCTTTTATTCCCTTAAAAATCCAGGGCAAGGGGCTGGAGAAATGGCTTAGTGGTTAAGGTACTTGCCTACAAAGCCAAAGGACCAGGTTCAATTTCCCAGGACCCACATAAGCCAGATGCACAAGGGGGAACACGCATCTGGAGTTGTTTGCAGGGGCTAGAGGCCCTAGCATGCCCATTCTCTTCACTGCTTATTTCTCTTTCTCTTTCAAATAAGTAAAGAAAAATAAAATATATATTTAAAAAAATCCACGGCAGGTGTGGTGGTATATACCTGTAATTCTAGGTCTTGGAGGCCAAGGCAGGGCTATTGCAAGTTTGAGACCATCCTGGGACTCCCAAAAAAGATCCTGTTTCAAAACTAACAACTAACACCTAACAACTAACAAACTAACCAACCTACTGACTAAATGGGATTAGAGAGGCTATCAAAATGGCCTGTTTATGCTACAATGGGTTTCCTGTGGGAGATCTCTGCTGTGTGGAATTCATTCTCTTTTCCTGAGCTCTTGCACTTACTGATTCTGGCAATAAAGACTTCTACTCCATGGGGAGGAAGAGAAGACTTCACAACTTTCAAACTTCTTGTGAGAAGCTGGGCCTTTAGCTGGCCTAAAATGGGAGGGTGTCCAAGTCCTCACATTCCTTTTTCTTGTTGTGGGCCTTAGCAGGGATCTCTTTCCTTGTCTCCCGCTCTCTTGTAGCATGTGGATCTACTATAAGACCACAGTATGTGTATTGGAAGTGGTAGGTAACTTGACCTTCATCTTGCTAAACTCCCAGTTTTTTTCTTTTTCCAGGATAATGGTGTTTGAATAATCTTCTCACACTGTCACTAGAGTCTAGTTTGTCCTACCACTAATGCTTCTGATTGAAACAGGCTGGAAAAACCTTCCTAGCCAACTCAATTTTCTCACCTATAAAAGGGGATTTGTAATCCACATTCATCCTACAAGAAGTAATAGATAAGCCCAAGTATTTGTAAGTTTTGGAAGCACAGCATTCTTTGCAATTCAGAGACAATGTTGTTGTTGCTTTCCTGACCCTGGCTCAAATTCCACACCTGTCCACCCAAACCAGCTGCTCCTGTTTCTTTTGTGAGTCATAATGACACCTTGGGTACTCATGCATTAGGTTTTGTTGGACACTAGTGAATGACCTCCTCCCTGCTCTGCTGGCATGCTCCACCTTGTGACTGCACACCAAGTAACCTCTTATAGCCAAGGTCACGAGGTTTCAGGTCAGTACTTGACAGACAGGTAGAAGATTCCAGAAGCCTATGAGCATGATGTTCAGGGAGGTTCTCAGTGAGTATGTATGTCACTGAAAGGGTGGGTTGGACACATGCTTACAGGTGGAACACTGGAGAACTGGGTGTAGGGAGAAGATAGCTCAGAGGTTAAGCTGAGTGTGAGGGAAGCTCCATGTGAGCCAGGAGAAAGAAAGAAAGAAAGCCTATCCTCCCTCTGATACTAAGATCAATTTCTCCCATTCAGCCTCTCTTCTGCCCATGCCCAAGGGTGGAATGTGTGAGGCAGAGAGTGGGTAGAGAGACTTGCACTGCCCTCTAGCTGACAGAGCACAAACTATGGAAACAACCAGGTTTCTGACTGAACAGTAAGAAACATTTAAAAATTGTCTTTTTGTTTGAGACTAGAATTCTGTTGATTTTTTTTTTGAAAAAAAAATAAGATACTGAGATAGATGAAAAAGAGATACATAAATGAAAATGAAGTAATCCATCATCTTGGGTATTTAACCAGTGCTTTGGGCAGCAGATGAGACCATAATATCACTTGTTGTTTGTCTCATCCCCAAGTGTCCAGCAATGAGGTCAGCAGTGGCAACAAGGCATATCAATGGGATTCCTGGTGATGATAGCCCTTTTCTCTCCAGCAGCTCAAAACTTCCTGTTTTCTTCTCAAATTCAGCTAACTCAAATGTTAAAAGCCTAGAGCTACTACCTAGATGTCCCCAGAATTGAAGCTGGCTGCATGACCCTCTTCATTGATGATCAGTATCCAGGTGAGACAACTGGAGGCCCACAGAGACTACTACAAGGAAGGAAGGAGGTAGGGAGGGAGGGAGGAAGGGAGGTCACAGGTAAATTCTTCACCAAGAGGACTGTCTTTATTTACTTCATCTCCAGAATAGAGAGAAGTCATTAAGAGATTTGCAAAGTGAAATGAATGAAAGAAGAGAAAAAACAATGTTGATCCTGTCTGGAAAAAGGACTATATGTGATAACCTGAACACTACTACATTCCAGGGGCTTTGCATAACCATATGAGCTAGACCTTACAATGTATGGCTCTGACTCCCCAAGCGTTTCTAGGAAGGATGATGGAAAGAGCAAAAGGTCCATTCTTCTTAGTCTGTGCCCTTTCACGTGCTGTCTCAGAAGATCCGTCTATTTACATGGCCATATGCAGATGCAAAGCAGGCTGGGAAGTGACATTTTCAGCTGAGCACATTGGCACTATGAGGGGGGGGAATAAAGGTACTATTAGTAAAGAAAGGCAAATGAATATTGAACAGGCGAGTAGCAGAGACTGCTACAATTCTTTCAATTTTACCACTTTAGCCAGTATAATGTGAATTTGGAGAGAGCAAACTAAGTTTTGGAAAACATAACATATTTGTAAACCCTTCTCCTGTGTACATCCACCAAGGTACATATGTGATTTTTGTATTAGTATTCCATATTATGTGTATCTCAAATTCACTGTGCTGGAATAGAACATTCTGACTTTACTGTGCATGTGCAGTTAATGTATAGCTGTTTTGAATTGACAGTTATTTACTGACCATCCTTCAGTGCTTTCTTCTTTCCTCATTTTTAACTTCTTGATGAATATCATCATCTCAGTATTAAGTATTTCAACAGCTAGTTATTTCCAACACTCAAACCTCTATATCTGAGCCAGTCTCCTCACGACTGTGTAGTTCAATATACCAAACTTTATTTGGAGTAAAGATAGTTTCACAGGCACCTTAAATTCAGCATCTAAGTGAACTGCTTTTCCTTCCTAAACTTTTATCATCCCTGTGTTTGTTACCCAGTGACAATATATACACAGGTTGGTAACTTAGGAATTATTCCTGAATCTTTTTTTATATTCCTTCCTCCCACAAACATTGTGGTATTACATTTCTACTCAGTTAATGTACTGAATATTTTTTTAAAAGTTCCTCCTTCTCCTTACTCCATTGCCACCTCTGGGTTCATCTAGTTTGGTCTAGCTGTTTTTAAATTAAGTTGTTTCTACATGAATATCTATTAGATTTATTTAATACCTGTATATGATCCAGGATCGGCAGCTATTTGTGGTAGATGTTAAATGATTATGTTTCAATTTGGGTGACATTTGCAAAAACATAGGCAATTATGCCACATCTGAGTTTTAAAGCATTAGAACTAAGTACTAACAATTGATTTCTGTATCTGCACCTATATTTGTTTCACTGTGCATTGGGTATTGCTATAGCTATTAATAGCATACAGAAAAGGAGGCAGAAGAGCTCTGCACCCTCAAATGAGGTATCTGAGATAAAGTTTTGTGAAATCACTGTCTATTGTAATGCTAACAAAGGTTTTTATCCAAATTCTAATAGGTAAAACTGTAATGTGGTCCAGGTAACTGAACCACAAAGAACTTGTGTTGGGCAGTCAGTTCAAGATTAAGAGGTGGAATTTGTATCCATCCAAGTGTATTATACTGATTTAACACCATTAGTTTGGACATAATGGTTTCTATTAGGTTAGTTTAAATTTAGTACATCAGTTTTATAATTGTAAGAGAGAGTAAGGAACAATATACTAAAAGTGTCTTATTTTAGAATTTTTCTTCTGAACAACTTTTGTGATATTAGACACATTTCATTGTTAAGATCACTGTTACTTAGGCAATATTAGTGCTAGCTGTGTAATTGTTAGGATGCAATTCATAGGCTGGGGATGTGGCTCAGTTGTTGAGTACTTGTCTAAAATCCATGTTGTCCTGGGTTAGATCCTAAGCACCAGAAAAGAAAAAGATCAGTTATTCTGCCCTAAGTGGTTCTTATTGGATGATGTTGTCAGTAGATTTATGCAAACTTGTTGATACTTTCAGCATATTATATTTCTAAGAGGGTCCAGATTTCAGCATACACACACACACACACACACACACACACACACACACACACACACACACAAATAAAGAAGATCTAGGGCTTTCTGTTTTATATATATAAGTAAATAATACCTAAGGTTTTCTGTTAGTCACTACAGGAATTTAGTGTTCCTTCATTAGATTCATCACCACCAGCATCATCATCAATCATTATTATTATAGCATTGAAGGCTTGTCAAGTACCAGAAATGGTACATGTACTACTTTGTGCTCATGCTAAGAATGAACTCTGTGACTACCATGTTCAGATGTAGAAGCAGATGCAGAAGAGTTTAAAACTTTGCCCAGGAAGGATTTCCTGTCAAGATGGCATCTGCCTAACCATGCTTCAGCTCCCAGGGTCATATTAGGCAAGATCTGTGGGGCTGCAGTGTAAGTAGGTCTTAGCAGTCCTTCAGTGGGTGGACACAGAGGGTCACACTTGGGAATCTTCTGATTCCCATGCTCTTGGGTAACCTACTAGATCCTTAGTGCCCGTAACCACTAGCCCCAGCTGCTACTCCCTGACCAGGTTCTCTTCTGAACTCTGACAATGGCCCTTATGCCTTCCTAGTCTTCTGGAACCCTTAACCCACTATGTCTGTTGGGGGAGTCCATGAACCTTCCCTCTCTCATGCCCCTCACTGTGTCTGTGGACTCACACTTTCCTCTATTGGCCCTGCCCACTGCATCTGTGAACACATGCCTTCCTTCTCTCACTCCCCACCACACTGCATTTGTGAATGCTCACCTTCCCTCTTTTGGACCCTGCCCCCTGCATTGTATCTGTGAATACAGGACTTTCTTCTCTGGACCATGCCCACTGCATCTGTGAACACACACCTTCCCTCTCTTGACTTCCAACTCCATCTGTGATGGAGTGCCTTCCCTCTCTCGGCCTCTGGACTGCATCTGTGAACATGCATCTTCCCTCTCTTGGCTCCCACCATTATTCACCATGTGCAGGGTCCACATGCCTTACCTCTTCCCCAGAAGGCCCATGCCACTGCGTCCATCAGCAACTCCGTGGCTGTCAATGGCCCATGCCTGTGCTTTTGCCATGCTCTTCTGTCTTGTGTTCTGGTTGCACTGGCCTGCAAGCTGCCTCCACTCTCCCTGATCATAGACTTTCAACACCCTGGGTTACCTACAGGTACCCTTATGTGCTCCTTTGGCCAGTGCCCCTGTCTCCCCCATACAAGCCAACATGCTGATCTGGCCAGGATTGTGGAACCCTGAAACCCCCACCACATCTCCAATGTCTCATCTACTTCCAGTGACTACTTGGAACACTACAGCAGCTCCAGAAGGGAAACACAAGAAAACCAGATAACCACCAGCCTGGGGGAACCAGGGAGTCCTCCATAACCTGCCCATCTGGGTTCAGTAGGAGAGCAATGGCAAGCACCGTGGCCCTGTTGCCATAGGCAAGACACAGCTAAGACCAGGTTAAAGGGATCCCAGAATTACAATCCCACCTTTGGTATTAAGCACCAGCTCAGAGCAGATGGTGTACTCATGCCCTTCACAACCAGTATATCCCAAAGTACAAAGCCATCATTAGCCTATCCTATTCAAATATAGAATTGAACACTCACTGAAGATATTATAAGGGAAAACTCACTTTTGCTTCCTTCTTAATTAGATTCCCTCCCTGTGATGGGCAGACCACAATGCAAAAGAAACAACATGAAACAAAATGGAGGGAGCTCAAACCAGGCTGTGTAGTCCCACAGTGGAAGTCTCCAATGAAAACATAAAGGAGACAACAGGAATAGAACCCCAAAATGAAGACACAAAATATGTGGCCCTGGCCAAGCAAATGATAGAACTAGCAGCAAATCAACAGCAACAACAAAAAACTCAACAATCACATAAATAAAAGCCACACAACTGTCTTCACTATGTTTGACTTAATAGATAAAACCCAAAAAGATATCAAAAGAGAGTTAAGTGAACTGAAGGTGAGCCAAAAAATAGCGGATCTCAATAACCAGCTGGTCATGCTTAATGAAGACATTAGAATGAATTCCAAAACATGACCTGAAATTGGAACTCGACAAAGGGGTGGATACTATGCAGAAAAAAGCAATAGATAATACAAAGCAAATTGAACTAGTGAAAACCTCTCTACAAGCCCTCAAGGACAGAATTAATTGTGTGGAGGATAGAACCTCAGAACTGGAAGACAAAACTGAAGAGACAGTTTAGGAGTGCAAAAACTTTATTTTTTTATATAGTTTTTAGAAAGAGTAAGAGTGTGTGTGCAAGAGAGAAACAGAGAGAGAGAAAGAATTGGCACACCAGGGCCTCAACCATTGCAATTGAACTCCAGACACTTGTGCCACCTAGTGGGCATGTACAACCTTGTGCTTCCTTCACTGTTGCAGTCAGCTTCTCATTGCTGGTAGAAATCACCCAACCAAGAGCAGCTTGTAGAACAAAAAAGAGGTTTATTTTGGCTTATAGGCTTGAGGGGAAGCTCCAAAATGGCAGGGGAAAACAGTGGCATGAGAAGAGGGTGGGCATCACCCCCTGGCCAACATAAGGTAGACAATAGCAACAGGAGAGTGTGCCAACACTGTCATGGGGAAACTGGCTATAACACCCATAAGTCTGCTCCCAATAATACACTGCCTTCAGTAGGTGTTAGTTCCCAAATCTCATCAGCTGGGAACCTAGCATTCAGAATACCTAAGCTTATGGGGGATACCTGAATCAAACCACCACACTCACATTTGTGTGTCTGGCTTATGTGGGATCTGTAGAGTTGAACATGGGTCTTTAGGCTTAGCAGGGAAGCACCTTAACTGCTAAGCCATCTCTCTAGTCCCCCCAAAGCTTTAAAATTTTCAAAAAATCTAGTGAACAGAACATGAGGGAGCTGTGGAATACCCTAAAATGACCTACCATTCATATGATGGTATATCAGAAGGTGAAGTCGAGGCATGGAGAACTTATTCAAAAAATTATTGAAGAAAACTTTACCACCCTCTCAAAAGACAGTCCCATCTACATACAAGAAGCTACCAGGACTCCAAACAGACTGGTCCAAAGAAGAAACTCTCCAAGGTACTTTATCATTAAAACTCTGGACAGGGCTAGAGAGATGGCTTAGTGGTTAAGGTGCATGTCTGCAAAACCTAAGGACCCAGGTTCTATTCTCCAGGTCCCATATAAGACATATGCACATGGTGGCACATGCATCGGAGTTCATTTACAGTGGCTAGAGGCCCTGGCATGCCCATTCTCCCTCTCTTTCTCTCTAATAAATAAAAAAATAATAAATCTTAAAAAAAACTCTGGACAATGAAAACAAAGACACAGTGCTAAACGCAGAAAGGAGAAACAAAACATTATATACAAATGCAACTCCATCAGAATTACCTGAGATTTCAATAGAAACCCTAAAATCCAGAAGAGACTAGAATGGAGCACTTCAAGGTCTAAAAAACTATGGCTTACAACACACACTACTGTACCCAGCAAAAGAATCCCTCATAATAGATGGTAAAAGAAACACTTTCCATGATAAAAGCCAGCCCTATGAATATATAAACACAAAGCCAAACCTACAGAGCATACTTCAGGGAATGCTCCACACAGCAGAGTCAATAGCCTACAAGAAGATCACAATAACCCAAACTTGAGCATGCTCAAAACAGTACATCATATCTCAAAAGGGCCCCAGCTGAAATAAATGGCAAAACAATCAAGGGTGCTGTTTCCTTGGTGAACCTGGTACCAGCACAAGGGTGACGGAGACAGACACAGAGAACACTCAACTCCTACCAAATCAGATATCCAGAGACACAGGGACTCCCAAGACCTCTTGACACTAAATAGACCTAAAATGAACCCAACATGCTCAGGTAAATTTGCGTAATAGGAGGCGGAAAGATCTTTAGAGCCATAAGTTGGGTCATTATGCACAGAAACATTGCCTCTCCCTCATAATTGAAGGCCACCCCCACAATGTAACATCCACAATCCACGGTGGGGGGGAATGACAGGGAGAAGGCTAACAATAATACCATCATGGTTGTATACACACTATATACATAACTAATTTTTAAAAAAGGCCCACATTCACCAAATTCTCCTTAAATTAACACTTACCCATTTAAACTATGCTGACTTCATTCTCCACTGGAGAATCTGTTTTTCTTTTTCAGAAGGTGTGTGACCAAGGAGATACTATCCCTCACACTTCAACCTGAAACCACAGAAGAATTGGGGAGATGAGCAAGAGTGCTGCTTCAATGGTTAACTTGATAATCAGTGCCAGGGTGAAGGAGACGCCCTGAGGATACTCAACACTTACCAAAGCAGAGATTCAGAGGCTCCTAAGAGCTTATCACTGAGATAGACTTAAACCACACTGCCAAATTTTTGATAAGCTTAATTCTTCTAAATGCATTTAACTTTAACGAAGAGTAATATAATTAATAACAACATAAAGTAGAAACATTGATCTTCCTGATTCTAGGCATTGGACAGATGTGTCTGGCTTAGTGCTTTATTTCAAGATGAAAAAGTTTGCTCCTTTAGATTTGCCTCTACTCCTTTCTACCAATGTGTTAATTAAATCTCTTGTCAGACTATAGTATTTATAGTTGGAAATCTCTGGGACTTGTTTCAAGACCCTGAGACAATGATATTTATATAAACCAATAATATTTGGTAATTATGAGTATATTAGTATATCATTAGTCATCATTATTTCAGTTGCTAGTGACATAGAACCAAATTCAAACCAATGTAAGCAAAAGAGGGGAATTTACTGGCACATATAACTGAGGAAGCCAAAGGTGGTTATTGGCTGGGGTCAGGTGAACTGAGGCCTCTCTTCATTTTCTGGCTTGCTTTCCATGTCTTAGTTACCTTCATTGTCAGGTACACTCTTCTTACAGGTAACAAACAACACAATAAACTATTATTATTAAGTCATAGGGTGATCTCTGGATAGGTATAAACAGGGGAAACTATTCCAGCTGAGCCTAAACTTAGATTTATAAAGTGCTTGGCTTTCTATTTGTGTAATCTGCCTTTTTTGTTTTTGCTTAAGGAGAGATTTTGTTACAAGGCTGCTGGGGAGAGGCAAAGTGGAAGAGATTATTTTGGTCTTGTGTTTCTTAAGTGGCCCAGGACTACTTTTTGATTACCTATGGAAAGCAGGATTGTAAGGAGTGAAATAGTTTTTATGAAGAATTTATGATCTATGAGCAAATATTGGTGTGTTGTGTGACAGATTAAAAGGCTGGGGGCCTGCATCAGAGGAAGTTTAAGAGCCTTCCACAGAAACATGGATGAGCTTACACACTGTGGCTCCATCTCTGCTTTTGTTGTTTGATGTGTTTTGCTTTTGTTTTTGAGACATGCTCTACTTAGGTATCCCATGCTGGCCTCGACACCACAATCTTTTCACCACAGCCTTCCAAGTGCTGGATGACAGGCATGCCCTGTGTGCCATCTTTAGTTCTTTCCTTGAATGCCCTCTGGAGGGCTACTTGGATCACTGGGGCTCCGAGCCAGAATAGGGTAGATTATAAAAACAGTATATTCAACCCTTTGCTTTATGGAAGATGTTTTGAATTAGTTTTTTTAAATAAAAATTTAAAAATAATTATTTTATTTATTTATTTACTTATTTATTTGACAGAGAAAGAGCGACAGAGACACAGAAAAAGAGAGAAAGAGAAAGAGAATGAGCACTCCATGGCCTCCAGCCACTGCAAACAGACTCCAGACACGTGCATGCACCCCCTTGTGAATCTGGCTAGTGTGGGTCCTGGGCAATCAAACTTGGGTCCTTTGGCTTTGCAGGCAAATGCCTTAACTGCTAAGCCATCCCTCAAGCCCTCAAATTAGTTTTGTAGAGATAAATTATGTGACTCTAAAATGTATCTTATAGGGGAAAATTGAAGCAGAAAACATTGTCAGTGTTCCATAAGAGTAAGTGAATGTGATGATATAGAGACATAGGGTATTGCATGTTGAAAACTATTTCAGTTTGGCCAGACAGGAAAACAGACAACTTGTGTAGAAAGCCAGTGACATCATTGAAGGGTATTTCTCATTTGCCTCCAACAAGGAAATCCTGACATTCATTGCTCTGCTCAGGCTTCCAGACAGCACTGGCAGTAGAAGAGGTTCTGCAGACATGCTGCAAATAACTGAGCAACATTAATTAAAAATTCCTCACATAGAGAGCCTCTTCTTATATTAATTTCATCTTTGGTTAAAAGCATTTAATAATTTTAAGAAGCATATAAAATGGAATTGCTGGGACTTATGCATTCAATTGAGCCATGTTTTCTGCAAAAGGTAACTGTAAATTATTATCTATACAAAGCTTCTATAACTTTTGTTTGTATAAGCTCAGATCCTAATAAAACTTCTGCTAGCAGAATGTTCATTAAAGTAGATTTAAATTCCAAATGAAAAGTTATTTACTTCAAAAGGGCAAACGTATCTAAGCACTTAGAATCATTTGAAGTTATTAAATTACCTATTTGTCTACTATTATTTCTTTAATATTTTTGCTTGTTTATTAACTAAACTATATGAGGCATAATTCTTGAAATGCATCTGAAAGATATCAGCTGAAAGCTTCTTTCCATAGAATTTATAATTTAATGGTCTGCTGAAAAATGGTGATGGATTTTGCTCTCCTTTGCCCCAAAGTCCTGCCTTGCATAAAAAAAAAACAAAACCTACTTTATGTCTATGGGAATAAATGGCTAGAATGGGGGATGCAGTGATAAATTTTTAGCTATCAGCATCTAGCCTAAAAAGCCTTACTTAGTCCTATCACATTTCCCATGTATATTTATGTATTGCACCATTTGGGTATTATAATAAAATTTTTTCATCTGTCCCTGGAGGCAAAATTGAGTTATATATTAAATGGCTGTTTTCTTTGTTTTTTTGCTTAGGTATGCATGCAATGTGATAGCATAGTATATATTCGACTCTTGTTTCATTCCTACAGAAATAATATTTTTGTAGCTGACAGCATAAAGACATCTTGTGCTTGCAGACCAGGATAGACCATATTAGTAGGATAAAATATGGATGTTCCCTGTGTTCTTTCTCCCTCATGGTTGTTTTCAGCAGATGTTGACAGGAAATTCAAGATTGTAAAAGATGGTTTCAAGGAAGGCATTACAACTTTTTTCTTTTTTGATGGAAGAAAGTAACTTAAAATTTTTCCTGACTGTCCAACTCTTTTCATAAGACTGTCAAAATAAAAATAAATTTCCTGCCTCTCTATGAGGAAGAAAGTTGCAGTATACCCAGTTTTCCTTTTAAGCACTTTTATTATTCTTTAAAAAATGTTTCTATTTATTGATTTTAGAGTGAGAGAGAATGGGTGCACCAGGGCCCTTTGCAGCTGCATACAAAACCCAGACACATGTACCACTTTGCGCACCTGCTTTACATGGGTACTGGCCAATTGAACACAGACCAGCAGGCTTTGCAAGAAAATGCTGTTAACCATTGAGCAATCTCCCTAGCTCCTTGTTATTCTATTTCTTACCTCTCTGTTGGAAGAAAGTTAAAGTATATCCAGTTTTTACTTTAAGTACTTTTATTATTCTTTTTAAAAAATGTTTCTATTTATTTGTTGTAGAGTGAGAGAGAATGGGTGCACCAGGACCTCCTGCAACTGCATACAAAATCCCAACACGTTCACCACTTTGTGCATCTGGCTTTACATGGGTACTGGAGAATTGAACATAGGCCAGCAGGCTTTGCAAAAAAAGAAACTTTAACCACTGAGCAATCTCTTTAGACCCCTTATTATTCTTTTCTTAATTTTTTTAAATTTATTTGCAAGGAAAGAGAGGGGAGAGAGAGAGCATTAGAGAATGGGCATGTCAGAGCCTCTAGCTACTGTAAATGAACTCCAGATGCATGTGCCACTTTGTGCATCTGGCTTAACATGGGTACTGGGGAATTGAACCTGGGTCATTAGGCTTTGCAAGAATGTACCTTAATCACTGAGCCATTTCTTCACCCCTTTTTATTCTTAAGATAGAAACAAATATAGAATTTCTCTTAACACAGTCTAACATAAATGGAAACTTATGTTCCAAAAATGGTATTCTAAATGCATTTTATGACTTCTTTCCTATTCTAGAAAAAATAAATAAACCCAACACACACACACTTGAAAAATGAGCCAAAATACAATAAGATACAAGGTTATTTGTGAATCATCATGAGAAACTTCTTAGCTATACCCATGAAGCTGAGTCATTTCAACTGAATATGACAGGAAAAAGGGAATGAGAGCACTGATGAGCACTTTTACAACTTGGCTGTTTATGTTGAAAAGACTGATTCTTCCTTTGTAATGATAAGAAAACTTTCAGATAAAATATGAAATTGAAGTTCAAGTGAAGTGGACTGAATGTGTACATTCAGATTAAATAGCATCTATTAAACAGAGCTGTTGTAGAACAAGAACTTTGTAGGAAAAGTTAATTTTTTTTTTTTAGTCAGATTCTAAAAGGTTTTATATTAATGTTGAAGTTTCAGACTTAGCAGAAATCCAGAGGCAAAAACATAGATCTTCTGATTTAGAATAAAAATGGAGTGCATATGGAACCTTCTTCCAAAATGTTGAGCATACTAAGGTTGGAAATTTGAAAGTCAAGAAGTGGAAAAGATGGGATGAGGAGATGCATCATCACAGAAGCTCCAGAAGGGGGGAAAAACAGTAGAAATGACTGAAAGTCAATAATCAAAGAAACAAAAGATTCAACTTTTCTGAATTGAAGGAGTCAGTCTGCTCATAGCAGAAGGCTTACCAAAATCAGATAGCCATACTAAGAAGGAATGATATTCAGGTGGTTTGCCATATCTTGAGTAACAACAGATGACAGTAGCACCCAGTGAATCAAACCCAGGCTGTCAGGATTTGTAAGCAAGCACCTTTAACTGCCAACTCATATGTATACAGTCCTGAAACATGTTTAAAAAAATAAATAAGCTGGGTTTAGTGGGCCATGCCTTTGATCCTAGCACTTGGGCAGCAGAGGAAAGAGGATCACTGTGAGGTTAAGGTACTTGCCTGTTCTACTCTCCAGGTTTCACATTAGCCAGATGCACAAAGGTGAGGCAAGCACAAGGTTGCACATGCCCACTAGGTGGCACAAGTGTCTGAAGTTTGATTGTAGTACCTGAGGTCCTGGCACTCCAATTCTCTCTCTCTCCTTTCTCGCTCTCTCTTAAAAAAAAAGAATAAAAAGTTAAAAAAATATATATAAAGAATCACTGTGAGTTCGAGGCCAGCCTGAGACTACATAGTGAATTTCAGGTCAACCTGGGCTAGAGCAAGATCCTACCTGGAAAAGTTAAAAATAAATAAAAATAACTTAGTTCATATGGGACTATTATAAAAGAAAATGTTGGCATTGTTATTATTCCAAAAGTTGATGATGTGTGCACATATGTGGGGGGATTTCCACAAGAAAATGGTATTAAAAGAATACTTAAAGTAAGATGGAAGGGATAAAAAGAAATATATTGGGCTGGGAAGATGGTTTAGAGCTTAATGGTGCTTGCTTGAAAAGCCTGCAGTCTGGGTTTGTTTCCTTAGTACCCATGTGAAGCAAATACACAAAGTGACACTTGTACCTGGAGTTCTACAGTGGCAAGAGGCCTTAGTGTGCCCATAGTCTATCTTTCTCCCTCTCTTTTCTTGCCCCCCCCATCTGCTTGTAAATAAATAAATAAACTTAAAAAATTTAAATAAGTGATTATTTACATTTTATATCTTAGGGAAGCTGTTTATTTTATTCATATGGTAGATATTTTTCATGTCTTTCAAAATATCTGTGATTTTATTCAGAGTGCTTCTTAGAAACATCATCTAGTTGACTTTTGTTAACATAGATAGTTCTGCCTTTTAGTTAGAACATTTAGTCCATTTGCATTGAATATAATTATAATGTGGTTGCTAATTTGGCCATCTTACCATTTGTTTTCTGTATTATTTGTGTCTCTGTTTGACCTTTTCTGCCTTTGTGGGCCAATAAAAATATTTTCAGGACTACATTTTATTGTCTCCATTCATCTTCTGCTCTCTCTTACTTGAGCTAAAATAAAGCTCCCCTCTCCTCACATCCTCATCAGCATTTGTGGTTATTAGTTTTCTTAATGATAGCCATTCTCACTGGGGTGAGATAAAATATCAAAGAATATTTAAAAATATTTTTTGAAGAATCCAAATATTTTACACTATATATTATTATTTATTTATCATAATTATTATTATTTGGTTTCTTGAGGGTCTCACTCGGGCCCAGGCTGACCTGGAATTCATTATGTAGTCTGAGGTTAGCCTTAAACTCAAGGTGATCCTCCTACTTCTGCCTCCCAAATGCTGGGACTAAAGGTGTGTACCACTGTGCCCAGAATGCAAAGTGGTTTTAATTTGCATTTCTGTGATGGCTGAGGATGATGAACAATTTTTTAAAAAATATCAGGGTTGAAGAGATGGCTCAACTGTTAAAGACACTTTCTTCAAAAGTCTGACAGCCTGGGTTTAATCCTCCATACCCACATAAAGCCAGATGCACAGAGTGGCACCTGAGTCTGGAGTTTGTAGTGGTAGGAGATCCTTGCACACCCATATTTTCTCTGTGTCTATCTCTCTCTCTCTCAAATAAATAAATAAAATGTATTTGTTTTAGAAAATCTTTTGATCATTAGTATTTTTTCATTTGCAGGCTATCTCTTCATTTCATTAATCCATTTACTGGTTGTTTTCTCAGTGTTTAGTTTTTTGCAATTCTTTATGTAGTCTAAATATCAACTTCCTGTCAGAGGAATAGCTGGCAATGATCTCCCATTCTATAATGAGACCCTCACCTGAAAAACAAACAAATAAATGAACAATTCCTCTAACTAGCTGGGCGTGGTGGTACACGCCTTTAATCCTAGCACTCAGGAGGCAGAATTTGAGGCCACCCTGAGATTACATAGTGAATTCCAGGTCAGCCTGGGCTAGAGTGAGACCCTGCCTCAAAAAAAAAAAAAAAAAAATCCCTCTAACTTCTAGTACAAGACCAAGTGCTACATTATGGTTTCCTCATCCATTACCCTATTCTTTCTCCTTTCTTCTAATACCTTTAAAAGAATGGCCTAATAAACCAGATAAGAGTCATCATTGAGAAGGGAATGCACAAAAAACCTAAAGCAAGAGTAGGATACTGACATAAAGCAATTGAGGGGACATTCATGGGCAAGGGGCTCCACTTTTCCAATTCTGCACATCTATTCAAAATAAAGTCTTTCCCAATCTTGCCTGGGTATATGTTGTAGGAAGAGAAAATAGACAAAGCTTACCTAAAAGCTTCTGTAGAAGTATGTGCAGTGGTAGAGAAAACATGGGCTGGGGTCATTTCCTATCTCTACCAATTACTAGCTGGATGATCATGGGTAAAGCAGTTGATCTGAGTGTTCATTTTCTTATTCCTAAACCATAAATAAGGCTGTGTACCTCTTGTTATTGTTGATATGATAATTAAAACTATATTAACTTTCTACCATATTTATAAGTTTAAACCCTGCAATGCTCTCACCTTTTTCAGTGGGAAATATATCAGTGAACTCTGGTCTATTTCTGTAATTGTGCATGATTTTCAATCACAGCCTTAAAAGAACATGATTTGAAAGTACCACAGAAAGAAAATCATAGCCAGAAGATGCTAATCTTGTTTGTTAAAATAGAGAACTAGCAGGCCAACTTGATATTCTTTAATGAAATTTACTACACAGATGAAGTGAAGGAATGAGACTATTTCTAGATTTGTAAAGTAGTAGATCCACATATTCCATGAAATTCTTGTAGACTTAGAGTGCCAAATGTAATAAAATTGTAGACTTAATAATTGTAGTTGAATAACCATAGTACAGCATGAAAATAAATATGAACAGAGAAAAACTGTATGTTCAAATATGCCTTTGACTTCTATCTCCTTCCACATGTCTAATAATTATTTATTCAAAAGTATTGTGGCTTGCTGATAAAATTTTAAATATTATGAATTTGAGCTGGCTAATTAACACACTAAGATAAGTATAAAGTCTACCTTAGGTCTTAAAACAAGTTCTAAAGATAAACTGTCTATACAAAAATCAAATTTCATGAAGATAAACAGTCCTATAAAATTACTATGAAAGTATTGACTTTTTTATTTTTTAACTCAGAATTAATAACAAATTTATAATTAACAAATCTATGTTATCTGGATAACAAAATATCACATCTAAACTCCAATTATATTAATATAGCAATCATAATAAAGGTAATAAAATCAATAAGAGAACAACATTGTCAACTAATTAGAGACCTAACTGGTATTTTTAGAACTCTCTACCCAACAACAGCATCAGTTGAACATTATTTTCAGGTCCACATGGAGCATTTTACAGGAAGGACCATATGTTCATCATAAGTAAGCCGCAGTACATGTAAAAGGATTTCAGTTCTATGGAGTATGCTCACAATAAAATACAATAAAAAATCAGTTACAAAATGTGTATAGAATCCTTAAATATTTAGAAATTAATATAGTCCTATGTAATCTGTAAAAGATTAAAATATCTTCTTTAATCTTTCTTTGAATTATATGAACTATCAAAATTTGTGGAACATGGTCAAGTAGATTTTATATATCCATGTGTTAAAAAAAAACTCAAGGGCCAGAGGGATTGCTTAGCAGTTAAGGTGCTTGCCTGCAAAGCCAAAGGACCCAGGTTTAATTCCCCAGGACCCACATTAGCCAGATGCACAAGGGGGCGTACATGTCTGTATTTCATTTGCAGTGGCTGGAAACCCTGGCATGCCCATTCTTACTCTCTCCCTTTCTCACTCTCTAATAAATAAATAATTAAGAAATAAAAAAGTATTAAAAAAACAAGATCTGAAAATCAATTATCTGAAATTAAACATTAAAGAAACTCCAAAAGGACCTGGGGAAAATGGCTTAGTTAAGTCACTCAAGCCTGAGAGCCTGAATTTGTATCCCCAGCACTCATGTAAATTCTGGGCACTGTAATTTCAGGCTGGGGAAGCAGAGACAGGATTCCTGGGGCTCTCTGGGTATCTAGTGAAGCCTAATTGGTGAGTTTTAGGTTCAGTGAGAGGCCCTGCCTCAAAAACTAAGGAGTAGAATGATTGCAGAAAATACCTAGCATTGATCTTTGGCCTCCACACACATGCACATACATATGCACACACACACACATATACATGCACACACATACTACATATATACAAACAAAAAATTAAAGAGAGAACAAGAACAAAATAAGTTCATGTGTACTGATGGAAGGAAATAGTCAAGATAACTAAAATCAATGAAATATGTTAATATGTTGTGGTGGTTTGATTCAGGTGTCCCCCATAAACTTAGGTGATCTGAATGCTAGGTTCCCAGCTGATGGATATTTGGGAATTAATGCCTCCTGGAGGGAGTGTATTGTTGGGGGTGGGCTTATGGGCTTTATAGCCAGTTTCCCCATCCCAGTGTTTGGCACACCCTCCTGTTGCTGTGGTCCATCTTCTGTTGGCCAGGGGGTGATGTCCACCCTCTGCTCATGCCATCGTTTTCCCCTGCCATCATGGAGCTTCCCCTCGAGCCTGTAAGCCAAAATAAATCTCTTTTTCCCAGAAGCAGCTCTTGGTTGGGTGACTTCTACCAGCAATGCGAACCGGACTGCAACATATGTTAATAGAAAATATGTTAGCAAAATCAGGTGTAGTGACACACACCTGTCATCTCAGCACTTTGGACGTGGAGACATAAAGATCACAGGTTCAAGGTCATCTTTGATTACATAGTTAATTGGAAAACAACCTAAGTCATCTGAGACCCTGTCTCCAAAATAAATAAATAAGCAAACAAAATAAATAAATATGTAAGCAAAGCCAAACATGATGGTTCATGCCTGTCATCTTAGCACTAAGAAGTCTCAGGGAGTCTCAGAATTGCCATGAGTTTGAAATAAATCTGGGCTTATGTAGTGAGTTTCAGGCTACTCTGGCCTACAGTGTAAGACTATTTCAAAAGAAAAAAATATGTGAACATTGAAAAAAATGAAACTAAAAGCTGGTTCTTTGAATACATTTTTTTTATGAAACAGATGAACTTCTAATAGGAGATCACAAGAAAAGCCTGACTAATATTGAAAATACATAAAGACTCACACAGCTCAGTAAAGAGAATGAAAGTGACTTGAATAAAGATTGAACAAAAATTTTGACACTTTTATCAAAGAACAGATTAAATGAAATGTAGTAAACATTTTTGATGGTCACCCTTTGTAATTAGCAAACTAAAATTAAAACTACAATAAGATGCTGCTAAATACATCCAATAGAATGACTACAATAAAATAAAATAGAAACAAAGTAAATACCAAATGTTGAGGAGTATGTGAAACTACTCTTATACATGGCTGATGGGAATGTAAAAGATGTAATAGTCCAACCATCTCTATTAGATTGTTGCACACTACTGTGGAACCGGTGATGCCATCCCAAGAAATAAGAGAAACATCTGTCTAGAAAGGGACTTGTTTCTAGCAGCTTTATTCATAATTACCCCACATTATAAACACACCACAATCAATGCTCATAATAAGTGAATGAGAATGTCATTTGTGGTATATCCATACAATGGAATATGACTCAACAATTAAAAGGAAGATTCAGGCAACAATATGGTGAATTAAAAAAAATACTGAGTGAAGACGGGTATATGTCCTTTTGCGTTGACTGGATGAGGGGAAATTCTTTAGTTTGAAAGAGAAAGGTGGACAGAGGAGCAGATTCCAACATTTCCATCATCAGAGATTAAAGGTGTCAAGATTCCATCCTTGGGTCTCCCCAGCCTCCTTAGCGAGTCGGCAGAGGGCGCCATTCCCGAAGAAATCCAGGCTCTGGGCCGCGCGAGGGCCCGGCGGCGGCGTGGCGGGTGGGGGTGGGGGCGGTTCTTCGCATCCTAGGAGTTCTCTTTCCCCCGCCTCTGTAAAGCACCTCGAAAGCCCTCCTCCCGCCCCACCATCCCATTCACTCAGCTGCGCGCCTCAAAAGATGGCATGAATTGGTTACCCATCTCTTCTCTGACCCAGAGCTGCGTGCCTCTCCTAGCAACACTGGGGACCCGCCATCCATTCTGTTGGCCGCTGGGGCGCTGGCCCTGTCCCTTTAAAACCTTGTGCAGGGTCTAGAACAGCTCTCTGGACTTTGACCAAGAATTCTCACCGCCTGAGTCGGGATGCGGACGGGCACCACACTCTGCTACCACTTCCTCCAACTTCTGTGGTGATCCCAAGTTTACAAACTTCGTGACCGGGCAGGGTAACCCTCCGACAGTAGAAGCACTCAGGCAGGGACGACCTGCGATCCGGGGTTCAGGAGCCGGGCTAAACACCCTGTGGGTGGCAGGAGGGACTGTGGCACCCCTCCTCCCCCCAGGGCCACTGTCCGGAGCAGCAGCTGCAGCAGCGGCAACTGCTCGCACCCTGTCGGGCTCAGGTTACTGCCTTCTTCCTCCAACATCTCCGGCCAAACAGGGAAAACCTTGTTCAAGTTTGCTGCCAGTACTTACCCTATGTGAGAAATTGGGGCTCTGGAAAGGCGCTGGGACTGTCTCCTAGCACGCGTCTCCATCTCTGAACCCAATATTAGCTTCCCAAGCGCCACTTACTCCTGCAACCGGTTGTGCATCTGGCTGGCACTGTGAAGAACACCAAGGAAAAGGCTGAGCTGCGAATCTTAAGATCCTGGGACCTGGGTAAGAGCGAAGCAAACTGAACTCTGGAGGCCATTGGGAGGCTTCTTAGCGGCTGAGGGGTCCCCCCCTTAGCCAGGTGCCGGGAGAGGTGATGAGCTCGGTCGGTATTCGCAGAGGTTTAGTGTTATTGTATTGTGATTGTATTTGGTCGTTTCCTGGAACTGTATAGGGAATTTTGGGGAAAACGCTCTCATTCTGCACTTTATTTTGCACATTTTCCGTCCTTGGGTTGCTTTGCAGTGTTTGTGTTGACATATGACATAGAAGGGTGAAAGGAAATCCGAGAGCGGAAAGCAGCTTCAGGTCGGACCTTCCTTTCAGATCTGAGTCACTTCTCTGGGATCTTAACTTGATTCCTAAACTTTTCTTTCTTTAGGACTTGATATTCAGTGTGTAGTCTGGCTGCCTTCCAGCGATCTTCAAGGGGTTCAGGGTTACATTACAGGCTGGGTGACAGACCAAGGGGTCCTTGTCAGAGTTGGTTTCTCAGGGAATGCTGGAAGGGAGAGTTCTTTAAGACCCTGTAATAATTTAAGAAATATGTAGTCCCCGTTGGTCTTCTTCCTTTAATCTCTTCGTTCCGGAACTTTATCCCCTCTTTTGGAAAATAATTTCTTTTTATTTTTCTTTCTGAAAATCTTTTCCTCAATGATACTCTTGAATAAAAGAAATATAGTCATATTTTTGCTGCATCTTTCAGAAATAACCTCACACAACACAAAACATTATATATATATATATATATATATATAATGTATATATATATATATATGTTATATATAATATATATTATATATATATATTTTTGAGGTACGGTCTCACTGTAGCCCAGGCTGGCCTGGAATTCACTATGTAGTCTCAAGATGGCCTCAAACTCATAGCGATCCTCCTATCTCTGCCTCCTGAGCACTGGGTCTAAAGGCATGAACCACCATGCCCGGCACACCCTAGTCTTTAGTGTTTCACTTTAGAGAGAAAGTTGGGGATTTGATGAATCCAAACTAGCCAAGGTTACATTTTTTAGGCAGTGGTAATGCAGCACACAGACAGAGAATTACAGTCCTTGGTATATCCTTCTTTATTTTCTTGAAACCTGGGTCTTTCCAAATAAAAATCCTTCACCCCTCACAAATGAAAAGATTGGAGCTAAATGACATTATTCAGAAATGCCATTACCCTGACCAGGGGTCAGCTTGCAGGGTGCTCTTTTTTTTTTCTTTTTTTAATTTAATTTAATTTAATTTTTTTCATTAAAAAATTTTTATTTGTTTATTTGCAAGCAGAGACAGAGAGAGATGGAAGACATAACAGAGAGAATAGGTATGCCAGAGCCTCGAGCCACACTGAAAATGAACTCCAGACACATGGGTCATTTTGTGCATCTGCCTTTAAATGGACACTGGAGAATCAAACCCAGGTCATTAGCTCTGCAGGCAAGCAGGGTGCTCTTTGTTTTGTCACTACAGGGTCAAGGAGTTTCTTTGGTAAATTTCAAGAGGGGCCAGGTGATCTGGGTTCAACTCTTTATTCTGCTACTTTGTAGTTGTGTGGTTTTTGCATTATTTGACCTTTGTGTGCACATCTATAAAATTAGCTATTATTAACGGTGTTTTCTCCAGAGGGTTGTTAAAAGAACTAAAGGAGTTAATGCCTGGGAAGTTCTAACAAGTCTGACCTAGGGTAGGTATTAGCTATTATTACTTTGTTATTGAGCTGAACTGTTATTGCATTGCTTCTATTACCACTTTTATTAGCTATCAGTAAGTTAGTCATGATTCCTATTGGGAAGGGTTTTGAAGGCTGTGCTCTTCTGTAAGCTTCATTATTACCTAGAATGTGATGGTGTGCTCAGCATAGCTCATGCTTAGTCTTTATGACTCTTTGTTGGGGTACTTTCTGTAGGAGGGAAGGTAAATGTGATAAGGCTGTGGTCATGACTGGACACCAAAGGGTGCTTGCAACCAATTAGCAAGTAGGAAAGCTACATTTAGCTCACAAACTAAGAAGCCTTAGAAATCTTTTGCATTTTTAATCTTAGTTTTGTTTGTTTCTTTTTTTTAGTCATGGTTTTTAGAGGGCAGTCATTCGTCCAAAAAGTATTTAGTAAGCATGTTACTGCATTTCAAGTACTATTCTTGATTTGGTTCTAAATTCTTTGGTTCACTTGAAAAATAAGTAAGTATTGGATTTTCGACTCCACCTCATTTCAAGTGGGGCTGCCTTTGTGTGGCAGTAGCCTTCATAAAACAAATTCCAAGTACTTTTTAGCTGTAAATGCCAATACCTGCTTAATGTATTTGAAAGCACTTATCACTGAGGATTTCAGGAAAATGATCTGTATGACCAGAAGCAGGTTGCTTCTCCATGTAGGCATCAGTTTTATGATATATAAACTTCTGTTGGGAGGTGGGGAAAGAGCTGAATAAACTTTGGTGGTCCTTTTGATTCAGTTGTCTTACTTTATCAGTGGTTTTAATTTTTTTATTTTTTTTAACCTTACCCCATTTTAAAGTATTTGTCTTGAGTACATAAACTGTGGACCTTCCATCTTTGCAGGTGAATTTGTGGCAGGGTTAGTGAATGAAAAGGAAAAAGTGTTTATCTATGGATTTTCCACTGTTCTCAGACTTTGAGGTACATTAGGAATACAGTGTGGAGCAATAGGTTAAGGAATATTACATAGAACTATGAAAAATACCTATACTTGAACTGCTTTACCCAAACAAATAGAAATTTCATGTGATTCAGCCTAATATGAATCTGGCCTCTCCATATTGATTCAGCTGCAGTAAGTCTTGAGTGGGCTTGTATAGTTCCACAGGTTCCCCAGGCAGTTCTGATGCCAAGTCAAGTCACATGCTTGCTTCACAGCATGGAATTTGCCTTCTTTACAACTGTATGCTTGGCCAGACGGTGTGTTCTAAAGTTCAAATCAGATCATGCTATTCCCTTTCTTAAGTCTTTGGCAGATCTCTGGATGGTAATCATCAGTGTCTACCTGGTCTTTGTTGAAAACACAGATACAGGCCTTCACTCCAGAAATAAGGGCCAGAGGTCTACATTTTGTGCATATTCCTAGGGGTACCTGGTAGAGGTGACCTCAGGTCACATTTAGAGACACACTAGCTTACTATACAAAGCCTCACTAACCTTTTTACTATGATGCCAGATAACCTTTTCCTTGACTTCTCTGAGTCTCTTCTCCCCACCCTCTAGCTTCCACAAGTCTTGATCTTACTACTGATCCCTAAATACACTGTGCTCTTTCATGCCTCTGTGAGGCAGCTGGGTATATGCTTCCCTCTGTCTTTGCCTCCCTTTTCTGACTAACCAGCTACCTACTATTCATTTATCTTTCAAGATACAGATCAGACTTTGTCTCTCAGGCTTTTCTCAATTCTTTTATATAAACTTAGTGAAATGTCAGATGAGTTCACAGCTTCCATATAGCATCTACTTCATTGTCATCTGAATGCCTTTTCCTAGCAGACTGGTAAGTTCATCATTCCTAATGGAAAGTCCTTACCTTAGTGGCTGGTGCATAGTACTTACATAATAAATGCTCAAAGAATGTGAGAGGGGAATGAATATTAGCAGATTGTTTCTGAGCACACAAAGTGTTTGGGACAATCCTTATGAATCTACTTAGAGTTGTGGAGAGGGCAGTGAAGAGTTTATCTGGTTGGATATAATCTACCAGGCTAAAAAAGTTTATTGTAGACAAAAAAAACAAACTAGATAATCTTTTGTTTCAAATAATACATTTGTGTGTGATATGAGGTGTGCATGGTCACATGAGTGTGGGGCACATATGTGGCCATAGGTCAATATCAGGTGTCTTTTTCAATCACTCTCCAACTTATTTATTGAAACCATGTCTGTTACTGAACTTGGAGCTCACTGGTTCAACTGATCTCTACCTCATTTCAAGTGGGGCTTCCTTCATGTGGTATTAGCCTTTATCTTTTCCCTTCTCTTTCCACCAGCTGAGTGGAATTACAGACACATCACCACACATGGCATTTATGCAGGTTCTGAGGCTCTGAATTCAAGTCCTTACTTGTGTGTGGCTGAGCCATCTTCCCAGCCCAAGCTAGACTATCTCAGGTGGCCTTACAAACCACAATATAGTATTGAATTAATGTTATATGTTCAACATTATGGCAAGTAGTTGCATTTGTACTTCAAGATGGATTTGGTTGCAAACAATATTATCTAGGCACTGGAGTGGAGATGGCAATGTCAATAAAAATAATCAACTTTGCCCAAGCTTTTCACTTTATAAAACACTTTTACATGTGTTTTTGCATTTGGTCAGAAATATGGTTCCATTCTGTTTTTTCTACTTTCTCACAAGGATGCATTCATGACTGGAAAGAGTTCTTATGACTAGGCAGAAATTATGTGTATACTTGCCATATAAAGAAAAAAATCTCTAATTACATCTTGTTATTTGGACATAGCATTCAGTATAGTCACCTTTCTTTAATTTTGATTATTTTCTCCATATTTGGACAAAAGTTAACCTGTTCAGGTTCAGTAAGTGTCTGATTCAGATATGTCTAATAGCCCACATTTTGGTTTCACTTAGATTAATAATACTTATAATAATTATTATTGGACTTTTAAGTTTCAAATTCTTTTTTTGTAAGAATGAAATATGCAAAGCATTTGCGTAAGTGAATGCATAATCTCCAGGGCAATGGCAAAACTGAACTATTGGCTTATAAGCAGCCCTACCATAAAACAAAAATGCAGACAGGCCCATTCATTGGCTGGTGAAGAGGTAACAGCATGTTAAATGTAGTGTAAATGCCTAAGATTGTTGGACTGCAAACACAAAAGCAGTAAAGATTGCTGATACTACTGGGTCCTCAAGAGTATATACCCAGGGTTTACTTTCTTTGTTTGTCAGGGTAGGGTCTTGTTTTACCCCAGGCCAACCTGGAATTTACTCTGTAGTCTCAGGCTGTCCTTGAACTCAGAGAGCCTCTTACCTCTGCCTACAGAGTGCTGAGATTCAAGGCATATGTCACCACATCCAGTGTGTACTTTGATAATGACACTGTGCCATTAGCTCATCTGAACAGGTCGATGTATTAACAATATGGAATTATTCCTATTCACTTCTAGTGATTTATTTCTTCTAGATGAAGAAACTATGTAAAACCTTCTAACCACCTCAATTTCCTACTTAGAGGGAAATAAATTGTATTCCTCCCTGCTTTTAGGACAAGGAAAATAGAGTTTAAGTATTGAAAGCCATATCATCTGTTAAAATAATCTTATCTTTGGGAGCAAGGAGGACCCACTGTAGGGGCAGCCAAGCACCTTGTTTTTTCTATCATGTCTAATACAGATGAGCTGTGTAGATTTGGCTAGCTCTAAAACACAGCTCCAGGTGACGGTTTAGTGGGTCTTTCAAATATTTTGTAAGTACTTGTATTTGTACTTAAAAATTTATATGTGTATATATGCAGATGTACATGTTAGTGTGTATGCAGGTACACATGGACATGTGTGTAAGTGGAGGCCAGAGGACAACTTTGGGTGTTGTTCTTCATGAATGCTGTCATTCACCCTTTTTAAGACAGGGCCTCTCATTGGTCTTTAGCTCCCTAAGTAGGCTAGACTGGCTGGGCAGCAAGCCTCAGGGATCTGTCTCCTCCTCTCCAGTGCTGGTATTCTAAGCACATGCCACCATACCTGGCAATTTTTCCATGAATTCTGGGAATTGAGCTCAGATCCTTATGCTTGCATGGCAAGCACTTTACTTAGCTGTCTCTCTATCTCCCCCCACCCCACCTTTTGAGACAGGATATCACCTAGCACAGGTTACCTTCAACTCACTATGTAACCAAGGATGACGTGAACTTCTGATCCTTCTGTATACATCTCCTTAGTGCTGAGGTTAAAGGCACATATGGCCACACCCACTTTGTTCAGTGGATGAATCAAACTCCATGACCTGAGCATGGTAGGCAAGCACTCTACTTACTGAGCTGTATTCTTAGTCCATCTGTTTGCCTTTAAAAAGTCTGGGGATGGATGCTGGAAATTGAACTCAAGGCCTCAGGGATGTTAAGTACATATACTTCATTGGGCCCTTTAACACCAGCCCTTTAAAAGACTGCTGTTAGCAAAAGGAAAATCAAAATATGCAAATTTAATTTCTTAGGAATTAATCAGGACTATGAAATCTTTGTTTTGAGTCCAGTAAAATAATCTTTTGATCAAAATGAAAACTTTTAGGTACCCATATGTATGGATATCTTTATAAAATTAGTTGTGAAGTTTACTGTATGAACATATTACATAATTGTCATATTCGCGTTGGATTATATTCTTATATCCCTTCTCCCTCACCTCCATTTCACCGAGGCTGTTCTCAGTGGGGTTATTTGTATTCACTGTGGGGTCATGAATGCATCAGTCAATCTGTGGTGGGGGGACAATGCCTTAGGATATTCCTCTGTATAGTGGTTTGAATTAGGTGTCCCCCATAAACTCATGTGCTCTGATTGCTAGGTCCCCCACTGGTAGTAATTTGGGACTTGGAGCCTTGCTGGAGGAGGTGTGTTGTTATGGATGTTATAGATAACTTCCTTCCTCTTGCCAGTGTTTAGCACACTTCTGCTGCAGTTGTCTACCTGGTGTTGGCCAGGAGATGATGGCTAGCATCTGCTCATACCATGTTTCCCCCTGCTGTCATGGAGTTTCTCCTTGAGTTTGTAAGCCCCCCACCAAAAAAATCCCTTTCTTTTGGTTGGGTGCTTTGTGCTAGCAATATAAAGGCAACTGCAATACCTTCCCACCCTGTGGCTCTCTTACAATCTTTCTGCTCCCTCTTCTACAATGTTCCATGATACTTGGCTGGTGTGCTATGTCTCCTCTGGTGTTAAGCTTTTTGTATAATATGAATTTCACTTTGATCTGGTTTGAATCTCCTGAGTGTCTATAGCCATCTCCCTGGAGGAGTACCTCAGACTAGCTGTGAGAGCAGCACTCACATTCAAATTACCATTTCCTCTGTAATTTTTCCTGAGCTCTGGCAGATATGATAGAGATAAGCTATCTAGTGCAAGGTACTCTGCTTTCTTGGTGTACTGAAGGATCTTGGTTCTTCCCAGTATTCATTATCATCTATAAAAAGTAGATTTCTAACCAAAAATGAGAGAAGCATGGATCAGAAGATAAACATAGTCATTTAAAAAGTGTTTTGATAGGCATAACCTTTCAGTCAAAGAACAGTGGGACCTTACCTCTAGAGTCTATGACCTTCCTATTCATAGGGTTCTGACATGGTTCTCAGGATTGGGTTTGAACACCCTTTCACAGAGCAGACCTCATATACAATCGGAGAGCAGTTTATTGCCCCCACTGCCTGTGTTCCACTATTGCACAGGTGTTGTACTGATACCTTGAGAAGGATAATTTTTTTTTAAATTTTCATTTATTTATTTGAGAGCGACAGACACAGAGAGAAAGACAGATAGAGGGAGAGAGAGAGAATGGGTGCGCCAGGGCTTCCAGCCTCTGCAAATGAACTCCAGACGCGTGCGCCCCCTTGTGCATCTGGCTAATGTGGGACCTGGGGAACCAAGCCTCGAACTGGGGTCCTTAGGCTTCACAGGCAAGCGCTTAACCGCTAAGCCATCTCTCCAGCCCAAGAAGGATAATTTTTTATACAATCTTTTTTTGCAAGATAGGGTCTCTACATGTAGTTCAGGATGGCATTGAAATTGCAGTGATCTTCTTGTCTAAGCCTCTTGAGTGCTGTGATTACTGGTGGGAACCACTGTGTACTCTCTTCTGCTTTCTCTCTTGCTTTTCTTCCCTTCTTTTTGAATGATGGAATTAATGACAACATATGACCTTGATATTTTTTGTGGGTTTTCTGGTTTTATTTAAGCACAAATAGAAGATGTATATGAGCCATCTATTTATTTTATTCACTGAGCAGCCTGGCGTTGGGTCAGTGACTCTAATAGCCAACTGGGCTGCTCTTTCCACAATGGCCTTGCAGTTCTTCAAAAATGTTGTGATCTATCTCAGCTCAGTAAGATTTGTTGGACATCAGAAGTACTTCCAGCTCCTTGATGTTGTGGACCAGGAACTTCCGGAAGCCACTGGGCAGCATGTGCTTTATTTTCTTGTTGCTCCCATAACTAATGTTGGGCATCAGAATTTGGCCTTTGAATCTTCTCTGCACACTGTTGTCAATATCTCTGTGTTTCTACTAGTTATGCTTAATTTTGACATATTGGTATGACTGGTGCTGGATGAACTTCTTGGCCTTCTTTTTGACAATATTGGGCTTCACCAGAGGACTGAGGGCAGCCATGATGCTGAGCAAAAGATGGCAGCCACCTCCCCAGGCAGCACCAAAGAAGAGCTGAACTTGATTTTTAAAAGTAATTGATTAGATTTAGTTTTTGCTCCAGCAGATGTTTGTTGGGTATATAAGATATAGCAATAAACACTCTGTCATTACCAAGAGTCCTTGCCTTCAAAATACCCAGATTAAAAGATACCTGTGACCAGGTAAAGCTGGTATATTAAGGGTCAGTCAGGTAGGTAGTTCTGAGAGCTACTTCAGGTTCACTCAAGGGGAGGCTGTATGTGCTCAAGGGAAGTGTCTTGACATAAAGAACAGTTGTGTGGCTGGGGCACCTTAGTCAAAAGAATTTGTAAGACACTTCGAAGTAATAGTGATAACATTTCAAAGGAGTTGTACGGTAATAGTTAAGAATCATTTTCATGATAGCCATTTATGGGGTCACAAGACTGGATTCTGTCTGTCCCTCACAACATTATATGCATTAAAGAAACCTCTCACATTAAACGCTATTATTTTGCTACAGTTGACCATATGTGATTGGGGACACCCTATAGAGATTCAAATAAAAAATTGGCTGGAAGTACTCTACCCCATCCCCTGGGAAGGTGTGACATGGGAAACTTATTCCATTTCATCACTGAAGGAGTTCTTAGGGATAGATATGTGGCTACAGCTCATGTTTTCTCTAGTGCCCTCAGAACCTGCATTTACATTTATCTTTCATCTGTTAAAAGATTTTCTTACCATACTATGGCATTTTTGTTCCTTCAGTTCACAAAATACCAACTTGGGTATGGGTTTGGGACTATGGAAAAAGATCATGCCAAAATTTAAAATAAAATATTAAACATAATGTTTAAATTGTAGTGTGTGTGTACTTAGAGATCAAACCCAAAACCTTATGGATGCTAATAAGCACTCTACCAATGAGCTGCATTTCAGAATGATTGCTTCCTTGTGGGTGGTTTTTGTTTGTTTGTCTTTTTTGTTTTGTTTTTTAGTTCATCTTGCCATTGGAACTTTTCCTGGCTTGTCCTGAAATCCTCAGTCTCCACCAGGTTGCTCCAGCAGCCTTCTTCTGTTCTCCTGCACCTTTTCCCCCTGCTCATTGATAACCCACCTTCTATATTTCTTCTTCTTCTTTTTTTTTTTTTTTTTTTTTTTTTTTTTTGAGGTAGGGTCTCATTCTGGCCCAGGCTGACCTGGAATTCACTATGTAGTCTCAGGCTGGCCTTGAACTCATGGCGCTCCTCCTACCTCTGCCTCCCGAGTGCTGGGATTAAAGGCATGCGCCACCATGCCCACTACCTTTCATATTTCTATTATCTTCTGAACATCCATTAGTATTTTGTGCCCCTGTCTCCTTTTCATATTCCTTGGTATATTCTTGCATATTTTACCTCTCATACCAAGATTTCATAACCATGGTACCACATTCATCATGTAAACCCTTTGAACATCCATCCTACCTCTGGGTCATCCCTTAAGCAGATATGCAAAATCAGGCTCATCAGTGAAGTTGGAAATGCTAGAAGCAGCCTGTGTCTCACACTTTTGAGGCATGAAAATTACCTGCAAATACTGGTGTCCCTCTAGATTTTGATTAGGCAAGAGTATGGTAGGGAGTCCCAGAATGTATATTCTTAACAAGACATGCTGGTGCAGTTGGCCCTTGGGTGCACTACAGTCAGGTCTTTAAGGGGGAGAATAGTTTTTCTGTGAGAAGCTGTGCTTCTCCTTACTTAGAGGAACAATGGCTGTAACACAATGCCATTCATATGACAACTAGAACAAAGGGCCCATTGTTCTGGGCCTGGCTGATGCTCTGCTCTGGCTGGCTGTCCAACTATGCTCAGTAGCCCCAAGAAAACACTGGAATCAGAGAAACAAAGAAAGGAGGTCAGGGCCTTGCAAAGTTAAACTACTTGCAGCAATGTGGCCTAGGTAGAATTTGGGACTGGGGGGGGTGAGGGGGGTGGGAGAGATCTGTGGAAACCTCATTAATTTGCTGTTTTATAGCTGTAGACATAGCATTATGGAAACACAAATCTGTTATTCCAATCCATGTATGGCCAAGAAGGAGCTCTTTTCTACTGTTCCACTTATTTATCTCATGGTGGAATTTCATTATTTGTTTTAAAAGTTAAAGATATCTCTGGGGCTGGAGAGATGGCTCAGTGGATAAAGTGCTTGATGTGCAAACATGGGTTTGGATTTGGATTCTCCATACTCACAAAAAAGTCAGACATGCACCTGTATCCCTTCTTGAAGAGGCAGATTCAGGAGAATCCCTGGGGTTCACCGGCTACCTAGTCTAGTGAGGGTTAGCTTCAAATTCAGTGTGAGTTTGTATCTCAAAAAATAAGGTGGTGAGTTATTGAGGAAGACCCTTGACATTGATCTTTAGCCTCTACACACATGTTCACTCATATCAACATACAAATATGTAACCACACACATGCATGTATTCAAATTAAAAAATGATCTTCCAGGCTGGAGAGATGGCTTAGCGGTTAAGCACTTGCCTGTGAAGCCTAAGGACCCTGGTTCGAGGCTCGGTTCCCCAGGTCCCACGTTAGCCAGATGCACAAGGGGGCGCACGCATCTGGAGTTCGTTTGCAGAGGCTGGAAGCCCTGGTGCACCCATTCTCTCTCTCTCCCTCTATCTGTCTTTCTCTCTGTGTGCTCTCAAATAAATAAATAAAAAGAATTAAAAAAAAATGATCTTCCTCTATCCCTGATAGGCAAAGACATACTTCCCAGCCTTTTCCCCCAGATTCATCAAAGACAGATATGTGATCTGAAAACCTGTCTGAGCTAACCTCTATGATTTTGGAGAAAGATATTTTTGTTCTGGGTAGTAATCAATGTATATATGAAGTATTAGTAATTCTCATCCAAACCTGTATTGAATAGCAGTCTTGAAGTTGATATATTTTTGAGTTTAAAACATAGTTTAATCCATTAGAAAATTACTGGGCAGTGATAAGGTTGAGCGAACTTTCTATATGCCATTTAGAGATGATCCCTCACCCCCAATTTTCAAATGGGATTTTGGCCCTGGAGAGAAAGAGTTGCAAACTTCCTGTACAGATATAATCCTGAGCTCAACAATTGGACACATTATTTATGCCAGAAGATTTCAAATTCAAGGTCATAGGCTTTGCAAAGGTCACAGAGTTTCAATTGGGATACTTCTTTTAGGCTGAATACTCCATTTTTTGAAAGTATGCCATTCATTCAGATGGTGCCTCTGGGTATGTTTCAAAGAGACATTCTGTCCCTAGTTCCTGTGCATATTTGGAGATGATTTTTCTTTTTGTTTCCTTTCTTCATTTTTCTTCTTTTCAGTTTGTGCCTAATGTTCTATTTTGTAGACTTGAGGGAATCAGAGTTGAGAAAGCCTCCGTGGGGTGTAATGGGCTCTGGAGAGTCCATTTGTATGGAATGAACAGGCATCTGGAGATCCTGGGACAGTAGGAATACTTTCCTCTCTGAGATAAGAGGTTTCCTGACAGGGATCATTTCCATTAAGTACGGTCCTATGCAGGAGAGGGCAATATATAATTTGTTCACTATCACTTAGAGCTCATAATTAAGTCTGTACTTGTGCCTTGATTATAGACTGTAATGGCACATCCATTAAAGAATAAATAAGTGATGGTGGAGAGGCAAGTGACTTTATGACCATTAACTTTTCTTTTCCCTCTTCACTTGTAGTTTGTTTATTTGACTAAATGGATATTTGCTTTGACAATGCTAACGGTGCCTTTGATGAGGTGAAGAAGAAGGGGACTTCATGGGTGGTGGAAGGATTGTGTTAAACATTAACCTGATTAATTAATTTCCAATTCCTTGTCATTAGGCCTGCTATTTTGGCTGTATTTGTGAAGTGGAGAGGCCTGCTCCTGTTTACTGAGAGGGAAGAGTACCATGCTATGTGGAGGTACAGGATTAATTGAAGAAAAAAAAATTAGGAATGTATGTTGTGGTGGTTTGATTCAGGTGTCCCCCATAAACTTCTCTGTTCTGAATGCTAGGTTCCCAGCTGATGGAGATTTGGGAATTAACACTTCCTGGAGGCAGTGTATTGTTGGGGTGGGCTTATAGGTATTATAGCCAGCATCCCCTTGTCAGTGTTTGGCAAATTCTCCTATTGCTATTTTCCATCTTATGTTGGCAAGGGGGTGCTGTTCACCCTCTGCTCATGCTATCATTTTCCCTTGCCATCACAGAGCTTCCCCTTGAGTCTGTAAGCCAAAATAAACCTTTTCTCCCAAAAGCTGCTCTTAGTGATTTCTGGCAGCCGTGCAAACCTGACTGCAATATATGTGTTATCTGTTTTTTTTTTTTGTTGTTGTTCTTGGCTGATGTAGCACATTTTATTCTGTGTGCTTCCTTAGGCATAGAATGCTTCCTGGGATTTTATTTTATTTTATTTTATCTTTGAGGTAGGGTCTCACTCTAGCTCAGGCTGACCTGGAATTCACTCTTTATTCTCAGGGTGGCCTTGAACTTACAGCGATTCTCCTACCTCTGCCTCCTGAGTACTGGAATTAAAGGCGTACGCCACCATGCCCTGCTTTTTTTTTTTTTTTTTTTTTTTTTGAGTCAGGATCTCACTGTAGCCCAGGATGACTTAAAACTCACTTTGTGGCCCAGGTTGGCCTTGGACCCATAATACTCCTATCTCAACCTCCCAAATGTTGGGATTACAGATGGGAACCACCACACCTGGCTTTGGGACTTGGCTTTTGATCAGAATGAAAGTTCTGTCTGCAAAGGGCCTTTAAAATGCCAACATGTTGTCTTCAATTAGATGCTGATTGCATGGGTGTGCTCAGCTTGTGAAAAGTCATTGAGCAGTTCAGGTTTGATTTGCACCTTTCTGTATTTCTATACTTTTATAAAAAGTTCCAGGCCAGGCGTGGTGGCACATGCCTTTAATCCCATCACTCAGGAGGCAGAGGTAGGAGGATTGCCATGAGTTCAAGGCCACCCTGAGACTCCATAGTGAATTCCAGGTCAGCCTGGGCTAGAGTGAGACCCTACCTCGAAAAACCAAAAAAAGAAAAGAAAAGAAAAAAAAATTCAAAAAGTAAAGCCCCATATTTAGTGTAGAACTAAAACCCTAGCAGAGATGGGAAATGGTTAATAAAGACTGAGAACTCTAATTGTCACATAATTTGGATCTTGCTGGGGTTCATCCTTTTGCAGATGGAGGAGTACCATCATAGGCAATTACCATGCTATTCTCAGCAACAAATCCATTGCCTGAGAGGTAGCCAGTATCAGCATAATCTCTTCTTTAGCATCTAAAGCAAAAATTGTCTTCAGTGTTGGCCAAGCAGCAGATTCATTCTCACTCTGCTCTCCTCTCATTCATAGTAATCAGCCAGGAAGATGCAGGAGAGGCTTTTGATGACAGCTGTCCTACATTCCAATATTAGAGCTTTTCAGTTTCCCACCATTTTTCACATTGGCATGCAGCTATGTGAGGTGTTCTTTCTCTCTTCTCCCTTGTTTGTCCCACCATGAACTTTAGGAGCAGGAACCTGCTGAGGCAGGTAGAGAGCTGAGAAGCCAGTCAAATGATGCTTCTGCCTCGTACCACAGCGTGTGTTCTTTTCCTGCCAGCTGTCAGCGTGTGCCTGTGCAGGTTATGCCGCAGTGGGTCACTGTACTTACAGAACACCTCCGTTTGAATTTCTAACATGGAGCTGATGAATTCAGGTAGAAAAAAAATAGGAGCAGTGTATTTTTCCAAAAGAGAATTTGGGGGCCTTGGCTTTTAAATGCATATCACATCCATGAGAGGTCTGAGTAGCCAGTCTGTATACTTCATTTTGAACCATGGAGTTAAAGGTTAAATATTGATTTACACAAACACATATGATTATAATTACAGATGAAAAGACACAATTTTAATGATTTTGATCTACTTTTTTCCCTATCAAAAGAAATGTTATTATAACCTTGGGAAAACTATTGAAACTCTTTAGGTCTCTTTTCATTATCCATGAAATGATAATGGTATGTAATCCAGGGTGTTGCATGAGGATACTGGCAAACACATGTAAGCTCCAATGATGACTGTTCATCATGATTTACTAGCAGATGATGTTAAAATGAGGAAGAGTCATGAACTTATAAGGATTTAGTTCTGCTTATGTTTGTTATGATGAATCATTCAAAGGCTTAAGATCCTGCTAATTTGAAAATGTAGAATGTGTAGTGTCTGATATAGAATGCAAACTCCAAGAAATTTTAAATATTATGGAATACAAATGTACACACAAGTACACATATTTTTTTAAAAATATATATTTTATGTATTTATTTGAGAGAGAGAGAGAGAGAGAGAGAGAGGAAGACACAGAGAGAGGGAGTATAGGCATACTAGGGCTTTCTGCCACTGCAAACAGACCCTAGACACATCCACCACTTTGTGCATCTGGCTCGTGGGTACTGGAAAATTAAACTTAGGCCATCAGGCTTTACAAGCAAGTGCCTTAATCACTGAGTACTGTACTCTGAAGTCCAAGTACATATTTTTTTTCTTTTTTTGTTTATTTTTATTTATTTATTTGAGAGCAACAGAGAGGTTGATTGTCTTCCTTAGTTGCTCTTCACCTTATTTTTCAAGACAGGGTCTTCTCATAGATCTCAGAGCTCATCCATTTTTCTAGACAAATGTAGTAATTATTTTACTTGTTGCTGTGATCAAATATTTGACAATAAACTGTTCAAGGAAGGAAAGGGTTTACTTTGGCTTACAGTTTGAGGAAATACTTTCCATCATGACAGGGAAGGAATGACATCAGGAAGAGGAGGTCAGATAGTCATACCACATTTATTGTCAGGAAGCAGAGACTGAACAAGAAGTGGGATGAGGCCATAAAACCTCAAGGCCCAGTCCCAGTGACCCATCAAATCTCCACCTCCTAAAGATTACACACAAACATTCCAAATAGCCCCACCATTTTACCCACAGAGCCAGCTCTCTAGCCCTTCAATAAATTTTTATTTAATCATTATTACCTTGCACATGATCAAATATGCTATAGACAAGGTAATAACTAAGATAACGTCAGTATCCTCTAAATTTGCATTCTAATCTGCATTGCAAGCACTTCTTGTTATATCCAGTGGACAAATGTAGTTGAAAACCTGAGGTTTGTATGTGCTATTGTTACTAGTATGCAGTTTAGAACTAAACTCCCTGGATTTGAATCCTGGCCCACCTCATTTATTAGATATTTGTCCTTAGGTTAGTTACTCAGTACTTTAGTTTATTATCAGTTAGGTAGGAATAACCATAGTACCTCCCTTGTAGAGTTGTCATTAGGATTGAATGAGATAAGTGAACAGTATTGTCATAAAGCAAATGCTTAGTAACTTTTACTTATGTGTTTGTTTGGATCTGATTTATCTCTACCCCAGGATTTGTCTGGCTTAGTTCTGTTTTTAATTCAGTACACATATTCCATAAGCCTTATATAAGAATCACAAGTTTAAGCTCTTTCTTTAAAAATTATTTAGATTTCTGGTTAAGATGGCAGTGTAGGTACCACAACAAAGCAGCCGAGGGGGGGATAAGTAAAAAAAACAAAAAACAAAAAACAAACAAACAAAAAAAAAACAGAAAAATACACACTTTTACTAAAAAGTGAGGTATATAGGAAATTGAAACAGCAGCGGAGAAGTAGGAGAGATCCAGAGCATTCAGAGCCAACACAGGCCAGCAGAAGCTGCTCCAGTGGGGTGGGACTATGCGCAAGACTGTGGCTGGCTTGGCTTGAGCCACAGGAAAAGCCAGGTGAGGGGATTTTCCACTCACACCAGAGCTCTCTGCAAACTCAAGAAACATGAAGGGAGAACAGCAGGGAACAACGGAGGAGCAGATCACAAGGTAGAAGAACACGTGGAACAGTGGGCAAACTGAGAAGCATCAGATCTTCCCTCTCCCCCACTGCCAGTGCCCAGCCCTCAGGAACAGCGTAGTGGTCCAGGGACCTGGCCATGCCTACCTGAACTGACAGAGCACCAAAGAGGGACCCAATCAAGAGTGCAGCTGAGACTAAAATCATCTCAAAAGGTAACTGGGATTACACCAGGTCAGTACCTGCCTAATAAACCTGGTATATATGCCTAAACCAGAAGTGTTAATTGCACCTTCCATATCAGGATAAATTATATGTTAAATCGGATGGATGGTCAAATTTGCCATTCTTAAATAGTTTGTATTTTGGGCTTGTTATTTGTTGCTTCTTGAATTATAGTGGCTTTGTTTTTCTTCTGTTATATATTAGGGAAGGGTCTCACCTGGTCACAAGCTGACTTGGAACCCTCTACAGACCAGAAATCTTAACTGCCTTGTTGTCAGGATTAAGGGAGTGGGTGAGGCACCACACAGCCTAAGGGACAGACAGAGGATCTGGTTGTCATAATACCTACTCTTGGATAAATACTCTGTACTGTTTTTCATTGACAGTGTACATTGTTTAGTTAAATTTTAGAATCTCCTGTATTTTGTTCCTCTTAGCCAACTTGAATACTCTCATAGCAGGCACACCCAACACCTAGAGTCACTTTTGTAGATACTCTGAGAGTCTTCAGAGCCACACCTAATGCCTTAAGCTCCTACTGTGAAGATATATAACATCAGATTGATTGATACATCTCATAATACCCAGCTAACTGGAAAATCCAATCATTAAATAATCCAAGATGCAAAAATATATACATTATAACATGAGAAACACCAAAAATCAAGACAATATAAATCCACCAAAAAGTATTAATGCATCAGAAATGACCTCCAGTGAGAATGAGTTAGAGGAAATGCCTGAGAAAGATTTCAAAAGAATGATTATAAAATGTTCAAAGAAGAAATCAAAGGAAGCAAAGAAGACACAGGATGTCAATTTAATGAAATAAAGAGGTCAATACTAGACATAAATAAGGAAATAGAAATAATAAAGAAAAACCAGTTAGAATTACTAGCAATAAAGAACACAGTTAATGAAATAAAAAAAATCTGTAGAAAATCTCACCAGTAGAATGGATGAAGGAGAGGACAAGATATCTAATATCTAATCTGGAAGACCAGGTGGCAGATCTAATACAGTCCAACAAAGAGAAAGAAAAACTTATAGAAAAGTATGAGTGGAAATTTCAAGATATTCAGGACACTATGAAAAGAACAAATATAAGAATTCAGGGCATAGTAGGAGAAGAATTTCACTCCAGAGGCATAGTTGGCATCTCCAACAAAATCATAGAAGAAAACATCCCCCAAATTGTGAAAGAGGTGCCAATGCAGATACAGGAATCCTTTAGAACACCAGCCACACAAAATATGGAAAGAACCTCTCCTCGCCATATTATAATCAAACTACCAAACAAACAAACCAAAGAAAAGATATTGAAAGCAGTCAGAGAAAAAAATCAAGTTACCTACAAAGGCAAGCCTATAAGTATTACAGCAAATTACTCAACACAAACTTTAAAAGCCAGAAGGGTGTGGAGTGATGTAGTCTAAGTTCTGAAAGATAACAACTGTCAGCCAAGGTTACTTTATCCTACAAAGCTATCCATTCAAATAGACAGAGAAATAAGGACATTGCATGACAAAAGCAGGCTAAAAGACTATTTGAAGACAAAATCAGCTCTACAGAAAATACTTGAAAGAATCCTCTATGCTGAAGAAAAAGAAAAGCACACACATAAGGAACCAGAAAAAAACAAACAAATACTAGTTAACACAAGAGAGCAAAGGTAAAGCTGGAAGAACTACAAAAAATATTGGCAAAAATGAATACACACCTTTCAATAATATCTCTCTTTTTTTTTTTTTTTTTTCTTTTTCAAGGTAGGGTCTCACTCTAGCCCAGGCTGACCTGGAATTCACTATGGAGTCTCAGGGTGGCCTCGAACTCATGGCGATCCTCCTACCTCTGCCTCCCAAGTGCTGGGATTAAAGGCGTGCACCACCACGCCCGGCAATAATATCTCTTAATATCAATGGCCTCAATGCCCCAACCAAAAGACGTAGGTTTTCAGACTGGGTTAGAAAGCAGGATCCTTCAATTTGTTGCCTCCAAGAAACCCACCTTTCTATAAAGGATGGACACTATCTTAGGGTGAAAGGTTGGAAAACAGTGTTTCAAGCAAATGGACCTAGAAAACAATCAGGGGTTGCTATCCTAATATCTGATAGGATAGACTTCAGACCAACATTAGTGAGGAAATAAAGAAGGTCATTTTATACTGAATAAAGGAACACTTCAGCAGAAGGACATTACAATCCTAAATATATATGCACCTAACATGGGGTCCTCCAAATTCATCAAACAAACACTATTAGAACTAAGGTCACAGACAACACCAACCACAGTGGTAATGGATGACTTCAACACACCACTCTCATCAATTGACAGGTCATCCTGGGAAAAAATAAACAAAGAGGCATCTGGACTAAATGAGGTCATAGAAGGAATGGACTTAATAGATAGATACAGGACATTTCATCTAAATGCTACAGAATATATATTCTTTTCAGCAGTACATGAAACATTCTGTAAAATAGACCATATGTTAGGACACAAAGCAAATCTTAACAAATACAGGAAAATTGAAATAATTCCTTGCATTTTATCTGACCACAATGGAATCAAACTACAAATCAATAGCAAGAAAGGCTATAGAACATACACAAAATCATGGAAATTAAACAACACATTACTAAATGATGAAGGGGTCAATGAAGAAATCAAAAGGGAAATCAAAAAAGTTATAGAGTCAAACTATAGTGAGAACACAACATACCAAAATCTCTGGGACACAATGAAGGCAGTCCTAAGAGGTAAATTTATAGCTTTAAGTGCCTATATTAAGAAATTAGAAAGGTTGCAAGTAAATGACCTAATGTTTCACCTTAAAGCCTTGGAAAAGAACAGGCAAACTCAAAATCAGCAGATGGAAAGAAATAATAAAGATTAGGGCAGAAATTAATGAAATAGAAACTAAAAAAACAATCCAAAGAATCAATGCAGCAAAGAGTTGGTTCTTTGAAAGGATAAACAAGATTGATAAACCCTTAGCAACTCTGACCAAAAGAAAGAGAGAAGAGACACAAATTAATAAAAGTAGAGATGAAAAAGGTAACATCACAACAGATGCCAGAGAAATTTAAAAAATCATAAGGACATATTATAAAAGCATATACTCCACAAAGTATGAAAATATGAAAGAAATGGATGATTTCTATGACCTACCTAAATTAAATCAAGATGAGATTAATCACTTAAATAGACCTATAGCAAGCATGGAGATCCAAACAGTTATCAAAAATCTCCCAACTAAAAAAAGCCCAGGCCCAGATGGATTCACTGCTGAATTATACCAGACCTTCAAGAAAGAGCTAACACCATTGTTTCTTAAGCTTTGCCATAAAATAGAAAAAGAAGGAATTCTACCCAACTCCTTCTATGAAGCCAGAATCACCCTGATACCAAAACCAGGCAAAGATAGAACAAGAAAAGAAAATTACAGACCAATCTCCCTAATGAACACAGATGCAAAAATTCTCAACAAAACATTGGCAAACAGAATACAAGAATATATCAGAAAGATCATTCACCCTGACCAAGTAGGCTTTATCCCAGAAATGCAGGAACGTTTCAATATACATAAATCAATAAATGTAATACATTATATAAATAGATTGAAGGAGAAAAATCACATGATCATCTCATTAGACACACAGAAAACATTTTACAAAATCCAACATCCCTTTATGATAAAAGTTCTACAGAGACTAGGAATAGAAGAACATATCTCAAATATAATAAAGGCTATTTATGACAAGCCTACAGCCAACATATTACTAAATGGGGAAAAACTGGAAGCTTTTCCACTAAAATCAGGAAGAAGACAAGGATGTCCACTGTCCCTACTTTTATTTAATGTAGTTTTAGAAGTCTTAGCCATAGCAATAAGGCAAGAGACACACATAAAAGGATACAAATTGGAAAGAAAGAGATCAAGTTATCATTATTTGCAGATGACATGATTCTATATATAAAGGACCCTAAAGACTCTACTAGCAAACTGTTAGAGCTGATAAAAACCTATAGCCATGTAGCAGGATACAAAATAAATACACAGAAATCAGTAGCCTTCATATATGCTAACAACAAACACACAGAAGATGAAATCAGAGAATCACTCCCATTCACAAATGCATCAAAGAAAATAAATTACCTTGGAATAAACCTAACCAAGGAAGTAAAGAATCTCTACAATGAGAACTTTAAAACTCTCAAGTGAGAAATTGCAGAAGAGACTAGGAAGTGGAAAAACATCCCTTGTTCCTGGATTGGAAGAATCAATATTGTGGAAATGGCAATCTTACCAAAAGCAATCTACATATTTAATGCAATCCCCATCAAAATTCCAAAGGCATTCTTCATGGAAATAGAAAAAGCAATCCAAAAATTCATTTGGAATCACAAAAAACCTCAAATATCTAAAATAATACTGAGCAACAAAAGTAAGGCAGAAGGGATCACCATACCTGATTTTAACCTATACTACAGAGCCATACTAACAAAAACAGCATGGTACTGGCACAAAAGCAGACATGTAGATCAATGGAACAGAATAGAGGACCCAGATGTGAGTCCAGGTAGCTATACCCACCTGATATTCGATAAAAATGCCAAAAATACTCAGGGAGAAAAAGACAGCCTCTTCAGCAAATGGGTTTGGGAAAACTGGGCATGTATCTGTAGAAGGATGAAAATACATTCTTCTCTCTCTCCATACACAAGAATTAAGTCCAAATGGATTAAAGACCTTAACATCAGACCTGAAACTCTGAAACTGCTAGAGGAAAAAGTAGGGGAATTTTACCAGACCTTCAATAAAAGTAGAGATGAAAAAGGTAACATCACAACAGATGCCAGAAAAATTTTAAAAATCATTGATCTTGGCAAAGATTTTCTGAATACAACCCCAATTGCTCAGGCAATAAAACCACAGATTAACCACTGGGACCTCATGAAATTACAAAGATTTTGCACTGCAAAGGACACTGTGAATAAAGCAAAGAGGCAACCTACAGAATGGGAAAAAATCTTTGCCAGCTATATATCTGATAGAGGATTAATATCTAGGATATACAAAGAACTCAAAGAGTTAAATAATAAGAAATCAAACAAGCCAATCAAAAAATGGGCTATGGAGCTAAATAGAGAGTTCTCAAAGGAAGAAATATGGATGGCGTATAAGCATCTAAAAAAATGTTCTACGTCTTTAGTCATCAGAGAAATGCAGATTAAAACTACATTGAGATTCCATCTCACTCCTGTCAGATTGGCTACCATCATGAAAACAAATGATCATAAATGCTGGCAGGGATGTGGAAAAAGAGGAACCCTTCTACATTGTTGGTGGGAATGCAATCTGGTCCAGCCATTGTGGAAATCAGTGTGGAGGTTCCTAAAACAGCTAAAGATTGATCTACCATATGACCCAGCTATAGCATTCCTAGGCATATATCCTAAGGACTCATCTCATTTCCTTAGAAGTAATGTGCTCAACCATGTTTATTGCTGCTCAATTTATAATAGCTGGGAAATGGAACCAGCCTAAATGCCCCTCAATTGATGAGTGGATAATGAAGATATGGCATATTTATACAATGGAGTTCTATTCAGTGGTAAAGAAAAATGAAGTTATGATATTTGCAGAAAAATGGATGGATGTGGAAAGGATTATACTAAGTGAGATAACCCAGGCCCAGAAAGCCAAGTGCCGCATGTTCTCTCTCATATGTGGATCTTAGTTACAGATAATTGGGCTTCCGTGTGAGAAGAAAAAAAACTCAGTAGCAGAGGCCAGTAAGCTAAAAAAGAGATACAAAGGGAAGAGAAAAGAAAGGAGGAGGGTACGTAATAGGTTGGTATTGTATATATGTAAGTAGAAGAATAGATTAATGGGGGTGAAAAGGCCCAAAGTAAGGTCAGGGGCGGAGACTGAGTAAAGGAAAGGTGGATGAACTTAAAAATGAACAATGAAACACTAGAAATGAAACATTGCTGTAATGGGAAAGTATTAATGTCCACTAGATGCTCTGCTATTAGTATTGAAATGAAGCCTGCTTCTATATACTCAATGTTTTTCCACCAAAGATCATTTTTAAGAAGATCACTTTTGGGCTGGAGATATGGCTTAGCGGTTAAGTGCTTGCCTGTGAAGCCTAAGGACCCCGGTTCGAGGCTCAGTTCCCCAGGTCCCACGTTAGCCAGATGCACAAGGGGGCGCACACGTCTGGAGTTCGTTTACAGAGGCTGGAAGCCCTGGCGTGCCCATTCTCTCTCTCTCTCCTTCTATCTGTCTTTCTCTCTGTGTCTGTCACTCTCAAATAAATAAATAAATAAAAATTTAAAACAAAAAGATCACTTTTACACCATCTAACCTTTGAAGCTTCTGGTTTCACACTTGGCTCATATATACCTCCTGATATAACTGAACATTGCATTTTAAAGATGAAATACTTTGATGTGAGAATGGTAATGCCATGAACTAGATAACTAAATTGTTAACATGATATTTTCCACTTTGAAGTACAAAATTGAAAATAAATGAATATATATGTATATATACACTTATATAATATATATACTTTTTATTTCATTTTGAACATTTCTTAGGTATAAAGTCAAATATATCTACAATTAATAGGATTATAGTAAGAAAGTTGATTTTTTACAGTTCTAATAAATCCTTTTCTTCCTCAATAGCATACACTCCTATCCAGCTGATAACTTAATGCATTGGTTTTGTACATGTGACCAATTAACTAACTTGGTTGCAGCACTTTGAAATCTGTCACTGAAGTTAATTTGGCATAAATGTTATCATATGAGTGCATAAATTATTATGTCAAAGCTGGTGAGATCATTCAGTCAATTATGTGCTTCCCTACAAAGCATGTGATCCTAACTTTGTCTCTGGAACTCATATTAAAATGTGTGTGTTGGTTCATATTTGTAAGTCTAGAGACAGAATAATCCATGGGTCCGAATGGTTAGCCAATGTAACCTAATTGTTGAGCTCTAGGTCAATGAGAGATCCTTTCTCAATAAAGGCAGATAGCATCAGATAAATGACTTAAAAATTATTTATTTATGTGTGTGGAGGCATGCTAGGGTCTCTTGCCACTACAAACAAATGTCATATGCTTGTGCTGCTTTTCACATTTGACTGCATATGGGTACTGGGGAATCGAACCTGGACTGGCAGCCTTTGTAAGCAAATACCTTTAACCACTGAGCAATCTCCTAGTCCCTAAACTCCCTTTAAAATTCCCTTACAATGCTGATTATGAATGTGTTGAATTCGTTAGAATATTAAATTTGCCTTTATAGTTCAGGTATATAGTGTGGTCTCTCTTTTAAAGAAACTGTAGTCTTGATCTTGGTTTGGAAAAATTAGTCTCAGACAATGCTTCTTTTATACTCCAAGTTGAGAAGCCTTGTGTAACATCCAGCTGGAAGACATGCCCTGCAGTCCTGGGACTCTGACAATCAGGAATGTTGCCCATGCCTCAGACCCTAGCACGTCTAACCTCCCTCTGGAGACGGTCACAATTTGACTTTAACGTCTTTGTGTTCCCCTGTCATAAGTACTACAGGCTATCCAAGCCCTCTGTTCCTCTGCCCTGCCCATAAATGCGAAGGAATAGCGAGCCACCTGATAATGGAGCCCTAGAGTTTGTGGGAAGCCTGTACATCAACTCTGAAGCCTTCTTCTCTCTGGCTTATTAACTTAGGAATGTAGGTTCTTTGATCACAGAAGATCTATCTTATGTTTCTTATCTCTAAGTAGTGAAGTGAAGCCCTATGTATCCCTGATCCATTGCCAAATTTATATGTAAAACCCTAACTCCCACTGTGAATATTTTTGGAGATAAGACTTATAATAAGTTGATATAAAGGTTAAATGGAGTCATAGGGTGGGGCAAATTTTATTTTTTTATTTTTTTAATTTTTTTATTTTTTGGTTTTTCGAGGTAGGGTCTCACTCTGGTCCAGGCTGACCTGGAATTAACTCTGTAGTCTCAGGGTGGCCTTGAACTCACGGTGATCCTCCTACCTCTGCCTCCCGAGTGCTGGGATTAAAGGCGTGCGCCACCACGCCCGGCTGGGGTAAATTTTAACAGGGTTGGTGCTTTGTTAAGAGTAAGCCAGGTGCGGTGGCATATGCCTTTAATCCTAGAATTTGGGAGGCAGAGATAGGAGGATCCCTGTGAGTTCGAGGCCACCCTGAGACTAGATAGTGAATTCCAGGTCAGCCTGGGCTAGAGTGAAACCTTACCTGGCTGGCTGCACCTTGACCTTGAAGTCCAGACCCAAAACAATGACCTATTTTTTTGTTGTTGTTTAAGCTCCTCAGTTTATGGTATTTCACTGTAGCAACCCTAGCAGAGCAACATAAATGAATCAGAACATTTAACAAAAAATTATTTTGTGGCTCTTGCTAATGTCAAGGTTATTCAGAACCATGGAGACATATGAGTTACATGAAAAACTGAGCTAGCCATCGTGCTAATACTCATTTAAGTGGGTAACCTTAACTTGTTCCCTACTACACATCAGTGATGTGAAAGTTCTATCATTTCCTGATTAAAACTTCCTAACCCATCTTTTCCCTAGAATTAAGAGTGTCATAATCAAAAGCTAGTGAAAACTATTTTCAGGAGGACAGCAGAGAAGGGAACAGTCTGGGAGGTGTTGCCATCAGACTTTTAGTTTTCGAACAACTGCTTTATAGCTATTCTTTCATGGGATGAGGTCCACGTGCATTTATCAATGAGGAGACCCTGAGTGGGGAGAAACAGAGGGTCAGACAGTACTTACCTGACCAGGAGAGGGGAGGTGGCTCTTCTCATAGAGAAGGCATCATCCTGCCAGGAAGTTTTCTGACACACCTCACCCAGTGGATGATGCAGGTGCTAGGAGTTCTTTGGTGAAACTGAGCTCGATGGTTTTCTTTAATTTTGGGAGGACCAACCTGCAGCAAAGGCACTGGTCTTCTGCCATTAAGAAATAAACAACAGCGGGCATGGTGGCACATGACTTTAATTCCAGCACTTGGGAGGCAGAGGTAGGAGGATCACTGAGAGTTTGAGGGCACCCTGAGACTATGTAGTGAGTTCCAGGTCAGCCTGGACTAGTGCAAGACCCTACCTTGAAAAAAAAAATACAGGAAAAAATAAACAACAAAACCAAAAAAACAAAGCTTGTGATGTGGAGCTCTGCCAAGCTAGGGTTGGGGACAAAAAGGTCCAGGCTGTATGTAAATGATGCTCTGTACTTTTGTTTGTGCTGTCCTGGGGGCTGTTTCAAGGGGCCTCCCCATAGCCCAGCACTGTGGTGCAGTTTAAAATTTATGATAACAGTCATCCTATCAGCTAACCCTCTGAACCAGCTGTCCCCACCTAGAACTTTTGTTGAGTTGAGGCTATTTGACTATCATGAAGTCCATAATAGAGACCTTCTAAAAGTGATCACCCATACTAGCTTTTAGCATTTCAAGCGTGAGTGTATGTGTATCCCTCTCCTTAAACATGTTTCTGGATTTTTCAGATGTAACAGGTGGAAGTTGGACACTCTGTAGACAAGGAGGAGGATTTCTAAAAGCTTTACTTAAGAAATGGACTGTCTCACTGGAGAATGTGGAAAAACATTTTTCATTTCATGACTGGATTGTGCTATTTGTGAAAATGAGGCTGCATGAACAGGGTGATGGTGGTGTGTGAGTCCATTCACTGGCCTTAAGGGAAGCTGCAGCTTTTTATGGGCTAGTGGCTTGACCATGCTGTTTCTGTTTCCTGTGGTCACTGAGTCACACAACTGAGCTAACTGCAGACTAAATTCAAACCTTATTTCTGCCCTGCATATACTTTCTTCAACTGAGCTAACTGCAGACTAAATTCAAACCTTATTTCTGCCCTGCATATACTTTCTTCCACTTTACCATGAAAGACCTTAGGAAAATGTGTACAAATAAATCATGTTCTCTCTCTCTTTGTGTGTGTGTGTGTGTGTGTGTGTGTGTGTGTGTGTGTATGTGAGTGCACTTGTGTGTACATGTGTATAGAGGCTAGAAGTCAATGTGAGTGTCCTTCTAAATTGCTCTCCACCTCTTATTCTTTGAGACAGGGTCTCTCACTGAATTTAGAGCTCAACTATTTGGCTAGATTAACTAGCCAGCAATCCCCAGGGAGCCCCTGTCTTTACCTCCTCAGTCCTGCCTGGAATTACAAGAGATGCCACCATGCCTGGATATTACACAAGGTCCTGGAGTTTTACACTTAGATTCTTATGATTGTGGCAAATACTTTACCCACCAAGCCATTTCCATGCCCCCCACCGCCTTTTTTTGAGGTAGGGTTCCACTCTAGCCCAGGCTGACCTGGAATTCACTACGTAGTCTCAGGTGGCCTTGAACTCATGGTGATCCTCATACCTCTGCCTCCCGAGTGCTGGGATAAAGGCGTGTGCCACCACGCCTGGCTTTGTGGCCCCATTTTTTAAAATGGCTTCAAAAACTTCAAAAAGCTTGATATCTGCTTCTGTTTTCCAATACGGCCTGCAATGCAAGTCAGATGATGGCACAGAGCCTCAGTTCCAGGATGCAGTGTGCAAACCCAAAGCCAATCCCTGTGAGTAAAAGAGCCCAGGGCCTAATCCATGCCACATGCTGTGACCTGAGCAGACCCACAGGAGAACAGAAGCCTTGCTGTCTCCTCGTGGAGCAGTTGCTCTGAATCCCTGGTACAGCTGTGCCTTGCTTTGTTGGAAAGTGCAGGGTGACTTATCTTTTAAGCTCTTTTCTCCCTATAGGTATTATAAATAACAACTGGTCTGTGGGAGTACCTGCCAGACGCTCTTGGGATGGGCATTCTAGACACAAAAAGCCCTGCTTTGTGTAGTCTTAACTTTGTTAGTAATCACTGGTGAGGAAAACATGAAACTTGAGTTTATAGCCAGTATTCTCACCCAGAATATCCAAACTAAAGAGCTAACTAAAAGAGAACAAGTTTCTTTAAGATCTCAAATTCCATAGTACTTTCTGGAAGAAGTAAGGAGGACAACAGGCCTGGGTTCCTAAGACCTTCCAAGTCTAACAATGAAGCCAAAGTTAGAATCAGGCAGTCAGCAGTGGGGAGCTGGAATTCAGATATAGCTGCCTGGCTTCAAAACAGTTGATGTCCTTTAGGATTATCTTTGCTTGAGGTGAACAGAAAGTTAAATTGCTCTCTTTAAGGTTCTGTGCCTGGGTTCTGGAGAGATGTCTGTGTTACAGAGCTCTCTAGCAGTAGGGACATGATATTTTGAGAGGAGACAGTGATGACTGAAGGCTAGCCCACTGAAGGCCACCTTGTTGTCTCTCCTATTCTCAGGTTCTAGCAACCCAGATACCAGATCTGTGGAAGAATCTGTCAAAGTCTGTCCTAATGATGCAGATGGTTTAGTAAGAAGAAGCAAACAACATGTCTCCACCTTTTGCGAAGACATATGTTACTCCTTGCAACTTGGCTTGTTTTTAGGCATTTGTTAAATTTTGCAAATATATATATCTATATCATATATCATATATATGTATATGTATAAAAAATTAACCAGTTTTGTGTATGGTCTGTGTCAGTTTAAGAATATTCACATTACTGTGAAACCACTAGTACCATCTATTTCCAGAATTTTCTTCATTATTCCCAAATTAAAACTCCACATCGACTAAACAGCAACTCTATTTCCCTCTCACCAGTCCCTGGCAACTACTGTTCTACTTTTTGTCTCTATGAATTTGACTGTTACAGATACTTATACAAACATAACCATATAGAATGTGGCCTCTGCAAACTGGGACTTACATAGTACCTCAAGGTTTGTCCATGTTGGAACATGCACCAAAATTGGTTTTTGTTTTTTCTTTCCAAGACTAAATAATACTATACTGTACATTCATATCATATTTTGCTCATTCATTCATCTGTGAGTGGACATTTGTACTGTCTCCACTTTTTTAGTGTTGTGAATAATACAAGAGTATATGAAATTTTGTTCAGGTGTTTGCTTTCAATCATTTGGAGTAAATGCCCAGAGGTGGAATTAGTATTGTATGGTGATCCCAGGACTGCATATTCCTTTTGAGGAGCTACTACTTTCCACAGTGGCTGTTCCACATGGCATTCCCACCAGCAGTGTACAGGGATTCCAGTGTTTTCACATTTTTTGCCAACACGTTATTTTCTGAGTGTCATCTCGTTGCATATAGAGGATAATAGCTGTTCAAACAGGAAGGGAGGGTTATCTTATGGTGGTTTTGATTGGTTTTTGTCCAGTGACTAGAGATGGGGCTTCTCTGTGATAGCTCAGGCCAGACTCCTCGGCTCAAGTAATCTTCCCACCTCATCCTCTCCTATGGCTGTGACTATAGTTATGCATGGGTTGGCACTATGCCTCATTTAAAAATAATAATTACATATTGATATTAACTCATTTATAAATGACACAAATTAGGTACATTTTCAGCTTTATTCAGGTGTGATAGATAAGTAAAGTTGGATACATTTAAAGTATACAAGGTGATGATTTCATGTATATATATATCCACTGTGAAATGATTAGCATAATCAAGAGAATTAGCATATCCATAATCTCACATAGTTGGCTATCTTTTCTTTTTTGAGAGAATACTTATGTGTACTCATTTAGCAAATTACAAATATGTGATACAGTGTCATTAACGGTAGACACATTTCTGTATTTACCTCTTCAAAATTTTCTCATCGTTAACTACAGTTTCTGCATTCCCTGATCCCACAAACCCTGGGAGATACCCTATAAACAATAACATCACTCATTGGAATGTCACATTGCAAAGTGGGAAAGAGGAGTATTGTTTTTAATGTTGCTGCTTTTTAAAAACTGTAATAAAAATAAAATACAGTGTATAAATGAAATGATAACATAATAATTTGCTTTGTTGTTGTTTTTTGAGGTAGGGTCTCACTCTAGCCCAAGCTGACCTGGAATTCATTATGTAGTCTCAGGGTGGCCTTGAACTCACAGCGATCCTCCTACCTCTGCCTCCAGAGTGCTGGGATTAAAGACATGCACCACCATGCCCAGAATAATTTGCTTTTATATGGCAATTCTCAACAAAGTAATGATGCAGTCTGATATATCTGTGAAGTTAAAAAATTAACTCTTGATAAAAGAGAAATATCTATGTTAATAATTTGCTCATTTTAAGTAGATTGTTCTGTCTTTTAATTTTTAAGTTATTGTATGTTCTGTATACTGATCCTGTCTCATATATATGATTTACAAGCATGTCTCCTACTTTGTGGGCATCTTTTCATTTTGGTGATGATATTCTTTAATATTTGTAAAATACCTTTGATGAAGTCATGTTTATTATTTTTCTTTGGTACCTTTGCTTTTGGCCTGATGCCCAAGGAACTGCTGCCAAATTTCTTCTAGATTTTTGTAAAGTACAGCTTTTTCCCATCTATAATATCACAAAAAAATTACTTGTAAAAATTATTTTAAACAAATGTTGCTTGAGATTTCTCATTTTATTTATTTATTTTATTTACTTGGAGAATGGCTTTTATATTATTCAAGAATTAGGGGCTTTGGGGCTGGAGAGATGGCTTAGTGGTTAAGCACTTGCCTGTGAAGCCTAAGGACCCCGGTTCAAGGCTTGATTCCCCAGGACCCACGTTAGCCAGATGCACAAGGGGGTGCATGCGTCTGGAGTTCGTTTGCAGTGGCTGGAAGCCCTGGCATGCCCATTCTCTGTCTGTCTCTATCTGCCTCTTTTTCTGTCTATCACTCTTAAATAAATAAATGAATAAATAAATTTTAAACAACAACAACAACAACAACAAAAAAGAATTAGGGGCTTTGGAGGCTGGAAAGATTGCTCAGTGGTTAAGGCACTTGTCTGCAAAAACTAATGATCCAGGTTTGATTCTCCAGTACCCATGTAAAGGCAGATGCACAAAAAGGCACATGCATCTGGAGTTCATTTGCAGTGGCTGGAGGCCCTAGTGCACCCATTCTCTCTGTCTGTCTCTCTTCTGTCTCTCTCCCTCTGCTTACAAATAAACAAATAAAAATACTTTAAAAATATTTATAAAAGAATTAGGGGCTTTCATTTTCTCCATACTATGCCATCTTATTCCCGTACAGATGATTCCAAAGGTTCATTTACAGATGAAGGTGAAAGAGTGAATGGGGGAAGGAGTTAGTTTGAAAACAGCCTTAATCATTTATAAAGGCAAAAGTGAGAAAGGGCATATTTTAAGAAGTCTGAGGATATGGGGTGCTCTTCAGCAATAATGACTTATAGGAAGCATATGATACCAAACTAGAATGTCATTTTGTCTGGGAAAACTACAGTCCACTTCCTAAATTCCCCTTCCCACACTGGGCTGGACAGATTATAAAAAGGTTGCAGGCCTACAGATAAAGTCTCTGGAACTGACCCTCAGTTCCCATTTCAAAACAGAAATAATTCTTCCACTTTTGAATCTCTCAAAGTATAGAGGCAATGATTTGTATACATACACATTAAGTGTTGAGAAGACCCCCTTTAACTAGAAAATCCTTTCCTTGCTTGTTAAGTTTTCATACTTTGCCATTATTTCTGAATTATCTTTTGGAACAAAATCAGTAGCAATAGTAGGTTCTCATCTAAAACACTCTAGGTATTGCCTGTGATAAAAAAAAAAAAAACTGGAAGTACATCATAAATGTTCATGGTCTCCCCTGGAAGAGCAAGTTAGTTTTAAAGTTTCTAGAAGAATATATTTAAATGGTGTGCATGTTTTTACCCCTTCTGATACTTATTTCATATCACAAGCTTCTGAGCTGCTGGACTGCTGCTGTTTGCTTTAGATATACATGCCAACTTCAGTGAGTATTTATGTATTTCTCTACCCAGCATGTGTACAGATGGGAGGGTGTTTGCTAAAGCTTTGGTGTTTGTGTGTCTGGTCCAACAAGTACATTGTTTAGCCAGTAATGGTCCTTGTGCCACTGCCTGCACATGAACTTCCCTTAGGGGTCCACAGAGTTGTGCTTGTCTATATTTTTGCATTTTTAGCAAGTTGAATGATGGCACATTCTCTACAGATAACCTTTAAACTGAAGTACAGTTTAATTATTTGTAAATCCTTGAATAGTCTTACTGTGTATAAAAAATGATGACAGTATGTTGCTCTAATATTCAAATAACATTAGTTTTCTGAAATTTCATTTGATTGTGTGTCTTTAGAAATAATTGTCTTTGTCTATAAGGGTAAGACCTCTAGAGACCCTGGCTTTCTTGACAATGTGTGAAAGTTTTAAACTCATAATTTCCTTAGGATCAAGAAAATGCTTTTAATCTTTGGCATTCCATCCTAAGTCCTAATGCCTGCAAAAAGAGACTAACAACTCACAGCTCAGTATCTCCTGGTCTTGCCTTGCTCCATCTCTCACAATATATCTCTTTCTCATGGGCCCCAGGGACCTGTGGGTGAGATGAAGGGAGGGAGAGATATCAGAGTAAGCTATTCAGGCCTAGCTTCCATCTTAGTTGACATTAGGAAAAGTGCCTTCAGCTGGCACAGGGGCTTGTGGGCTCTAGGCTCTGTTTGTTTACTGTAGAAATCTTGACTGAACAGAGGCTGAGGACATTCAGGCAGGGCACGGGAAACAGCTTTTTGGCATCATAGCCAACATACACTCCAGTCAATCATGGTAAAGTGCCTAATAACAGATGTGGTAATTAAGCCTGAAGAACTCTGTCTCTGTTTTTCCCTTTTTCATTCAGATAATAACAAAATGCCCCATTAACCCTCCAATGGCACTGACTTTTGAATTGGGCATGCTAGTGTCATCAAAAATGATAACCTGGCAAAGCTATTCTTCTGAAGACCTGATCAGTCAAGGATGGTGGAGGGGAAGGTTGGATCCCTTGAGCCAGAGCAGTCTTGCTCTTCTGGTTTCCCTTTGTACTCCATTAACAAGTCATATTTAGATTCCTGAGCATGACCAGATTCCTATAAGAACCTTGGATATATATGTACAGTTTGAAGATTTATGTACCTGACTCTATTAAATTCAAGTTTCACTGCTTATAGCAAGAAATTACCATTAGCTGTCAATCTTAGATAACCTGAGACCACAGCAAATTACCATATTTTAATAAGATAAATTATCTTGGAAAAAATTAATTACATCTGCAAAGGTCTGACTGATTGTGGCAGTTTCTAAGGCAAATGTCTTCATTAAGGTTGTTTTCTGTCTTAAAATGATAAACATGAGTGTCGTGTGGCTCGTCATTAAAGGAAATTAATCTAAGAACTTAATGGCTTTGGATAGACAGAATAAGTGCATGTTCTTAATAGAGTATATGGCTGGAAAATTTCTCATGAGCTTTTTCCAGGTCTTTGAGCTGGTTCTCTGTGACTTTGGGGCTCTAAAGGGCAGTTCTCTGTCCATTTCTGTCTTGGATCTCCATGGCTCTCTTGGCTAGCATAGATGTAGAAGCTGTATTTATATTGTGTAGATGAATTTTGTTTACTTCTAGTCCTAGTTCAGTATAACCACGTGTTATTTGGTAAAATTATTGATTCATTACTTTGTCTCCAAATGCAGATTTGGGGTTTTCAAAATATTCCCCAAATAATTTCTAGCTGGGTGGTTTCCCAATTTTATTTCTAAATCTGGCCATGAAGCAGATGACTCAGAATAGAATTGATTCAATGTAATTTTGATTCCACTATTAGTAAAGCATTAAGTTAACATTCTAATCTAATTAATGTAACACAATAATTTGATTGATTTTACATGTTCACAGATGTATATTCACATAATGGAACACATTCTAGTTGTTCACTCATCAGAAGCCCAACATTTGTGATTAACCTTTTTACCAACTTTGTCCATTCAGACATTTTCTTCACTGATGTCAAACATTTTTATTTTTTATTTTCTGTTAAAAATGAAATGCTAAAATATAATAGACAAATTTTCCACATTAAAAATCAATTTTAAAAAATCGTTTTTATAAGATACAGGTTGAACCTAAGGGAGGACTGAAGGTTCAGGCAAAAATCCTATCTGCAATTTTGCTGGGTTACTGAAAAAGCAAAGATTTCCTTTAAATCAAAACAGTGTCCTCATATCATTCTTGGGAATAGTACTATCTTCCAGATTGATACAGATCATGCTTTGGTTACAAGTCCATTACTGAGGACAATATTTCTCTAAGTCCAGGGCAATACCTTTTAGGTTAAGTAGACATATGATTAGCTAAGAATGGCTATATGTTCAAGTACCACCAAAGTTATTCTGGCTCCCAGCTATTGTAGTTACCTTCTTGTTGCTGAGAAAAAACACCTGACCAAAAGCAGCTGACGGGAGAAAAGGATAGATTTTGGTTTATAGTCTTGAGTGGAAGCTTCATGATGGCAGGGAGAGCATGGCATGGCATGAGCAAAGGCTGGACATCATGTCTGCCATAGCAGGTGGAAAACAGTAGCAAGAGTGAGCCAAGCTCTGGCAAAGGGAAGCTGGTTATGACACCCCAAAGCCCACCCCAACATCACACCTTTTCCAGCAAGGCTCCACCTCCAAAACTGCCAACAGCTGGGGACGAAACATTCAAAACACATGACTCAAACCATCACATCAGCTGTGGTATATTATTCTCCCAGTCATTAGTCTCAGTAGGTTATCTCTTTCCTTTCCCCTCATGACATGTAAATTGCATGTGATTTCCCTCCTCCTCTCAGATCATTGTACAATATGATATTGATGCCTTGGGACAAAGCTTTGTGACTTCTCAGCTCCAACTTTTGATCTAACTCAGCAACTGTTTCTTGAGCATGCTATGTTATTCCTGGTAAGGAGAGAAGTATAGATGAGAGAGGGATATAATGGGAGAGGATAAAGCTGTGCACTTTGTTTTCAGGAATCTTTGAATATAGTTGAGAAGATGGGATTGGTTATGACAAAAGATGACACACAACCCCAAGTATCATGCAAGTATCAGGTAAAGGGTAAAGAAGTTGACTCAATGAGAGATTTTAAAAATGTAGTTTGTAATAAAAATACTGTGGTGGTTGGATTCAGGAGTCCCCCATAAACTTATGTATTCTGAAAACTTGGTCCTCACCTGGTAGAATATTGGGAATTGAAGCCTACTGGAGGCAATGTATTATTGTGGGTGGTTTTATGGACATTATAGCCAGCTCCCCCTTGTCAGTGTTTGGTACACTATCCTGTTGCTGTTGTTCATCTAATGTTGGCCAGGAGGTGATGTCCACCCTCTGCCCATGCCATCACTGAGGTTCCTCTCAAGTCTATAAGCCAAAATAAACTCTTTTCTCCTACAAGCTGCTGTTGGTCAGGTTTTTTATGCCAGTAATACAAACCTGACTGCAATAGTAAAATTAGTACCAAGAGTGGGTCATTGCTGCTAGAAACCTGACTGCATGGCTTTTGGCCTTTTGGTGCTGATTTGCAGGATAAATGTGGAAGGATTTTAAACCTTGGCCTAAGAGATGCCTTGCAGTGTTGTAAGTACAGCTTGATGGACCATTCTAGTCAGAGTTGAAAGACCTGAATGCAATAATTACTATGGACTGTGAGTTTGGCTTGTGAGGGTGAAAAAGAGGTTTGGCTGGACTGAGCTAGGAGCAGTTTGTGTGAGACGTTTTCTGTGTTCTGCTTGCCTATCTCCTGGGAACTTATTCAGGGTTGCATTGAGTAGAAATGGACTGACATGAGCAGCGGGATACAGCACAGAAAAATAAAATGAAATCTTTGGGTCAAAACTGCTGTCCACTCAGCTGCAATTATTTGAGAGGTTACAACTATTTAGATTGGGCCAGCTGACCTGCATGGGGACAACAGGAAGAATGAAGACAGAGTCTTTTGAAGGGGCCTGAATACTGACAGAGTATTCTGTTCTTCAAAGTCTGCTTTATTCCTCCCTGGATTAACAAATTGGTAGCCTACCTGGTATTATGGAGTAGAGCAAATGCAGGAAAGAGGGTCATTGAATTTGCAACATGGTTTTGTATTTTGGAAATGGCCATGGCTGTGTCATGTAGGTTTATTATGTGCAATGGAGGCCCAGTGGAACCATGAAGATAAGCTGTGGGTTTCAGTTGGAGACCCAGTGGAGATGCCAGGACTATGGCATAGCTGCCAGAACCAGATGAAGTTTTCTGAAACTTTTAGTACCCTAGCAGGCGGGTCAGAATTGGAACTCCAGAGACTTGTCATGGGTTAGAGTTGACTCGGAGACTTGTCACTAGTTAGAGTTGATGGACTTAGAGCCACAGAGTTTGATGTTTCCCTGTTTAAATCTATTGGTTGACTATGCCCAATGCCATCTTTGGCAGTGCGAATGCTTATTCTATGCCACTATGTGTGTGTGTGTGTGTGTGTGTGTGTGTGTGTGTGTGTGTGGTTTTTTGTATGATGGCTCAATTAAAAGAACCTGCACTGTGGGGATATTTGAACATCATTGGGATTAATAAAAACTATAGGGACTTTTAAAATTGGACTGAATGCATTGCATTTCACATCATGTATGGTCATCATTTTATGAGAGCCAGGGGCAGAAAGTGGTGGTTTGATTTAAGCATGTCTCATAAACTTGTGTATTGTGAATGCTAGGTCCTCAACTGATGGCAATTTGGGAATTGAAACCTCTTGGAGGCAGTGTATTGTTTGGGGCGGGGGAGGAGTTCTGATGGGTATTATAGCCAGCTTCCCCTTGTCAGTGTTTGACACACTCTCCTGTTGCTGTTGTCCATCTGATGTTGGCCAGGAAGTAATGTCCACACTCTTCTCATGCCATTGTTTTCCGCTGCCATAATGGAGCTTCCCCTCGAGTCTGTAAACCAAAATAGACCCTTTTCTCCCATAACCTGCTCTTGGTCTGGTATTTTCTGTCAGCAATGTGAACCTGACTGCAACAAAGACCAGAGAATATTTGAGTTATGTATGAGACATTATTCACTAGATATGGAATGTGACAATAAAAGATTTCCAAGAGGGCCAGGCGTGGTGGCACACGCCTTTAATCCCAGCACTCGAGAGGTAGAGGTAGGAGAATTGTCGTGAGTTTGAGGCCACCCTGAGACTACATAGTGAATTCCAGGTTGGCCTGAGCTAGAGTGAGAGCCTACTTCGAAAAACCAAAAAATAAAAATAAAGAAGACTTCCAAGAGGATAGAAAGATTATATGATGGTTTGAATGTCAAACTATTAGGGAGGGAATCATATATAAATAAATCCTAGACTGTGCCAAGTTATCAGGGTGGGAAAATATATAACAGGCAGGAAGCTATTTCCATGCTCCATAGAAATATGCTCCGTAGATTCTTCTGTTGTTATAGTCTTTGTATGTAGTTTAACTTCATGGTTTTATTTTTCTTTTTTGATTACCAAATTTGAAGCCTTGAACAAATGATAGTAATAGTTGATGAGAACTCCTTCTCAAAAGGAAATGACCATATTCCATGTGGTAGGATTATACATTCAGCTTCCTGTAGTTTCCAGTGCATACAATAACGTGGAGATTATGCTACTAGAGATTTTGAAATTAAAAAAATAAAATAAAATTAATTGAGGGGGGTGTTTATCACTAAGGCACAGGGAAATGATGCTTGATGAAGAAAAGAAGAGAAAGATTAAGGAAAATGTCAGGTTTCAGTCTGCAGCCTGGTGGATGTCAGAGCTCACAGCTTTAGTTCAAACATCTTTACCTTCTTGGTTTAGATTAGCTTAATAGGATCAGAACCTACCTGAAAGTAAAAGTACATTTTCCCCCATGAATACTGTAATTATTTTGCCATTAACCTAACAGTTCTTTTTCACTGTTAACATTATACTTTTATTCATTTATGCCCACCCATGCATAAAGAAAACCCTTATCTTATTTGGTATTATACAAGTTTTTATATGTACTTGAAGCCCACTAAAATATTCCTTTACTTTATCCACAATGTGACTTTCATCAAAGACCATTATAGAGCTTAAATACTCCTCAAAATTAAGACTTAAAAGCATGTGAACTTTACAAGGTCATGGGTTCCATCCCCATCACTGTAAAAAATATACAGTACACATTCATAGGCATATGCATATATATGTATACATAATAATGTACACACATGCACACACACATATGAACCACTTTCTGTCTATATTTCAAGTATATATTTTATTTATTTATTTACTATTTATATTTTGCAGTGCTATGGACTCAACCCAGGGCTTGTGCATGCAAGACAAGTGCTCTACCACCAAGCTATGTTCCCAGCTTGAGTAAATATTTTAAATTCCTTTGCAATAAAATATTTCCTTTTCCTAGACATTTTTCTTAAAATTTTGCTATAAATAAATACAATTAGAGATCCAGAGAGCTACTTGTCCTTTCTACCAGAGAAAAAAGCAAGAAGGTACCATCTATGAAGCAAGAAACAGGCCCTCACCAGACACTGCATCTGTTAGCTCTTTGATCATGGATATTTCCCCACCTCTAGAATTAGGAAAAATAGCCTCTCCTCCTCTCCTCTCCTCTCTTTTGCTCTGCTCTCCCCCTCCTCTTCCCTTTTCTCCCCTCCCCTCTCCTCTCCTCCCCTTCCCTTGCTTTCTTCCATTTTATTCTCTCTTCTCTTTTTTCTCTTTTCTGCTCTTTTCTTCTTTCTCATCTCTTTGTATCTCATTTCCTTCCGCTCCCCACCTTCACTCCTTTATCTCTTTTTGTTCTACCTTCTCCCTTACCCTTCCTGTGCTGTTTAGCCCTGGCTAGTCTTGAACTAAAAAGTCTCCTATTTCAGCCACCAAAGTGCTAGGATTACCTGGCTTGTTTTGTTTTGTGTGTGATTCTGGTTATCAAACCCAGAATCCTGAGCATGCTAGGTACTGTTATTACTAAGCTCCTTCTCCAGACCTCTGAAAATAAATTTCAAGCCACTTTATGTGCTAATGCAGTACCCTATGCTAGCTTTGTCTTTACAATAAAAAGTAAAGTGAGGTATAAAACCTCAATGACTTCTTCAGAAATTCCTTAACAACAAAAAAGAGGCCATTTCTTCATTCCTTTTTTTTTCTCTCTCTCTCTTTTGGTTTTTCGATGTAGGGTCTCACTGTAGTGCAGACTGACATGGAATTCATTATGTAGTCTCAGGGTGGCTTCAAACTCATGGTGATCCTCCTACCTTTGCCTCCCAAGTGCTGGGATTAAAGGCATGTGCCACCATGCCCAGCCCATTTCTTCATTCTTTTTTTTTTTTTAATTAAAGGCATGCTGCCGCCACTCCTAGCTTCTCTTGTATATTTTTTTATTAAATATTTTATTTATTTATTTGTTTATTTATTTATTTATTTAACAGAGAAAGAGAAACAGAGAGAGAGAAAGAGAGAGAATGGGTGCACCAGGGCTTCCAGCCACTGCAAATGAACTCCAGATGCTTGAGCCCCCTTGTGCATCTGGCTTATGTGGGTCCTGGGGAATCGAACCTGGGTCCTTTGGCTTTGCAGGCAAACACCTTAACCACTAAGCAATCCCTCCAGCCCAATTTCTTCATTCTTGATAGAAGTTTTTTTGGTTAAACACAAAAAGTGATGAACAGAATATGATAAGATCATACTTCATACTATGTTGGCATAGAATTTTTAAAAATAGATGAATTAGGGCTGGAGAGATGGCTTAGTGATTAAGGTGGTTGCCTGCAAAGCCTGAGGACCCATGTTAAACTTTCTAAATTCCACATAAGCCAGATGAACAAAGGGGAGGCAAGCACAATGTTGTACATGCCCACTAGGTGGCACAAGCATCTGGCATTCAATTGCAGTGTTTGAGGCCCTGGTGTGCCAATTTTCTCTCTCCTATCTATCTTAAATAAAAGATTTAAAAAAAAAAGATGAATTGATATGTGCTTTTAAAAGCTGTAAAATCATCTTAGCCTATGTGAAACTTACTAATACAAAGTAAAGGGTAAGATATATTTTGCCATTGGGAAACAGACTAAAACCAAAAAAAGAAGTAAGGATGCATTTCCCATAAGCAGATGAAACATAATTGACAAGAATAATGGTGGGAGACCTGAAATGCCAGAATGTACCTAAGTGTCATAAACCATGTCCAATCTCAAATAACAAATTCAAAGTTCTCCCCCAGAACTTGAACAATAAATAACATAAGCCTGGGGATGCAGGTTAGTGCTAGAGTGCTTGCCTATTATGTTAAGATCCTTGGTTCCATTATTAGAACTGGAAAAAAAAAGCCTTAATAGGTTAAGCATTTTTTATTGAGACCTTCAATATATAAACATACTATGATTTGATCAGATTTCATTATCCTCTTTTGTCCCCTCTCCCCCAACACTTATTTCACTGAAGACTCTCCTCTGTCTACATAGTCTTTTGATATCCCATTCCTTTTGTCCTCTTTCATTCTCCATGTCAAGATGTTGAAGGGCTGAGAAGAGTACAGGTCTGTGGATGTACTGGCAACCACCGTAGGGTCAGAAATACACTAGTTAGTTCATGTTAAAAGACAGTGCTCCAAAACTCCTTCCCACCCTGTGGCTCGTGCACTCTTTTTAACATATATTATATTTAATATATTGCTAAGATATTAAATATATATAATTTATTATGTAAGTGTGTATGTGTGAGAGAGAGAGAGAAAGAGAGAGAATGAGCAAGTGCATGGGTGTGTGCCAGGGCCTTTTCACCTTCTAAGCAAATCCAGATGCATGGACCATTTTGTGTATCTGGCTTGACAAGGGAATTGAACCTTAGGCCAGCAGGCTTTGCATGCAAGTCCCTTTTAACTGTTGAGCCATCTCCCCAGCCCTGGTTCTTATATTCTTTTCACCCTGTTCCCACAGTATTTTCTGAGCCTTGGAGGGTGAGGTAAATATATCCTTTAGAAATGAGCTCTCCACAGCCTTATTTTCAGCTTTGATGAGTTTTGAGCCTCCTCAGTGTCTACCAATATCTCTGTAGAGAAGCTTCTCTGTCTAACAGTGAGAGCAGCACTCATATTAAGGGAAATATTGTTAAAGTATAAACTACATCAAGGTACACAAACATTACCAATTACAATAAAACCTGTGACATGAAATATGCATTCTCAATAGATTTTTATTTTCCCATGTTATTACTTAAAAATCTTGTCCCAAACTTCCATTTGGGTTTTTTTTTTTTTGTCTTAAATTATTGGTTCTAGTACACACATTTTTCTCTGTTCTGTGCTTTTTGTTCTTCAGGTTCCTTCTTTCCTTCCCTTCCTCCTTTCCTCTCTCCCCATTTCTTTTGCCCTTTTTCTCTTTCTTCTCCACTCAGCCAGGTACCAAAGACACTGTTGGGAACCAAAATGGCTTCATTGCTCTGAGGAAACTGGGAAATGTCCATTTCTTTTCCATCAACTCCTTCCATGGCTCTTAGTCATTAGTCAAACAACTTCTAGGACAGTTTTTGTCTGTTGCTATGATCATAGATTGGGTAGACATAATTCATTTTGACTCATTTTACAAATGAAAAGGAATATTCGTAAGTTTCCCTGTTAAAGATCTTTTTAGTGTTAAACTTTTATGCAGCACTCCAGGGCCTGTTATTTCTATTTGTACTTTTTAAAGGGTGAAGCTAACTACACATTCACACAATCTCATGTGCATAATCTTTATATGTAGCAATTTGTATTATCAGGCAAGATGGACTGATGGGATCTTAAATTTTGACCCAGTATCAGCACGGAGAGAAACTATTTAGGAAATAGTATTGTAACCTGTGCATACACTGGATTTCTCTAGACCATTAGCTACTTAATCTGAAACATTTTGCTAGCTTCTTGCTAAAGGCTATGTTCACACCAAAATCCACAAATCTCAGGCATTCAGGAAACAAGAATGGCAAAGGAAAAATATAACTCTCATTATAAATTTGCTTGTCATTCAAACTGTATTCCTAGCTGGTGTTTCTAAAAGGGAGCTAGAGCAGGAAGGGAGCCTGGAGCCTGAACCAGACTAGCATTTGCTGTGCCACTCCATTCTATGTTCCTGCCCCGGTGGCATCTAGATTCTGGATTACATTATAAATGGTGGAGGAGGACAAACTAGGAGTTACAAGTCAATGGGAAGAGAGAATTATGGATAATATAAATGAAGGAAATGATATGGGAAATGGCTCTTAATTATCCTGTCAACATGAGATTGTTCTCCAACTATTACATGGGGTCAGACAAGGTCAATTTTGAATAAAAGAACTGTCTCCATACCACAGGAAGTGGTGTCACTGATTCAGCTTGTGGCACTTTGTCTCCTCACACAAAGCCCTATTTTAAGAGCTATCAAAGTGGGGTTTGGGTTGTGGCTTTTTATATTTGCATATATGTGTGTTTGGTGAGGAAGCAGATGGAGATTGAAAAGAGACTGCCCAAACATTTTCTCCTGGCTGGTCTGACCAAATACAGCTTTGAATAATTATCTTCTACTACCTACTACGCTTCCTCAGCAGTTTCCTCACATTTTGCCTGAATTCTTCAAAGCTTTTTACCATATAGTCTTAAAACCAAAAGGGTAGAAGTGTTCAGATTCTCTTGGTAATGCCTTCTACAAGACATATCTGTGGTCACTACATCCAGGTATGCATTAGTGGTTCAGCACTGTGTCCTTGGAGAAAAATGGAAGCAAAGTCACCCATGTCACTGGTTATTTGAGACATCTGTACAGCATCAATGTGGGAATACCATGTGTGCTTCCTATTCATATTCTTAGTTTAGTACAGTAAGTAAATCATTCACTTGGAGATTTGACTTTTAATAAGATTAAATTTTAGGAAAGTTTCGTTAGTATAATATACAGATGGGACTATTTTTTAGAAAGACTGTGACTATTTTATCTAACAGGGAGGTGAATAAACTGGAAGTGTATGATCTGACTTCTGTGTTCCAGTGTTGTTCCACCCACAAACTAGCTCTGTGGTTAAAGCTCATCATCTTAACTTTGGTTATTTATCCATAAAATGAAAGGATTTTAATGGGAACCTATTAAGGTTTTCAACTATAATGTTCTGTTTTTAGCTCAAAGACTCTGTACCTCAGTACATACATTTGGAGCCAAATGAGTATGAAAAATCTAAATAATATGCCCTGTTAAAGGGATGTGTGTGTGTGTGTGTGTGTGTGTGCTTTCATGTGTGTGCCTATGTAGAAAGTAGGTATGGAATGTTCAGCTGAACCTCAATAATAAGAATTTTAGCAAGTAAAGGTTAATGATTAAAGTATAATGATCCAGATGTAGGACAGCAGATCACATGTAGGTGCCCCTTGTTATACCAGTGATGGGGGCAGAAAACCTGTCGTCACTTCACTACAGCTGCTCCCCCCACTCAGGATACTCCTGAGCTGGGACTATGCATATACTTAAGCTTCTGTTCAAGAAAACCCTCAGATGCTGATAGCACTCGAGTGCCCTGCTGAACATCAGAAATTCAAATTTGCTTTCTTTCTCCTTATTATACTGGCATTTCCTCTTTCTAAAAGACTTTGTTTTCCTTTGTCATGGAGATTTTTTTCATGCTAGCATTATATCAGAAGATGGGACAAAATTGCAATGTTTCTGCTTCTTTAATCAGTGTTTTTGGTTGAAGGGAAAAAATCCGTTAAGTGCCTTTCTTCCTGGTGCATATTCCTGGTCATTACCAGCTGCATGGCTCCACTCTCACATATTCTGTTCATCTTCTTCGGATTCCTTCATCCCTAGGGTACCTGAAATTTCATGAGGTGTTTGAGTATTTACCAGGAGTAAATCCTAAACTCTGCTATTCAACATGATTCCTGATAGGATTTTAAATTTCCTCTTTCATTCATTTCCTTCTCCATTTGGTGTCCCAAGCAATCTTGCCATTTGCTTTCCTCTATGAAGCTTTTTCCTGCCCTTGCTCTGTCTGGTTCCTCTGCCTGTAATCCATTTTGAAGTATCTATCCAGATAATCTATGAAGCCAGAGGCAAACCTTTTTAATACAACAATGCTGTCTCTTATACCTACTCAACTCCCATACTTGTTATGTGACCCTAATCACATTTTACATTGCTTGGTCATTACAATGATACTACTCTCACATTATTCATTAGTAAAGGCTTTAAAAACGTTTTCAGGTGAAAGTTTTTGGGAGGAGGGATGCTTAAGATTGAACTGAGGGCCTCATGCACCCTAGGCAAGCAATCTATCTCTAAGCTGTATTCCCAGCTCTGAAAAGTTGTTAAAATAATTACATTAAAAACAATTTAAGGAATTTGTATTAGGTCTATTGGTTACATGGTATTATGGTATCACTATTTAATTCCTCCATTTAGATAATTGTCATTGTCTATAATTATATAGGTGAATGTCCTTATAGGAAATGTACACTAAAATATTTGGAGGTAAGAGATCATAATGACCATGCATTATTCTCAAGAGATTAAAAATAAAGCCAGGCGTGGTGGTGCACACCTTTAATGCTAGTGTTGGCGGGGGGGGGCGGGGGGAGCAGAGGTAGGAGAACTACCGTGAGCTCAAAGCCACCCTGAGACAACATAGTTAATTCCAGGATAGCCTGGGTAGTGAGACTCTACCTCAAAACACAAAAAACAAAACAAAACAAAAAACTCACTTTATCAGGCATGATGGTACATACCTTTAGTCCCAGCACTTGGGAGGCAGGGGTAGGAGGATTGCCTTGAGTTCGGGGCCACCCTGAGATTACACAGTGAGTTCCAGGTCAGCCTGAGCTAGAGCAAGACCCTGCCTCAAAACACCAATAAAAAGAGATTAAAAATATATATGGATATTCCTTGTTCTGTTTTTATAATTTTTAAATTAACTTGCTAATTCTAATGTCCTGAAGCATTTCCCTTATTTTTTCTTCTAGTAGTTTATAGTTTCGGGTCACACATTTAAGTCTTTAACACAGTTTTAGCTGCCTTTTTTAAACTGGTAGGTGTTAGGGTTTGATTTGTTCTTCTGCATGTGGATACACAATTTTTGCAACAGAAAAGAATGTCCTTTCTTCATTGCATGCTCTTAGCAATTTTATTGAAAATCAGCTAGGTATAAGTGTGGGTTTACTCCTAGATTGTCTGTACTATTCCACTAGTCTACTTGTTTTTTATGACAATACCAGTCACTGTAGCTTTTTAGTATGATTTGAAGCCAAGTAGTGTCAGGTAGGGTTTTGTTCTCCACATGATCTTAGCCAAAGGCTGAGAAGTGATAATGCCTGGTTCTTTTTGCTCAAGATGTCTTTGGCTATTGTGTTTCTCTGTGTGTGTGTGGTTCCATATACATTTAAGGATACTATTGGTATTTTTATAGGATACATGCATTAAATCTGTAAATAGATTTGGGTAATAAGGATATTTTATCTTATTATGAGTATTTTAATAATATTGATTCTTTTAATCCATGAACATGAGATGTCTTTCCATATTTTTGAGTCCTTTGCAATTCTTACACCAAGGTTTTATTATTTTCATTTTAATCAAATAATTTCATAGAGATCTTTCATTCTTTTGGTTAAGTTTACCTCTATGTATTTTCTTAACTGCTTCTAGCTTTATTGCATTGTTGTCAGTAAAGATACTATATGTAATTTTTTTCCAGTAGTGGAAATCAAAACTAGGGCTTCATACATGTTAGGTAAGCACTCTACTACTGAGGTGTACCCCTTGCCCATGACTTTAAGTTTTGGAAACTTGTTTTGTAGCTTACAACATGATCTATCCTAGAAATGTTCCATGAACTATTGTGATGAAGCACATTCTGCAGCCGTAGGTGCAGTGTCTTCCTAAGATTATGTCAATTTTAGGGGCTTAAATCAACAAAAACTATGACCTCACAGTTTCTGAGGGCAAGGAATTTGGAGGAGATCAGCTGGTGCTTCTGCTTCAGAGTCTCATGAGGCTTTATTCAATAGGTCAGAAGGGGCACAGTCATTTAAAGGCATGGCATGGGCTGTAGGGTCCACTTCCAGCAGGATCACTCATGCTTCTGTTGACAGGAGGCCTTGGTTCCTCACCATGTCAGTCTCTCCCCAGGGCTGCTTGAGTGTCCTAATGATGAGGCTTTCCACAGGATGAGGATCCAAGAAGCAAGGTAACCTACATTAGAAAATTACATATACACCTTTGTGACTTTTTATTTCTATTGATTCTGCAATCCCCTTGTTGCAGTCAGGTTCTCATTGCTGGCAGAAAACACCAGACCAAGAGCAGTTTGTGGGGAAAGGGTGTTTATTTTGACTTACATACTTGAGAGGAAGCTCCATGATGGCAGGGTAAAATGATGGCATGAGCAGAGGGTGGACATCACCTCCTGGCCAGCATCAGATGTACAACAGCAATAGGAGAGTATGCCAAGCACTGGCAAGAGGAAACTGGCTATAACATCCATAAGCCCACCCCCAATAATACACTGCCTCCAGGAGGCTTTCATTCCCAAATTGCCATCACATGGGGATCTAGAATTCAGAACACCTACGTTTCTGGGGGACATCTAAATCAAATCACCATATCCCTCTTCAGTGTAAGGGGAATTACTCAAGAACAGGGATCACTGGAGGCCGCTTGGAAGCCACCTACAATAGCAGGGTGTAGTTATGTTACCAAAACATAACTAAAGAAAAGAAAGTAAACCTTATAAAGGGATGGGAGGACTTTTCCTTTCTTTGGTGTACAGGCCATGAAAATTAGGAGTCCAAGTTGAGAAGAATGGGTGAAAATGCCATTAATGTATATTAAATCATGAAGAGTTAGGGAAAAGTAAATGTGACTATATTTATCAGAGTCTAGGATAAGAAATAGTGTTTGAATTTTATTTTCCTAATAAAAAAGAAATGTATCTTATTTACTGTATAAAATATATTAAAGCCTTAAAAATGGAGCTCAGATTCAGAATTATTAAAACCAAAAATAGCTTTTGTTTATATCATCCATAGTTTCTATTTTTCTTTCATTGGTGCTTTCTTCAACTGGTTTCTCACATATTCCTATTTCTTAAGCTACTACCCTAGGAAAATAATTCTCTCTCACATCTAAATGCAGTCACTTCATGACTGTCTTTGCCTCCAGAGAATTTTGATCCTTTGGTCTCTTTCTTTGAATAATGCTTATGCTTGAATTCTACTGAAGCAGATAAAGTAGTTGGAATCCTTGTCTGATTGGTTCTTAATGTCAGTCTTTGAAAGAACCTTTTGCTTTCTCTACCTTCAAGGTTTGGCTCACACCTTTCTCTTTTCCTTGTGATACTTCCTGGACTGATTCTTTATACAAAAGCTTCCTTTTATCCAGGTGTGATGCTGAGGACTGGTCATAGGTGTACAACCATCAGCCAGGCTTGTTCAAGTCTCTGCTCCATCCTAGTTGTCTGACTCCCATGTAAGACATTTAATCTCAGTATTCCCCATATGGGAATAGCAGATCCTTTCCCCCATGGAGCCAGTAAGATTATGTGAAGTACCACTCATGTATTATTAGTTCCTTTTCTTTGTTAATATATTGTCTATGTTCAAATTTGACCTCTGTAATTCATAAGTCTTCACAGCTCACATTGATTTCCATAAAGTCCTGGTAAGTCATTTTTAAATTGACTCAGTTAGTAAATAATCATATTTTATTTATCATTGTTCTTTTTCATGTTAAGGGAAGAGACCATGCTTTATAAGTCACATTTATTCCTATAGTTTCTTGCATTTAGGTCTTCAATGAATACTATTTTATGAATTGACACCCCCCCACACACACATATTTGGTCAGTAATGGATTTTTAGGGACATTGTAGAGGACCTCCTAAAGTTGATAATTACAGGCCGCCAGAGTCTTTTCCAAACTGTTCCTTAATACTGGCTACATGACTGCAGTGTTGACTATGTAAAAGTTGTCTATATCCCTATGTTCCAGCCTATTTTGGTCCTTGTGGTGTGTACTATGCTATAGCCACCAGGTTGTGGCCATTTTCTGTGTGGGTTGTGAGCTCCATGTCTGGCTGTATCAATGTCTTGTTAGTTTTGCTTGATGTGAAGTGCCCATGATTAAACACTTCATTCTGATTGTAGGGGTTGGAGGGGACTTGGTTATTGAACTATTTTGTTTATAAAATAGGATTTGAAAGTATTTTTTCCTTTACTATGTAAGTGGTTATACTTTTTCATAAGTGTTCTAGGAATACTGTGTGCCTGCCATTACAATATTAAAAAAATATTGCATTTGTCATTAACTTATTTATTTATGGAGAGAGTGGGGGAAGGAGGAATGAGGTAGAGAGAAGAAGGCAAAGGGAGAGAGAATTAGCATGGCAGGACCTGTAGCCACTGCAAATGAACTCCAGATGCATGCTTCATGTGGGTACTGGGGAATCAAACCTGGGTCCTTAGGCTTCACACGCAAGTACCTTAATGGATAAGCCATTCCCTCAGACTCCATGACAATATTTAAGTTTATGTAGGGTATTGTATTATAAGATTTGATGTTAGCAAAACAATACAAAGTCTCTCAAAACATAATATATCTAGCAGCTGTATGGCTTGAGATGAATAGTCATGCTTGGGTAATGGAATATGCTACTAGTATAACTAGCCTTGTTCTATAGTTTAGATCTTAATTTCTCCCAAAGGCCAATGTTCCAAAGTCTTATTCCCTAGTGAGGCACTGCTAAGTAGGGGAAGAACTTTTAAGGGGCCAAGGCCTAGTGGGAGGTTTGAATTTATTAGGATCATGTTTTTAAAGGGAACTGTGGAACCCTGACCCTCTCGGTCTTTCATACCATATACTCCTGCCACAAGATACTCAGCCACCACAGGCCCAGAGTAATGGGCCAATTAGTCATAGACTGAGACTTATAAAACTGTGAGCCAAAAATAAAAGTCTGTTCTTCTTAAGTTGACTAACACGAAGTTGAAGTTGGATGATTAAAGTCAAACTCATGATAGTGTCATAAGTATTCTTTTGATCAGCATGGTGGTATTTCTATGGACACCCTCATCTGTGGTCATTCTCAAGAATACCCAAGCCTTGGGCTGGAGAGATGGCTTAGCGGTTAAGCGCTTGCCTGTGAAGCCTAAGGACCCCGGTTCGAGGCTCGGTTCCCCAGGTCCCATGTTAGCCAGATGCACAAGGGGGCGCACGCGTCTGGAGTTCGTTTGCAGTGGCTGGAAGCCCTGGCGCGCCCATTCTCTGTCTCTCCCTCTACCTGTCTTTCTCTCTGTGTCTGTCACTCTCAAATAAATAAATAAAAAAGTTTAAAAAAATTAAAAAAAAAAAGAATACCCAAGCCTCATTCTTTTTTTGTTTGTTTTGTTTTGTTTTTCAAGGTAGGGTCTCACTCTAGCTCAGGCTGACCTGGAATTCACTATGTAGTCTCAGCGTGGCCTCAAATTCACGGCCATCCTCCTACCTCTGCATCCAGATTGAGTGCTAGGATTAAAGGCATGAGCCTCATTCTTGATATCAGTGTTGGAGCTAGAATGCTTATTCTTGGTCAAGGCCACAGCCACAAGAAGAACAAAGCACATCACTTTCTGCCACCCCCCTTCCCCAGGGCAGCTCTTCTGAGTAAGAGGAGAACAAGTGGATACATTACAGATAATGGGATAGAATGGCCAACTGAAATAAGTTGATTTTGGTGCCTAGAAGACATGGGACTAATGGTGGAAAGTGGCTATATTTAATCAAGAAATTAGTTTGAATTTAGAAACTGTGAGAAGATCTTAGAAAAGAAGCTTGAAGAAAAACTGGGTGAGCACACTCACATTATTTCTGGGTACATACTTAACAAATCTAGAATGCCATTAGATTTTAAAGCCAAAAGAATTGCCTAGAATCATTTATCCCTCTTTTGTTACAAAATAATTAGTAAGTCAATGCCTCATTATTTATTTCTCCTCATACTAGTAAAGAGTCTACTGCCTGTTAATAGAACCCAGCATCATTCATCATAAGGATTTGACTAATCCTGATTACTTATGGAGATTTTTGTGGTAAAATCAGCCATGCCTGCCTTCCCAGTGGAGCACAGGTTCGAAGAGTTAACTCTGCAGGCTGTTTCTTTCCTCTAATAGCAGCACTTTAGCAATGCTAATCAGTTTTTCTGATTTTCTGTTTGAGGTTTTCTCCATAATAATTAAATGAATGATATGAGATGCAATCAAGTTTGGCTCTATGGGGGCCATGCAAATGACTTATTTTTTAATATTTAAAATTTGTTTAAGGGAATCATAAAGAAAGTTATTTGAAGATGAAGACTGAGTGGATGAGGGTAGCTAGCTTAACATCCAAGTTAGTTTTGAATGCATTCAAAATATCTATTTAAATGAAGCAAGCCACCACTGCATTATCTTTCTGAATGGAAATGTTTATTTTTAAAAAGTTATATTTTGTTTTTATTTTGAATAATATTGGAAAACAATAGTATAAAATGACATAGTATAGAAGAAAAAAATGAGGGGGAAATGTATTGAACTTTTCCTTCTTCAAAATAGGTATAAAGCAAAAGGCATTCACATTTATTTCCAAAAATTTATAAAAGAAAATAATATATAGAGGGCTTGAAGGAATGGTTCATTGGATAAAGCACTTGACAGACAAGCATAAGTACCTGAGTTCAAATCCCCAGAACCCATGTAAAAGGTAGATACTATAGGACTTTGGTGCTGTGGTCAGTAATCATAGCACATGACTATGAGAGAGATGTAGACAAGAGAATTGTGCAGAGGTGTGAGGTCCAGCTAATCTGGGAAATACAGCATGGCAAACAATGAGATCCTCAAACAAGGTGGAAGGTGAGAATTGACACCCAAAGTTGTTCTCTGCACACATTCAACACAACACACACACACACACACACACACACACACACACACACACACACAAAATAAATAAATAAAATTAAAATTAAATTTAAATTAAAAGTTAAAAAAATAAAATGGGTGTCTTCAGCTGTCTCCAGGCTCCCACCACTGCAACTGCTTTCTAACAACAGCACTGCCTCTTGCTTGCCAAGCTCCAGCCTTAGGAGAAGGTGGGTAAGTAAGGAGGTCTCTATACCATGGTTCATACAAAGCAGACTGTCTACAAATCCACTGGTGGTAAAGCACCCAGGAAACAACTGGCTACAAAAGCAGCTAGCAAGACTGTGTCTTCTACTGGATGGGTGAAGAAACATCATTATTACAGGCCTGGCACTGTGGCACACTGTGAAAGTAGACGCTATCAGAAGACCACTGAACTTCTGATTTGCAATCATATGCCTAGGTACCTTCTGACCCCATGAGGGGAAAAAAAAAAAATCTAACATTCAGAGCTACCAATAATAGGAAGAGAAAACAAAAAAAATTTTTTTTTGAGAATGAAATATTTCCCACCATAGTAGACTCAAGCTCATTCTCCATGTAGGTCACATGCTAGTTGGATATCTTTTGGAATAATTGTTATGCATTTGGCATAGATAACACACAGGTTAGTATCTTCAAAAAAGCCAACCCATGGGCTGGAGAGATGGCTTAGCAGTTAAGCGCTTGCCTGTGAAGCCTAAGGACCCCGGTTTGAGGCTCGATTCCCCAGGACCCACGTTAGCCAGATGCACAATGGGGCGCACACGTCTGGAGTTCCTTTGCAGTGGCTGAAAGCCCTGGCACGCCCATTCTCTTTCTCTCTATCTGCCTCTTTCTCTCTCTCTCTCTGTCACTCTCAAATAAATAAATAAAAATGAATTAAAATAATAAAAAAAAAGCCAACCCAGATAGGCACTTTGAAAGTACAGATCTGTTTTGAAGTCCTGAGCAATTTCTCACACCAGATGCTGGACAATGTCAGCATTTGGACTTGTTTTTTTTTTTACTTGAAAAATATTTATTTAAAAAATTTTAAATAGTTTTACTGTAAGTTGTTATACATATGAAACTGCAAATTGATTCCATTTAGAAATATTTTGAGGAAACATACCTGATTCCTGCATTAAGATAGCAGAATTGAACAGTGTGAGCTTATGTTTTGGATTTAGTTCTAAAGCAAGATTGAAGTTTTTTAGGGCTTCAGTTGGTGCTTTCAGTTCAGTATAAACAATTGCCAAGTTGTACCAAGGATCTGCATTATTTCTGTCCAGCTCCAGTGCCTTGGGATGTGCTTCTTTAGCTTTGAGAAGTTTATTCATTTAAGAAAAAAATTCTCTCCTGTCCTACCTCATGCTGACAGCTTGCTGGTACAGCTGGTCTGCTTCTTCCAAGCAGGATTCATTTGCTCAGATCGGGTTGGCCAGATTGGTGTAAACATTCAAGTGGTTTGGGGCAATTCTGGCCACATACATTTTACCAGGAATAATCTGAGACATTAGGGACTTAGCCAACATGTAGGATTCCTCAGCTTCTCTAGTTCTGTTTAAGTTCTTACAGGTTCTTCCTACATTCCTATGGGCACTGATATCATCTGGCTAAACATGAGTAGCCTGAAAGAATAATTTCAAAGCTCTCTCAAAGGTCTTCTCATTTTCCAGAGAATGACCTACATTATTCCATAATTTGGCATTGTTTTTATTTACCTTCAAGGCTGACATAAACAATGTATACTCAGATTCCCAATTCCAATTTCTGTGTAATGCTTGCAAGGTATGCGTTAGTATCACCATGGACAGATAAATCCAGGATAGCTTTTTCAATACACTTTTGTTTGAAATTTTTTGCCATTCATAGGCTAACAAAATACAGAGCCCTATGCTAGGAACATATAGTACTCACTCAGCACCAACAAACCCAACAGGAAAAAAAAAAAGTTTGATGCGGGAATAAGTGGTAATGCCATTAAACAAAGTGCCATTAATACAATCTTGGAAGAATCACCAGTGTATTGGACACTGAATATTCCCAAATCCCCCAGAAAGAAAAAGAAAGTAAATGTGGCAAGATTTCGTATATTTAGAAAGGATTCAATCAGTGGTATTGTTTCCATGGTCCAGTCACAGCAATGCTCTGATGGATTTAACAGAAGCCAAGCATTCACATCAAGGAGGTAGTTAAAAGTTAGTTGTTTTATAGGAGTTGGGCTTGGAGCAGTTGATTATCAAACCTTGCAAATACTGGAAGTTGGGACTGAATCACCTGGACTCTAATCACAACAAGCAACAATGTACTAAGTATCAAGACAATAAGTTTTATTAATGTTTGCAGCATAGAAAATGGAATGCCACATTTTCCACAGAGAAATTGTCCAGCAGTAGTACATAATAATGGCAAAGTACATTCCTGGGCAACAAACACTTCATACACACAACAAATTCCCACAACTGCAATTCCTTGTTCTTTACACAATGTTGCAATGGCCACTAAAAGCAGTGTCAATTCAATTGGGATCCATACTATTGAATTATCTGATCCATTTGATTTGTTATATCACAAAAATGCAGCTAGAAAGAAGATAAATGACAAAAGTTCTGCTCTTCCTACAACACCTGTGACTGTTTATGTATGCACTGGTTGCACTGCAAAAAGCAAAGCAGCAATCACACTGCTCCTCTTATCCAAAAAGAGTCTGCACACTTTCAGAAAGACCACACTAACAACCGCATGACAAGCCATATTTAGGAGATGATAGGACATTGGTTTTAACTCACTAAGTACATAATTTATGTGAAATGTCAGTACTGTTAGAGGCCTGTAAAACTTAATGGCTTCTTTCTTCAGACATAGGAGTTCCCCAAAAGTCATTCTGAAATAAGGTTTTTAAAAGTGTAGATGAATACAGGTCTTTATTATCTGGTATTGAGAAACATCATCCCAAACAAAGCCACGAGGGCTGGGGAAATGGTTTAGTGGTTAAGGCGTTTACCTGTGAAGCCTAAGGACTCTGGTTCAATTCCCCAGGACCCACATTAGCCAGTTGCAAAAAGGGGCCCGTACATCTGGAGTTCATTTGCAGTGGCTAGAGGCCCTGGTATGCCCATTCTCTCTTCCTCTCTAACTGCCTCTTTCGCTGTCCTCCTCAAATAAATAAATAACCAAATAAAATATTTTAAAACAAAACCACAAAAGAGACTGTTCCAATAGCAGGCAGTTACCACACCTACTATTAATGTTATTTCCTTGAGGCTAATATCTGCCATCTTTCAGGATATTCAAGTACTTGTAGACCAAACTGAGGGCAGCCCCAGCAGGGCAGGGCCGGAGGGGCATTGCTTAGGAAAACCTGGAAGAGCTGTCCAGCAAGGAACGCCAATGAAGTCATAGTCATGTCTACCGCACTCAGGCCACCATGCCTCTGCCGTGATGCTTCCCACCCTCCAGGATGCTTCCCCCTACTTCTTCCACATGGGCATAGTCCCTCCCCCCAAAATGGAATTTTTTTAAAGTAAATTTCTTATTGACAACAATTAAATGGTGTTTGTAGAATTTTTATCATACACTAGATTCCATCCATTCACTTTACTTTCCTGAGTTATCCTACATGCAAGAACATGTTTTTAATGTTGTCTGTCTTCTGTGCTGTTCCTGTGTTTGCTATTAAAATAAATTAAAATATAAAACAAATAAAATATACAGACTATGTGTAATTTTCTATTAACTGCTTATTAGGATTGCATATCAACACCTTCATTAAACATGTTAGAACCAAAGGACAGTCCACATTTCTGCTTATTAGCATATTTGTGAGATGTCTTCTTTCCTCACTATCATAAGATTTGCATGATTTTTTCAAATAGTTGTAACCAGCTCTGGAAGTTTGAGTGATCCCTGCATCTGATTCTAGCAACTCTTTTTATTATTGATGCCTTATTCTCTGACATAGATTATCCTAGATATCAGTCAATGTTTAAATGACACACACACGCACACACACACACACACACACACACACACACACACACAAACACCTTTAATATACTGATATTTTCTTCTCTACAAATGCTACCTGCAAATTGCAGTACTATTTGGTATTTCTGGATGCTGAATTTTAAAAAGCAAAGATAACTATATCAGGCCAAACAAAAGAAACTAGACAGTAATGTTACACATTTTACAAGAGAACACACAGCCTCTTTATTTTCCTTGACAGTTTGGTTAGCTTGTGGCAATTTTTAACTTTATAGACTAAACAATTCTAATTATTAAATGGATGGTTTGATCTGAAATGATGACTCAGATAAACTTTCCAATATGGGCTAATTATGTATGAGTAGATGGCAGATTGCTGCTTGCCAGCCTTCATTTTGTCTTTGAGGGCAAAATAAAAGTTAATATACATATTTCATACTTCAAAGAAATGAAAGTCATCCTGACAAAGAATAGGTATGATGTAGAGAGGTATATTCTCTGCGTATTTGTTACAGCCGAGGACATTTAAGGTTTTCTTTTCCTGGTGGGTGAGGGAAACTTTGGCTACATCTTACCTGTCTTTAACTATAAAAAGAGGGACAATAAAACTCTCTGTTTTCTGGGCAACTTGCTGCAAGGCTTAAGTTGTTCACTTCCAGACTTCAGTCCTATATGTGGCACAAGAGAATTAGTGAGGAGAAGCTACTGCCCTGCTTATCCTGACTATTGTTGTTATCATATTTATTTATTCCTATTAAATAACATTTTTATTTTCATTTTTGTTTGTTTTTAGAGAGAGGAAAGAGAAAATGGGTGTGCCAGGGCCAGTAAGAGCTGTAAACAAAGTCCAGACACATACACCACCTGGTGCATCCAGCTTTACTGGGGAATTGAACGCATGTTGTTGGGCTTTACAGGCAAGGACCTTAACCATTTAGCAATCTCTCCTGCCCTAGAAGAGTATAAAGTATGCAGTTGTACATATATCATATGTTAGTACCATCCTTTCCCTCCTCCCTGTCCTCCTCAGTGGTACTGCTGGTATTCCCTCTAGGTTTGTGGGTTATGAAATAGGAGAGCATCAGTCAGTCACTGTAAGTGGAGGGCAATGCTTCTGACATTCCCTTCCACTCTGTGGCTCTTAAATTCTTTCCACACCCTCTTCTACAAAATTCCCTGAGCCATGGTGGGTGTGTTTCAAGTTTACTTTAGCGTTGTGGTCTCAGCAGGTTCTGGATTTCTGCTTTGGTGTGTTTTGAGTATACTCAGTGTCAGTCTCCATGACCCTAGCACTGGTTTCCAGGCTCACTATTAAAGCAACACTCTTGCTCATCTTGACAATTCCTCTGTGGCTTCACCTGGGCCCTGCTTGACATTAGAGGGGTAGTTTATCTCCTCAATCTAGCTGACTTCTGAAAAAGAAAAACCGATTTTCCAAAGGAAACGGGGTCAGCATAGGTTCAATGAGACAAGCATTATTAGTTAAGAGAGATTTAGGTGGGTATAGCCTCTCTTTTGGCTAAAGACAGGTGGGAGCTTCTTGTTGGAATCCATGATTTTGATCTCCATAGGATTGTGACTGTTTCAAGTCCTAGTAACAGTTACTTTCCACTGAGTAGATCTCTTAGCCAATCAAAGAGCTGTTAGTTACCCACCTATATATTTGTATCTATACTTTTGTATAGATAGCAGTGTCTTCTGTTAGCATACAAGGTTGTTGGCCATTTTTCCCCAGCAGCTCATGTAGTGCTTGCCAGCACTATATGAGCAGATTATCTGGGAACTGGCTTCCTTCCAGATTCCCTCCAGATCTCTCCATGTTTTGTGTCAGCAGCATGCCGTATCTTCAGCAATAGGGTCTTGCCTTTTACCATGTAATCAAGTGTTTAGAAAGAAGCCTGTCTTGTTTGGGGGACCTTCTAGGTCTCTCTGATCAACAGGTCAATGTGGATTGTAACCAATTTCTGGGACTGGGAGTAACAAGATGGAGCCAGACGTTTTAGGGTTAGGTTTCATCATACTCTCTCCAGGGCCCTTCTTACATGACAATCTCTGTATTCTCCTGTTGATTGTTGTATCATTTAGTCTGCTCTCCAGGAGAAAGTTTCCTATGGAATGAATATATTTTGAATTTAGTTCTGTGTGTATTTCCTCCATGCTCTCATTTCCCATTCCCCAACAAATGTCATTCCCTGTTGCAGTTATGTTTGCATTGCTGTCAGAAATCACCCAAACAAGAGCAGCTTTTGGGAAAAAAAAAACAAACAAAAGAAAAGGTTTATTTGGGTTTACAGACTTGAGGAGTTCTATGATGGCAGGGAAAACAATGGCATGAGTAGAGGGTGGACATCACCCCCTGGCCAACATAAGGTAAACAATAGCAATAGGAGAGTGTGCCAAACACTGGCATGGGGAAATTGGCTATAACATCCATAAGCCCACTCCCAACAATTCACTGCCTCCAGGAGGCATTAATTTCTAAATTTCCTGGGAACCTAGTATTCAGAATACCTAAGTTTATGGGGGACATCTGAATCAAGCCACCACATATGTTTTGAATATATTTTGAATTCAGTTTTGAGTGTATTTCCCCACTCTATCATTTCCCTTCCCCGACAAATTTCCATCCCTGTTATCTGACCCTTGAGTTGCCTGTCAGGTATGCCTGCAACTCAAGGTTTTCCAGGTTAGGGACTACAGATGAAGGAGAACATGTCATATTTGTCTTTCTGTGCTCGTGTGAGTATACTTAGTATGACCTGTTCCAAGTCCTTCTATTTTCCTACAGATTTCATTGTATCATGTTTCCTTACTACAGAGTAGAATTCCACTGTGCATATATGTATCACATCTTTATGATCCAATCATCAAGCGATGGGCATCTGGGTCGATTCCAGTTTTTAGCTATTGTGAATTGAGCAGCTATAAATGTGGTTGAGCAAATATCTCTGCAGTGAAGAGTGGAGCCTGTAGGGGAGATGCCCAATAGAGGAATAGATGGGTCAGTTGGTAGCTCTATTTTCATCTTTTTCATGAGTCTCCATATTAATTTCCATAGTGATTATACAAGTTTGTACTCTCAGCAATGAATGAGGGTTCCACTTAGAATAGCTTTTATAGATATATGACATTCTGCTTCAGACTTTACAACTTCATATTGTCAGCCTGTGAGGAATACCAATATTTTGAATCAATCCATAAGTTATATTCTAACTACTGTTGTAGCTACCTTCTTTTGGCTGGCTCAAAATAGACCAAAAGCAGCTTATAGGAGAAAAGAAAGAGTTCATTTCAGGATTCTCTAGGGGGAAGTTTTATCATAGCAGGGAAGGCATCGCAAAATGGGCCTGTCACATGTCTGGGAGGAGGTAGTGTATGGTCTGGGTATGGAGCTGTGCTCATAAACCTCAAGGTCTTTCTCCAGTGACATACCTCCTCCAGCAAGTTTCCATCTCCCAAACTTCCACCAGCAAGGAAGAGATGAAGTGTTCAAAACACATGAGGCTATGGGGTACATCTCATTCAGACCAACACATTCTGCCTCTGACCCCCCCCCATAGACTCAAGACCATCTCATGATGCAAAATTTATTAGTCCAACTTAAATTTATTAATTAATTAATTAATTAATTTATTTATTTATGAAAGCAAGAAAGAGAGAATGGGTGTGCCAGGGTCTCTAAGTGCAAATAAACTCCAGACACATGTGCCATCTTGTGCTTCTGGCTTATGTGGGTATTGGGGAATTAAATCTCAGTCCTTAGACTTTGCAGGCAAGGGCCTTAACCACTAATCAATATCTCCCACCCTAAAATATATTTTTATTTAATTGTTTGTGAGCAGTAAGAAATAGCCCAACTTTAAAATTCCCCATAGTATTTACCATCCTAATACCATTTAAAAGTCCGTAGTCTCATCTGAGGTTCCAGAGTCTCTTGACTGTGAGCCTTGTAAAATCAAAACACAAAGTTGCATACTTCCAACACATAGTGAAACAGAACAAGTCTAGTCCCATTGCAAAAAGGAGACATAGCAAGAAGATTGTACCAATGCAGATGACAAACAAGAAGGTATAACATCAAACCTACAACTTCTTGTTTGGCATCTGAGACTCATAATGAAATCTGTGGGCTCCAAATCCCCACCTTTCCAGCCTAAGATGCTTGCCAAAGCAAGAAGTTCTCTTTAGCAGCCATCCCATAGTTGTGACATTTCCAAAATTCTGAAGTCTCCACTGAAACTCATGGTTATCCTCATGGCTTTGTTTCATGGTCCCTTATGGCCTCTTTGATACACATTGCTTAGGGTCCATCTAGAAAGCACGATGTTGCAAATCCAATGACCCTCTCTTTGCTGCATTTATCCATTTTTCAAAACCAGTACCAGGTGGGTAAGACTGCCCAACATTGTTAACCAGGAGGAATAAAACTGATTTGGGTAGCAGGACACTCCAGCATTCTTCATTCAGTATCCCTCCTTTCAACAGAATTTGTACTCCTTCTACTATCCTAATACAGACTATCTGGCCCAATCTCAATGGTGGCAATCTCTGATACAATTGCAGCTGAACTGGGATCCTCGAAACTTTAATTTCTTTTTGTGCCACTTTTATATTTCTCCTGCTGCTTTCCCCACCAAACACACTAGTCTACCTCTTTCTTAAAAAATATATGAGACATCTAAAACAATGCAAGAAGATAAAAAGATGGATAAGATTGGTAAGAAAGGTACAAAATGGTCACATTTTGCATATATTTTCATTTTTTATTTTGTTTTTATTTTTTCAGACAAGGTCTCATGTAACTGAGATTGGTTTTGAACTCCTGATACTCCTGTCGCCACCTTCTAAGTGCTGGGATTACAAGTATGTGCCACCCTGTCTACCTTAGATATTATCATTTTTGCATGACAATGTATGCTTTCAGCAATGTTTATAAAATACGATTCATCAAAGTTTCTGGGCATATGGCCTATTGAAAATCCTAGAGTACTTTTATATACCTTTGATCACCAGTCAGAAATAATAGAAGTAGATGTAAACAAGTAAAGAATCAAACCCTACAAACTACCTAATAATAAACTTAATAATTATGCCAGACCTTCATGGATCATTAAAAACAGTTTGAAGAACTTGACCAACAAGATGGTTCAGTGGATAAGACACTTGCAAGCCTGAGTGTTCAGGTTTGGATCCCAGACACATACACAGGCCAGAGCCATGGTAGGTTACTGTAATCCTAGCACAACAAGGGTAAGAAAGGAGGTAGAGATAGGAGAGTTTTATGGAATCTTGTCAACAAACAATGAACAGCAAAAACGAATGAGATGCTTTACTTCAAAAGAGGTAGAAGGTGTGGAACAACACTTGAAAGTTGTCCTCTGGCCTCCACACAGTCTACTTATAGCTCTGCATATAGCATTGCAAGTTATCTCTAGTCCAAAGTTCTAAATCCTTCTACAATCCTCCTACAAATTACTCCCAAAAGACCAAAAACCACAATTATGCTTATCACAACAGCCACCCCATTTCTCTGTACCAGTTATCTACTGTTGATACCTTCTTGCTGCTGGCACAAACCAGTAGACCAAAGACTGCTGATAGGTGGAAAGGGTTTATTTTGGGAGTTGCCAGGGGAAGTTTTATCATGGCAAGGAAAGCATAGCAGAGCAAGGCTTTCATATAACTGGGCCGAAGTATTCTAAGTACTGGGCTTAGAGCTGGTCTCATAAAGCAAAAGATCTTCTCCCAATGACATGTCTTCTCCAGAAGTTCTCCACCTCTCAAATTTCCACCATCTGTGTATCAAGGATTCAAAACACCTAAGGCTATGGGGGATATCTCATTCAAACTACCATAACTATTATTTATGCTTTAAACATTGAAATTATTTAATGACTAATGGTTTTAAAGGATTTTAAACCTCTCAATGGATTGTATTACTTTTTAAATTTTTTTTTCTTTTGAGGTAGGGTTTAGCCCAGGCTGACCTGGAATTCACTATGTATTCTCAGGGTGGTCTCAAATTTATGATGATCCTCCTACCTCTGCCTCCCAAGTGCTGGGATTAAAGGCTTGTGCCACCATGCCCGGCTGCATTACCTTTTAATTATCCTGCAAATTCATGGTGCTTTTTCCTTATTCCACAGAGGAATCTGGCCTCATTTGTCTCCAGCAAGGCATGGTGGAACAGAAGCTCCTTTGAGTGTACACAGAGGCACCTCAGGCTCCAACTGAGATTCATTCAGCAATTTATCCAATACATACTAAATGCTACCTATCTCTAGGTACCATACAAAATACAAAAATAGAGCATTTCAGTCTTACCTTTGGTTGAATAGAAACCAAATCATTGAACTTACAGTGGTTTCTAAAAACTGAGGTATACAAAAAAAAGTATAAAGTTATTTTGAGGTCAGTGTTGGAGAAACTGAAGCAATGTGTCTGGAAGTCCAGAAAGCAGACAGGCTAGGAAAAAAAAAAAAAGAAAAGAAAAAGGAAGGTGTTTGTTTTCTTATGTTTTCTTGTTTTCTACTTGAGGACCCAGAGGCAGGCACTAGTCATAATGTATTTAAAATATTTATCATTTTAGTCAGTCCTGACCTTGAAGAATTTAATAATTCCTAATTTGACCTGTTCTCTTGGGCTACAGAGTAAGGCAATTTAGCAATGTCTTGTTTCAAAAAAATTTTAAGTATAAAATAAAAGAGCAGAAATGCAGTTTAGCAATAAATTATCTAGTATGCAAGAGGCCTCAGGTTCAATCACCAGTTTGCCACTTTCCCATACAAAAGGTCCTGCAGTTCTTTTCAAACCACAAACCTAGCATTCAATACATTTGATTCCCAAACTACAAACTGATGACTTCTTGGTGTGTAAAATTAGTACAACAGCATTCACCCAGAAAGTAACTTCCTTGGTTAAATAACCTTGCCACTGTTAATAGTTTCACAACAGACAATTAATGTTTACTTTCTTTGTAGTTAGTAAACAGATCAACTATTTCTAGTTTCATGTCTTTTTGTTTGTTTTTCTTTGGTTGTGTCTATTTTTATACTGTATCAATGACAATATGTGACAATTAAGCCTTCCCTTCTTACTAAGTTTCAGGAAGTTTGTGCAACTCTCAAATGCATGTCATTACAACTGACAAACTCTCACTCAGACCTGGTACATTAGCTGATATGAGAAATATCCACTGATGGTTTCACTTGAATTAATACCAAATAGGAGCATCGGACTTCATATGCCTCAGTTAAATTCAGTGAAAGGCTGACGATTTCTCCAGAGCCAAACACGAAATCATTTCCCTTCCTTATTCTTAAGGTCACTAAACTCCTTGCTAACCCCTGTTCCTTCTAGTTTGTCCCCTGATTATGTACTTTTTAAAATTTTTTGATTTTTATTTATTTATTTGAGACAGAAAGAGAAAGGGGGGGGGGGAGAGAGAGAGAGAGAGAGAGAGAGAGAGAGGGAGGGAGGGAGAGAGAGAATGGGCACACCAGGGCTTCTAGCTACTGCAAACAAACTCCAGACGCATGCTTCCCCTTGTGCATCTGGGGAATCGAGCCTCCAATGGGGTCCTTAGGCTTCATAGGCAAGCGCTTAACCACTAAACCATCTCTCCAACCCCCATGATTATGTCTTACCTGGCATGTCCTTGACAGTGCTCAGCATAAGGGAAGTCATCCTTTAGGTATCACTCTGCACATTTCAATAGTTCTGTCTTACCTGTGCAATCCCATACTTTATAGTGGCTTAAAAAAAAAGAAAGAAAGAAACTTCATTGTGGTATGACCCCAGTCTCTTGCTCTCTCTCTTCCTCCACCCATCCAGCTGTTATCCTTATCATGTATGAATTTAATGAGCTTCTTAAATGTACCTTGTTTCTGGACCCTTTTGCCTGGAACACCTTCCTTTTTCTTTTCTTTTCTTTTCTTTTTTTCTTTTTTTTACTAGCCTATCTGCTTTCTGGACTTCCAGACACATTGCTTCAGTTTCTCCAACACTGACCTCAAAATAACTTTATACTTTTTTTTGTATACCTCAATTTTTAGAAACCACTGTAAGTTCAATGGTTTGGTTTCTATTCAACCAAAGGTAAGACTGAAATGCTCTATTTTTGTATTTTGTATGGTACCTAGAGATAGGTAGCATTTAGTATGTACTGGATAAATTGCTGAATGAATCTCAGTTGGAGCCTGAGGTGCCTCTGTGTACACTCAAAGGAGCTTCTGTTCCACCATGCCTTGCTGGAGACAAATGAGGCCAGATTCCTCTGTGGGCCCTCTTCTTCTAGAAAGAATCTTGAAAGCCGTGTTGCCCTGAATTGTTTTGGCAGATTCCTAGCATCAGCTGGATTGGATGAGAAGGCTTTTGTTGTGGTGGCAGTGGTTAATGATGAGTTGCACATTTTAGTAATTTACAAAATGGTAAGCACCTTGCACAACATAAGAAATACCTCTCTTTCCTGAACCACGACAACTGGTTACCCAGCTTTTTAAATATGTGAGTCTTTATGTGTGTTTCAGCCCTAGCGACAGATGGTACTGAATGATTTGCTCTACTGAAAAGAATTCTGTGGATGATTTTAATTTATATCTAATGTTTTTCTTCTTTCAGGTTGTTCTTCAAAAAAAAAAATGGCTATTTCTTCAGATTCTTGTTTGGGCTTTATTTGTATATTGTTGTGCCACTGGATTGAGACAGCATCCCCTCTGAATCTTGAAGATCCCAATGTCTGCAGCCACTGGGAAAGGTAACACTTCTGAAAGCAGCCCCATAATTCTTTCACATGTTATCATTATCAGTCTAATGGGCCATATTAGAATTTGAAAGTTGTAAATAACTTCTCTGTAAAAAACCGGGAGATATATTTAACAGTAATGTTACCTCCCACTGGATTAAAAATGTATATTATGGGGATGGGGAGATAGCTCAGTTAGTAAGGTATTTACCTCACAAACATGAGGATCTGAGCTTGTTCCCCAGTATACATGTAAAAGCGCTTGGTATAGTAGCATGCACTTGTAATCCTACCATCGGGAAGACTGAAACAGTGGATAAAGGGGCTCACTGGTGAAGTCTATCTAGACTAATTATTGAGCCAACAAGAGGCCCTATCCCAAAAAAGTAGACAGTATACATGAGGAATGACATATGAGGATGTACCCTAGCCTCCATACTAATTTGCATGTGCACACTGCCCCCCCAGATATACAAACACACAAAACAGTAAAATTGTATATTACTTAAATAAAGAAATCCCAGGAAAAGCACACATATAAGGAACCTAGAAAAAACAAGCTATACTCAAATACCAGTTAACAGAAGAGAGCACAGGTAGAACCAGAAACACACACACACACACAAAAATGGCAAACATAAATACACACCTTTCAATAATATCTCTTAATATCAACAGTCTCAATGCCCCAATGAAAGACATAGACTTGCAGACTGGGTTAAAAAGCAGGATACTACAATTTGTGTCTCCAAGAAACTTACCTTTCTACAAAGGATAGACATTATCTTAGGGTGAAAGGTTGGAAGACGGTGTTTCAAGCAAATGGGCCTAGAAAACAAGCAGGGGTTGCTATCCTAATATCAGATAGGGTAGACTTTAGTCCGACGTTAGTCAAGAAACATAAGGAAGGTCACTTTATATTGATTAAGGGCACACTCCAACAGGAGGACATTACAATCCTAAACATATATGCACCTAACATGGGGGCTCCCAAATTCGTCAAACAAACACTATTAGAACTAAGGTCACAGATAACACCAAACACAGTGGTGGTGGGTGACTTTAACACCCCACTCTCATCAATTGACAGGTCATCCAGGGAAAGAATAAACAGAGAGGCATCTGGACTAAATGAGGTCATAGAAGGAATGGACCTAACAGATATATACAGGACATTTCATCCAAAGGCTGCAGAATATACATTCTTTTCAGCAGCACATGGAACATTCTCTAAAATAGACCATATATTAGGACACAAAGCAAATCTTAACAAATTCAGGAAAATTGAAATAATTCCTTGCATTCTATCTGACCACAATGGAATTAAACTACAAATCAGTAGCAAGAAAGGCTATAGAGCATACACAAAATCATGGAAACTAAACAATACACTACTAAATGATGAGTGGGTCAATGAAGAAATCAAAAAGGAAATCAAAAAATTTATAGAGTCAAATGATAATGAGAACACAACATATCAAAATCTCTGGGACACAATGAAAGCAGTTCTAAGAGGTAAATTTATAGCCTTAAGTGCCTATATTAAGAAATTAGAAAGGTCGCAAGTAAACGACCTAATGCTTCGCCTTAAAGCCTTGGAAAAAGAAGAACAAGGCAAACCAAAAATCAGTAGATGGGAAGAAATAATAAAGATTAGGGCAGAAATTAATGAAATAGAAACAAAAAGAACAATCCAAAGAATTAATGAAACAAAGAGTTGGTTCTTTGAAAGGATAAACAAGATTGATAAACCCTTAGCAAATCTGACCAAAAGAAAGAGAGAAGAGACACAAATTAATAAAATCAGAGATGAACAAGGTAACATCACAACAGATTCCAGAGAAATTCAAAAAATCATAGGGACATACTATAAAAGCATATACTCCACAAAGTATGAAAATCTGAAAGAAATGGATGATTTCCTTGATCTATATGACCTACCTAAATTAAATCAAAATGAGATTAATCACTTACATAGACCTATAACAAACATGGAGATCTGAACAGTTATCAATAATCTCCCAACTAAAAAAAGCCCAGGCCCGGATGGATTCACTACTGAATTTTACCAGACTTTTAAGGAAGAGCTAACACCATTGCTTCTTAAGCTTTTCCAGGAAACAGAAAAAGAAGGAATTCTACCAAACTCCTTCTATGAGGCCAGCATCACCCTGATACCAAAACCAGGCAAAGATAGAACAAAAAAAGAAAATTACAGACCAATCTCCCTCATGAACATAGATGCAAAAATTCTCAACAAAATATTGGCAAACAGAATACAAGAGTATATCAAAAAGGTCATTCACCCTGACCAAGTAGACTTTATCCCAGAGATGCAGGGATGGTTCAACATACGCAAATCTATAAATGTAATACATTACATAAACGGGTTGAATTACAAAAATCACATGATCATCTCATTAGATGCAGAGAAAGCATTTGACAAAATCCAACATCCCTTCATGATAAAAGTCCTACAGAGACTGGGAATAGAAGGAACATATCTCAATATAATAAAGGCTATTTATGACAAAACTGGAAGCTTTTCCACTAAAATCAGGAACAAGACAAGGGTGTCCACTGTCCCCACTTCTATTTAATATAGTTTTGGAAGTCTTGGCCATAGCAATAAGGCAAGAGACACACATAAAAGGGATACAAATTGGAAAGGAAGAAATCAAGTTATCATTATTTGCAGATGACATGATTCTATACATAAAGGACCCTAAAGAGTCCACTAGCAAGCTGTTAGAGCTGATCAAAACCTACAGCAATGTAGCAGGATACAAAATAAATACACAGAAATCAGTAGTCTTCATATATGCTAACAACAAACACACAGAGGATGAAATCAGAGAATCACTCCCATTCACAAATGCATCAAAGAAAATAAAGTACCTTGGAATAAACCTAACCAAGGAAGTAAAGAATCTCTACAATGAGAACTTTAAAACACTCAAGCGAGAAATTGCAGAAGACACTAGAAAGTGGAGAAACATCCCTTGTTCCTGGATTGGAAGAATCAATATCGTGAAAATGGCAATCTTACCTAAAGCAATCTACACATTTAATGCAATCCCTATCAAAATTCCAAAGGCTTTCTTCATGGAAATAGAAAAAACAATCCAAAAATTCATTTGGAATCACAAAAACCCTCGAATATCTAAAATAATACTGAGTAACAAAAAAGAGGCTGGTGGTATCACCATACCTGATTTTACCCTATACTACAGAGCCATAGTAACAAAAACAGCATGGTACTGGCACAAAAACAGACATGTAGATCAGTGGAACAGAATAGAGGACCCAGATGTAAGCCCAAGTAGCTATAGCCACCTGATATTTGATAAAAATGCCAAATATACTCATTGGAGAAGAGACAGCCTCTTCAGCAAATGGTGTTTTGAAAACTGGATAAATATCTGCAGAAGGATGAAAATAGATTCTTCTCTCTCTCCATGCACAAGAATTAAGTCCAAATGGATTAAAGACCTTAACATCAGACTGGAAACTTTGAAACTGCTAGAGGAAAAAGTAGGGGAAACCCTTCAACATATTGGTCTTGGCAACGACTTTCTGAATACAACCCCAATTGCTCAGGCAATAAAACCACAGATTAACCACTGGGACCTAATGAAATTACAAAGATTTTGCACCGCAAAGGACACAGTGAAAAAAGCAAAGAGGCAACCTACAGAATGGGAAAAAAATCTTCGCCAGCTATATATCTGATAGAGGATTAATATCTAGGATATACAAAGAACTCAAAAAATTAAATAATAAGGAATCAAACAAGCCAATCAAAAATGGGCTATGGAGCTAAATAGAGAGTTCTCAAAGGAAGAAATACGAATGGCATATAAGCATCTTAAAAAATGTTCTACGTCACTAGTCATCAGGGAAATGCAGATTAAAACTACATTGAGATTCCATCTCACTCCTGTCAGATTGGCCACCATCATGAAAACAAATGATCATAAATGTTGGCGGGGATGTGGAAAAAAAGGAACCCTTCTGCACTGCTGGTGGGAATGCAATCTGGTCCAGCCATTGTGGAAAACAGTGTGGAGGTTCCTAAAGCAGCTAGAGATTGATCTACCATATGACCCAGCTATAGCGCTCCTAGGCATATATCCAAAGGACTCATCTCATTTCCTTAGAAGAACATGCTCAACCATGTTTATTGCTGCTCAATTTATAATAGCTGGGAAATGGAACCAGCCTAGAAGTCCCTCAACAGATGAGTGGATAATGAAGATGTGGTACATTTATACAATGGAGTTCTACTCAGCGGTAAAGAAAAATGAAGTTATGAAATTTGCAGAAAAATGGATGGACCTGGAAAGTATTATACTAAGTGAGGTAACCCAGGCCTAGAAAGCCAAGCGCCACATGTTCTCTCTCATATGTGGATCCTAGCTACAGATGACTGGGCTTCTGTGTAAGAAGGAAAATACTTAGTAGCAGAGGCCAGTAAGTTGAAAAGGAGACATAAAGGGTGGAGAAAGGAAGGGAGGAGGATACTTAATAGGTTGATATTGTATATATGTAATTACAATGATTGTAATGGGGAGGTAATATGATGGAGAATGGAATTTCAAACGGGAAAGTGTGGGGGTGGGGAGGGAGGGAATTACCATTGGATATATTTTATAATCCTGGAAAATGTTAATAAACATTAAAAAAAAAAAAAAAGAAATCCCTGGGTATATCTGGTTCTAACATAGTGCAGTTGGAGGTGGCTGGAAAACATTATTAGCTTAATCAGAATGAAGACCCTAAGGTCTTGTCCCTTCTCTGAATCTTTTTGTAGAAATTGGGGAGGGGAGGCTGACTATGTTTGGGAGTGATGAGTAAGCTGACTATGTTTGGGAGTGATGAGTAAGCAGTTTAAGGTAGTTTGGAATAATTCACTAATTTAGGTGGTGAAATGGGATTAAAAACAAAACAACTGTACCATTGTTTGCTTAAGAAGGTAGTTCTGAGCCAGACCTGGTGGCGCTGATCTTTAATCCCAGCTATTCATGAGGCTGAGGCAGGAGGATAGCAAATTCAGGGCTACAGAATGAGTTCAAGGCCAGACTTGGTAAATTGTCTGACAGAAAAAACAGCCAAAACCTGTCCAGCGATGTTACAACATAATCCAATGTAGTCTACACTGTTCTAATGTGCTTCTTGCGTGATCAAAAATGACCTTCACCAAAAAGTAACACTATAAGTGCCAAGGTTCAAACAAATCAAAGTTATTAAGTACTTTAGATAGTAGTGCATTTGAAATCACTGTAGTATAGTTGCAACAGTCTCTCTCATTCTGTCTGTCTCTGTTCATAACCCTCATCACCATGAAATTTGCCTTCCTCTGTTAGATGCAAGGCCCATGCTGTTATCAGGTCAGCAGGAGAATGATTCTAGGGCCACAAAGATTATTTCTTCCTAGTATTACATTGTGACCAGAGCTTGTCTGTACCATTGTTAGCAATATTAGTACCAGGGTAATAAAAATATAATTACCTTATCAATTAATGAAGTGATATATCATTATGAAACTTTACACTGTTGAGAAATATATATAATATAAAGTTGTATATATTTGTGGTTGTAAGTACATTATTATGGATTATTCTTTTTCTTTTTAGTTTTTATATATTTTGTTCATTTATTTATTTATTTATTTATTTGAGAGCGACAGACAGAGAGAAAGACAGGTATAGGGAGAGAGAGAGAATGGGCGCGCCAGGGCTTCCAGCCACTGCAAATGAACTCCAGACATGTGTGCCCCCTTGTGCATCTGGCTAACGTGGGACCTGGGGAACCGAGCCTCGAACCGGGGTCCTTAGGCTTCACAGGCAAGCACTTAACTGCTAAGCCATCTCTCCAGCCCAAGAAATATATATAATATAAAGTTGTATATATTTGTGGTTGTAAGTACATTATTATAGATTATTCTTTTTCTTTTTAGTTTTTGAGGCAGGGTCTCACTCTAGCCTAGGCAGACCTGGAATTCATTATGTAGTCTCATAGTGGCCTCTAAATCTCAGTGGTCCTTCTACCTCTGCCTCCCAAGTGCTGGGATTAAAGGTGTGCACCACCATGCATGGCTCTCATTATTATAAATTTTAAAGAAAGAGCACCATTAATTATCTTCATCATCTTTGTCATCACTTTCCTAAGATATTTCACTAAGGTGGTATGTAATAAATACTTATTAACACGAGGCTAGAATGCATAAATGTAAGTATATGAATGTGAATGCACATTAAGTAGTTTGAATGAGATGTCTCTTATAGTCTAATGTGATTTGAATGTTTAGTCCCCAGTTGGTGGCAGTTTTGGTGAGGTGGAAGCTTGCTTGAGGTGGTGTGTTTCTGGGGGCAGGCTTTAGGGTGTTATAGCTTAGCTTCCTCCCTGTCAGGGCTCAGCTCACTTTTGCTGCTATCTTTTATCTGCTATGGGAAGATATGATGCTGTGCCTTTGCTCTACCATCCTTTCTTGGCTATGATGAAACTTCCCCTTGAGACTGTAGACCAAAGTGAACCCTTTCCTCCCATAAGCTGCTTTTGGTCAACTTATCTTTTTCTTTTTTCTTTTTTTTTTCTTGGCCAACTTTTTTGACCTACCAACAAGAAGGTAACTACTATACATATTGTTTAGTTACCTTTTTTTGCTGGGACAAACACCTGATCAGAAGCAGCTGATGGGAAAAAAGGGTTTATTTCAGGCTTATAGATTCTAGGGGAAACTTCACCATATCAGAAGAAGCTGGCATGCATAGGAAAGAAAGAGAGAGAGAGAGAAGAGCCAGCACTATCTGACTCATGATATACCTAGTAAGACTGGACTCAAGATCTGTCCCCAGTGACACACCTCCTCCAGCAAGGCTCCACCTCTTGAAAACTAAGTAGGAAGCTTAATGAAAGATACATAAGGTGGGCTGGAGAGATGGCTCACTGATTAAGGTGCTTGTTTGCAAAACCTGAAACCTAGGGTTTTGCCTCCCTAACTCCCACATAAAGCCAGATACACAAAGTGGCTCATGAATATGGACTTCATTTGCAGTTTCAAGAGACCCTGATGCACTAATTCTCTGTCTCTTTGCAAATCAATAAATTAAAAACATACTTACATTTGTACCACCACATATATCATCTCAAATTTAGAAAAGGGAGTGATCATTGGTTGTTAAGTTTCTTAGATGATGGTGCATTTGGGCAGGAGAAAAAGTCAAACTTGTAAGTTACTATGGAGTAAAAGTCAACAGCCCTTAAAAGGGTAGATGGATTGACTGATGTGAAATAGGTCTTGAGGAATTTAAAACCAGTGATATGAAATAACCAAGATTCCATTGCCCATATAGAAGAGTAAAAGAAAGAACATTGATTTTTGAGGCACAGGGGTTAGTGAGATTTTACCATGCTTTGTATATGAAATCAATTTAAAGTATGGACCGGGAAGTGTCTGGGGATTTAGATTTAGAATATCCAGTATGGTGAGATATAAGGACATAAACTGTCTGAGGGGATGAATAAAAAGGGGGGAAATCTAAGACTTAAAATTATCCAGCACTCATTTATAAGTACAGATTTGTCTTGATTCTTTTCTCAGCATTTGACCAAAGCTGTTAACACATACTTTCATTGTTTTATTCACAACAAAGAGTTCCCACTGTCTGGAACTCTGCATTGCATATAGCATGAGTTCAGTAGATAGCTTCTGAAGAGCAAGCCTACCTTCTGATAGTGAATGAGAAAACCAAATATGGACATCCATTGGAGGTTATGGGCAGTGAGAGAGCCAGGGGTCATAGTAATCTAAAAACGTCAAATGAAAAAATCCCCACAGTTGCATAGGTCACTAGAGTAAACCCTAAAATGTTCGTTAATGGGAAGGGAAATTAAATGGAACCAAACAGGGCCCTGATTTTTCTATGTAATGCTCAGAAGAAAGATTAACAGCAACAATCCATTTTGATAAATTTTCTCTTTTAAGCTAATGACTCCTTGAAAAAGGTAAAAGAAGCAAATTGTTTTGATAAGAATGAGAAAGGTATAGCAAGATTAGTTAAAGTGATAAAGAGTTGTACAAGTTACATGTCTGTATTTTCAAGCATGACAATGAAGAGAAGATTAACTCTGTTGCAGTTGCTTTTCATTGCTGTGACAAACATCCAACTGGAAGCAGCTTATGGAAAGAAAGAGTTTATCTCAGGTTCACAGAATACAGGGGAAACTTCATCATGGTGGAAGAAGCTGCATGTGTGCATCCACTCCAGTATGCATCCACAGCAGAGAGAAAAAACCAACACCAGCAAGCACCAACCATCACGGGTCTAACTGGCTCTGAACACATCTTAGGGCTAGACTAAAGATCCTTTCTCTGTGACACACCTTTTCTCTACCAGGGCTTTGTCCACTGGAGACTCAAGTCACAAACTTAATATCTCAGACTATGTGGGACATACATCTACATTCAAACAACCACAAGCTCCAAGAACATAACTTTTAGGAGTTAAATGGGACTCATTGTGGACTGTATTTACAATAAAAACCATCTAGAAGCCAGGGCCATAGTTCAGTCAATAAAGTACTTGCCTGGAAAGCACGAAGACCTGAGTTTGAGCCTCAGAACCCACATAAAAAATCTGGGTGTGGTGGGTTGTGATTGTATTTCCAGTGCTGGGAAGGTGAGAGTAGGAGGGTCTCTGGTGCTTAATGGTCACCAAGTGTAGTCTACTTGGAAACTACAGGCCAATGAGAGACCCTGGAGAAACGACATCTGAGGTTTTACTCTGGATTCCACACATATATGCAGGAGTACCTGCACACACACATATGTACAAAAAACAACAAAACAAAACAAAACAGATCGGAAAATACAGCACCTGAACTCTGGTTTGGAGCCATGAAATGAAGCCTGGCTTCTCCATGTAGACTGCTGCACTGAGCTTAGCCAAAGTGAGACATGTGCTCAGGACTCTCCCCACTCCCCACCAGCCCTGGGAAGAGTTGTGTGTGTCTTCATATTACGGAGCCACCAAACAAGAACCCTTCTATCAGTGCCCACCAGGTGCATCCCCACGATACCTGAATATTTACTTTCAAATTGCATTGCACCTTGTTTTACCACATTAGCTGTAACTGTAAGAAATCTTACATGAAATGAAAGAAAATTAAATCATTAAAAATACACAAGGGAAGTTTGGGGTGGAAGGAATTCTACGTAGCATCCTTTTGGAAAATGATTAATTCTGCACATCACCTGCTCCTTCTCTCCATCTCCTGTCTGTGCTCTGTGAGTTGGAGCTTTTTCATCTTGAGAGGCTTCTTATCAAGAGGGCACAAAAGAAGAAAAATGGCTCTCTGCCTGAACCCTCAATTAGTAATATAGAGGTGGTTGAATTGAATCAGCAGTGCTGAAGTGAGGTGAGCTAGGAACTGATGATTATTAACATATCTGATTAAAGTAACAAGATAATTTAGGCAGATAAAATGTAATGAACCACTTTGGAATATGTCCAAGTCATGATGGCTTCCTTCCCCCATTCCTTAACCTTAAATTCAATCTTAATGGCATTTCTCCCCAATAACACTTAATATGGTAAAAACATGATGATGGTATATTTTTAGTGTATTTGAGAAGATTAAACAAACAATCAAGAAATAGTGCAGAATTGAGATCAAATTCCTTTTATGGGGATAAGGACATGGCTCACTGAATAAAGTACTTTCTGGCCAAGCATGAGGACCTAAGTTCAGATCTACACATCCAAATCAATTCTGGGCAGGTGTGGCAACCTGCCTATAATCTTAGTGTGTGAAGTAGAGACAGGGGATTCTCAAACAAGCTGGCTAAGTAGACTAGCCCTGGGTTCAAGTAAGAAACCCTGCTTCAGCAGATAAAGATAGAGCAATCATGACACCAAGGCCAACCTATGGCCTGCACAAGCATGCTCACATACATGTATATGTACTCTCACACACCTGTGTCTACACATACATGAACATATATACACATATACATGCATACAGAATATACCAAAAACAAAAAAGAAAAAAAAATGAAAGATTTACAGCAGTCAGCACCTCACTGTCTGTTAGAGGCTCTGAATTTTCCATTAAAATACATAGGACAATGTCTGTGTTGGATCTAGACTGGAAACTCAGGATTACTTGCAATAGAAATAGAAGTGGACTAGACAGTGGAGACCTGAACTTTTTCCATTGCATAATTTCAGGAGCAGCTGCTGAAGAGCATGAGGTTCTAACAGTAGCCATACACTGGTCATGGATGGTGGTGGGAAAGATGTGAGAATACAGGCCTCTTTTGAGTACATTTCCCTTCATGATACAAACATAGCTTCTAGCAAGTAATCTCATCAAACTGTGACAGCTTAATTGTCTAATGATAGGTGGATATTGAGCAAATTAGTCACTTACAGAGTATTTCCACAGTCATAATTGTAGATTATTTGCTATCATTGAGAAATGCTTATCATTGCTGTTAAGTTTAAAAAGTTTATGCATGGCATAAACTGGGCATGGTGGAGAACACCTTTAATCCCAGCACTCAGGAGGCAGAGGTAGGAGGATCACCAGGAGTTCAAGGCCACCCTGAGACTACATAGTGAATTCCAGGTCAGCCTGAGATAGAGTGAGACCTTACCTCTAAGAAACAAACAACAACAACAACAAAAGTTTATGCATAGCATGATTATAACATAAGAAAGTTAAAAACCCTCAGACAACCCTAGAGACTACAAGGAAGTGAAGCCCAGTGAATGAAGGGCTTATTGGTGGTTATGCAGTAATCATAGCTTTCTCTTAAAAGTTTGGTTTTCCAGATTTTTTTATTGTGTGTATATGCATGTGTATGGGCATGTACATATCATGATACATGTGCAGAGGTCAAATGACAACCTTGAAGAATCAGTTCTCACCTTCCACTTCCTTTGAGACAAGGTCTCTTGTTCACTGCTCTGAGAAATTCTGTTTCTGCTTCCCTTCTAGCTGTAGGCATGCTGAGATAACAAAAGTTGGCAATAGCTTCTGGCTTTTAGGAGGGGTATGGGGATATGAACATAGGTATTTAGGCTTACACAGCAAGTGCTATATCCACTGAGCTATCTCACTAGTCCTGTTTTCAAATTTTAAAATATGTTTTTCAAACATTTAAAAATGAAAGGGAGAGGGAGAGAGGCAGAGACTGTGTATAAAGAGAAAAATGTACAAAATAATAAAATAAATACTACAAAAGGACACAAATCTACATTGCAAAGACCCTTCCCTCGAACACAACCAGTAAACAAGTTTATGATCAGTGTGGTAAGTGACTTATAGTATAAAAAATTACTTTAAGGGGCTGGAGAGATGGCTTAGCGGTTAAACGCTTGCCTGTGAAGCCTAAGGACCCTGGTTCGAGGCTCGGTTCCCCAGGTCCCACGTTAGCCAGATGCACAAGGGGGCGCACGAGTCTGGAGTTCATTTGCAGAGGCTGGAAGCCCTGGCGCGCCCATTCTCTCTCTCTTCCTCTATCTCTCCTTCTCTCTGTGTCTGTCACTCTCTAATAAATAAATAAATAATTTTAGAAAAAAAAATTACTTTAATAGAAACATCAAGACTGAGTAGCAATTGTTCAATGTGCCATGGCTAAATACTTTGATCACTCCCCTGCAGAGGAGTAGAGAAGAGCTCTCTTACATCCTAAACCAGAATTACTGTAAATGTACGCTATCGGTAGCCACAAGTAACAAGAAGAAATGCATGAAGTTATGAATAGTTCTCTATTTATGGAATCTTCCTGATTTCTGGAAATTAGTGTAAACATTTTTCATGTTTGGTTGTAGAATCAGTTCCCTGCCCACTTCAAGAATACTTCGAGAAGATTTATTTGTCAGTAATCATCTTTGCTTCCCAGGACATACACACCTGAACATCATATATGACTTTTGAAATTGCCTGGGAACCCTGTACCAGGTCTAATTCCAACAAACTAATTTAGTTTAACTTAATTCCTACTGTGGCCTGCTAGAACAAGTTTTTCTCTCCCACCCAACTGGCTTTCAGTTAGAGTGGTTTCATTTTCATTTCTATAGCACATGTGGGAAGTTGCTCTATTTTGTTTATTGGTGATGTAGCACTGTACCTACAGCATAGGTCCCTTGCCAAAGGACATCTGTCTCCTTCACTCACTGCTAGAAATTGAGCAAAGATAAAATGTCATAGGCCTTGAGGTACAAGCATTGATAAGAAGCTAGCTAGGAAGGAAAACATCAGCAAGGAAGCCCCAGTATTTGTACCTGTATGACCCTCAGGACACTGCTAGGGGGCTGAGGAAAGTATTAATGTTTAATGTGATATGCCATTTCAAAAACAATATTTGAGAAGAGGCCTCTTGCTTTGCAAAAATAGCCGTCTCACACAGTGTCCAGGAAGTTACATGATAAAATCTCTTAGCCTGTATCTCTAGGTAGTAACTAGGGCTGTTTGTTGAAGTTGAAAGAAAATCATTTAATGATGTATGCTAGAAAACCTGGACTCCAAAAGGGAAGGAGTGATTGGAAAGGGTGATATCAACTCTGGATTTTGTTTTAAAATGTGATCATAAATACCCAGGGAAGTAGAGTTATTTGCTGAAAGTCACCCATTTTCTCATTATCAGATCAGAATTATGACCTGCCTGCTCATCCAGGATTTTTTCAGTAGGATCTCTACTTTCTGCTAGCAAGTTTTGAGGATCCCTAAAGTTCCCTAGATACCAAGTTGCCATATACCCAAATGTGAATAATATGATTATTTCATATATTTCCAAATGACAGAATAGCTACCAAGAGCAGCTGCAGGAAAAAAAAAAAAAACCAAAACATTTATTTTTATGATGCCAGCACCACCACATAGCTTTTCAAACTAGAAGGTTCTTTCTTATGTCTAACTTGAATCTTCACGTTAAAAGTTCAACATTGTTGCTTTTATTTGTTCTCTAGTTGATAATCCCTAATTAATGAAATTGAGCTATTGATTGACTGGAGAGAATCAGTAATTGTGGCCCTTCCCCCCCCCCCCCCCGTGGTGAAGATTTGAAGGATATCTTCAAAAAAATATTCAAGAGACTTAAAGCATTGTTTAGAAAATAAGATTTTCCTCCTTTCCTTGTAGATAAACTAAGATCATGAAAAGTAAATATAGAGCTACTCATTGAATATTCGTGATATTTTATGAACAATTCCTGCCCAATTTCCTGGGTCTACAGCATTGCACGTTTTTATTCTGACAATAAACTGTTAGGGACAATCAGAGAAAATAAGAGTGTTTAAGAAGCAGCAGACTATTGGTAATTGTTTTAAGCTAAATGGTTTTAGCCACATGTTTAGAACTGAGTTTGAATAAAGTTTTGTAGCTTTTATTTAGATGTTATCAATATTCATCTTCTAAGAAGCAGGACAGGAACTTTTGCAGGGATCCAAATTCCAGAGGAATTTGCTTATTCTGATTTTTTCAAATTTGGCGGCAAAATTTCCTCCATCCTGAATACTTGATGTCTCTTTGCTGATTAACCTAATTGTTTCATGCAGACAGGGTGAGAACGTCTTGTGAAAGATCTTTGTTATCCCTGGAACCCTGGGGTGAAAGGAAGGAATTAGATACAGAAAAATACAGGAATATGATTTTAAGTTTGTGAAAATTATGATATATAGTGAACAGGAAAAGAGATTTTTTTGAAGTTTATAACATGAACCCATATATTTAAAAAATATTTTATTCATTTATTTATTTGCAAGGGGAGAGAGAGAGAATGGAGATGACAGGGCCTCTAGGCTCTACAAATGAACTCCAGATACATGTACCACTTTATGCATCTAGCTTTACATGGGTACTGGGGAATCAAAAATGGGTCATTGGGCTTTGCAGGCAAGCACCTTAACCAGTGATCCATTTCTCCAGCCCAGAACCCATGTATTTTAAGCAATATTGTTAATATTGATATTTTGTGGGTTCCATTTTAATCAGAAGTGTATGAAAACATGAATAGTCTCTTTTAAAAGTCAGCATGCATATTTATAAGGAACCAGGAAAAAACAATCAATACTCAAATATAGTTAACACAAGAGAGCAAAGGTAAAAAAGGGAAAAACTACAAAAAATAGCAAAAATGAATACACACCTTTCAATAATATCTCAATATCAATGGCCTCAATGTCCCAACCAAAAGACATAGGTTTGCAGACTGGGTTAAAAGTTGGCATGGGCACTGGGAATTAGCTCAGTAATAGAGAGCTACTATCTAACAGACCATAGGTTCCATCTCCAAGCATTGTAGGAAAAAACAAAACAACCACCACAACAAAGCAGTATGGGGTTGTAAATGAAGATAACAGGCTACAATAGTTGTTTTTTTTTTTTTTTCTATAGCAGAAATTGTATTATTAACATAAAATAAAGGAATCCTGACTCATTGTTTTTTCTTCTTTTCAGCTACTCGGTGACTGTACAGGAGTCATACCCACATCCCTTTGACCAGATCTATTACACCAGTTGCACTGACATCCTGAACTGGTTTAAATGTACGAGGCACAGGTAATAGTAGTCTGGATATGTTTAGTAGTCTATGTGGGAATGTAGTTTGACATGATCAGATTATCAGCTACTCAGGAAAGTACACCCATGCATTCAGTGAAAGGTGTTTGAGAACTTCCACTATCCTAGCATCTTCACTCGGCACAAGAAGGCCGAGTCAGTCTATGACCTATGGAAACTCACAGTCAAACTACCAGGGGAAATGTCTGATGTCTTCATATGGTTAGCAAAAGCTCATCATTGCCTGAGTGGGGCAAGACTCTGATAAGGCCGTTACTAGATATTAAGAAACTCATGTCTCAGTGTATATTCATAGACAAACGTCTGACTTGGTTTATGCTTTTTGTTTGTTTGTTTGTTTGGTTTTGTTTTTGTTTTTTGAGGTAGGGTTTCACTGTAGTCCAGGCTGACCGAGAATTCACTATGTAGTCTCAGGGTGGCCTCGAACTCATGCTGATCCTCCTACCTCTGCCTCCCAAGTGCTAGGATTAAAGGTGTGCACCACCACACCTGGCTATGACTTGGTTTATGTTTAAATTTATCCTTTGAGTAAAACAGCCTGAATATATTAGAATGTGAATCTTAAGGCAAAGTATTAATGCTTATGAAGAAAGGAATCCTGATGCCTTAATTTTATTAGTTAAGTGTTTATAATAGTATGAATTATGGATTAAATTTATGATTTAGTTAGTTGTTTAATATGTATCTTTATAAAACAAGTTTTACCAGGTCTGTCTTCCCTAGTAAAATGTAAGTCTTTTGAAGTAAAGACTTTATAAGGTTTGGCTTACTGCTGTTCCTCAATATGTAAAGTACCTAGAATATGGTATGTATTAATAAACATGTATAGTGAATCAATGAATGAAGGGTGCTTGAATTAAGTAGAATAACAATGATTAGCTTTCTATTTTGTAGTGGGATGAAACTATGCTAAAATTTTCAAGAAATGCCATGAATGCATCCTTTGAAACACATATAAATGCATGATTCTTTGGTGTGTATCATATATGAAATTAATCAATGCTTTTCAAGTTATTTCAAGGCAAGTTGATGTAGAGGAATGATGAAACTTCTGGTACCATGAAATAAAATTCAAGCCATCTTAATTACGGGATAGTGTATTCCTAGCCACAAATTAATGAGTTAGCACAATGTTCACTAAATATATATTCTGTTTCTTCTAGTTTTGAAGGACTGTGTTTTGCATACTTTAAGATAACTGATAGTTTTTTTATTAAAGTAGAAAATATTTCTGATCAAATAAACTAACAATGTGATATTTTTCCTTTAAATAGAATCAGTTATCGGACCGCTTATCGCCATGGGGAGAAAACTATGTATAGGCGCAAATCCCAATGTTGCCCTGGATTTTATGAAAGCAGGGATATGTGTGTCCGTAAGTAAAACTTCCAACCCTTTCTAGTGCTGTAATTCCAGTACAGTCTATCTCTGTGAGTGGAGCTGAGCTGGAGGTCTGAGGGTAACAGGTGCCTTAAACATTTCATTTTACTTCTGACTGTGGCTCTATTGGCTTGTGTCATCTAAGAATCATTAACGTTGTCCCTATGTCTAACCAAAATTTCCAAAGGAATGTGATTTTGGGAGAAAACAGCTGTTACAGAAGAAGATTGAAGGCCAGATGTGGCCATGTTAACTGCAATTTTTCAATAAATGTCTCAATGGAAATTGGTTAGGAATCATTGAACTGAGGTCAGAGAAGAGAACAGAACTATTATTTTCCTGCTGAAGTTAAATTCCAAGAGGCCAGTGAGTTCTTTTCTGGTGAAAAGAATATAGTGAGGTTTTCACATAAAGAAATGACAATAAGTCTGGAGCACAAAGTGGAACCGTATTTTATTGGCCATTTCCTTCATTCTACACACCACCACTTCATCCTGAGGTATCTTAAGAGAAGTCTTCATTTCAGCACATTGTAGATCATATGGGATGAGAACTGGAGATGAAGTTTCTTAATACACAAGTCATTTAGGAAATAGATCAGGAAAAGCTGTTTATTCAAGAATTTTGGCTCAACAAACACTTGTAAGGTTACCTCAACTTTCTGAGTTGAGACACTGAGGTTGTGTTGCACAAAAGCAAGGTTCTGCAGTGATGGGAGACAATAGGAATGCCTGACAGATGTAAGTTTATAGCACTAGTTCTGGTAGCCACTCCGCTGGCCTAGGTAGGTCAGTTGTAGCCCTGTGGACTCCTTGGTTATATCACTAAGAGAGGATTTGCATCTACTCCTGCCTTGATTTCCTCCCAACCTTAGATTCTGTTCTCCAGGCAGGCAGAGGCAGACCCTCAACTTTGATTCAAAACTCAGACTATATCTGATAATAAATGATCATAGAAACAAAAATAGAGTATGAAGCTAAACAAAAAGAAGAAAATAAAGCAGAGTATGGTAGTACATGCCTTGAATTCCAGCATTCAGAAGGCTGAAGGAAGACTGCCATGAGTTCAAGGCCAGCCTGAGGTAGAGTGAAATCCTGCTTTGACAAAAACCAGAGAGAGAGGGAAAGAAAAAAGAAAATAAAAGTACACAGTGAATGGCTCTCCCCATCAGTAAATGTAATTCTGTGGATGGCAATGTATTTCTGCATTATAGATATTTAACTAAACTCAGTTGTTACATGCCTACATGATTTCCAAGTGGTTTCTACTCTGAAGTACTCTGCAAACTGCCTTTGTGGTTAAATACTTTTTAAAATTCTTAATCAGTTAAACTAAATCCCCAGAAGTAGAACTGATGGGCCATAAGTCTACATTTTTACAATGTTTCCAATTTATATATACACCAGCCAAGAAGTGAGAATAACATTTTTTAAATAGTTTTTTTAACATTCCTTTGTTGGAGAGAGAGAGAGAGAGAGAGAGAGAGAGAGAAAATGGGCATGTCAGGGCCTCCAGCTGCTGCAAGCAAACTCACAACACATGTGCCACCTTGTGCATCTGGCTTACATGGGTCCTGGGGAATCGAACCTGGGTCCTTTGACTTCACAGGCAAGTGTCTTATCTGCTAAGCCATTTCTCCAGCCCCAAAATGCACATTTATAACCAAACAGTGAATAATTATGAATTGATCTCAGTGAGTTCAGTTATTTGAAGACTATCAAAAGCAAGTAGGATTAAGTGGAAGCCTGGCTGACTGGACTGGGCATATTCCAGATGTCGTGTGGGTTCCAATTCACAAGTACACTTGTCTACATGTACTGAGAAAGTACTTCCATACCCAGATTACAGGGTTTATGTATAAAGCCAAGATATTACTCTACTTAGAGCTTGGAGGTGATACTGTTTAGGGGTTCTGGGTTCATATTCTTTTTAGAAAAGGGATTAAGAGGTAGTAAAGTTTTTTAAAGGAATAAAGTTTATTTTAGAGTTAGAAAAGGGAAGAGCACATCTCCTCAGAGAGGAAAGGGCTTCCAAAGCTAGAAATCCCCATAGCTTCCCTGGGAACTAAACTTTTATCAAAAGGGGAAAGCCTGCCCATTCTGAGTATGTAATTGGTTGGTTTGCATGACGACCAGCGGTACTGACTGTTTTATAGTGCTTCTAGTACTGTGCAAGTCTCAGGAAGCTTGTCAGGCCCACCCACCAAGGCCGCAGCATGGAAGGAAAAATCCCTTTAGGCCAGGAAGGGGAAGCAATTGCCTTCTTTTGCCATTCTGTATTACTAAGGGCTCTTTTCCTAATCTACCTACCCAGAAAGCTATCTCCTGCAGTGTTTCAGAGGGGTGAGGGCCTTTACCTCTGGTTATACTTTGTCTCTGTGAATTTTTGTATGCAGGAAGCTAGATTTGACTGACCCCTAGTATGTGAGGTATGGACCTAAGCAAAATGAGATGAGAGAGGTGTACCAGTGTTTCATGGCCCCATACTTTTATATGTCTGGCACTTTTGTTATTTTATTCACTAAAGTATACCTCTTTGGAAGGTTAGGCAATTACTGCTATGCCTAGAATTATGTTGGTAAAAATAACTTTCTGAAGAGAAGCACTAGATTGGATTGCAAGGTGTCCTCCAGGCTGCTTGAATGGACATCTTTAGCAATTTCCTTTACAGTTCCTTTACTAGGCCCTAGAAACTGAAATGTTTTTCCTTTATATATATTAATATACTTAATCAGCTTACTGTCTATTCTCACTGGCCTGGGAGCTGTGTGGTCTCTCTAAAAAACATTATTTATTTGTGTGTGTGTGTGTGTGTGTGTGTGTGAGAGAGAGAGAGAGAGAGAGAGAGAGAGAGAGAGGGAGGGAGAGAGAGAGAGAATGGGTGCACCAGGGCCATTGCAAACGAACTCCAGACACATGTGCCACCTTGCGCATCTGGCTTACGTGGGTCCTGGGGAATTGAACTGAGGTCCTTTGGTTTTGTAGGCAACTACCTTAACTGCTAAGCCATCTCTCCAGCCCTATTTGGTCTCTTTAAGAGTTTACTTTTCTCTGCACTGGTGTCTTACTTCATTACTACAACCCAAGAGACTGACTTGCTTCTTTCTTCTCTTCCTTCCTTGTAAGGGGGGATGCCTCCCAGTAACTCCTCTATGCTTGGGGCAGCTGGCTTTAAAGAGTCTGAACTAAAGTTCCTAGAAAATAGGTGTATCTTCTGCATCTACTCCCAGAAAGATTTAATGAACTAATAAAGCTGTGATCTCAGAGAGATGGAATGTTGTAAGTCAGAGCCAAACTACTTTGGGCTCTCTTTAGCCCCTTAAAAGCCTTTTATTACACACCTCTGTATCTGAATATCCTGATGATTATCAGACAAGGTGTAATTCCTTTTGAAATTCAAGAACAGACCCCCAGCTTCCACCAACCCAAGAGCTAAGAATGTCATCAGATAGCATTTGAGGCCTATGGTGATTTCCCTACTTTTCTGTAACCTGCCTACCTGATGGTCAGCAAATGTATTTGAAAAGAGCCTTATTTATGGCTTTCTTTTCTTTTTTTTTTTTTCCTAATTTTTTATTTATTTATTTGAGAGCGACAGACACAGAGAAAAAGACAGATAGAGGGAGAGAGAGAGAGAATGGGCGCGCCAGGGCTTCCAGCCTCTGCAAACGAACTCCAGACGCGTGCGCCCCCTTGTGCATCTGGCTAACATGGGACCTGGGGAATCGAGCCTCGAACCGGGGTCCTTAGGCTTCACAGGCAAGCGCCTAACCGCTAAGCCATCTCTCCAGCCCTGGCTTTCTTTTCTATAACTATAAAACCTTCATGAAATTCTTAACATGTTGGAACATAGAGTGGGGGTAACCTAAATCTGTGTTCCCAGGCCATGGTTACTCATATTTGGCTCCAGAATAAACTACCTTATATTTTTCTTTCAAGTGAGAGCTGTGTCTTTTGCGAGGCACCCTGTGGATAGAGAAGGAAGAAAGGATATAGGAATCCCCACTCTGGTTTCATGTTCTCTTTTTCCACCAGGTTTTGTTGCCAGGCATGTAGTCCACCAGGTTTTGTTGCCAGGCATGTAGTGAGATATGAGGGAACTCCTCTCCTGTAGGCAGCAAGGACAGGGTCATTAGTGAATTACAAACCAGTCACAAAGCCCTAGGACAAGCAAGGAAAAGGAATCTGTCAGTAGCCTTCAGAGTGAGTACAACCAGATGGGAGCAGGAATGGCACCTAACTCAGTGGAAGTCTTGCGTGACCATGAGTGTTTGGCATGCTAATTCCTGAGTTAAAGCCCAATCAAGAGCTGAGAATATTTCAGTGCTCTCAAAAACACCTCAAATTCCTGTATCATTAATTTTGCTTGCTCACTTCTTGCCCACACTTCTTAGTTCTCCTTGTCATGCAACAGTGAACTAGAAGCTTCACAAATGGATAGGCAGAACCCCTGGGTAGGCTATGAAATACAGACCTTGGTTCAAAAGGTCTAGATTGGGCCCAAATTGATAGATTTCTACTGAATTTTGAGGCTGTTGCAGAAGCTGCAGGTCCATAGAGCACAGAGTAGCAAAGCTTCTGCCAAGAAGACAGATTTATGTCATTAGACAAGAAGAACCAGGGGGGAAATGGCATGGTGAAAAGCCCTTTTTATGAGTCCTGTTGGGAAAAAGAAGAAATTGGACAATTTTTCATAAAGAAAATATTACTGGGACATGGACATGTCTGTGACACCTTGATGATATTGTACTTTGTTTATAAGACATAATGAAACTCCATTTATTCATGTGTGGATTTGCGTTCTTGTCTGATCTTATGTGTTTAATTATAATTTAATTTGGAAAATCTTAAATTTTAATGAAGAAAGCTCAGGGAATTGAAATAGTTTATATATATATATATATATATATATATATATATATATATATATATGAATATGTATAAATGTATATGTTCATGTATCTTTGTAGAAGTATATACCAATAGACAGATACATGTTTTTAATGTCACATAAGTGCTCTTTTATAAAAAATGCTATTGATTAAAATCTCATGTTCTTGTACTACAGTACATGCTAACTCAAATATCTCTCAATAAGCTTTAGCGAATACATAAGTTTTTAGAATATTCATGCTGTAGGGCTGGAGATACTGCTCAGTGGTTAAAGGCACTGGCTTGCATAGACTGATGACCTGATTTTGATTCCCTAGTACCTACATAAAGCCAGATACACAGAGTGGTGTATGTGTCTGCAGTTTTTTTTTGCCATGGCAAGAGATCCTAGTGAACCCATTCTTACTGATTCTCCTCTTTCTTTAAAAAAAAAAAAAAAATTTGTTCATTTTTATTTATTTATTTGAGAGTGACAGAGAGACAGAGAGAGAGAGAGAGAGAGAGAGAGAGAGAGAGAGAGAGAGAGGGAGAGAATGTGCACGCCAGGGCTTCCAGCCACTGCAAATGAACTCCAGATGCGTGTGCCCCCTTGTGCATCTAGCTAACATGGGTCCTGGGGAATGGAGCCTCGAACCAGGGTCCTTAGGCTTCACAGGCAAGCACTTAACTGCTAAGCTATATCTCCAGCCCTATTCTCCTCTTTCTTTCTCTCCCTCTTTCTGTCTCTTTCTGCCTCTCTGATTGCAAATAAAAACATACAATTAAAAAAGAATATTCATACTGTGTATGCTATCATTATTTTGAAGTTCTTCATGCCTTAGAGTTAGTTAATACTTTTGTTGTGTCCAACGTTCTTAATGAGCACATAGGCACTAATCATGTTAGGCAGATAGAGAAGGAAGAAAAAATATGTAGTTCAGACTTTCAGCAATGAATGGAGAAAATGGATGAGTTAAACCTGGATTCAGTTTCCAAAGCCACTGGACAACAGTCTTAATTTCTGTGAACCTATTTTCTTCTCTGTAAGATGGGTTTGAATATCAGTCATGGAGGGTTGCTCTTAGTATCACATGAAATGTTTGCAAGTGTTTGAAAATGCAAAAAACTCATATATGCAGTATTAACTAACTGAAAGGGAAAGCACTCACTTTGATTGTCATAGTATTTGTGGTGCTGGGCTTTTAGTTAGAGAATCTCAAGAATCTTCTACAGTAACCCTAAATTTGCATAAGTATTCAGCCATCATATTTTCATGAAATATAAAGTAATTCTATGGTAACTCTTTATCATGAATATCAAAATGATTTGCCCAAGCCGGGTGTGGTGGCACACACCTTTAATCCCAGCACTCTGGAGGCAGAGATAGGAGGATCACTATGAGTTCAAGGCCACCCTGAGACTACATAGTGAATTCCAGGTCAGCCCAGGCTAGAGTGAGACCCTACCTCAGGGAAAAAAGAATGATTTGCCCAAACTTAAACTGTCCATTGTGATTCATCTCTTTCCTTCACTATGCTTGTGGTTATGATGATTGACTTTGCTATGACAGAGCACTTCTTTCTAGTTAGGTGAAAGAGATTGTCCATTGCTTTTCTATGTATCTCCAAAGTGAAAAAGCTTATTTCCTGTATGTGTACTTCTAGATTTGGATTACATGTAGTTATTTTAAATTTGAAATGAAATAAAATTTAAACATGAAATTTTCTTTTTTAAATTTTTTTCATTTTGGAGAGATGGAGAGAGAGAATTGGTGTGCCAGGGCCTCAGCCACTGAAATCAAACTCCAGATGCTTGTGCCACGCCACCTAGTAGGCATGTGTGACCACCTTCACTTGCCTCACCTTTTTCCATCTGGCTCATGTGAGATCTGGACAGTAGAACATAGGTCCTTAGGCTATGTAGGCAAGTGCCTTAACTGCTAAGCCATCTCTCCAGCCCTTAACTTGGAATTTTCTATATCAAGAATACTTGTTTTGATTTTTATTTCAAGCCACAAATGAATCTTGGAAGAATAAGCAAACCTCACAGATATGTAGCTTGATTTTTTTATTTAACATTTGGTAAATGTGAAGTTTGTGGTATGTGTTGAGCATGGAAAGGCCCATTCATGGAATTACTTTGGATTAATAATTTATATTTCATTTTGATATTTATAAATACAAATATAAAGGTATAACTGTTGCTTAAGTAAAATTTAGCCTCCAGATATTTATCAAACTTTTTTCAATGTTTTATTTTATTTTATTTTTATTTATTTGAGAGAGCAACAGAGAAAGAGGGAGAGAGAGAGAGAGAGAGGAAGAGAATGGGTGTGCCAGGGCCTCCAGCCACTGCAAAAGAACTCCAGATGCATGTGCCACCTTGTACAACTGGTTTATGTGGGTCCTGGGGAATTGAACCAAGGTCCTTTGGCTTTGCAGGTAAACGCCTTAACTAATAAGCCATCTCCAGCCCAGTCTAACAAATTTTAACAAACACATTAATTAGGATTGGGAATATGTCAGTAGAGTGTTTTTCTAGCATGCAAGAAGCCCTGAGTTCAATCCCCAGCACCACATTAAATGGATATAATGGTGTACATCTGTAGTTTCAGAACATGGGGAGTAGAGGTAGAAAGATCAAAACTTTAAGGTCTTCCTTGGCTACATAGCTAGTTTAAGGCCAGCCTGAGCTATATGAGACCCTGTTTTTTTTTTTATTATTTGTTTTTTTAATCTATGATGGAGGAGAGGTTCATGCTAGAGAAGCTATTGGCACTTAATAGTTTCTGGGGTGAAGAAGCACGTGTGTGTGCGTGCATGCGTGTGTGTGTGTTGTGTATGCACATGTGCACATGTATATGCACATGGCACAGATGTGCATGTGTAGGTCAGAAGACAACTTTCAGGACTGATCCTCACCATTTATTTGAGGCAGGGATTCTCTTGGTCTTGCTCTGCTGTTGTTCTTTGCTGTGTTCTTCAAACTTCCAGACAACTCTCTTGTTTCCACCTCCATTCTAGTCAGTGCACTGGGATTACAGAAGCTTGTCACAGTTTCTGGTTTTCTTAAGTGAGGTATAAGATTATACATGGACATTCAGGCTTGAGTAATGAAAGCTTTATCCGCTGATCCATCTTCTTAGCTTTAGGCTCCACTTATTAAATGTCATTATTTCCCAAAACTGCTATCTTGGGGATCAAGTAGTCAACACATGAAACCCCTTTGGGGAAACATGCTAAAACCATATCCAAATCATAGCAGAGGGTATACATACTGTGTTATGTGGGATTAGATTTGGCTATGAGGTGTCAACAGGTGGCCAAGTCAATAGAAGATTCAAGTAATCTACCTTTACAACCTACTATCTCTAGGTGTGTCTTTATCTTTGTATTCATTATGTACTATAATAGCATTATTAACCTGCACAATCTAGGTCCCAAGCAGTAGATGAAAGAGGTGAGAGAGAGAGAAAGAAGTAAATGGCAATGCCAGCCAGCTTCTAAGGAAAGTTCCCAGCAGTGAATATGTTCCATTTCCTTCTATGTTCCACTGGTCAGAACTTAGCTATGTGGGCTCTTCAACCTACAAGAACACCTGTACCAATTAGGAACAATGAGGGGCGGGGGAGGTGGTTGGAAAAGGAAAGAGAAATAGGCTTTGTTGGGTAAAGGTAACTTTGAGACTTTGAACTAACTCATGCCTGGTGTTTTTTTTTTTTTTTTTTTTTGGGGGGGGGGAAGGATATGAAACCAGCAGGAGCTCCAGACCTTTCCAAGTCCATTAACCTCATCTGCTTCTTATTGGACACCAGTTTTGTCTGCTCCTCAAGCTTTTATAGGGCCTTCTTTTCCAAACTCTCCTTCAATGATTTGAAGTCAGGGTATATGAGTCTTCCCCCACTGTCTTCTACCATAAGCAATGCCAAGTGAAGACTAATCTCTGATCCCACAGCAGTGAGGGAAACTGTAGTCTCAACAAAAATGCAAATTCATTGATTCATGCAAGAAAGTTATGAGTTACAGTCTTCACAATGCCATGTCTTATTTGTTTGTTTGTTTTGTTTTTGTTTTTCAGGAACATTTTGTGAGGAACAAGTGAGCAATTGAGGTAGCCCTAGGGATCTAACATTATCTACCATATTATAACTCTAGGAAAACATGCTTACTGCTACACATAACTGGTTTCCAAACACATCTTTAGAATTTGACCTTTTAGTAAGTTGGAGATTGCCTATAGATTTGGTTACATGGGACTTTGGAAAGCTCACAGGAAAAGCAATGTAGTGGTAAGGTGGAGAGATTGGTAAAACCAGCCACACATTCTTACTCAGATGTCTTTGGTTTCATTTTTCTGATGGCAGAGAAAGCACATCATTTAAAGCAGGGCTGCTGCCCCAGAATAATGAATGGACAAAGGGGATGACCAGAGTCCCTCTTCTGATCCATTTCCCATTCACTTTGCTCCAGATGCCTTGTCTCCCCTGCTGGGTGCTCTTGCAAAGGAAGAGCTCCTTTCTACAGTTGTCTCCTCTGAGGTAGAGTTAAGTCTGTTACTCTATTTTTGTTAGTTGCAAGTGAAATGCTAACTTGGAGTTAAAGCTCTAATGGAGATAGATTCTCAGGCTTGCAAGAAATACACAAAAGGAAAAGTTTGGGGACTGAGTCACCCTCTTTCTTAGCTTGCAGACCAGTTCTTAAAGACCAGTTCCCATGCATGTGCCCTACTATGTTTGGCACATTAAGAGAACTTTGGAACCATAAATAAGAAGTCTTAAAACTCCCATACTGAATTGTGTATGATTTCCTCTTCTTAGCAGAGAAGTGTGATAATTGATTACTGGAGTAGCAAATAAATATTCAGAGCTGATTTTTAACTTGGTTGACTTTATATAAAACTGGTTGTGAGTAAAAAGAAACTGGAATTATGGTTGATGTTAATATGAAAAAAAAAACCAAAAACTAATTCCAGGGCTGGAGAGATGGCTTAGTGGTGAAGCCACTTGCCAGTAAAGCCAAAGAACCCAAGTTCAATTCCTCAGGACCCATGTAAGCCAGATGCAAAAGGTGGCACATGTGTCTGGAGTTCATTTGCAGTGGCTAGAGTTCCTGGCATGTCTATTCCATTTTCTCTCTCTTTTGATCTCTCTCTCAAATAAATAAATAAAATATTTTAAAGAACTCATTCCATTAGACAAACTTTGCTCTTATCTGAATGTCACTGTGTTCAGAAGGAGTCTGAGCCAAGAGGAAATGCAGAGTGATTAAGAGTGCTCTAGCCTGTCAGCAGTGACTTGTGTATTCCACATTTGTTGTCCCTGAAACAGACTGCCATGGCACCCTATATCATTTCATACCTCTGGAATCATGAATATATCAATTGTGGATCTTAACTCAGCACCTGCAATTGGCTCCTGATATACATATCTGCAGTCCTGCTATTGTTTTCAGGAAAAATTAGCTCTTTCTTTGTGAGCTAGATTATTTGTCAAACTAATTCTGAATAATAGAGTCCACAGTTTTGTCTAGGGGATGAAAAAGTATTTCCAGCAACTCCATTCTGCCTGAGTGATCAACAGAAGGACCTGACAGTGAGAGGGATGACAGGCTTGAGCTGGATGGGCTTTGGGAAGAACTGATGGAAGTACGGCCCCCACCCCTCTGTGATGATAGAAGGTCATAGTTCACCCTTTGTTTCATTTCAGCCTTTTTCTGCTGAAAAATTCTGAGCCCAGAAATTTGCTAGTGCTCTAGACTTTGCCTTTGGTAGAGGGCTGCTTAGGAGAGAGCAGGGCTTCTCTTGTTGTTTCTGGGAGGGAGGCTAGAGCAAAGGAAAGGGGAAACACCTCTCTTTGAAGTTCAAGGCAGCAGGGCCATCTATTCTGGGCCTGTTTGATTCTCACAGCCTTGTTTAATAATAAAGTTGCAATCTTGTTAAGTATTTGAAAAAATCCTTTGTCATTGAGAGTCTTTTAAGCAAACTCTTTTGAGTAGAGATAAAAAGTGAGATGATCCTGATTCTGTTAGGCTACCCAGAAACAGCAATGAGATGGTAGGTCCCTAAATGTACTTACCCATGATGCCTTTCCTGACATAGAGGGCAGATTTTTTCACGTTTCCATAGGGATACTGTACTCCGTTGCTATGGAGTCCCACTTGGTTTACAGGCACCTACCAAATGCAGGGCAAGGCCCTTTGTCTACATATTGCACCAGCAGAAATTCCCATTTTCCCACACATCTATTGGAATCTAAGCTTTAGTTTTCCAGTTTGGATCAATAGGTTCTGCTAGTTATGAGGTGGTATCTAATGAATAATGTAGGTGGTCGTCATTGTCTCACTGATTGTCAGTGCTTCCTCACCACTTAGAATGTTCTAAATAAAAACTATGAATTTAATCTAAAAACTTCCACTATGAATTTGAAATAGTCTTAATGTAATTCAGATGGAAATCTTGTCGGCTGCTGTTTTTGCTTATGAAAGCCTGACAGAGAATCCCATGAAAAGCTCTTGTCTTATGTCTGGAAAGCCAGTTTCTGAAATTGTCGTCTTTTCAGGACAGGTGGAATCTTTACAGTCTAATAATCTATGCAATGTCTTTGCAGGCACTGATAATAACTAATATTAAAGCCTAAAACTAAAAAGCAATTTTTACTGTGCTAAGGTTCAAATCTTTCTAGAACTAGATAATTTAAAAATAATGAGAACACATTTTTGTTCAAAGTGAACAACCACATAACATTGACATGACCAGGTGACAGAACTCACTTTTTTTTTAAGGCTGGGTTAGCCACTGCCAGCATTTTTACAAATACTACAGTGGTAAATGGAAGGCATCCATCTGGGCCACACACAGAGATGCCAAAAGGCAAGTGGGATGTGCTGAGGGAATCTGTGCCATGCTCATGTTCCCAATACTCTCTTTCCTTGGCTGAAACAATATTCTAAGTTCCAGAACCCTCCCCCACTTTTCAATAAAAATAATTCTAAAAAAAACCTTGAGGGGCCTCAGCTAGAGTACCAAAAATATTTTCACACATAAAAACTGACTTTTTGGGGTTGGAGGGACGGCTTAGCGATTAAGGCTTTTGCCTGCAAAGCCAAAGGACCCAGATTCAATTCCCCAGCACCCACATTAGGCAGTTGCACAAGGGGGGCGTATGTGTCTGGAGTTTGTTTGCAGTGTCTGGAGGCCCTGGCATGCCTATTCTCTCTCTCTTTCTCTGTAAAATAAATAAAATTAAATTAAAAAAAAAATGATTTCTACTAAGTCCCAGGTGGTACTAACCCTGAGCTGGGTCTCCTTGGCCCTGGACCATTAAAAAGGCAAAGGCCCTGCTGAGCAGTTTAACAATATGACACCCAAATAATAGATGTTTGCCCTTTAAAACAGTAACTAAATTAATATATTATAGTTAAAATTGAAGGAAACAGAAAGAAAGTCATTACCACAGATGAAAGCTATCTCATGATCCCAGGAGGAGACTAGTTATCCAGAAAGTTGGGTCCTGGATATTACCTGTTTCAGACCCCTCAAGGGAGCTATGAAATGCTTCATCATTGTTGCATCATGCACTTAGTTTGGAGAGTGCAGTGTGCTGGATACCCTTTCTTTTCTGTCGTTCTTTCTTTTTTTCTTTTGGATACCCTTTCTTGAAGATTGCTTTACCTATTAGGGGCTCTAGTAATGTCTGCACCAAAGGACATGTCTCAAACTTAAGTGACCATAACCTACCCTGCCCTCCTGCCAGAGTAATATGTGTATAAACTAGTCCTCAGAGTATGCTTATTTGGGAAACATTGCTTTCAGGGATTCAGTTTTATTTTATATAGACTTAGAATGGGTAATTGGGTAATTAAAAACATGTAAACTTTATTAAAGACTCCACTATCTTTAGTCTTTTTTTTTTTTTTAACTAAGGACAATTTCTTTCCACAATGCAAGAAAGGAAAGGATTTAGTTGAGTCATGAAAGGGTATAGCAGAAATGTGCTTGCCTTTGCTACAGTATTGAGGAGGGAACCTATTATACTAACCTCACTCAAGGGGACAGTGTCAGCTAGACCTCTCCTCCAAATTTTGAACAATTATCAACAAAACCATTTCACCCAAAGTGAAGTTGTCAGAATGTATGCATATAAAATGGCTTTTAATATGAAAATCTACATGGCCATATACATGACAGACTTGGCAGGGTCAAATCTAAAATTATGAAAAAAATGACTGTTAAGTTTAAAATGCAACCCTAAAGAACTTAAAAGCCAGTTTATTTTTGCTCTTTTAGGACTTTTTCTAATGTCCTCATAAAGGTAAACAAGTGTATGGCAGAAGTGGAGGTGGTAAACTGTTGGCTGAGCAGTCTGCTATATGATCTTGATTTAGATTTTTTATTTTGAGGGGTAGTATTGCAGGGTTGCCTAGGCTGGCCTCAAACTTGTGAGCTCAGTGATCCTCCTCCCTCAGACTCCAGAGTAGTTGGGACCACAGGGTATATGACCACCATAGAGGGGCTAGGGACCACCACTAAAGAGGGAGGAAGGCAAGCACATGAGTGGGAGAAGTAACATCAACTGTGACCTCAATGCCCTCAACATTCCCCAAAATTTGCCTTGCTTATTTACACATGATTTAAATGCAGCGGACTATAGGTCTGGAAACAAATGTTAACAAGATGAGACACGGCAGACCACCGGAAATGCCACTGTGGGGAAAGGCTAGTTCTGAAACAACCCCACAGCTCCACAGAGTGGTCAGACCACGAAAATACCTTTCTAAAAACAGAAGATCCTAGACTAGCATTTCCTGTGGAATCATCAGACTTTATAGACACAAACCAGAGAGGGCCAGCAGGGAAGGATTTGTCCCTTTTCTAAACTGTACTAGATCCTTCTCAGATCCAATCAGCTTGTGGCTGAGTTATTAGGAATTTTGATTTAGCAAACTAGAGTTTATTTCAACACTTACTGCCATTTTGAATCTGCGGTTCAGTAGGATTTTGTTACTTAGTTTACTTAAATCTGAATCAACCTAAAGAGAGCAATGTGAGAGCTGTGGTTAAAACAGATAATGACTATGTAAATTCAAATAAACAGATAGGGTTATGTGCTCCATGGATGGTGTTTCAATCCCTTATGTGGGATGTATTACAATGGTCTATTTTAGTCTAGTTTTTTCCCAGTTTAAGTCATTCATTTTATAAAGAAAAGCTTAGGAGGCCATCACATTGTTATTTTGTTTAGTATTGGCATTTCCCCAAATATATTTCTCAAAAGGATCCAAAGCTAATGCCTTCCTAGGTTCTTGGAGAACCCACTCACCTATGGCTGTACCAAAATTGCAGGTCTGGTATATAGCTCACTGTTAGTGTGCTTGCCTAGTATGTACAAGGTCCTGAGTTTAATCCTCAGCACCACAAAAGCAAAAAAGAAAAAAAATATTGTTCATATTTTATTTATAATATTTTAATCCTTGCTCAGTTTTTTCTCTGAATTTGCTTTTTTTCCCACATATGTGAAAATTCTTTACCCCTTTCTCAAAATTCTTTTCACATTACAGTTATTTTTAAGCAGTTTTATTGAGAGAGAATTGACAAATATTTGAGTGTACAATTTGTTAAGAATTGATATGTTCAAAACCATGAAATCCTCCTCCAATCATGACCATGATCCTACTCATTCTTACAACCTTGTGACATTCCCTTCCATCCATTCCTCCTTCCCCACTCTCTCTTTCTCAGGCAGTTATTGCTCTGCTTTCAGTCCCTGGTTAGTGAGTATTTTCCACAGATTTATGTAAATGAGATCATGACATGCAGTTTTTTATTTTTTGGCTTTTTAGGGTTTCACTCTAGCTCAGGCTGACCTGGAATTCACTATGTAGTCTCAGGGTGGCCTCGAACTCATGGCGATCCTCCTCCCTCTGCCTTCCTAGTGTTGGGATTAAAGGTGTGCACCACCACACCCAGCCCAACATATCGTATTTTTAAAGTCTGGTCTCTTGTACTCAGCATAACAATTTTGAGATTCATCAATGTTGTGTACATAAATAGTTTACTCCTTTTCATTGCAAGTAATATTTTATTCTAGGTATACCAGCTTGTTTAGCCTTTCACATATTTATGGACACTTGGATAGTTTTCATATTGCAGTTACAAAAACACTGTTTTGAAAGCTTATTTAAAAGTATTTGTATGGACATATGCTTTCACTTCTCTTGGGTAATACCTGAAATAGCATAGCTGAATCAGTTGGTATTTGGGCACAGGTGCTCATACTTACTTTTTTTCTGTTAGCTCCAAACTGGAAGCAATACAAATGTCCCTCAACATTTTGAGAATATGCTGAGCTTTCCCTCTGTGGTTGTTGGTTGTTGTTTGGCATTCTCACTGGCAATACATGAGAGTTATCTTCTTTGTTAAAGGGGTTAATTCATTTGCTTTTGTAATTATTTTGTTATAAAGCTGAACTTATTTTCTATTTGTTTCTTTCTTAAATGTTTATTATTTAATGTAAATAAGACCTAAGGCAAATTCTGTATCAGATGTGTTCTTTTCAGAAATATTTCTCTTTTTTGTTTCACACTTAGCATTTTTATTTAGCTTATAAATTCTAAGAGGCCATGATTTTATTATAGCAACTTTGTAACACTTTATATATATGTGTGTGAGCAATATTTCTTCCAGTATGTGACTTATTTATGCTACCATTTCTTTCATACAAGCACCTTTTACCACTGAGCAATCTCCTTAACCCCTTTAAATTTTTGAGTTATTCCAAGGCATGCCACTGTTAATTTCTGGTTGTCAACTCAATAGGATTTAGAATCACCATGGAAACAAATCTCTGGTTTTGTCTGTGAGGAATTTTCTAGATTAGATTAATCTAGGGAGAATCCACCCTAACTGTTGCTGAGCATTCACTATTCATTGCTGTATTTCTTTCCTGTTAATATGACCTTGTTATCTTGGTTTCCTGCTCCTGCTATGATTTCCCAATGATGATGAACTTTACCACCTGGAATTGCAAGCCTACATGAATTCTTTTCTTCCCGAAGTTGCTTCTGGACAGCTCTTTTGTCCCAACAATGAGAAAGTAACTGATGCCCCTAGTTTCCACATTATTTTTTGATCTGGGTAGATTTTAAAAATATCATTATAATACCGATTTTAAGTAAATTCAATTGTGATCAGAAAAGTACTTACTGCCTTAACCTTTTTTAAAAAATAATTTTATTTATTTATTTGCAAGCAGAGAGAATGAGAATGGGCATGTTAGGGCCTAGTGCCACTGCAAAGGAACTTCATCCACTTGCACAATTTTGCATATCTGGCTTTACATGGGTACTGGAAAATCAAACCCAGGCCTTCAGGCTTTGAAAGCAAGTACTTTTTAATCATTGAGCCATATCTCCAGCCCTGCCTAAAATCTTTTAAAATTTCCTCACATTTGTTTTATTCCTTAGAACATGATATACCTAAGTAAATGTTCTATAGGAACTGTAAAGGAATGTGTATTATAGATAGTTCTTGTTTTATTGTAGTGTAATAAATAAATATTTCTTTTCTGAAAACAAGTATTCTACTATTGTTCTGTGGAGTGTCCTATAAGTGTTGAATAGGCCAAGTTGGGTGATAGGCATATAAAAGCCTAATATACTTTTCTTATTTTTTTGTCTAGTATTATATCAACCAATGGACTGGTTCCAATGTGCTCAGAGTAATTATATTTATAAATATAGTTTTTGAAACTATGTTAGTAAATGTATAATGCTTAGGATTATTATCTTGTTTTGAGGAAAGCTTTATGTTTATTGTGACCTTTAATGTTTTTGAAGTCAGTCTTTACTCTAAAATCATCTTTAATGTTAATATAACTACTCCAGATTTTTTCTGTATTAGCATGATACATTATTTATTTATTCATTTTATTTGACAGGAAGAGAAAGAGGCAGAGAGAGAGAGAGAGAAAGAGAGAGAGAATGGGAGCACCAGGACCTTCAGCCACTGCAAACAAACTCCAGAAACATGCACCACCATGTGCATCTGGCTTACATGGGTCCTGGGGAAATGAACCTGGGTCCTTTGCCTTTGCAGGCAGGTGCCTTAACCACTAAGTCCTCCATCCAGCCCAAGATACATCATCTTTAAATCTGTTGTATTTAATGTGTGTGTTTGTGTACCTAAAGTATACTTGTTACAAGAAGAATATCTTGTCTTACTTTTTAAAAAATACTTTTTATTTTATTTTTACTTATTTATTGAGAGAAGGGAGAGAGAGAGGATGGGTGTGCCAGGGCCTCCAGCCACTGCAAACGAGCTCCAGACACATGCTCCACCATGTGCATCTGTTTATATGGGTTCTGGGGAGTTGAGCCTGGGTCTTTAGGCTTCGCAGACAAGTGCCTTAACTGCTGAGCCATCTCTCCAGCCCCTCAAGTCTTAAAAAGTGATCTAACAATCTCTGACTTTTAAGTGATCCAATTTAGACCATTTTCATTTAATGATTATTGATGTAATTAGATTTGCTTTCTGTTTGACCTGTCTGCCTTTTGTTGTTTTCCTTCTTTTTTGCCTTCTTTCGGAATAAATATTATTGATGATGTTATTATGATTCTACCTTCTTTTTGGTCTATTACTTCTAACAATTTTGTTATTTTATTGTTGTTTTAGGACTTATTTGTATTCGTATTTAATTCTTCTTACATTTTAATGTTAAAGTTGTGTTTCACATAGAGGATAGGAAATGTACCTCATGGTAGTTTTCCTCACAACTTTGGTCATCCCACTTACACTTAGGTTGTTACCCTTAATTTCAGAGGCCTTCAATTCATTCCGCTACTATAGATCCTTATTTAATTTAGTAATTAACTCACTTGAAGATCTCCAAAAGGACATTGTGCCCATTGGGAATCTTTTTGTGAGGCAAGAAATAAATACCTCAAACAGAAACATATTAGGAGTTTATTAATAGCAAAGATGATTTGGGAGAAAGATATGTCTTTAATCCCAGCGCTCATTAGGGAGGTTGAGGAAGGAAGATCACTGTAAATTCAAGGCCAGCCTGGGCTACAGAATGAGTTCCAGGTCAGCCCGAGTGAGAGTAAGAGTGAGACACTGCCTTAAAGAAAACAACACAATTTTTCTTTTTTTCGAAATAGGGTCTCACTCTTGCTCAGGAAGCTGACCTGGAATTCACTATGTAGTTTTAGAGTGGCCTTGTATTCTCAGCAGTTCTCCTACCTCTGCTTCCCAAGTGCTGGGATTGAAGGCCTGCTCAACCATGCCTGGAATGAACACAATTTTCAGGCAAATTTTTCTCACCTTTTGTCTAGTTGTTCTATCAACTGCTTACTCTATCTCTCAACATTAATTCTCTCATTCATTTATTTCTGAAAAATATTTAAATAGAGTTGCATGGATCTCTTGTTCATTTTCCTATAGTTAGTTGTCTGATGTGTTGTATAAACATTTGTATTGATAACTTTTGTGTATGTACATAATATATTTTTGTCATAATACCTTCTCAGTACTTTTTTATTCCCCTCTCCCTTGTGTTTTCCATTGAATCCTTCTTTCTGGCTAGTTCCTCTTCATTTAATTAATTAAATAATTTCCCTCCTCCATCTTCTATTTTAAAACATCAATGGGCTCAATATTGCACAGGTAAAAATTGCTACTATGAGGTGATGAATGTAGCAACCATTTAATATCTACACTCCTTTGGATCCTCTAGATCTTACATTCTTTCTTCCCACTCTTCTGCAATGTTCCCTGAGCCTTTGAGGCCATTATAGAGATATTTAATTTAATATTTAGCACTCAACAGTCACTTATTCACTGCACTGATGACTTTTGGGTCTCTTCAGTATTCACCACTTCTGTGACCAAAGTTAAGAGCCTCACTAATCTATGGGCAGATCCATATATGTTTAGAGGGCAATTTGATGGATACAACCTAGTAATTTAGTCAAATAATAACAGTAGCTTCTCCAGTACAACCAATGACCTTCCCAGCTTTTGGCTAGGTTTTCAGTAGCAAACATGAATTCCCTCTTGTGGAGTGGTACTCAAATTTAATCAGAGAGCTGTTGGTTACCCCCATAATAGTCATACAACAATTATACCAGTGGCCTATCTTTTGTGGTTGATTGATTGTGTTTCTCACAGATTTGGCTTCTGGGAAGATTGTTGATGACTTGCTTTCCACAAAGACTGCACAACATCTTCCAGCACTGTGAATATTTGGCTACATAGTTTTGATCTTGAGTTTACTGATCATCCATGTCCACTATGCATGTAGACCTGTGGTGACTGTGGAATAAATTCTTGATCCCAAGAAATAAGATATGTGACTGAAGGGCTTGGATATTAGAAGAAAGATTATGAGGCAGCTACTTTGGGCCACTCTTTCCTGAAACTGGTTGTTTTTTTTTTTTTGTTTGTTTGTTTTTTTGGTGTTTTGAGGTAGGGTCTCACTCTAGCCCAGGCTGACATGGAATTCACTATGGAGTCTCAGGGTGGCCTCGAACTCACAACAATCCTCCTACTCTGCCTCCCGAGTGCTGGGATTAAAGGCATATGCCACCATGCCAGGCTTCTCCTGGAACATTTTTAAAAATTTTATTTATTCATTTATTTTAGAGAGGTAAAGAGGCATAGAGACATAAAAAAAGAGATAGAGGGCTGGAGAGATGGCTTAGCGGTTAAGCGCTTGCCTGTGAAGCCTAAGGACCCCGGTTCAAGGCTCGGTTCCCCAGGTCCCACTTTAGCCAGATGCACAAGGGGGTGCACGTGTCTGGAGTTCGTTTGCAGTGGCTGGAAGCCCTGGCGCGCCCATTCTCTCTCTCTCCCTCTATCTGTCTTTCTCCCTGTGTCTATCGCTCTCAAATAAATAAATTTGAAAAAAAAAAAAAAAGAGATAGAATGGATGCTCCAGGGCCTCTAGCAGCTACAAAATGTATGTGCTACCTTGTGCATCTGGCTTACATGGGTACTGAAGAATAGAACCTAGGTCCTTTGGCTTTGCTGGCAAGTGCCTTAACCACTATGCAATCTCTCCAGCCCATTACATGGAACTTTTTATAAAGCTGTCTACTTCTTTATTCTGTATCTCATGTGTCTTCTGTCATGAAACTCACCTTTATCTCCCTCCAGTGGGAATTAATTCCTTCCCTAAACTCTCATAGTATGTTTTGAGTATGTGTCTCTGAGACATGGCTCACTATGCACTCTCCTGCAGTTCCAGGGCTCTCACCTATGATGGTTGAAGCAGAATGTTATTTGTCCTATTCCACTGCTCTCCTGCTTGCTTTGAGCTGGATTCACTTTATTGATTCCAGTGCTTTCAGGCCTCCAGTGACTCTCAGGTCTCTGCTCCTCTGTGGGAGTAGGGTTACTGGTGCATGTGGCCATGTCCAGCTGTTTATGTGAGATCTAGATTCAAATTCTGGTGTTTTCAGTTCCCCTCAAGGCCCCATACATACATAGGAACTCACCTCACCAATGAGCCCTCTTTCTAGTCTCCCAGTATTCTTCATGATAGCTGTTTGGATATGTAATTTACACACCATATAATTCATCCATTTAAAATCATACTATTAAATGGACTTTAATATAGATTCAAAGTTGTGCAGCCATGACATTTTAATCATCTCAAAAACCTTTATTCATTAGCCCTCACCCCACATTTAACTAACCCCACATAACCAATATGTTTTGTATAGTTTCCTATTTTGAAAGTTCTCTTAAATAGAATCATTCATTGTACTCTCACAGCCTTTTGCTTGTACCTTTATTAGCCTTCATTCTGCTTTGTGTATATTGGGCTGTTGGTCCTACATCTGACTTTCTGTTCAGACTAAAAGTTCCTAGCCTGCCCTGTTTGTTTCCACAGACTAGCAGTGTTTGTTGCACATCAATAAAATGTGAAACTGAAGGAAAAGAGAATTGCATTTTCCTTCTTTTTTTATATAAGCAAGCACAGTAGGGTAGGCTAGAATGTAATGTTTGGATCTATGAAAACAAATGATTCCTAGCTGCACTAAAATTTGAGGTAGCAAGTAGATTTTGTAAAGACTGTATATAGCTAGTCTTAGGCAAAAGTGTAGAAGGATTAAAGCATACCTTAGATGTCAACTTTTTACTTTCTCACTCTTCCTTCTTTGAGTCTTTGATTCCTACACTCTAGCCATATGGTATATCTCCTGACCCAGAACCCTTCTACTTCTTTTCACCCTTATTCACCTCCTACTCCAATCATAGGTTTGGGTCCCCTGGGAGTTAAAGGCCCAGAAGTAATCCTACTTCTGGTTTTACCACCAGCTGTGAATGCTAGAGAAATTATTATCTTTCCTACTTTGAAAAATGCAAGAATGACATTCAGTTAAGGCACTGTTAACTCTAAATCTCATGTTTCTCTATAGCAGCTCACAGACAGAAATGACAGAAAAAAGATTTATGATTTATGCTATTTATTAAAATCATAATAAAAGGAACTTCTGAGGCAAGGAGGGATTAGCTGGAAGTTTTTTGCATGCATATATGTGGTGTGGATGCAAGTTTGTATGTTTGTGGGCACATGTGTGTGTAAATGCATATCCACATATATATGTGTGCATGTGAAGGCCAAAGGACAACCTTGAGAGTCATTCTCAGGTATGCCACCCACCTTTTTGAGAAAGGGTCTCTCATTTCTCTGGAGCTCACCACTTAAACTAGATTGGATAGTTAGTGAGTTCCATGGATTAACCTTTCTCTGCCTTCCCTAATTCTAGGATCGCAGATGCAGTTGCCATGCTTGGCATTTTATGTGGGTGCTGGGGATTGAATTCAGATCCTCATGTTTGTGAGGCAAGCACTTTACTCATATCTCGCCTGCCCCTACACAATTATTTTCAAGGGATATTTTGACCCTAGAAACATTTTCCAACTAAATTTAAATGAGTTGACTGTATAATTTCTTTTGGGGCAATGTATTTGGATTACATAGAAGCCTTTAGTCTTACTCTTTCTTTCACCCTTTCTCCATTCCTAGGTGTAAATATAAAGAAAAATATTTGTAACACAAGAGAAAACATTTGATTACAGCTAATGGCTCTCAGCATTTACAAGTGAAATGAATGAGGTCCTGGCATTAGTAATGGGATTTAAATGGATTTAGGAACTGAGGCTGAAATAGGAGCCTAATTAGAGAAGATTCCAGGGTCATTGTGTCATTGTTCACCTGTCTTCCAGGCAGACAGGCTGTCCACGGCTTTCACTTCAAAGAGTCAGCCTGTTCCTCACATCAGTGTCTCTTGCCTTCCCATTCTTGAGGGAGGAGATATATTGTCTGAACCTTGGTCATTAGCTTTGTGTCAGCTGGGTCCTGAGTGTGGGTAAAGGTTGAGCTTCTATCTGGCCTCAAAAAAAGGTTACTGAAAAAACTTAGAATAAATAATGATTTTCTTTTTAAAAGATGGAAACAGTGAAGCTAGGATGGAGACTTGGCTCAGCTGATGCTATCCCAAAGGGAGCGGCTATCAAGGTACATGCCTTAGTATTTCACAGCTTGTTGAGCTGGGACATCTTATGATGTCGCACATAGAGTTCTGCAGCTTCCTTTGTTGCTTCTTCTGAGCTTCTCTCCATCTTGTGTTAAGGGCTGTCATTGCATGTGGAAAGTGCAGAGATGGTAGGAAAGACTGTAGAGCACAGTAGGAACTTGAATGACAATGTTCTGGTGTTTGAAGCTTTTGTACCACGGAAGTTAGATTTTATGTTCGTTCTTTTAACAGTCCACACTGACATCATTTCTCATCATTTGGATCACTAGATGACTTCAGGATTCAGTGCTCACAGGTGATAGAATTAGCTTGAACTGCAACTAACAAAGAAAAAATCAATAGGAAAGCAGATTTACCCTTTCCATTCTTAGTCCACTTTCAGGTGCATTTGTCTTTTTTCAAAAAATACTTAGTTCCTTGAGAGCAAGAGAGAGAGAGAAAAGGAGAAGGAAAGAGAGAATGCACATGTAGTGCCTCCTGCTGCAGAAAACAAACTCTGGACACATGTACTACTTTGTGCATCTGGCTTTATGTAGGTACTGGGGAATTGAACCCAGACCTACAGGAAAAAATTAAAGTTGAGAGAAGAAAGACAAAAATTGTTTCTGTCTGAAGACTACTCATTCCCAGAAAGAACCGAAAAATAAATACATAAATAAAAGTTGCACCCATTAAATTCAGTATCTTGAGGATCTACAGATTTTCAAATTCTCAAGTAGTAGAGTTGATTTTTTCCCATCATATGGACTCTTTGGATTCCTAATATTAAAAAAGGAAAATTTTATGACTACAAATTTACCTAATATATTAACTTTACAACATTTCTATACCTGGAAATTAATTGGAGAGAACTACCCTATTGGCTAAACATTAAAAATTTGAAATTTGAAAATATGGCTGGTGTTTCTTTTGATTGGCCACCATATTAAATGACTATGTTTTGTTTTAAATGTTCAGTGTCAGAGAAGTCTTGCTTTATATAATCTCTACAATTCTATAAATATAAAAACAGAATTTTAAGTCCCTTAAATATCTTAAAGGAGGAGAAATATGCTTCCAACCTAGATGCTATCAGATGAGGCTAGTGAGGCAGCGACCTATCATAGTGATGCTTACAGTGGGGGAAGAGTGTCCTACAGGGACATGCTACAGGTGTCTACAGCTTGCTATGCACTTGTTAGACCTCAGCCTTCTATGGCTTTTAATTGGACTGGGGCATTTGAGTATAAATTACTGGCTTTAGACAACAGGAGAGACAACCTTACATAGGAATGACAGTTACAAGTTCAAATACGTGCACAGAAATGGATGGTGACATTGAACCCTGGGATCAGCACATCTTAACTCAGTACTATAACCGAACACATTGTAGGATTGGCATGTTCATATGTCACAGGCAGGTTCTGCTTGTAATCACAAACACATAATTGTCAAAATGAAATATGATAAAGATTACCAAGTGCTTTCATGGAATTCTATGTCAGAAAACTGCTTTGGCTCAGGATTTCAAGCCCACCAGGCCTGGCATCTCAGTGACTTAAGTCACTATCATGCTAAAAATTATTTTGGTGAGTCTGAATTTCCTGAAAGTTCTGCTTGTCTTATTTTGTTGCCCTTTACCTAATGATTCGTACTTTCCAAAGTTTTACTTTCTACTAGACCATTCTTAGCTAATTCTTGGAATAAAGTTCTGATGCTTTAGTTTGGTTTTCAAAGTATTGCTGTACCTTTTCCAGTGTCCCCAAATATGGCACCAAATAGATCTTCATATTTCCATTTATTGTTCCTTCTCCCACTGGCTTTTGGTTTTCTTCACCCAAAATGCCTTTCCCGTAATGTCTCTTCACATCTAAGATCATACAAGTGGCCATTATTTTGGATCTACCTACATATTCATGTTTATATACTTGCTACTTGTACATTATACCTGCAATTGTGGATAAAATGTATTTAAGAATATTTAGTAACATGGAAATAGCTTTCCTGTTATGTTAAGCAGAAAAACAATTTGAAAGCTATATTAATACTGTTTTTTAACATTTTTAATATTTTTATTTTTATTTATTTATTTCACAGAGAAAGAGGAAGGAGGGGAGAGAATAGGTGTGCCAGGGCTTCCAGCCACTGTACACGAACTCCAGACACATGTGCCCCCTTGTCCAGCTGGCTAATGTGGGTCCTGGGGAATTGAACCTGGGTCCTTTGGCTTTGTAGGCAAATGCCTTAACTGCTAAGCCATCCATCCCTCCAGCCCAATGTTGTTGTTTTTTTTTTTTAATTGAGGAAAATATATAGTAGAAAAATTCCAAGAACATCCTTAAGAATGCTACTAGTGTATGCAAGGTGAGATAAGGTTTGTTTTATGTATTGGTATTTTATAAGGTTAGGCAGTAAACATGTTTCATTTTTATAATAAGCACAAATTAATAAAACATGTGTAAACCACAGGGTACTTAAGCCAGACATGATGGCTCATGCCTTTAATCTTAGCACTTGAGAGGTAGCAGGATCACTGTGAGCTGAAAGCCAGGACCAGCCTGCTCTACAGAATGAGATCCAGGTCAGCCTGGGCTAGAGAGAGACCCTGCTTCACAAAACCTAATTAAGAAAAAAGGTACAGGGCACTTTGTCCCATCCTTAAAACTTTGGAACCCCAAGCTCTTTCAAATTGCTCTTGCAGTTAAATAAGTAGGTATTTAAAAGAATGTGTAATACCCCTTTCTATCAGCCAACTGGACCCTGCTTTTGGAAACCAGTCATTGGACTGTCTGTCCATTCATGTTTTCAATGATGTATCCCTGTACCACTCCTAAGACAGTCACTAAAGAAAGAGAATTGTGCATTAATGTGTCCATAGACCTGGGTGACAGTTTTCAAATTTTCCTCAATAGAAAAAGGGCATGCAATTTTGTTGTGTCTTCCTTGAAAATGTGTTCACAAAGAAAGATGGCCATCATTTTTGGTGAAAATATTACATAGGAAGAATTGCCTCTTTGTCTATAGTGTCACAGTGGAGTCCTGGTATGGCTTTGTGGTTTGTTTCTCTACATACCCTCCTCATAACACTAAGAGGATGTATTTGGGACTCATTGACAATTTTTTCTAAAGAGTAGATTAAGCAATTTTCCTTGAAGCTACTTCCCTAATTTAGCATGAAGTAGGATTAAACAGTAGAAATGGAGGAATTTACTTGGAGATATCAAAATAAGAGGGAATTGTTTGGTTATACAGCAGACTACAAGAGGGCTGAGGAATGGACTAAAGAAAATTATCAAACATGCATGTTGTTTTTAAGTGATACTTGAACCTAGGATGTGCAACAGCTGTGTTGTTGGCTTTTTTTTTCTCTTGCCAACTTTCTTTATTTGATTGATTTTTTTTCCCTCTGACAGCTCACTGTGCTGATAAATGTGTCCATGGTCGCTGCATTGCTCCAAACACCTGTCAGTGTGAGCCGGGCTGGGGTGGGACCAACTGCTCCAGTGGTAAGTTTCCACCTGTTGTTGTCTGTCTCAGAATGTCATTGCTGTATGGGCCCCTTGTCTACCGAGTGCTCTGAGCCACCTTTTTCTTCTTTATCCAAACAGAGGGTGGGGTGGATTCCAAATCTAGCTCATTCATACAGTTCCCCTTAAGTTCATGCATGCATAATATACAGCACTTCTCCTAGCTGAGCATAAACTATAATAGCTGGGAGGAAGGAGAAGTCAATAACCCAACACTCATACTTCAGTCAATATCAGAATTTAGATCCTTACTGAAGAAAGGCAACTGTGGCAACATAGCTATTATATTCCAACTGCTATTTTAATTTGATTTCTCAATGACACTTTCTTAGTGATTAAACTGTACCACCTATATAATTCTATTACAACATTCTATTTATCTGAATCCTAAAATGGAAATAATGAGTATATGCTCAGATTGCATTAGGAAGATAAATTTGTAAGAAATAAAAATTCACAAATATTTTGGTGCATGATGCAGTGTGTAATTTATCTACATTATGTCAATTTATCTACATTATGTCAATCACAATTCTAAAATAATGATATTTCAGCCTGAGCAGGATGTATGTAAGACCACATCTTCATTGTCATGAACATTAAATGATATGATGTCATGTAATACAATTACTTTCATAAATTTCAGAGTTAAAATTAAGTGTGCTGGTAACTCATTATTGCATGCATAATTGAATCCCCTTCCTTTCTTATTTTTGGCCTTGACAAATGTGAGAGGAAATTGAGGTACAACTGCATTGTAATAAGCAAAACATTAAACTCATATAAGAGAAATAAATGTTTCCTAAAATTAGCAGATTTTTATGACAACTCAAATAAGTCTTCATTGCTAACAACTATATTTAAGTGAATGCTCTAACAGGATTTTAAACTATGTAGATAAGATGGTTTAAAGAACTTGCTAACTCTGGAGTTGAGAAGATTTTTCTTGGACTTATTAGGAAGACTTGTTTTGGATATCTATGGATATGAGAGCTCTTGGCTGCCCCTGAGGTGGCCCCTCCAGGGAAAGTCCTGGTCTTGTCTGTGTAAGCACATTTGTGGAAAAGTTTCTTTATTGCAGTTTTGACAAGGAGTGGTGTGTGTGTGTGTGTGTGTGTGTTATGTGTCTGATTGACAGACTTCCAAGTTCCAGTGGGGAGCTATTTTGCAGGGTTTTCTTTTGCTTCAGTTGTGGAGCAGGAGGAGAGTAGGCATTTTGTTCACATGCCATTGAGGCAGAATGTTTGGGATGTGGGATTTGGCTCTTGTCCATTTTTCTGGCTGACTGACCTCAAATACGATATTGCTTTCATTAACTTTTCCAGCTTAAAAACCAGTTGTGCCTAGACATTTTGAAGAAAAATAACATTATTGTAAAGTAGTGGGAAAGGGGAAAGAGGATGATGTGTTCTTCTTTTGAAAGCTGAGGCTTATTACTAACTCCAGGACAAGAATGCTGTGGAAAGATTTCAGTTGTATTCATTCTTGGTCCCCTGAAAACTACAGCCTGCCTTGAGCCAAAGGATTATACTGAAGAACATTTGTATACATACAAAAGCGTACATGGACTTCAGGCTGTCTAGAGCGGGCTTGGGCCTTCTAGAAAATAAATTGTTGCTCTAATTCAGATTTTACTGACATGTGAAGGAAAACTAAAATTCTGAGAACATGCATTCTTTTAATACTGGAAAATGATAATTGGGTGCTTTTTAGTTTATTCTCTGCAATTCATGCTTTTGCTTTGTAATGAATAAAACTATAAGTAAGTATGAACAGATTTTTGAAGTCCCCAAAGATGTTCAGAGGAAAACCTTTCTGCCACCTTGTAAAAGCACACAGTCAGAGGCTGTTCCAACCTGAGCCACACACCAGGCCAAATTGGCTACATGGCTTTTTTTTCTCATAATATGTAACAGTTTGTTTAGTCTAGGCCAGATTACTTTGGAAACAAACTTCATGTATAGTATTCTACTATGTAGCACAGTATAACTGTTAGCAGTATACTATCCAACAGAATTAAACAAAATGTATGCTATATTATTCTACTATGTAGCAGGGTTAAACAAAGTATTCTACTATGCAGCAGGGTTAAATTGACCTAATATTCAAGGATTCTATTTCTATTTATTCTTCTGTTTATTGTGATACATAAATTTGTTGATGAATTTAAAATCTATAAAACTGATTGGATAACTAGGCTGACATTTTTATATCAATCAAGGACTAATAAGACAGAATCCACAGTAATTATTTTTAGTAAATCTTTAATTTTGGGACAAACTTATGTTTACAGAAAAGTTGCAGATAGTACAGAGAATTTCCATACACCCACACTGCTGCAGTTACCTTCTCATTGCTGGCAGAAAGCAGCAGACCAAGACAAGCTTGTGGGAGGAAAGGATTCATTTTGGCTTACAGGCTTGAGGGGAAGCTCCATGATAGCAGGGAAAATAATGGCATAAGAAGAGGCTGGACATCCCCTGCTGGCCAACAACAGGTGGACAACAGCAGCAGGAGATTATGCCAAGCACTGGCAAGGGGAAACTGGCTATAACACCCATAAGGCCACCCCCAACAACACATCTCCTACAAGGTTTCAATTCCCAAATTGCCACCAGCTGGGTGTCTAGCTTTCAGTACACATAAATTTAGGGGGAATACCTGAATCAGACCATGACACACACCTAATTTCCTCTCTTACTAGTCTCTTCACCAGTAGGTTGGCAAAACTGAGATATGGACATTAGCACATTGATAGTAAGTAAACTCTAAGTGTTGTTTTATAGTCTTTTAGTCTTCTATGTATTTGGAAAGAAGAAAAAAGGTGTGTGTGTGTGTGTGTGTGTGTGTGTGTCTGTCTGTGTGTAATGTCTATTGATTGTTCACTTTCTGTTACAGATATCCATCCACGGCACCACACTGCATTCTGTTATGATGCCTTTCCCTCCCCAGTCTCCTCCGTCTGTGCCTGTTTCTCAGTTGTTTTTTTTTTTTTTTTTTTTTCTAAGAAGGACTAGCCTGATATCTGTTAGAATGCCTCCAATCTGTGTGTCTGATGTTTATGTCATAATCAGGTGTCATAGTTGATGTGCCCTTCTCTTCACATCATGTCAGGAATTCATATGACATCATATATAATGTCAACATTTGGTTGAGTTCCATCACTTGGGTAAAGAAGGACACGCCAGGTTTCTCCACATAGTTATTTCCTCTTCCCCAATATTGCTCTCTGGAAGAAAGCCAATAAGCCCGGCCTTCCCTCAGGGGAAGTAACATCCATATCTTTGAGGGGAGAGTATTCATCTATGTTATTTGAAATCCTTCTGGGAAAAGACTTGTTTCTCCCTCCCTGTTTGCTCAGAAATATATATCAATTCGACTCAAGTATATTTATTTAATATTTTGGATTATATGACAATATTGCATTCTCTATTTGGGTACTACTTTGGCCATTGTGTCTTTTTTGAAATGCCTTATCCATTTGATTTTGAGGTCTTCCTGACTTTCTGATAATACAAAATACTCCAAGCACATCTTGCGTTTGTTTGTTTGTTTGTTTTTTGTTTTCGTCCCTGGCTTTTGAATGCATCATTTCTCAAAAAAGCCTTGATTTCTTATAGTGGAGCATGATAATTAGAAACCAAGAGCTGAGTGCTGGGTGTGCTCATTGATACTGGGACACAGTATGTTGAAATGAGAAAGTTTAATAAAAAGATTAACTGCAACAGGGGGTTGGGATAATGGGATTAGAGGGAGGTTGAACTATAAAGAATATACAAATAGAAATTCCAGCACTAGCCTTAGGAGCAACATAGACTGTCCAAAGACAAAGTCCCAGAAGGGTCTGATCCAGAGGTTGTTGGAAAGGACAGAGTCACAACCCCGAGGGCAGAGGAAATGCAGTAGTAGAAGACCACAGCACCTTTCCAATGTCTTTTCAGCGCCCTCTAGCGAAAGTGCTTAATTTTCAACCAGAAGACAAAAATTACTCAAAGGACTATTGTCCGTTTTGTGTTTTTTTGTTTTGTTTTGTTTTTTTGAGCAGGTCAACACTTGGTTTCTCAGGTCTCATGTTTATTCTTATACACAATTTGGATTCCTTTACATCAGACAAACAACTCTGCATTTCCACCTAATATTATGTATCCGTTCATTTTACAAGTGAAGACATTCTCACTTTCTTCTCCCAATAAGGAAATACAAACTGGATAGTTGTATTCATTGCTAATTCTACTCTACATTTTTTCACAAATTCTGTCACAGTTTTTTTTTTTGAGGTTTTATTTTTTTATTTTTTCTCAATTTTTATTAACATTTTCCATGATTATAAAAATTATCCCATGGTAATAACCTCCCCCCCACACTTTTCCCTTTGAAATTCCATTCTTCAACATATCCCCTCCCCATCTCAATCAGTCTCTCTTTTATTTTGATGTCATGATATTTTCCTCCTCTTATGGTCTTATGTTGCTAGTGTCAGGCACTATGAGGTCATGGCTACCCAGGCCATTTTGTGTCTGGAGGAGCATGCTGTAAGGAGTCCTACCCTTCCTTTGGCTCTTACATTCTTTCTGCCACCTCTTCCGCATTAGACCCTGAGCCTTGGAAGGTGTGATTAAGATGTTACTCAGTACTCCAGTCACTTCTTTCCAGCACTATGATACCTTTTGAGTTATCCCAAGGACACTGCCATCTGAAAAGAGAAGATTCTCTACCCAAAGTGAGAGTAATGTTAATATAAGGGTATGAATATTAAGAGAAGTGCTTACTGGGCAGTTTGATAAGCAAAGTATATACATTTTTCCAGACATCAGCAGATGTTACACCCCCAGGGCTCATGACTACCCCTGTTTTAAGTTTTCAGTGTCAGGGTTGTATCCCCCCCCCCTCCATGGAGCGGGCCTCCAGTCCAATTGGAGGGGAGTTGGTTTCCACCATGACAGACATGCCACTATTGTGCCTGTTGGCTCATTTGGCCTGGTTGGCCAATTATAAGGCTTGCAGTGTCCACTGTTGAGTATCTTCATTGGTGGTACCTCTTTCTCCCATTGAACTACATGTAGAATGGCTTCTTCCAGCTTTCTGTCAGCTGGTCTACATGGAGGAGGTTATCAGCTCAGTTCCAGCAGGATTTCTCAGTGGCCTTGCAGCCCAAGTATGTGGAGTGTTCAGCAATAGCGTCTTACCATTTATTCCTGGTGGGAAACCAAGGGCTATGGCAATGGCCTATAATGTTTTGGGAGCATCAGGGACTTCCCTGGCCAACAACTCACTGGAGGTATCCCATCCCTGGCACTGAAAATTTTCTAACAACAATCTATGGCTCCTGAGTGTTTCCATTGTCCAAAACCAGAGGATTCCATGACGTATTTACATCCTCTTAGATTTTGATTAGCTCTCCCTCCACTTTTCCTTTACTCAACCTCTTCCCCTGACCTTACTTTGGGCCTTTTCAGGCCTGCTAATCTGTCACAGTTTTAATGAATATTCTATTTCCTAAATACTAAAGTTAAATTTAAGCACCTTATATATAAAATAAAATACAAATAGAAGAAGGAAAATTAAAAAGGAACATGAAAAGGGAAACATATGTATAACAAACAAATAGAGCCATTTTAAAAAGTATTTTATTTATTTTTACTTATTTACTTATTTGACAGAGAGAATGGCAGATGGTGCATGTTGGGGGGAGAAAGGGAATGCACCCATCAGGGCCTCTAGGTACTGCAAAGGAACTTCAGACACATGCACTACCTTGTGCATCTGTCTTATGTGGGTACTGAGGAATTGAACCTAGGTTTTTAGGCTTCACAGACAAGCATCTTAAGTGCTAAGCCATCTCTCTAGCCCTATAACAATATTTTAAAAGTTGCTATGTCTCTTCTCTGAAATTGGTCACAAAGCCATAATTATGATGTCTATGGCTTTCTTCTTCCTCTAACCCCTGTATTTCCCTTGTTCTCAGCCAGTAGCTGAGCTGCCTGAAATACTTTACCTGATGGAATGGTTCAAACCATTCTCAAAAGATTTGAGTTCTTGCCTGTTCACAGTCAATTTCTATTTAACTTATACTGGGCGCAAAAACAGCAAAGGCTCCCCAAGGGGATCCCAAGGTTCCAGGCTCAATTTCCTATGTGTAGCTCAACACACTTTTCCCTTGAAAATAAGGACCAGTAACTAAGCCAGAAGAGTAATCCTTTCATTCACATCAGGACTCTAAAGTGGTCAGATGGCAATAAATTAATCAGTACATGCAGCTTTTGTTTCTGATGTAGATGAGGCTTAGACTGAAAAACACATTAAAAATGTGTTTTCACAACTCCACTTTAGATTTGCTATGGCTGCCCTATCAGTGGAGGGCAGACCTTCCCTTCCTCCTCTGAGACACAGTCAGTATTCCCAGCTTCCAGTGATTCCTTCCATATAAAACTAGATTTGTCATTTATCTGTGCAAAGTTTGTTTCCTCAGAATAAAACTGATTTACTTGACTAGACTCAGGTGTATTACTTCTTTTAAAATTTGATTAAAATGATTCTTTTGAAAAATTTCACAAATATTTTTATTAGCATCCTATTGTGTACCCCCCATATATGTGTGACACTGATATATTTTACATGCCTCCTTCTTTTTTCCCCCTTTCTTCCCCCATTAATCTATCTCTTCAAGTATAAACCCTCTATTTCTTTTCCTCTCTCACTTGGTGATAAACAACTCTTTGAGAGTAGGGTCCATGTGTTATTAATCTGTTAATCTCTGTTGTGCCTGATGTGTGGATGAAGTACAGAAAACGTTTATTTCACTTTATTAGACTATATGATTCTGAGGTCATTTGTGTGTTCATTGTGGATTTTAACTGAATAACTATCATGGCTAGAGTACTATATTGGATGGTAGCGATACAGGAACAAACTGCATGGTTGCTGATCTCACAGGCATCATAGCTTGGGGGCAAAGGAGACAGAAAGTGTGATGAAGAACATAGTCCAACCAGAACAAGCAGTCTTAGGAAGACTAGATGGAACTAAAGTTAGAGAGGTTTCTGAGTAGACAAGGCATGAAGGCCATGTTGCAGACAGAAAGCAGATTGACATCAGGTAATTGAAACAAAGACGATTAGACTACTTTTCCAGTAACTTCTCTGAGAAGCCAAAGAGGAGGAGCAAAGAAATAAGGAAGTAAATGCAATGTTAAGGAAAGGGCTTCTTTATTTTCTCAGAAGCTGATAGGATGGTGAGAGAACAGAGGGAGAGCTGGAGACTCAGTTGAGAAAGGAGATTATTTAATTGAGGTAGGGTGGCAGTCCAAGGATATGATGGGATCCCAGGTACTAAGAGAAGCATTAGCAAAGACATACTCCCTGTTCCCCGCAGAAAGAGAAAGGAGAGTCTGACTGGAGCAGATGCAGATAGGTTTCTGGGTGTCTGTGGTTCTGGTGTGCAATAGGGAGGAGGACTTGAGGCAGTTTGTGTTTTAGGACTCTTTCTTTCCTCTCTCTTCCCCTCCATTCCCCTTCACTCCTCTTTTAAACTGACAATCGAGGTAATATGTTGATATTTGTGGAAAGTTGGCTCACATTGACCATAATGACAGCAATAGTTGATTCTTTGTTTTGTTGTTGCTGTTTGTCTGGGTTTTTTTTGATGTTGTTGTTGTTGTTTGTTTATTTTGAGGTGTAGTCTCACTCTAGCTCAGGATGACCTGGAAATCACTATGTAGTCTCAGGGTGGCCTTAAACTCACAGTGATCCTCCTACCTCCACCTCTCTGCCTCCCAAGTGCTGGGATTAAAGACAGTGCCACCATACCCAGCATGTTTTCTGAGGCCAAGACTCACTGTAGCCAGGGACCTGAAACTTAGTCCCACTCTTCAGTGCAGGCTGGCCTGGAACTTGTGGTGATCCTCCAACCTCAGCCTCTTGAGATTATAGATATGAGATACTATTTTTACAGAATACTTTATTGGTCTCCAAACATCACTTATGCAGTTAATTCCTGCACAAGCATCAGTACAGAAATTAACTTATTTTTTGCTCATAAAGTACTGTGAGATGATAAAAAATAATGGCTCTGTTTACAGATTAGGAAACATAAATGCAGAAAAATAGACTTGCCTGACTTTCTGTATGTGGTAAATGGTAGAGAGATACATGTTTCACAGCCAGAATCTTTAACCACAATAGTGTACTATATTCTGAAGCTGGAAAGGAGGTACATGAAAGTAGCTAGACTCAGAACATGAGGAAGGAAGAGCAGCAGGCAGAAGTAGATGCCACCCCACAAATACCAGGATAAATCCTCGGACAGACATTAGAGATGACGAATGATACAGTTAGGGCTTTTCTCATTTGCCTTAGTCAGGATGTTGGCCCAGATTATATTCATTATCTGTATCAAGCAAGTTATTCTGCATGTGACATACTTTAATTAATATGTATATGCAGTTATAGATACCTTTCTTTGTGCTGGAGACCCTTTAGATCTTTCCTATGAACAGTAATCACACATTTGTTTTCTCAACCTATGTAATCTTATTTATAATTTCCTAAGTGTCTAGAGAAGAACTTATTTATCTTTTGGTGATAGGGCACAACTGAGAGTCCCAAATATGCCAGCAGTCCACCAAACAGTATTCAAATGTGTGTCCCTCAAGCTCTTTTTGAAGTTAGTATCAAGTAGAAGCAAAGCTTGAAATTAATTTTAGCCTAGAAAATACGTGACAAGATTTTCTTTAGTCACTAGTAGTATTTCTGGTTCTTGTAAGTAGTGAAAAAATACCTAAGAGGCAAGTCTTTCTCATGCATTTTCAGTTACAATGTAAGGAACACTGATAACCTTTTGTATTAGGAGGCATGCTGTGCAGTATGGAGTAATAAGATGCTGCCTGCAGAGTATTCACATGAATGAATACATTTGGAAGACATTGTAAACCAGAAATTGCAAAAGCTGACATATTGCTCAGCAAGCTCTGCTGTATAGATCTATTTCCCAGACACAATAGTAAGATCTATGTTGTCTGAAGAGAGGAGACCCTGGGAGTCCAGAACCCACAGCCAGTGGTTAACATACCCATACACTGTCAGAATTACTTTGGAAATCAGTTTGATGGAGCAGCAAGAGGAAGCCATTATTGGATTCACTGGTGTGGGGGCAGGCACCAATGCTAGGTTGGGGAAAGAATGGCTCATCAGAACTGCCTGAAGGTAGCTCATTGATAGACTAATTCCTTTGATGGAAGTCATATACAGAAATGGCTAATTTTGCCTTTCTGTGGAGTCTGACATCTTGGCCATTAACTGACCTGAGAACTTCCACTCTCACTCTTTCAACCCCATCCTCAAGAGAATTGCTCTCATCCTAGCTGCTTTCATGCTTTGCTTCCATCAGAGTTAAGAGTTTCTATTCTATACCCTTGTGAGGATTAGATAGGAAATTCCTGCCCAGTCCTCAGAACTGTGCTGGCAGTATCCAACATTGTAGTGGCAGAAAAATGATGTTTGCATAACTTCCACCTCTGTTTTGCCCACAGTTTTATGGCTAGACAACAGGTGAAGCAGCTGTGTGTGCCTATTTCATCTTCTACAAGTCATACCCTTTTCTACCTGAGTCCTCTTGTCCACCATGGCTTATAAAAAGTTTCCCATACTAGATCCTTAGTGAAGTATATGTTCTTGTTTTTCATTATTTACAACATCTGACAAGGGTTGTTTATACCAGATCAATGCATCTCTGGTTTATGCTGCTTCAGACACAGTGAAAGTAGCATAGATGTTCATATTACTCATGCTAGTTGAATTCATATTCAGTGACTAGAAAGACAAGGCTGGCTGTCTTGTCCTGATGTTTAGATCTAATACATATGATTGATTTTTTTAAGTGTAATATCCATTTATCAGAATCTTGTTGGTTTAACTCCAAAATTTAACCAAATATAATCCCTCTCACTACATCTACTGCTGCCATTCCCATCCAAACCATCTTCCTCTCTATCTTACTGATTACAGTAATGTCCTTGCTGGTCTCTCTGCTTCTCTCTTGGACCTACTGAGTCAATTATCTGTTTTGATAGAGTGATCTTGTAAGAAGGTGGTTCTGAGCAGGCTTCACTCCTTTCTCAGGTTCCCCAAGAATTTTTTGTGTAGATGTAATAAACTTTATGATCCACCAAGCCTGAAAAAGCTTCCCTAGTTCCCAATTTCTCATCCCACCACTTTTGAGGGTATCACACTGTTCAGCTTCTAATTTTGATCACTCATTTAATTTCTGTCTGTACAGTCACTATTTCCTATGTCTTGGATATTGGTCTCCCTGGAGTCTTAAGTAGCTGACCTCCATATTTAAAGAGTGTCCTCTATTATTCTCTATTACATTTCCTTTTTGTTTCTATTTTTACTGTTTTGTTTTTAAAGTTGAGTCTCACTTTAGCCAATGCTGACCTGGAATTCACTCTGTATTCTCAGGGTGGCTTTGAACTGACAGAGATCCTCCTACCTCTGCCTCCTGAGTGCTGGGATTAAACGTGTACACAACCACACCTGACTTTATTTTTATTTTTAAATGGCAATCTTTGGAAAGATTTGCTTGTTTACTTGTTATTTAGTCTATTTTATCCTCTATGATGTAAGACCCATAAAAGCACAAATTCTGTCTACCTAGCATTTAATGTCCAACAGAGTTCTAGGTATGTTATAATATTCAGTAAATGAAAGGAATAAGGACATAAATGTACCAAGAGCAGTAATAGATTCAAACATGAACTGTGAGAGGTGATTAACATGCTGTGTCTTTTGAGGTGCTTTTAATTAATTGAGCAGCTGAAGACCATAAGCAGACAGGCAAGGCATCTTCAAGTCAAGAAGGAAGTGGCCAAGGTCTGCCAGAGAAAGGGTATGATTAGAATCTTTCTGTGACTCAACTCCAGTGGCTTCAGGATTTGCCTTGACTGTGTTCAATGTAGATAGACACTTGTATCATTGGATATAGCAAAACATTACTTGCTTGTACACTGGCAGCTGCAATAAAATTGGAGAAGCTAGGCAAAGTATTCCAGATGCAGTTTCCATGAACTAAAGAAGATGTGGATCTGGGAGTTCCTCACTCCCAGGAAGGACACAACTACCCCTTGATGCAGTGTAAGCATCAAGGAAATTACACGTGTGGAGGTGTGACTTTTGAAATGATGGCATGAGGACTCAGAAAACTATTTAAAGTCAGCCTTTATGTTAATAGTGGATGCCTAAAAATTTTGCTACCTGAACATCTACATATTCTTTCTCCAGGTGCTGATTCTGTAGGATTATATAGAATTTAGCTGTTAATTTGTACCCAATTAATGTAGGAACAGTAACAAATTGAGCAAAGAAATTCATACTACAAATGATTTTAAAGCACATAGAAATGTGTAGAATTTCATTATTTTTCTGCAGACTTCCTTTTAATGAAATAAATAGCAAGGAATAACTTAGCCCAGTTTTTTTTTTTTAAATAAAAATGAGCTAATAGGGAACAGAACTATTAGATAATAAACCTTTCATATAAATGTATAAAAACTATTTTCTGATTACAACACTGTGCTTCCTGCCTGCTTTGCTCTGAGTGCAATCATACCACATACAAGATGGTCCTGATCCTCCCATTCCCTCTTCCTGTTGTCTACTCCTGGTTCTGGTAGGTCCCATACATCTTGTTTTAGGGTCTTATGGGGTTACATTGTCAGTGGGCTGAAATTAAGTGTTTTATATAATTTTATAATCCAGAGTCTTTCTTGAGTATAGATAATATTTTATTGTGATTATGTCAAAGCATTTTTAAATACGTGAAATTTTTCTGAGAGAAAGTTAAATAAATTAACCATTCTTTTCTTATTTGACCAAAAAAATCTCTTAATTAATAGGTAACCTAGTTGATTTCAAACAGTTTGAATATTTTTGCCTGTGGTATGGAACAAATTAAGCACATTTAAGTTGCAAAAAATTAGTGAAGATAGTAAGTAACAAATTGATAGTACTTATCTTATCCATAAATACTATTCCAATAGGTTAAGTTGTAGATTCTGTAAGAACATAGGCTTGGATCATGAAGAAATGGTTTTATCTTAAAATCCCATAAAAACGAGAATCTTTCCATTCACTACTATTGCATATAACTAATGAAGGTAACTTTCAAAGATCATTCATATCTTAATGAAATGGAATGAAAGGGAATTGCTCCTGTAGTCAGAAAATACATTCTCAAGAAAACTATATTGTACTTTTTAAATGTCCAGTTAGTAATAAAGATTCTGGACATAGCGTTATTACTCTGGAATTTTAGACAAGTCACTTATGGCCTCTGCCCATTAGCCTCTTTGTCCAAAATGAAGATAATATTTGCATAGTAGTGGGTCTGTATACTTATCCTTCCATCTCACCCCATATCCCATCACCTCTTAGAAGCCCATTCTTTCCCTCCTTTCTCTCCTTTTCCTGAGTATTCGATGAAAAGCATCTACAGTGGAAGTAATTCCTCTATTCTTAAGGATCTGTCACTGAGCACATCCATTTTGTAGTAAGTCTCATTGTAGAACAATCTCTCCAGCAGATAAAAATCTTAGTTGTAGTTTTCTTCTTTTTGTTTTGTTTTTTATTTTTGGCTTTTCAAGGTAGGGTCTCACTCTAGGCCAGGCTGACCTGGAATTCACTATGTAGTCTCTATAGTTTTTATCTTATTAAGAAGCAAGTAGCATTTGCTCAAGAAATAGAACTTGATAGCCTCAGAAGATGCTTAACAACATTTTTTATAAACATTTTTTTTATTTATCTACTTGAGAGAGAGAGAATGGATGTGCCAGGGCCTGAAATTAGGGCCTCTAGCCACTGCAAATGAACTCCAGACACATGTGCCACCTTGTGGGTACTAGGGAATTGGACTTGGGTCTTTTGGCTTCATGGACAAGCACCTTAACCAGTAAGCCATCTCTCCAGCACAACAACATGTTTTTATATGTATATAGGAGTTGTATGTGTGCATGTAGGTATTCATGTGGATCCATGTGTGTGTGTGACTTCATATGGATATGTTATGGAGGCCAGAGAAATCAGTGTTGGGTGTCTTCCTCAACTGTTCTCCACCTTATTTATTGAGATAGTGTCTCTCACTGAACCCAATTTACTAGTTGGATATCCCTGAGGATCTACCTGTCTTTACCTCCAAAGATCTGCAATTCCAGACTTGTATCACCATGCTCAGCATTTACATGGTCCTGGGGATATGAACTCAGGTCCTCACACTTACACAGCAAGCACTTTACTGACTAAGCCACCTTTTCTATCCTTTGACAACATTTCAATAGACTAATAAGTGAGCAAAGATATGACAAGATTTCTCAAGGCAAGCCATCCTGTAACATTTTTCAAGGTTGTTACTCTTTTGACATCAGATAATACATTTAATCCCCCCCCAAATCCTTATTTAATTCCAGCACACAGTTTATATCCTTGAGATTTTCTTGCAACATGAATACAGCCACAAATAGGCTCTCAGAGAGAGATACCAATATTACATTAAAGTACAAACATGCCCTTTCTTTCTGGTTCATAATTTGAGATAAGCCTACATTGAAGACATGAAATGGTAGTTTAACATTTAGCAAACTTCTTTTTTTTTAAAGAAGAATAAGGGTTCTTTCTCACCCAGTGAACAAAATTAATCTAAGTAACACAGGGTGGTTGTCCCAGAGTGATGGCTGGCACTCTGTCAGCTCTTGGAGAGCTTTTGACATGTGAAGGACATGGGGTTTTAGTGCTTTCAGGAGATGGGGAAAATACATTTTTATTGTTCTTCTTCATGGATGGAGAAGCTTTACAAAGTTGTTTTATTTTTAATGCCCCTTGATCTTTTGAATAGGATCTTTTCTTCTCCATTAACAAAGGGACACGCCACAGCCTTGTTAGCCTGAAGCACAAGGAATGAAGTCACAGGAAGATAAAAGACCCTGAGGGGATGAGGCTTAAGAAAAAGAGTGTATGCTTCAGGAAGAACCATGTTTTTCTATATTTTGATACAGTGGGACATTATTTTGGTCTCATAAAACACTCACTCTGTAGAGATATTTTCCTGAAAGTGACTTTTTTTGTGCTTTATCTATATGTTAGAACATGAAAGGTTGATTTTCTTTACTAATAAGTTCTCTGGTCATAAGCTTTCTTACATATAAATGCAGTGGAGAACACCCTCAGCCAAAACACATGTAAAAGTTTTTTTAAGTCATTGTGCTGACTTTTCTATGCCCTATTACTAGATATTTGACATTTATATGTTAAGGGTGCTCAACACGCATCATTATTTCAAACAGCAACCTTAATGTGGTTTGTTATGTATGACAAGCTGATATTTTTTGCCATCGTAAGTTTGAGCTCTTTCAGTATGTTATCCATCCTGTAAGTGTGTGGTAAAATGTATCTCCAAGATTTATGGGCCCCATGCAATCCTACAATTAGACATAGATTCCAGAGGTACTAACCTAAGATTAAAAAAAAAAAAAATCTTGGTCTATTCAGTTAATCTGTGGTTGTCTAGAGCTAACACAAACACACAGAACTAGACACTTGTGATGCTCTGTAGTTTAGAAATAGCTGCCTTAAAGAAGTCTCTTTAGAGTCACTGGGTGTTTCAAAGTTGCTTCTGTGATATTAGTTGGTGAACTGTGAGCACAGATGTATAAGCTAACTTAAGCCAGTAGAATTGTTTGTTGACTATTATTTTTGTAAGACTGTCCAGGTTTTATTTATGTCAATCTATTTCTTCATTCCAGAATGAAAATTACTATGAAATTTGCTTGATTATTTTCTCTTCCACATTTAGGGGATCCATATAAGCCTATATTGCTGGATATGCAATCATCAAGTGGGAAACTTCAAAATCTACTGACTTTTTAAAAAATATTTTTATTTGCAAGCAGAGAGAGGGAGAGGGAGGGAGGAAGAAAGAGAAATAACAGATGTGCAAGTGTCTCTTACCACTGCAAATACCTTTAAGTTCTGAACCATGTCTCCAGCCGTAAACCTACTTTTAAATGAGCAGTTATAGGGCTGGAGGGATGGCTTAGCAATTAAAGCACTTGCCTGCAAAGCCAAAGGACACAGGTTCAATTCCCCAGGACCCATATTAGCCAGATACACAACGAGGCGCAGGCATCTGAAGTTTGTTTACAGTGGCGTGCCCATCCTCTCTCTCTCAATCTCTCTCTCTTTCTCTGTCAAATAAATAAATAAATAAAAATAAATGAGCAATTATAAATAGGATATAAATTAGTGCAGAGATTCCTTGAACACTGCATATATTTCAGGCTTACTTTTAGAGTTACTGAATGATTTTGTTTTGAAATTCATGTTATGAAGAGGAAGTTATCCCTTCAAGCATTCATATTTCATATAAGACAAACAAATTATACAAACCAATGTCAGGCATGCTCTTGTAACTTTGCATACAGTTGAAGGATGTTGTCCCAGGACATTCTTCTTCCTGGTGTGGGATGTTTCAGTGGGTACACAGTTGAATAAAATTGCTGCTGCTACTAGAGCTGGGCTACATCATACATAATATCAGGTACTTTTATGTCATTAGTATGTCTCCCATACTCATTTTATGAAAATAAAATTAGATCTAGCACAATTTGGAGATGTGCTCAAGGGTCCATAGTTGTGAAGTAAATGTGGTCCAGCCAGAACGTGGGTTTGTCTAATGTATATTGGTTATGCCTTCCCTGTCTGTGAGCCAGCAAAAGATTGAAGAATTTGGCACCAACATGAAGTTGGTGGTAAATATCACCTAAGACCAAAATGACTTCATTCTTTCCTTCCAGTCCCGAGCTGAAGGACTCAGTGTGCTTTTATTCCCCCTCCAGGCCATCTCTCCATTTGGCATTTATATTTGTCTTTAAGTGTGCTCCTTCTCTGTCCTTTGTCTGCTTGAAGACAAGAGATTTACTATACCATCTTCATTCATTCAAAGACTTTTCCTAAGGCCTGCTTTTAGTCAGTAAATGTGTGATTGTGGACATGGTAGGATATCTCAGAACTATTCTAATGAACCTACTGCTAACGCTTGAAAGCCTGGGAACTGTCATTTTAGAAAAACAAGTGATACTGCTCAGAGAAGTAGCCCTGAAATTTTTTTTTCTAGGATTTTCCACTTTAAAAATCAAAAGAAGCTGTTGGTCTTTACGGATGCTGGTTTTGTGCCTGGTGAATAGAGTTGGAGAAGACTGTAGCTTTTGAGGCATTATGTTGAGAGATTTGGGTTCACATGAGTGAACGCTTGCAGTTCAAGGCTGACTGACTTTGAGCACATTAGTATCTGAGTTAATGTTGCACCAGAATAATCATACCTATATCACTGAGTTATTGTAAGGTTTTAATAAGATACTTTTATAATGTCCTTAATAATGTCTGGTACCTGTCAGGAGGTAATATATTTTAGAAATCTGTCCTTTATCCCCACACCATTATCCCCATCTTTTTTACATAAAAATTGAATTGACAGTGGTAAGGAGAGAAGAATCCACCTAGAATTTTTATAATATTTTAATGAGTTTCCATGCTTCTGAAAGTTCTAGCCTTTATATTTACAATCACTTTCATTCATTTACTAAGTATTTCTTAAGTCCTATCCATGTGCTGGGTGCTATATGGACTTAGTTTTTAAGTCTGTGCATTCCTTAAGCCAATGACTGACATGCTATTTTCTTTTCTATTTTTAACTTTTTGAATTAGTAATTTAGCTAGTATGTAAAATGGGCTTAATTATGATATTTTCATACATATATAACTATACCTTGCTTTTACTTACCCCTACTGCTCTCTTCATCATATATTCTTCTCTCCTCTCATGGGTCCCTTTCCTCTCTCTAAATAGCCCCTCTTCTATTTTTCATGTCACATGTATCAACAATATTGCCATAGTGAATTTTCTGGGTTCTTACTTGCATAAATTATTATCACCTTATAGAAGCTTTTCAAATCTGACCATTTCCTGAATTTCATTTTTCCTTTGAGAAATGCCCTGTGTTTTTATGGCTAAAGCAATTTTCTGCTTTTAATGCCCTTCAATCTTGAGTTACTGGTTAACCTCAAATGATTTCTCAGAGTACTTATCATTTCATGTTCTGCCATAATATGGATAACATTGGACTAAAACATAATTATAAGATATCCTTCTTACTTAATAATATAATTTCAGAGGCTGGGAGATGACTCTGGGTAAAGGTTGCCACATTAGTGTGAGGACCTAAATTTAGATTCCAGAGCTCACATAAAAACTGGGTGCTGGGATGTGGAGAAAGGGAATCTCTAGGATTTCCTAGCACAATGGGTGAGATCTATGTTTGGTGAAAGACCCTATTTCAAAAAAGTCATGTGGAGGGCTGGAGAGATGGCTTAGCGGTTAAGCGCTTGCCTGTGAAGCCTAAGGACCCCGGTTCGAGGCTCGGTTCCCCAGGTCCCACGTTAGCCAGATGCACAAGGGGGCGCAAGCGTCTGGAGTTCGTTTGCAGAGGCTGGAAGCCCTGGCGCGCCCATTCTCTCTCTCTCCATCTGTCTTTCTCTCTGTATCTGTCGCTCTCAAATAAATAAATAAATAATTAAAAAAAAAAAAAGTCCTGTGGAGAGTGTTAGAGTAAGACACCTAGCATCAACCTCTGGCTTCCACATGTACATACACATACATGCATGTGCACCTACATGCACACATGTATATCCACACACATCATCACACATATGTACCCTCACAGAGAACACACACACACAGTACTCCACCTGCAGAATGGGCTTGTGAAGGGGCTTGTTACCTTGTGTATAGAAAGTGTTGGTGAATACTGATGCTACCACTTACTAGCTGGATGGCTCTTTGTGCTAAATGCTAAAATAATAATACAAATCTTATTATTGTTGTTGTTAACACTACAAACAGGTGTATAAAGCATGGAGCACCGAACCTGAGATGCTATAAATGCTTAGAACATGAGCTTGTTTATTTTTAAAAAAGATGAGTTATTCTTTGTTTTTCTCTTATGCCAAGAAAATATATATTTATTGTAGAAAATTTAGAAAATATAGCTAAACTAAAGGAATAAAAGATCAAGACCTGGATATAGTCCATGATGTTATTTTACTATGGAGTCCTTGTGTGTTTCTGGCTTTCTCACTCTCCCCTGTCCTCCAGCCACCAACTTAATGTAATTGCTGATATTTTGATCTTTACACCTAAATTAATGGGAGTTTCATCTGATTCATTGCTGATTCAATTCTATTGTTAAAATTGGATCATATAGTACATACTATTTTAATCTACTTTTTATAATATGATATTACAGATTTTAGTTTATTGAATATTCTTCTATTACATCACTTTAATTGTGCACTGTATTTTGCTATACAATTATGCCAGTTTTTTCAGCAGTCTCCTATTCCTTGCAAATTAGATTGCTTCTATTTTTTCTATTATAAAAAATTATTGTGCCGAGTGGGGTGGCACATGCCTTTAATCCCAGCACTCAGGATACAGAGGTAGGATTGCCATGAGTTCAAGGCCACTCTGAAACTCCATAGTGAATTTCAGGTCAGCCTGGGCTAGAGTGAGACCCTACCTCAAAAAACAGAAACAAACAAAAAAAAATTGCCCACTTGGGACCACTCCTATTTTACAGGAGCGCTGGAGTCTTTCCTTCTCTGAAGTGCTATAATACTCTATAATAAAATCTTTCTAAACTTCAAAAAAGAGTGATGAGATAAACATCCTTACAGCTTTGGAAGGAGAAAATACAATGTTTTAGGGCATAGAAGATAGGAGATATGTGCTTAGCTCTTGACTTGCTGATAACTGAACAAGCCACGTGGATTTCTATACCTATGAAAGAAGGCTAACAATGCTGCCTGTTCCATAGGATCTCTGAATTAATTCACCTTAATCCTTAAGAAGAGTCTGTGGACATATCTGGTTTTACTAATATGTAAAGTATTTTGAATTGTTATTGTTTTTGCATGCATATAAGATTAATTCCTTTGGATCCCATTCCAAATCCCTGCTTTATGGATAAAGGACTTTGATACACTCTATCAGAATAATCTCTTTTAAAAATATTTTATTTATTTGTAAGTAGAGAGAGACAGACAAATGTGAAAACAAGAGAGTAAGAGAGAAAGAGAGAGTGTATAGGTGTGCCAGGGGCCTCTAGCTGCTATAAATGGACTCCAAATGTATGTGCCACATTGTGCATCTGGCTTTACTTAGATACTGGGGTATCAAAACTGTGTTGTTAGCTTTGCTGGCAAGTACCTTAACTGCTGAACCATCTCCCTAGCCCCAGAATAATCTTTTCAAAAGATGTGGTGATTTGTTGTCCTATGGCACTGGATGCAAGTGTTGGTTTCTATGGAATGAGAAAGATTACCATCATCACTGTGTTAGTTCATTATTATGGTCATCATATTCATGAATCATGGTGCAGATTTTTGCAGGTTAATGTCTGAAATCACAACGCATCTACTCAGTGATGTAAACCAGATAACTATCATGATATGTTCATATGAATCCCATTCACAACTGTTAAGGTCAAAAAAGGGTATCTGTCTTAACATCTATGATAATTTTGGAGATATGAGCTAGGCAAGCACATAAAAATTGTGATCTAGGGCTGGAGAGATGGCTTAGCGGTTAAGCTCTTGCCTGTGAAGCCTAAGGACCCCGGTTCGAGGCTCAGTTCCCCAGGTCCCACGTTAGCCAGATGCACAAGGGGGCGCACGTGTCTGGAGTTCGTTTGCAGAGGCTGGAAGCCCTGGCACGCCCATTCTCTCTGTCTCCCTCTATCTGTCTTTCTCTCTGTGTCTGTCGCTCTCAAATAAATAAATAAATAAAAATTAAAAAAAAAATTGTGATCTAAGTGCAAACTGGAAAATAGACAATGCTGCTTAGCCTGCGTATCAGTAATGTGCAGAAATATAAAATTTCTCTGCTTCCTTTGGAAGTTTGGGGAGAGCTGACATACAGGGAGAGACAGAGAGACACAGAGAGATACACAGAGGTCTCTCCTGTCTTTTGGAGGAAGACCTGGAAGACCCAAGAGGACAGGAGAGTCCAGGGGAACAGGTCTATTATTGCTGCCAAATTCTACACTTATTTCTACATTTTTCTTCTTGTTACCTACAAGCTACAAAAAATGGTGGAACCCCTACTGCAGCTGTATAAAAGCCCAGAATGATTTCCATGAACCTTCTGAATAGTGCATGCATTATTCTCTCTAAGTGCACTGCTTCCTGCATTTGCTGTCCTGCTTTCTGTTTAGAAATCCTCTACCTTTCACTGAAATATGCCTCACTCTACTTTTAGGTTTTAGCTAAACTAAGGCCTTACCTGTCCTATTCTGCAGTAGTTACACTGCCTTATACAGTTTTTCAATTGCTTACTGATATGGTATTAATGCCATTAAGCTTTTAAGAGTATGTCCACTGTTGTTCATCCTTGAACTCCAGGTTTAGTACCATATCTGGTACATGACTAATAGTAAATATTGTTCAATACAATGAAACAGTATCCAAGTCATGAAATGTGACCTAAGGTTGCTGGGGTCATTGGAAGTTATAGCTATAGAGTTCCAGTGTGAGTTCATTGTTTTGGTAGGACCCAACCCTTACTAATTTTCACTTAGGCTTGGAGCATGGTCTATATACTCCCGATATTACACAGTAGTCTAAAATTCCTTTTATTTCTAATTATTATGAGATACTATTAAAGCAACCTGTCCGGGCCCACCTGGAGTCCTCATTAACATATCTCTTCAAATATCTGCATGAATCTGGGCATACTGATTCTGCCAGCCAGTCTCCAGCTGTTATCCTAGTGAGAGTGAAGTCAGAAGCTGAAGGTGAGTCATTGTTTACTCACTAGCATTTAGGGTCCTTTCAATGAATCTGAAAAAAAAAAAAAATTGTCCCATTTTTTTCTTACCTATTAGGATTCTCAAGCTATTTCCATGTTAACTATGTTTTTTCCAAGTTGTCAGTAGGAATACCTCTACAGTGACTTTCTCTTGTTGGAATGAAACTTTCACCACTTTAGATTTAAATGTTCAGTAAAAGATGTCAGATGGTGTTTGTTTAGACTCTGCCCAAATGTGCTGCTCAAACTGAGGATAACTAGTCAAATTTTACACTAACAAAAGGACCAAATCAATACATTGTAGAACTTGTAGGAATCAGAGAAGAAAGCTGGCTTTGTACTATAAACTTTGTAACTCACTGGGATACATTTAAGAGTGGATGCACTGGAGTAGTTAACTATGATAAATGAAGAAAGGAAAGGAAGTCAAGATGATACTTGAATTCAACTCAGGCTTTTGTGTCCTCCTCATTCTACTTCATGACCATCTGCAAACTTCTATATGTGAATTCTGCCTCACCCCCAGTATCCCATATTGCTCACAGTGTTCACATTGTGAATGCCATGCATCAGTGGTCTGTTAGAGAAATATGGCCCAGAACAGAAAAAACGTCACTTCAAAGCATGCCACAGTGCTTAAACGGAGCCAGGAAGTTAATAATGTCAGCTTGTAATATTTCTTTGAAAGCCTGAAACTCTTTTTTTCTAGGCTCATAATTATCAATTCCTTTAGTAAAGCCATTTACACCATAAAGAGATGTCTTAAGAGTTTCCTTCCTTAAGGACTTCCTGTGTTTAGTAAAACTCCAAGAAAATAGGGTTGGTTTCTCTCTCACTACTTTGCTGGAAAACTGTTGAATGGGAAGTAGAAAAGGGTCATGGAGGGGAGAAATGGGTCCTGTTCCCACCACACCTCTTCCTACCTCTCTCCTGATTTTATAAAACATGTTTTGCAAGACACATGTGCTTAAAACCCACTCTTAACCCAGTGTGGCAATGGTGAGAAACCCTCTGTACTAATCCATTATAGTTTTAAAAATGTTTTTCACACAATTTTGGTATTCTTTTTAAGATACTTAGCTAAAAGTGCCTATTGTGTCTATTTGTGAACTTTGATATGAGAGCAAACAGGTCTTTAATTCAATATCTGAGGCTCATGGAACTTGAGAGAGATGCAGAAACTTTGGAAAGGTTTCAGCAAAGAAGATGAATGGAGGTAAATACATTTATGAAGAAGTAAAAACATTAAGGCATGTACTGTATAAAAGAGCTGATCAAAGTTGCCTCCATGTGTCAGGAATAAGAATTCATAGCAGAGATAGAGATGATAGATAGATAGATAGATAGATAGATAGATAGATAGATAGATAGATAGATAGATAGATAAGAGAGAGAGAGAGGGAGATGAACTGGACTAACTATCCTGGGATGTTGTCAGAGGAAAAGGATGTCAATGATGGATTTGTCTTAGGTGGAAAAAAAAAGATTTTCTCTACTCTTTTTTAATTTTACTTTGTGTACTGTGTGTGGTACATGCACATGTGTGGATATGTGTGCACCCTGGTGTATACATGTGTGTGGAGACCAGAAGAAGATGGTGGATGTCCTCCCTTATCACTGTCTTACCTTATTTCCCTGAACCAGAATTTCTCATTTAACCTGGGACTCACACCAGTTTTTTAGTTAGACTGGCTTAGCAATGAGCTTCAGTGATCCTCCTGTCTCAGCCCTCCCTGGGCTCTGGGGTTACACTATAGCTGGCTTTTTGTGTAGGTCCTGGGGATCAAAGTCAGCGCCTAATCCTTACATAGCAAGTCCTCTTATCTGCTGAGCTATCTCCTCATCCCTAGTTTCCCTTACTTTCAACAATTGAAGAACTAGGGAACAAGTTACAAGGGATCATATAATTTATTTTCTAAGACTTTAAAACTAGGAAGATTTTACTAATCTAGGATGCTTTAGAGGGCATAAAATAACATGGCATGTACATTTTAAAAATGTGTCTTTTTTCCTTTTAAGATCCTAGACCAAAGTTATAATTTAAAAAATACCCACATGTCCATATATATAGGCAATAAAAAACTGATGAATAATAATGATTTTTAAAAATTTTCTTGTTTATTTATTTATTTGAGAGCGACAGAGAGAGAAAGAGGGAGAGAGAGAGAGAGAAAGAGAGAGAGAATGGGCACGCCAGGGTCTCCAGCCTCTGCAAACTCCAGATGCGTGTGCCTCCTTGTGCATCTGGCTAACGTGGGTCCTGGGGAATAGAGCCTCAAACTGGGGTCCTTAGGCTTCACAGGCAAGTACTTAACCGCTAAGCCATCTCTCCTGCCCTAATAATGAATTTTAATTCTCATTTTGGAATTGCAAACTAATCTTACTTTGTGAAAGAAGAGTGTGAGCTCTTGGGTAATTGTTTTGTTCATCTGACTAAGTTTAGTAATTCTCATTGTTTTCATTTCTGTTAAAGTGTGCTTATTAAAATACGAATGAAACCAAAACTATACTGATTAAAAAAGAGAATTATTTAAACCTCTGGATATTACAGAATCAAAGGTAAACTCAAATATTGGAAGACGGATCCTGCACTTCTAATCAATTGTTTGTGTTATACCTGGAGTTACTGCTTTTTTACAATTGTGATTCTAGATCTGTTGAATTTAAAAACTTTTCAATCAGCATAACAATTTTCCCTTAGAGTTCCTGGTGCGGTATATATTCTGTAGTGATTTTTCTGGTAACTAATAAATGAGTACACTTCAGGCTGGGTGCTATGTATTGAGTAAAGCATATTTTGTCACCCTTAATATTCGAGAATGTCTGGGATGTCATTGTTTCTCTCTTCTGCACCAGCTTTCCTGCTCATTGACTTCTGCTTTGCAGCCATCCTTTTAACTCAGTTTTCACCTTGAATACATCCTCCAGTGTTATTTTCTTCTTTCTTTTACCTGCGTCCATTATCTTTTTGTGTGTGTGTGATTTCTTTGAGGTAGGGCCTCACTCTAGCTCAGGCTCACCTGGAATTCACTATGTAGGCTCAGGATGGCTTTGAACTCATGGCGATCTTCCTACCTCTGCCTCCCAAGTGCTGGGATTAAAGGCATGGGCCACCACACCTGGCTCCATTATCTTTTTATTTGTTGTCCAGTTTAATTTTCAGCTTAGTAATACTTTGAATTAGTCAACATTTAAAGATATCAGTTTATTTTTAATCCTGTATTTTCTTTGGGAGGTAATTACCTAATAACTCACATTTTGATTGCTATCACAAAAACAGATCACAATTTGTGTCTATAGAAAACCAGACTGTGGCAGGGCCAGTCTGCTGTCTGGTGGCCCTGCTTCCAGTCACCTCTTCCTGTTCACTGCTATTGGCTGGGTCCAGGCCCCCTCTGAGAGATCTGTACTACTGCTGTTCATCCTGCTGTATTACTTTGCCTCTCCTTATCAGGGTCTTCCTCACTTTTAGAGGGAAGCCTGCTCCATTTCTCTTTGCTTACAATCCTTCACTGTCAGTCCCTTATCTACAAAATGCCCGCATGAGCTATCATTCCCATCGCCCACAGAACCTCCTTTCTCTCCTCCTCCCTTTGAACCTCTGCAAGCTCATCCTCTGCTCTGGCCACATAAAATCCAACATTCTGAGTTTAGGGAACAAACCCAAAGAATACAGCATGGGATAGGTCAATGTAGTGCTGCTTCAGTAGCAGAGTGAGAGAATGAATGAGTGTGGTCAGGTTGGTGTTGAGCACCAGGTTGTGCAGTAGCACCATGGGTTGTGCTGGAGCACGTGTGCCCAGCTAAAGAATGGTGATGAGGGTTCAGCCTCCTGTTCTCACCAAGGGGAGTGGGAAGCTGGCTCTGAAGAGAGCGTTCCCACATCCATACTCTGATGCCATCCTCTGTTTCTCTCCTTATCTCCAGCCTGTGATGGTGATCACTGGGGGCCTCACTGCAGCAGCCGGTGCCAGTGCAAAAACGGGGCTCTGTGTAACCCCATCACCGGGGCTTGTCACTGCACTGCAGGCTTTCGCGGGTGGCGCTGTGAGGAACGCTGTGAGCAGGGCACCTATGGTAACGACTGTCATCAGAGATGCCAGTGCCAGAATGGAGCCACCTGTGACCACATCACGGGGGAATGCCTTTGCTCACCGGGGTACACTGGAGCCTTGTAAGTGATGCACTGTGGAGCAGCAGGACAGAGGTCACCCACCCTCTTTATGGGTTCCTGCCAACCACTCTCTTCATGGGTTCCTGCCATGGGGCCTCTTTTTCTTTCGCTGCCAGAACAGCTACTGCTGAGTCTGCAGTGCAGGCCCAGATGGAGCCATGAGCAGGGATGGCCCCCTGCTGATTGCCAGAGTCCAACTAAGTTTTAAGAAGCCAGCTTCCAGGCTAACCTTTGGTGAGGCTGGATGGTGTGAGGATGGGAATATTTGGGATTACTGTGGCAGATTTGAGTTTCTGGTGTGACTATCACAATTCCATTCACTTTGTACTGCTGGTTGATAATTGTCCAGGTTGTTCTGCTCTTTGTGGCAATAATTAACTGGATACATCTGGGTAGGTTAAGAACCTTACAAAGAGAATCGAAATGATTGCACATAATACATGACAATAATAATGCAAGATTAACTGAATTATTTAATGCTCATGGGCCCATATATTCCTTCATGAACATAAAAGTACATGCATCATAGCTGTGAGGATAAGTGCATACAAGTCATTTTTATAGAAAACACTAAGCAACTTATTAACCTCCACTTTATTTTGTGGGAAGGGAATTCTTTGGTTTGCTTCTATTAGCAAATGGAATAAGAGACAGAACTTGCAAAAACAAAGTAAGAGAAAAATATTGTTCCCTTATTAGGAAAATTACACTTGTAAATCATAGAACTAATACTTGGAACAAATGTCACTGATTAGGTGAATACATCCTGTGGACAGAGTTAATATGTACAAAGTAGTACAAAGTAATATGTACTAAGGAAAAAACTGTGTTAGCCTAGAAAGCACTGATGTTCAGAAGAATAGATGGTTGTTTCAAACTGTTTGTGTTAATATCATTTTTATGGGTTTTCATTAAGGCCAAAATTAAATATGGGAAATTAAATTTCCAAAATTAAATTAAACAAAAACAAAATTAAATGTGGCAAACTTGGAGCAATTTCAGAGAACAAAATGACAAAGGCTTAGCAGAGACATCCATGTGACAATGGAGTTAAAGGAATGTGTACTTGCTGGTCAGGAGACAGAACACTGAAAGCTGATGAGGACTTCGTGTCCAGAGGGCACATGTGCAAACATCTGGATCCTCTCAAAGGTGAGAACAAACATGCAAGATAGACCTACCTCTGGCACAAGAGCTTCGGAAGAATTTCATGAAAACTGTCATCTGTGTGGCCACTCTTCTTCCTGGTACTCTCAGCTAGGAGAGATTTTCCTCCAGCTAAAATGGTTCCTCAGAAAGTACCCCTATAACAAGGGAAAGACTGAATGGCCCATCAATGGCACTTGTAGCCAATGCAGGAAAAGCTTGCATATTTGAGGGCTCTGGGTGATGTAGTATCTGAGGATTATGTATTTGGTGAAATAACAGTAACTTCTTATCACACTTAAATCCCATAGTTGTGAGGATCTTTGTCCCCCTGGAAAACATGGCCCACAGTGTGAGCAGAGATGTCCTTGCCAAAACGGAGGCGTGTGTCACCATGTCACTGGAGAGTGCTCCTGCCCTTCTGGCTGGATGGTAAGCATCTTTCCTACCCCTAGCTCAGCTTCCAGAGCCACACATTCAAGGCACTCTAGAAAATACTGTGAGGATGACTTTAGCATGAAAGTAGCAATGACAGCTATGATTTCCACATTGGAAATACCTCATTATTTAAATGCTGAAGTCCTTTAGTCCAGAGAAGGTGGAAGTTGCTATCATCCTATACTTGTACTTATTATATATTAAATGATCCTCATGGTAAAGATAATGACTATCTGCTCTGCATTGCCCCTAAAGGCAAAAAAGAAGTAAATATCTGGCCTCATATATGACAACTGAGCTGATAAACACTGGAATTATTTAATAATCATTTTTACAATTTTGACAATGGATTGCTGCTGTTTTCTAAGAACATTCTTTTCAATAGAATAAGTGTTATGTGTAAAAAGTAATGCAGTCATAAATATAGAGACATATTGAAGCAAACCACATGTACCAAATATTGCAGAACTTCTCAGAGACTTTGGTGTAATAGCGGAAGCTGTGACACGTGAACATGATACATTGTCTTAACATAGCAATTTTACAGGATTAGCACCATGTGGAATACACAAGGCCAAAAGCATTACTAATTAGGTGTTGAAACCAGGAAGTGACATTGGTTTTTACCATTCTGACTTGGTTTGTGCACATGCTGCCTGAAGGTAACAGTGGCTATTCTTCTGTAACAGTCTACTTCAAAAGAGCAGTTTGAAATCCATTGTTTCTCTGTCCTTGAGAGAACTGGAAATTTTCTGGCAGAGGTTCCAGTGACTGCTTTGTTACCAGACCCCCTGGGTCTCCTCTGATCTTACTTTGTGTCACGTTTTCAAAGCTTTGACCATGTCATCACTCACCTATCCTTAACCTCTTTGTCCTCTACTTTTCTAATAGCTTTTTCCTCCTCTTCTCTCCTCTCCTCTCCTCTCTTTCTCATCTGTTTTCCTAATCTCTCTCTTGTGCATATCACTTCATTACATTTGTAGACTTCAATCTTAACCTTCTTTTCTTCTCTTACTGTAATCCCTCTGTGGAAACCTCATGCAGACCAAAGGTTCTAGCAGTCATTTGCTGATTTCCCAAAATATTGTTCTTACCTGCTCTGAACCTAGATATGTATTTGTCAGTATCATGTTAGATACACCAATATTTTAAAGAAAATATTTTAATTGGTTTATTAATTCATTTATTTTACTGATTTGAGAGAGAGAAAGACGGAAAGAGAGAAGGATAGGAAGAGGGAAAGAGGGAGGATGGCACGCCAGGGCCTTTGGCTACTGCAAACAAACTCCAGATGCATGTGTCACCTTGTGCATCTGGCTGATGTGGGTCCTGGGGAATCAAACCTGGGTCCACTGCCTTTGCAGGCAAATACCTTAACCACTAAGCCATCTATCCAGCACAGAAACACCAATCTTGATAACCTGTACATAGAGCCACCAACTATCTTGGCTTCATCTAAGCCAAGATGTCTGCATCTAGATATGGGGATGGAACTAGTCTGGAATTATTCTTTATTGTGATCAGGAACCTGCTTTCCAAGAAGGATCCTAGGGAGTCAGGGAGAGTTTAAGATGTCAAGACCACTGGAGCAAACATATGACTATCAGACCAAAGGTGAAGGTCTGAAATGGTGAATTGGCCAGAAAACAATAATCTGATCCCTGAAGCAAGGCATGAAGAAACTCAATGAAATGGTATAATATGATAGGGTTTTATTGAGGGCCTGAGGATGAAAGGAAACTACTGAAGAAGACTGAGCTGGTTCCAGCAGGCCCAACCAAGTGAATGAAGGTAAACCAAGCTAGTAGTATGCTAAGCTTTTCTTAAGACTCTTCTTCCACCTTTTATTAATTCTCAGTGTGACATAACACTAAGTTGCCTAAGGTATAAATGCTCCACTATGTCTGGCTCATTTTCTTCTTTCGCCTCCTAATTCTACCTTTGGCTCATCCTTGCTTGGTTCTTGGCCAGGGAGGGATTTCACTTGGCAAAGGAGTGACAGTGTTCAGAGAGCTCTATGCTCTTTGGGTGAAGAACTGCAGGCATTTTACTTCTAGGACAATTGTATAGATATTATCCATGGAATTGCCTCACCTTGAGGCTTTTCTTTCTCAGCTGTTGAGTTATAATATGGGATTGTGGTAACCACAGCCTTGGACCATATGTCCAGGAAGTAGACAGATGGGCCCTTCCAAGAACCCATTGGAACTCACCTTCCACCATATCCCCTGGCTCTGGGTCTTGACAGATGTTTCTTTTTTTTATTTAAAATTTTTTTTGTTTATTTTTATTTATTTATTTGAGAGTGACAGAGAGAGAAAGAGGCAGATAGATAGAGAGAGAGAATGGGCATGCCAGGGCTTCCAGCCACTACAAACGAACTCAGGACGCATGCACCCCCTTGTGCATCTGGCTAATGTGGGTCCTGGAGAATCGAGCCTCAAACCGGGTTCCTTCAACTTCACAGGCAAGCACTTAACTGCTAAGCCATCTCTCCAGCCTGACAGATGTTTCCTAATGAAAGCTTAAGGTCACTTTTTCCTCTATGGGTAGCTGAGCTTCCCACATACAGTACTTTTTTTTTTTTTAACATTTTATTCGTGCAATTGATTTAGTTGTTTTCTAAAGATGAAGTCTCATTTCTATCATATATTCACATTTGTGTATTTCAGGTAACATAAAAATGTCATCCTTAACGCTGCTGGCTCACATTAGTCTCTTTTAAAAAAAATTTTTTTTGTTGTTTATTCTTATTTATTTGAGAGTGACAGACAGAGAGAGAAACAGATAGAGAGAAAGAGAGAACAGGCGTGCCAGGGCTTCCAGCCACTGCAAACAAACTCCAGATGTGTGCACCCTCTTGTTCATCTGGCTAACGTGGGTCCTGGGGAATTGAGCCTCGAACCAGGGTCCTTAGGCTTCACAGGCAAGCGCTTAACCACTAAACTATCTCTCCAGCCCTCACATTAGTCTTTATTCATACCATTTCAATAGTATTCCTAGAGCTTATAAGGTACAATTATGGATAGAGTCAGATTCTGAGAAAGTGAGAATTCCTACTGGACTCAATGCCCACAACACATAGACCCTCAGCCCAATGTTCCTTTAGCCATTGTTGTAGTTACCATCTCATTGCTGGTACAAAACACCCAACCAGAAGCAGTGGTTGAGAGGAACAGATTTTGGCTTACTGTCTCAAGGGGAAGTTTCAGCATGGCAGGGAAAGGATGGTAGAGCAGAGGCTTGGTATCACTTCTTACCACAGAAGTTTGCAGAAAGCAGCAAGAGAATAAGTTGAACTGTGAGCTCTGACAAGGGTGAAGGGTAACTCTAACATCCCAGAGCCTATCACTAGCAACCTACCTCCTCCTGCAAGGCTCTCCCTCCCACATTTCCATCAGCTAGGGACCAAACATTGAAAACACATGAGTTTATGGGCGACATCTGATTCAAACCACTATAGTTATATTACTGTTTTACACTAAATATAGTAGGATGTTCTAGAATGGAACATGTAGTACTATTTTTATATCTGCTTTTCTCACCACCTGTGAATGACCTAGGGATTGGTACTTCATCTTTGATTCTCAGTGTTTAGCACTCTGTCTGGAACATAGAGCATTCTCTATTGTTAATTCAATCATCTCTTAAAGGCTTTTTCAGTTCCAAGAGCCTGTGTGCTAACTTTGTGTTTGTGGATAGCTAGAAACCACTAGAGAAGACTTAATTAGCTCACCAACTGCTTTTGTGGGTAGCCAAAACTTAGAGGAAATATATTTTCTTGTGCTATCCAGAATAAACATATACAAAACCATCTGGTGTTTGTTAGCCTCCAATTTCAGAGTACTCACAGTCAAGAGAAGGAGAGAGAGAAAGAACAAAGTAACAGCTCCAACTGAAAAACATTATAGAAATCCCCATTATGTGGGAATGTTATTTGCATTATCATACATATTATTATAATTTCAATAAATACTCTAATAATTATAACTCCAATAAATCAGAAGCTGCAAGCCCAAGGTATTTACATAGTATAATGGAAAATAGCAAAATATTTCATTGAATTAATGGGATGCTCGTTTAGTCTTTCTGCACAAGACTGGAATAAACATGACTGTGCTCACAAGATGGATAGCCTCTAGGGAGAGGACAAATGTCCAAGTGACTGACTCTTGGGTTTTCTCCTCAGAAAATAAGTTTTTCTATTGATCTCAACTTAGAAATGCTTATTGAACCTACTGAAAATGTCTTTTTCTTCAGAAAAAAAAACAAGTTGATGCCTATTGAAATATTTCCTAGACAGTGTTATAGTTAATTCAGATAAACAAAATTCTAATATTATGCTATGTAATCAACTTAAGAAATGAAGCCAGTGAAAATGTGTAACATATGGTAAAGCATTTGGCTGTCCCACTTGTACCAGATGTTACTATTTATGTAAAGGATGCTCAATAAGTATTGTTGACTTATTGTGCATGTAATGCACAGGGAAGAGCACCTAGGAAGATTTATAAATTCCTTAGATTGGCATAATAATTTGATGTAACTCTTTCTTAGGTTTCAGTTTTTAATATGATTTTTTTTTTAGGATTACTGTTTTGTTGTCTTTGAATGTATCTTGAGATTTGGGCCTACCAAGTCAATTTGTTGATTTAAAATTTCCAACATTTCAAAGATGGCAAAGAATTTGTATTTGAACATTTCCATAATGTAATTTTCCCATAGCCATGTCCCCATATCTCTCTTTTCCTCTTCATTTCCTCTATTTTCTTATCCTTCCTTCAGTTTAGATCTGGCTGGTAGCCCATCTAATTTTACAAGTCTCTTTGAATGTAGGGCACAGTGTGTGGTCAGCCTTGCCCTGAGGGTCGCTTTGGAAAAAACTGTTCCCAAGAATGCCAGTGCCACAATGGAGGGACATGCGATGCTGCCACAGGCCAATGTCACTGCGGTCCAGGATATACAGGGGAACGGTAAGGGATATGTGTATAGTCCTCTGACCATTTGTAATGACTTGGAAGGAAAGTCTGTAGGGTCTGGGGAGCATGTTCGGTACCATGCATCTATAACTCTTAGATAATTTTCCAGATATATCTATAAGACTTGTGTTTAATTTTTTCTAGTGCATTTCAGTGCATAGAAATCAAATCATGGACAGCAATGGTGAATCAAATAATAATGAAAAAAGCATTAAAAAATCTAAGATATCAGCTATTCAGGACCCGTGACAAATACACATCTTAAGGACTTTTGGGTATATTTGAGGCACATGCAGCATTTATGTGTGATGTTTACATGCAGCAGTCATGTGTGGTATTCCTGTATAGCATCCATGTTTACCTTTCATATGTAGCAATCATTTGCCACATTGATATGTTTTATACATATTTTGTGCCTAATTTTATTGGAAATGATTTGTGTAATTTTAAGATTTCTCTTCATTGTGAATAAATTATTTTTTTCATAATTACCTAGTATCCTTTACCCAGTCTTTATTTTTCTTAAGAAGTTTTGTTAGCAGTGTCCACTTTGCTTTAGTAATAACTTTTTACCATTTTTAATATAAAATTACATATATTTCCTTTAATGAATGTAATATCAACACCTTTATTACTTCATTAGTAATACCTATAATTGGGCTACTTGGAATGTTTTTGTAATTAATAATCTAGTCTTAGGCTGAATTTTGGATAGATTTGTTAGATCATTTCTGGATCCACATAACTTTTTGGTTGCAGAAAAATGGGTCAGGATAAGGGAGGCATAGGACCAAGTAAAATCCTAAATGACACTTTAGGCAATATTTCATCATTTAGAAATTTCAATGAAAGACCAAAAAAAGCATCAAACATACAAGGCAGTGAGCTCATGTTCATCTGACTTGGAATACAAGGGAAGAGAATGACAACTGATTTTCAGGTACATTTCAGTAAAGCAAGGAAAACAGGGCTAGACAAAGAGAATAAAGAAGGAACGTGTGGGCCGGAGAGATGGCTTAGTGGTTAAGCGCTTGCCTGTGAAGCCTAAGGACCCCGGTTCGAGGCTCGGTTCCCCAGGTGCCATGTTAGCCAGATGCACAAGGGGACGCACGCATCTGGAGTTCGTTTGCAGAGGCTGGAAGCCCTGGCTCGCCCATTCTCTCTTTCTCCCTCTATCTGTCTTTCTCTCTGTCTATCACTCTCAAATAAATAAATTTAAAAAATGAACAAAAAATATTAAAAAAAAAAAGAAAGAACGTGTGTGAATCTTCCATTGTTACTCTGAAAGCCATGGTTTTTGTGGTGCCCCAGTCATGGTGTGGTTAATACATTCAGTTTATATCCCCATCTCTCTGTTCTGGAGGTAAACACACACAGTCTGTGCAATGACAGCAAGCATTTTTGTCACCATAAACAAAAAAACAATAATGACTGTGGGACAGTTTGTGCAGCCAGTTTTGGGGAGGAGGTCCAAAGGCCAGGGTCTTAAGTGTTTTTTCCTTGTTTTGAAATATCAGTATGAGTGGTTCCCAGTGGTTAGGACAGAGGACACTTTGTCCAGAGCAGGTACCACCACAGACAGCTGCCAGCAAACATGTCCAGGATGTGGGGTCACCTCCCAGCCACAGGGAAACAAACCACACATTCTGTAGGCTGGTGAGGTTGCTCCAGTGATGACAAATAACAGAGCTTGGATTTGTGGAAAAATCAAGAGGGTATTGTTGTGAGATATTGCAATCTGGTGAAGTCAAGTAAGAATGAAGAGAAGAATGGCATGTCACAAAGTTCTTCAGAAGATGTGTAAGTATGATGACATGTTATAGAATGGCTCTGTTGCCATTCATGATATAGTTGGCTTCTTGCTTAGAATAGGTACTCCATTGGTGTTGAATGGAAGAAAGGAATCCATAAGCCATTACTGAAATCTGTTAAGGTGAGACACAACTCAGCCCTGCCCAGCCTGTGTTCCTTATGACCCTTACAATGAAGGGAAGTGTAGGTGGAAGTGGTAGAGTCAGGAATTGCTGACGTACACGAGGAGAACGCAGCACTAGTCTTCAGTGGAGGAGGCCTCTCCTATCACTAGTCTTCATGGAGGAGTCCTTTCCTATTACTAGTCTTCATGGAGGAGTCCTCTCCTATCACTAGTCTTCAGTGGAGGAGGCCTCTCCTATCACTAGTCTTCATGGAGGAGACCTCTCCTATCACTAGTCTTCATGGAGGAGTCCTCTCCTATCACTAGTCTTCATGGAGGAGACCTCTCCTATCACTAGTCTTCATGGAGGAGGCCTCTCCTATCACTAGGGTGTGGAGAAGTTGGCTCCCTTCCTGAACTTTTTATATTCCTCCAACACTGCATGTTCAGATGTTAAGAAAATAGAAAGCTAATCCATTGAGCTCAGGTCTAATGAAGAATGTGACTCTCTTCTTATACTATGTCATAATTTTGTTAAGCTACTGTGATCACACTGGTAAGGGACATGTTCAAAAGAACAAAGCAAAAGAGAGCTACCAACCCTTTCAACTCATTTCCCTTTCCTTGATTTCATACATAAGATGCAACACAAAAATCAGAATGAAGCTAAACAAACCTATGACTCTCATGGATTGAGAATTGGCTTAATGCTATATTAGTTTATCCCTACTTAATGTTTACCAATTTTTCCTGATTATTATAAATACAAACAAAATCCAGAATTCCCACATTTCTACTCTGGCCAATATTTACTCCTGTCTTTGCTGCTTCTCTGTTATCTTTAACCAAATTATTGCTGATTCCTGATGTAGCTTTTCTCATTTTGCATATGGCTATAAAAGCAACATTAAAAGCATAAAATGGGCCTGGGGAGATGGTTAAATGCATAAAGCACTTTCTGGACAAGTGTGAGGACCTGAGTTTGGGTCGCCAGAACCCATGTAAAGCCAGATGTGGTAGTGCACATCTATAATACCAGCATTTTTACAGAAGACTAGAATCCCTGGAAATTCATCAGCCAGCTAGGCAGGTGTATACAGCAAAGAACAAGAGAACCTCCCTACTAAGGTGAAAGGCAAGGACCAACACATGTGGCTGTCTTCTGACCTCTGCACATCTACAGTGACATGAGCACACACACACACACACACACACACACACACACACACACACACACACAGAGAGAGAGAGAGAGAGAGAGATTTAAAAAAGCATGAATCAAGTTTGGAAATGGTTTATGTTTAAGGTAGAAAATGCTCCATATACCTCATATGCCCCATGTTATTGAGTTATTGCACTATAATTTATAAATTAGCATAGTTAAAATAGTAATTTAATAAACCTAGAAGATCTCTATTTCTAGAAAAATGTCTTGTTATTTGGGCTTGGAAGATGGAAATAGGCCCTCTATCATTAATAGCATTCTCTTACAAGTGCAACAAAACCAACAACAACAAAAAAGCAAGCTGTCATAATGGCTGCTTAAGAAAGTAAAATTCAAATGAAATTGTTCGTATTTGTAATAGGGACTAGTAGTATGCTTAGTTAGAGGTTAGGAAAGTAAATATAGGCCAGCACCAGTTTATTTTGCTTTCTAAGAGAAAAGAAAGTATCTGCCAAGATAGGATGAAATACACACTGGTTTCCTGTGGTCTCCTAGCAGATACTTTCTGAGGCTTCTACCCTATTGCACTTTTTACCACTTTAGAGTTTTACTTTTAACCAAATCAAACCTATGCATATTACCTAAAATTTGATATTCTGTTTTGTTTCAAAATCATGTAGGAGAAAGTAATATTATATATCTTGACTCTTTTGGTACTAGGTTGTAAAGATATCCAAACATGGGCTAGAGAGATGGCTTAGCGGTTAAGCGCTTGCCTGTGAAGCCTAAGGACCCCGGTTCGAGGCTCGGTTCCCCAGGTCCCACGTTAGCCAGATGCACAAGGGAGCGCACGCGTCTGGAGTTCATTTACAGAGGCTGGAAGCCCTGGTGCGCCCATTCTCTCTCTCTCCCTCTATCTGTCTTTCTCTCTGTGTCTGTCGCTCTCAAATAAATAAATAAATAATTTTAAAAAAAAATTTAAAAAAAGATATCCAAACAGACAGGTTGCAAAGCTGCCTTACCAATCTACAATAGAAGCCATTATCAGGTTGAATCACTATCCCTCATGATTTCTATCTTTAAAGTTTTCCTGTTTAATGATTATACTAGATTATTTGATTCAGCAAATCTTACAGGTTGCAAAACGAGGATCTCAGAGATGGCTGAGCAGCTAGGAGCACTTCATGTGCAAGTGTGAGGGCCCGAAGCCTACGAGATCTCTCAAATTCAATTCCCAGAGTACACATAAATAGCTGGATCTAGCCAAGCACACCTGTAACCCCAGTCTTTCAGGGTTGCAGAGACTTGAGAATTGTTGGAGCTCACAAAAAAAAAAAAAAAAAAAAAAAAGCAAGCTCCGGGACCTGTAAGAGTCTCTGACTCAAATAAGAACAAGAGGAAGAGCAATGAAGTAGGACATCCTAGCCATTCCAGCTATCACAGGCAAGCACATGGGACACCTCAGGGGCACATACATATGCACACAATCTCATACCCCCCCAAAGCAAAAATAAATAAATAAAATTACTCTTGCCTAAAAATAGGTATCCTCATGTGTAGTTCTAAAGCATCTCCTTGATTTTATGCTATGTGTTAACTCAAATACTCCAAAACTCTCAGAATTGTCAAGTAGCTGAAGACTTGATTTGCTTTGTACCTGAAGATATCTAGAAGCTGAGACCCAGTACAGAAGGCCCTTTCTTGTGTCCACCATATTCATTACATGCTGCAGTTAGCGTTAACCAGTGAAGTATCAGAAGGTTCCCAAGATTTATGCTCTACGTTTAGAACTTCACATTAGGACACATCATCAAAGTCTGCCAAGGAAGGGCTATTTCTTTTAGGTCTGTTTTTCTGCTATGGCTTTGAGGTATGCAATTTGCTATCATGCCTTTCTGCTTGCATTACCCAGGTCTTTTGTGTGTGTGTTTGTTTTTGTTTTTTTGAGGTAGGGTCTCACTGTAGCCCAGGCTGACCTGGAATTCACTATGTACTCTCAGGGTGACCTTGAACTCATGGCGATCCTCCTACCCCTGCCTCCCAAGTGTTGGGATTAAAGGCATGTGCCACCACACCTGGCTGACTTACATTCTTGATAAGGGTCTAGCCTGACTTAATAACCACATGGAAAGTGGTCGAAACAAAGTGTCCCTTCCTGTGGAGAGCAATGTACTAAACAAACACTGTCTCCCCATTCTTGGAAGAAAGATATCTTTTTGTTTCAAAGCCCAGTCTCCTCACCTCACCAAAAAGAAAGTTGGCTAGCCCAAGAGAAACCCATGTTTTCCATGGTGTAAGTGATAGGTAATTTCTTTTTCTGGTCCCTCCATCACCTTGGCCTCCCACCTGTCTCATGCTGTCAAGAGCACTTCTTTCCTCCAGGACAGAGCCCAGTTCCATTTTTTAAAGAAACAATTAAAAAGTGAAATTTTAATATTTTTCCCCTTGCCATTTGGCACAATAGAAGGCAATATCCTAGTTGTAAAAAAAAAAAAAAAAAAGAATTGTAGCTGGGCGTGGTGGTGCACGCTTTTAATCCCAGCACTCAGGAGGCAAAGGTACTGAGTTTGAGGCCAGCCTGCCACTACAGAGTGAGTTCCAAGTCAGCCTGGGCTAGAGTGAAACCCTACCTAAAAACACAAAAACAAAACATTTTTGTGTCAGAAAACTCCACACTTTCTTACAACCTGTAGGAGGACATCAAATTTCAGTAGCATACAACTCTCCAAATCTGAGGGCACTCTAGATGAATGAGGAAGCTGCTTTTTCTTTCTTTTCATTTATTTATTGAGAGACAGAGAGAAGGAGAGAGAAAGAGGCTGATAAATAATGGGCATGTCGGGACCTCCAGCCACTGCAAACGAACTCCAGACACATGTGCCACCTTGTGCATCTGGCTTATGTGGGTCCTGGGGAGTTGAAGCTGGATCTTTTGGCTTTGCAGGCAAATGCCTTAACCACTAAGCCATCTCTCAAGCCCAGGAAGCTGCTCTTTCAATTTCCTAACTACAGGCTGGCACTACTGTTTGAGCACTTTCACTCTCTTGGTACCTACTGAAGTATTATGTATACACTTGGGCAAGCACAACATGTAAACATGCTTCAAGGTTTCTACTGTGCAGAACCACTTGGTGCAGCCTGGAGGTCTGAACAGTCGTCAGAGACTCCTACAAGGGAGCATGTTTGTACTTCCTCATTCATCCCCAAGTGAAAACTTTGTGTCAAATTTAACTGTTTTGGCTTTCATGCTGAATTAATCTTTTTTAAAACATATTTTTATTTATATATTTGAGAGAGAGAGAATATGGGTATACCAGGGCCTCTTGCCACTGCAAATGAATTCCATATGCATGGCCATTTTGTGCCTGTGGTTTTACATGGGTACTGGGGAATTGAAGCTGGCACAGCAGGCTTTGCAAGCAAGCACTTTTAACTGCTGAGCTATTTTCCCAGCATGACGTTAATCTTTAATCTCAGCCATACCGTGGCTCTTTTCAAATCACTGCTTCAAGCTTAGAAAGCTATGTAATAATGAGTAAAGTCCCCTTTTAAGAAAAGAAGAAGCAGTAATTAAATTTGGATCTATAACTTGAAAATATAAAATATATATAAAAAGACAAAATCATATTTTATGTTCTAAGCTCACAATTTTATTTTTTAAAATATTTTTATTTATTATTTATTTATGAGTGAGAGAGATAAAGAGGCAGAGAGAGAGAGAGAGAAAATGGGGATGTCAGAACCTTTAGCCACTACAAATGAACACCAGATGCATGTGCCTCTTTGTGCATCTGGCTTACATGGGTCCTGGGGAACTGAACCAGGGTCCTTTGGCTTTGCAGGCAAACTCCATAACTGCTAAGCCATCTCTCCAGCCCTTATTTTCTTTCTATTATTTCTTTCTGTAGGCTTGCTACCATATCTGCTATGTTATCAGAACAATGTATATCATTTTTTCCATCTGTAATGAGACAATATGAGATAACATGGAATACAAAAAGCAGCTTAAGTTTGTACATAGTAAGGCCATTTGAACTATTTTTACATGGCATTAACTAATCTGTCTTCTTTTGGCCTCTTGCTTGAATAGGTGCCAGGACCAATGTCCTGTTGGAACCTATGGAGTTCACTGTGCTGAGACCTGCCGGTGTGTTAATGGGGGAAAGTGTTACCATGTGAGTGGTGCTTGCCTCTGTGAAGCAGGCTTTGAAGGTGAACTCTGTGAGGCTCGCCTGTGTCCAGAGGGACTCTATGGCATCAAATGTGACAAATGGTGTCCTTGCCACCTGGATAACACTCATAGGTAAGTGTCAGCTTCCCCTACAGGGATATATTTTGTTGGGAAAGCAGGGCTAGTTGGAGGGTAGGTTTATAGACAGGTTTACTTCATAAGATCCTCCCTGCCTCTGGTCTCTCCTGAATAGAAATCACCATTTAAAGGATTGCTTTTATATTTAGCGACTGACAGTCCATTTAGAAGGGCTAAAATAATTGGTTATTAGATTACTTTTTAAAATTTGGTGTGTGTGTATGTGTGTGTGTGTTTGGCAGCCAAATAATCTCTAATATTATCCTTACATCTTTTTGAGACAGCGTCACTCGTTGGCCTGGACTTCACCAATTAGGCTAGACTGGCTAGTCAGTGACCTCCAGTGAGCTTCCTGTCTCCATCTCCCCAGCACTACAATTGCTGGTATACCCTGCCTCACCAGGCTTTTTTTTTTTTTTCCCCATGTAGGTATTAGGGATTTAACTCAAGTCTTCATAGTTTGCTCAATACCCAAGCTCTCTTGGTAGATATTAAATTCTTTTTTCCTATTGTTATTTGACAGTATTCTACTGGTAAAAATTAAATTAAATTTTCTAGGAAAAGGAGAACTTTTTCCTAAGAAAAGGGTGTGTGACATCCACTTCAAAGCAGATACAGTGAGAGACAAGGAGTTAAAACAAGTTTATGATGTGAAAATATAATTCTCACTGCAATATCTTTTACATGACAACACCTCTGTGAAAGAGAAAAGGCTATAGAGAGGAAGCAGACCAGTAGAAAGTTTGTGAAAGTGCTTCACATGTGCCTGTAACATGTGAGATGCCTTATCAGAATTGATTACTCTGACATAAAACTCACAGGGGTCTTTTAGCTCCAAAATGGCTCCAAGAATTTGGGAACAGGAACCCACAATACTACCACTCTCCCATGCCTTGTCTGCCCCTGGAAATACTTCCTACAGCTCTTTTATTTCCCTCCCCTAAGGATGAGGTAGACATAGCTTAGAATTCCTGTTCACAGTCTTCTGGAAAAGATGCATTGGACAGAAATGTAGGTCACCACAAAGCAACTCAGCTGTTACTAGAATGATTTTTATTTACATTCAGCACAGATGGTCCTTTATTTATACATCTTAAAGATAACTCACAGTCACATCAAATCCCAAAGGCACAAAATTTAAACAGTAGACATAAACATGTATGTAGTTGGTCTCTTCTTTAAGTTATTGTTAATAAATGAATAAGTGGACTTTGCATTGTGTGTGCATGTGTGAAAAACATGTATTCTCAAAATATCCTAGTAACTTTATATACCACTTTGGACAACTTTTGGTTTTCTTCATTGGAAAAATGTTGCTCTTTGCTCCTTACAAGTTTGGATAACTACTTAGGGAGTAGAATCTTGCAGAATTTTGACATGTAAGGAGGTGACATGACTAGAGACAGGTCATGAGTTTGGCTTCCTTTCCTGTCATAGGTAAGCCTTATGTAGCACTAGCTCAGAGCATTGTCTCCAGTGTACAGTTTTGTCATGTATGGACACAGCCAAAATCAAATAGAATAAAAAGCCCATACAAAAAATAAGGTCTGCTATGAGAAGACTTGGAGAAACACAGGTACTGTTGACTGTTGGAATTGAACAGTATGTTAATAATGGCAAGATGCATGTGGAGAGTTATTTGATTGATGCTAATACTGGGACACTTTTTATTCCTGTGATACATTTGTAATAAACTCCATTTAAGTAAGTATATAATCTCTAGCAAAGAAGGGCGTGAGATTGATAACCACATTGATCAAAAAATACTAAAAACTATCTAATAACTATATAAAATATTAGGAAGTCTTAAAAACCAGCCTATTTAAGTACTTTCCTCAACCATGAAAGCTATTTTTAAGATTAACATTTAAAATTTTTTATTTAAGCTTATCGAATATGGATTATATTAGCTCATCATGCTGAATATGCAGCTGAAGTCATACATTACTTCTTACATCTATAACTCCCATGTAGAACTCCTGTAAACACAAAGTCCTTTAGAGTTTAAAAAAAAAAAAAAAGCTTAGAATCTTTGTTTTAATTGGAACTTTTACTTGTTCACTTACCATCAAGCAAGTGGGGATCTGCCATATCTTTTGTTTTGTTTGTTGGTTCTTTTTGTGGTAGGGTCTCTAGCCCAATTGGACCTGGAACTCATTCTATAGTCCCAGGCATGCTTTTAATTCATTCAGCCCCCTGAATGCTAGAGTTAAAAGTGTGTACCACCACATCCAGTGCCAAATCTTTTCATAATTAATTAAATTCCTAATACAATGTAAATCAAGCTTACATTGTCTTTAGGTTCTATGAATGCACAAGTTGACACATACGACAGTCATGTGTATGGGAAGGGGTTAGTGTTAGGTAGTGTTAACTGCACCACACACACATACATATATATGCACATCTATCAAACAAACATAAAAATGATGACAAACTTAATAGTCTAAGTATAGCTGATAGCACTTTAGTATTTGAACAAGGCTCAGTTGGTTGACTCTTCTGTTTTGGTCCATGAGTTCAGCTGGCAGATCATATGGAGACTGATTGGTTCCAGAGATTCTTACTCCATGTCTGACTTTTTGGTTGGATGATGGAAGTAACTGAACATGTGGTCTCCAGGTGGGCTCTATAGCTGACTAGCTTCTAAAGATAGCAACAAAAATGTAACTCCTAATACTAGAACACCTTTTTTGCTTTTTCCCCGAAGTAAGGTCTCACTCTAGCCCAGGCTGACCTGGAATTCACTACAAAGTCTCAGGGTGGCCTTGAAGTCATGGCGATCCTCCTACCTCTGCTTCCCAAGTGCTGGGATTAAAGGCGTGTGCCGCCACGCTCAGCTTCAGAACACCTTGTAAGCCTTTGCTATGTCATGTTTCCTAATATTTGTTTGTGAGACAAATCAAGCCACATAACCAAGTTTAGATTCAATATTCTCTACTACTTTATAAGGGGTTGTGGACTTTTATTTTTGTAACCTGTTATGGAACTGAAATTAAGTTATACATGTATATATATAAGTAATATTAGGACATTACATTTTTTTCAAATATTTTATTTTTATTTATTTATTTGAGAGCCAGAGAAAGAGGAGAGAAAAAAGAGAGAGAATGGGCACATTAGGACCCCCAGCTACAACAAACAGACTCCAGATACATGTGCCTCCTTGTACACCTGGCTTATGTGGGTGCTGGGGAATTGAACCTGGGTCTTTTGGCTTTGCAGGCAAATGCCTTAACCACTAAGCCATCCACCTAGCCCGGGACCTTAAATTTTATCACTGTTACTGAATCTAAAGATGTTACACTGAAATCTAGACTTTCTAACTGAAAACTAAATTTTAAGATAGAAATTATTTTGAACAGGAAAGTAAAACTTTTGTATTTAATCAATTTCTATGTGACATGTTTGTATTGGCTCATGTTAATGAGGACATTCAGTAGCCTTTAGCAATAAAGATGTACCATTTTGCAAATACATTGCATTTGAGCATAAGTAACATCTAGGGAAATGAATAAAAGGCAGTTCTGCTTTAGCCAATATTTCTCCTCTAGGATTGATGATTGAACCCAGGGCCTCACGTATGTGGGGCAAGTGCTTGATTACTTAGCTAAATCTCCAGCTTTTCTTGTGTTTTTTATTTTGAGAGAGGGTTTCATAAGTTGTCCACTCTGCTCTTGAATTTACTCTATAACTGAGGCATGGCTTGAGCTTGCAATTTTCCTGCCTCAGACTTTAGTATTGTGGAGAATAGCCTTCACCATCAGACCCAATTTTGTTTTAGCCCATGTTATATGGTTTTGATTCTTACCATAAATAAGCTATTAAATTAAAGAAGTACTAAAAAGAGTATGTCTAGTTATATGTGTGTATATAAAATGAAAATATTTCCCTATGTGTATGATCCTATTTTCATATAAGTAAAGCAATCTGTTTTTTAGGCAGAAAGCAGGTGTTGAGTAAATTACCCCTGCACCTCCAGTCTGCAGCTCCTACATCAATACGTAGATCTCACTACCAACTAAGCTGCCTGCATGAGAATCCATCAATGCCTCTAAAGTGCTCTGGCTTCCTCCATCTAATTACAACTTTCAGAATAATAATTTTGTTGTCAATCAATCTGAGAACCAGTGTGCCATGCTACCACCCTGAGGGACATCGAATATCAATTTCTCTGTCTGCCTCTCTCTTAGTTCAATTTTACTAATTAATTTATTTATTTGGAAGCAAGGAGAGAGAGAGAGAGAGGGAAGAAAGTTGAAACAGACACAGAGAGAATAGGCACACTAGGGCCAGTAGCCACTGCAAACAAACTCCAGATGCATGTGCCCTTGTGTATCTGGCTTATGTGGGTCCTGGAGAATCAAACCCGGGTCCTTTGGCTTTGCAGGCAAATGCATTAACTGCTAAGCCATCTCTCCAGCCTTCTTAGTTCAATTTTGTGTCCCTGGATTATCCATTTTTTTTTAACATTCATTATCTATGTAATGAATACTGTTTTCTTCTTTTTAAGGTAAAGCAGTTTATTTTTTTTAACTAAATATGTCCTTCCTTTTACAATACAGTAGGTAAGCTAATTTCATTCATTTCCTAATCCTAATCAGAATGGCTGTGAGACTGAGTTAGATAATGCACACAGAGGGTTTGGCAGGGTGCTGGCACCTATCCAGTGCTCTGTAAATACTAGCTGCTAGTTTCTGTGCTCACTCTCACTAGCTTTACAGATTTTACATATGTCTCTGAATTAGTGGCAATTCCCTTTAAGCTGAAACTATTACTTTTGAAAGTTTAGAGGAAATCTTGCATTTGAACACGGGTATGCTGATAAATATTCAGCCTTACTTAATGTCTCAGAGAAAGGAGCAAGAAGTAAGCTATTGTATGAAAGCTAGATCTCCAGTTAGTGCCTCTGTTCACTGATTGTGCTTACTCAGTCTTTACTGTGGGACTACCGTGTGCTAGGGACAGGTAACAAAACAGATTAGGATACAATGAAAGAGAACTAGAGACATCTAATTAAAATTTGGAAAAAAAAATTGGGTGGCTAGAAAAGGCATCTCCACAGAGGAGATGTTTAAACTGAGACTGAAAGAACAAGATGGAGAGATAAAGAAGCAAAGATTAGAGGAATTGCCTTCTAGAAAGACAAAATAGCCTCTGTACAGGCCCTTAAGTAGGAAGTCTAGATGCTTTTGCATGCTTAAATAGTAATAAAGTGAGAATCATGAGAAGGGTATTTCATCACTGGAATGGAGAAGATGGAGAAGAAGCAATGGCCAGATGCCAAGGTCTTCTGGGCTATACTTAGGGTGACTGTGACTATATATCCGGTTTCACAAGAAAAAGCTAGTTAATTCTGTTGTTGCAAGATAAGCTTTAGTGTGTTCCTTTTCACCCTTGAAGGTATCCTCGTTTAGATAATAAAGTATGCAGTTATGCTAGATTATTAAACAGTATGGATTTTATTCTAGGTGTAGTGGGAACCTTTGAGGAGCTTGAGAAGGAAAGTGATGCAATATGAGTTATTCTTTAGATAGTAAGGCATTCATGGATACAGGGAGGAAAGTTGATAGTATGTTCAGTTCGGGTGTGGGCATGATAAGATGTGGATAGAGTCAAAATGCATTTTAGAGTTAAGATAGGTAAGCCTTCATAGTGAATTGAATATGGGAAGTGAAGCTGAATGACTTATCAAGAAATATTCTTTATTGGGTATTGTGGCTTATACTCTCTGTGCCTGTACTCTCAGCACTAGGCAGGCTGAGGAAGAGGATCTTGACTATAAGGTGAGCCTGGGCTATGTAGCAAGGTCCTGCATCAACAAACAGAATAGTTCACAGGGAGACAAAGGGGCCTGTGGTGCCATACACAGAAATAAAAATGACTGGGGTAAGTACTGAGTGGAAAAGAAAGGAGCTTGAGATGGCGTGGACATGCTAGGTATTTGCTAAAAAAGAGAGAGAGAGAGAGAGAGAGAGAAGAGCTGGAAAGATAGATTAGTGGTTAAGGCACTTGCCTGCGAGCCTAAGGACCCATGTTTGATTTCCCAAATCCTGTGTAACCCAAATGCACAAGTTGATGCACGCGCAAGGTCTCACACATGCACAAGGTAGTGTACACGTCTTAAGTTCAATTACTATGGCTGAAGGCCTTGGCCGGTCAGTTCTCTCTTTTTCTCTCTTTCTCATCCAAAAAGGTCAGTCTGTTAAGCTTGCCACAAAATAAAAGAAAACAACAACAACAAACCAGTTGGCTTAAGTATAATAGCTGGTGAGTAGGCATGAGTAGCTCTGAGTAGATCTGAGACCCACACCCTTATCTTCTGAGTCTAAACTTTTTTTTTTTTCAAGGTAGGGTCTCACTCTAGCTCAGGCTCACCTGGAATTCACTAGAGAGTCTCAGGGTGACCTCAAACTCATGGTGATCTTCCTACCTCTGCCTCCTGAGTGCTGGGATTAAAGGTGTGCACCACCATGTCCAGCTGAGTCTAAACTTTTTATAACCAGAAAACCATCTCAACTGTAAAGCTGAATTTGTTTGGCATGTGTCTATATAGTTTACATGCCTGCATGCATGTTCATATATGTGTGCAGGTGCATGTATGTGTATGTGAATGTGGAGGCCAGAGGATAACCTTGGGTATTATCCTCAGGAATGATATCTGCATCTTTATAGAAGAGGGTCTCTAATTGGTCTGGAGCTCATCAATTTAGCTAAACTGGCTAGCCAGTGAGCTCCAGAGATCTCCTTTCTCCACCTTCCCAGTATTGGAATTACAGGTACATGTCACCATACATTTTACAGTAGATGGAACTCAGGTCCTCATGCTGGCAAGGCAAGCATTTACCCACTGAATTATCTTCCCACCCCCAACTTGAGTATCATTTTAATAAAGCCCTGAGCTATTGCCTGTGGATACTTAATTGTAGTAGAGGTCTAGGAGTATATTAGAATAAATTTCTGAGAGGGAGGATGCAATCATCCAGTATATAGCCTTTTTCTTAAGAAGGACAAGGAAAAGGAAAAAAAGGAGAAATGAAGAAGTGAGTCATGAGATTATGGGCTACAGCTGAAACCCTCAATCAACAGATTAGGACCTCAGGCCCAGGAGGTTCTATGTCCTTTCTTAAGGTCACTCAGGTAGGGAAATAACTAGAATTACATACTGTCTCCATCCCTGCTGGGCCACTTTTTCCCACCCAAGAGTAGGAAATCTATGAACAATATGCTTATGAGAGACTACTTAGCAAGTGTCTGGATGCAACAGTGGATTTTGTTGTTCCTATTTGAGGGGAAGGTTGACACTTCATGAAGGAAAGACCATCCTTACAAAGTCTTCCCATTGTAGCAGACTAGCTTAGTTGTTAAGGTTTTCCTGTGGTAAAAAAGCACATGTGTTTAAAGCCAGCATGCCACAGAGTGTCCTATTAAGTCAACTCCCTCACACAAGTATCTTAGCACAGCTGATGTGTCCATTTGCTATAGAGCAACAGCTGGCTGCCAGGCCTGTCGATATCACTGTTGTCACAGGTATCAACAGCTGTTCTGAACCAGGTAGATGGGCTGCCACAAGAATCAAGTTGATAAAGTCCCTGTTTTTATGATTGCTGGATATCACATGGTCAACTAATTGGGCATTGGCATTGGATGCAGTTTTTTACTACTTCTCATAGAGTTGACTTCTTATTAAATTACTACTTTCAATTTAAGAAAATTAAAATGAATTTCAAACAAAAGGGCATAAATATAATGATCATCTGGCTATAGCACGCTGCTGATGTCATACAATGTGTCTATATTACCAATTAGATGTCAGTCAGTGAACTAAATAATACTAGCCTAATGATTGCATGGAACTATCCAACAAAGTTAGTGATTGTGGCCTTTTGCACATTTGCGTAGCCCTTGAGTGCCGTGTTTATCCCAGAATGACTTATTCCTGTCTTCCATGTCTCAGCTGTCATCCCATGTCTGGAGAGTGTTCCTGCAAGTCAGGCTGGTCAGGACTGTACTGTAATGAAACGTGTTCTCCTGGATTCTACGGGGAAGCTTGCCAACAGATCTGCAGCTGCCAAAATGGGGCAGACTGTGATAGTGTGACTGGAAGTTGCACCTGTGCTCCAGGATTTAAAGTGAGTAACTCAGGCTCCAAAGGTAGGAGAAGGGGGATTGTGGAGCACATCAATCTCATGCTTTATGTGATCCACTATAAACTGCAGTGTGTGTATCCACTCACATTGTTAATGAGATGAAGAGACAGGAAAGTACCAACAGAGATACAAGGAATCTTTAGCTAATGACTAAGTGAGCTGGTGAAACCCTCAACATATCATTAATTTTTAATATTACAATATACCAGGAAGTATGACCTGTTATAATTATTCCTTATTTAATTATTTTACTGTGATTTACAAGCAACAAAGATATCTTTTCACTTAAGTTGGTTCTCACTATCAACAGTCACTATTTTAATTTCATGAAATTTGAAGACCTATCATGATGCAAGTTAGTGTTTATCATCTTTTCCCATCCTATAGTCAGTTGCACATAATTTTAGGCTCCTTTGAGAATCAAGACCTACAAATCAAGAGAGCAGAATTTTGGCTATGGTTTCTAGGATTTCTTAAAGGATTTTTAAAATATTGGTTAGGAATCTCCATTTTAAAGGAGCAAGAATTGTTTGTTATTATTTATTCCCATTTTAAAGAAGATAACATTCAACTCTGAAGAATATTGGTCATTGCTGAGCACTTAATGTATAATGTGAGTCATAAAGACACAGAGCTGAGATGATGTTTACAAGGTTTTCTAACCTATGTGCTATTCCTGGCTGAGCCTCTGAATTAGTCCTTAAAAGTCCCTGGTGCTTTTGAAGAGATGCTCTGCAGTCACCTTTGGTGGCCCAACTTTGTATTTATTGATTACTGTTGGATGAATTTAATCATGTTTCTGACAGAGTGTTTGATTTATCCATTAATAACATTACATTTTCCACAAGGAAGTCTAGGAAACATTGGGAACTAATGCACAACTCATATTTATGCTAATATATATTGTCCAATTTTATAGCTACAGTTTATTTTTATGTACCTACTTGTCTCAGCAAAGAAAAGGACTTATTTTTTGTTCTTGTATGAAAGAAAGCTAATGAAGTCAGCTAGTTCTTTGGGTCCTGTTCAATATTTTATCTTCAACATGGGCTAGCCAATATTGCACTTGAATCTCTTGAATTCGTGTAGTGTTGCAGGTATAGCAACTTTAAAAACTATGGTGTTAAGCTGTACCACGATGTGGTCTTGCTTATTTGGGGCTGCATTTTTCTATTTGTGCCCATCTAGGGAGTTGACTGCTCTACCCCATGCCCCCTGGGAACCTATGGGGTAAACTGTTCCTCTCGTTGTGGCTGTAAGAATGAAGCTATCTGTTCTCCTGTGGACGGGTCTTGTGCATGCAAGGCAGGTGAGTGGGTGAATGAGTCTTTTATTTGGTCCTGGTCACTATCACCTTCAGAATCCTGGGGAGGAAACTTTGACCAGGGCTATAGCTCCAAATGCACTGATATTCAATGCTGACCTTCACATTCCCTTATCCCCTGTGGGCCCTTATGCCTTCATGAGTCTAAGAAATAGCTCACATTAGATGATCTCTGAAGTGGCTGCCAGCTTTAGAAATCTGTGCTTTTGGAAAGGATAACAAGCAGACTTGTGTCTGTGCCCCCAAACTGACTGACCTGGAGTCATGACAAGAATTTCAGCCAGCACAGATTTTATGCAAGACCTGAAACATGTCCATCCATACATGTATCCAGGATCTTGGATACACATTTTTTCATGGTTAATAGAATGCTGAATCAATGATGGAGTAGTTGTTTCAAGCACAAGGTTTCTATTCCCTCCCATATAAAGATTCCAGTTCCCCACCAGAACAAAGCTTGGCATTGCCCCTGCGCATCCTGCACATTAAAATGCCTTCCTACAGCTCACGAGTGCTTCTTAGTGTTGGCACTGGGCTTATCATATAGCCCACTTGGCTTCTTGAATCCTCAGGGTGCCCTTTTTATTTCTGGTGCACGCCTTTTGCGGCAGTGCCAATGCTCTCTACCACTGCTGGGGCTGGGAGGTATTGTGCATCTCTAACATGTTTTCAAAGTGAGACATGCTCAGAAAGGCTCAGAAAATCTTCATGCTGCCTTTGTTTCTTCACATGCTCTGGTGTTCTTGTCCCACAGGCTGGCATGGAGTGGACTGCTCCATCCGATGTCCCAGTGGTACATGGGGCTTTGGCTGTAACCTAACATGCCAGTGTCTCAATGGGGGTGCCTGTAACACTCTGGAAGGGACCTGCACTTGTGCACCTGGGTGGCGAGGGGCAAAATGCGAACTTCCCTGCCAGGTATGTATGTATACAGAGCAGAAAGAGGATTGGCTTCTTTCTGAACAGTTTTCTTAATTGAAAGTGGCTGAGTGTTAACCAAACTTCAGTAACTATTACATAGCTTGGGAAGGGAATAGATGTGGAAATCTGTCAAGCTTTATAAGAATTCCTACCTTCTTTTTCTGTATCTCCACCCTGGTTAACTGCCTCCACTCCAGATTTTTTTTTTTTAGTACATTTGTCTCTTGGTGGCAGCCAGGTAGCAGCATTGGTCAACACCAGTGTATGCCTGTCAGCTCTCCACATATTTTGTTTCTATCATAATGGAAATCTCTAAGCTTTGGGGTGGAAAGTGATGGATCTGAAAAGGGGACAGTGGCTGGTGTCACAGAAATGTTCATTGAAGTGATAAAAGAAGGTTTGGAAACAGCTCTGTCTAATGTAAATGTCTCTTAAAGCACCAGAATCTCCTATAATTTCCAAGTTCAATGCTCATTCCCTTCCCTTGACCTACTTCGGAGACAAGCATCATTAGAAACCTCCTGTTATAGCTACTGCAGGCTGAGGGTGCAAATGGGGAGTGTGTTCTATAGTAACCCACTGCTTTCTTTCTGTCTAAAGCACTTGGCCCATCCTTTCCTTGTTTGAGTCATCCTTTTTGCCTGACCCATTAAGCATTTTCTTAGTGATGTGTGTGTTCTCTGCCCCAGGGACACTATCAGCTAGCAGGATAACAATGCCACCCCTTAAATTGGGGCCTATAAAGAAAGGGTTTTTACAGGGCCTCTTCTTTCTCTGGGCTTCTTACCTCATTAAGCACAACTTATTTCCCAAAGCAGAGAGGATTCCTGCTTGGGGCTATTCTGTGCCCCCCTCGCTCCTAGGATAGAGTTAGGCTTGTTCTGCCTTCTATCATTTATATTTATATTTATATTTATATTTATATTTATATTGGAGATGGACTGAAGGTCACTTTATATCTCCTGATTGTGAACCAGGTAAATCTTCAGCATAACCTTGTCCACTAGGTATTTAAGTAAATTAGAAAAGGGGCATGTCATGGCAGAGCTAACTCCTGCACCATCCTATCAAACATTAATGGAGCTTAAAAGTGGTTTCATTGGTTTTATTTGCTTAATAAATTCCAGACAAATAATTATACTATCTAACACCTATAGTGTGGCTTATATATCCTCCACCATTCTTGGTGATTGTGTACCCCATGTTTATCTTAGTGCTTGAGTGGATGGATGGAGCAGGGAGGTTTGAAAAAGCAAGTTTCACTACCAATGCAGAGCTTTCTCTTCTTACCCATGAATCAATGATTACTTTCATCCACCAAAAGTCTCATCTCTTTTGGACCCCTCTCACTATCAAGTTCATGGAAATATAAAGGAAGGCCTGAGAGAGGTAGGATGAGGAGGGGTGTCCATGCAATGTATATTTAGGATCAGTGTATTCCTCATGTTTTAGAATTTTCCTGGGAAGAATGATATCCATTAGAGAAAAAAATAACAAAATTGGTTCAGTTTTCTTTATTATGTCACCTATCCCATTGATTACAACTTATGTAAATGAATTTAATTCAAATGTATATTCACATGTAAGATCATCTTTAAGTGGCCTAGGACCTTCCCTTTCCACTAAAGAATAAAACACATTGTATATAACACTGAAATATTTTGTAAAAATCATTAGAAGCAAAGGAAAATATTACTATGAGTTGTGGCTGATGTTAAGAAAAGTTTCTGGGGCTGGAGAGATGGTGTAGCGGTTAAGCGCTTGCCTGTGAAGCCTAAGGACCCCGGTTCGAGGCTCGGTTCCCCAGGTCCCATGTTAGCCAGATGCACAAGGGGGCGCACGCGTCTGGAGTTCCTTTGCAGAGGCTGGAAGCCCTGGCGCGCCCATTCTCTCTCTCTCCCTCTACCTGTCTTTCTCTCTGTGTCTGTCGCTCTTAAATAAATAAATAAATAAATAAATAAATAAATAAATAAATAAATAAATAAAAGAAAGAAAAGTTTCTGGGCTGGAGAGATTGCGTAGTGGTTAAGCGCTTGCCTGTGAAGCCTAAGGACCCCAGTTCGAGGCTCGATTCTCCAGGACCCACGTTAGTCAGATGCACAAGGGGGCGCCCGTGTCTGGAGTTCATTGGCAGTGGCTCGAGGCCCTGGCACGCCCATTCTCTATCTCACTCTCTATCTGCTCTCTCTGTCACTCTCAAATAAATAAATAAAATCTTTAAAAAAAAAAAGTTCCTTTTAGTTAATTAACTTCCATGTTTATATATATTGCATAAATGCATATGAATATATTAGTATAATTGTTTTACATTTTATATGCCTGTTTGGGTAATTCCAAAGTGTTAATTTCCTGCATTTGTGGGAGAGGGAGGACCAAGAAGTCATGGGGAGAGGTGATATAATGCATGTTCCTGAGAGATGTTAGGGAAATGGCTGACTGTGGATCTCTTCATGTAGTGTCATGGGATTTTTCCAGCTTGTCATTGTCTTTGATATTCTCCTCCTGGCAGGATGGCACATATGGGTTGAGCTGTGCTGAGCGCTGTGACTGTAGCCATGCAGATGGCTGCCATCCCATCACAGGCCATTGCCGCTGTCTTCCAGGATGGTCAGGTGAGAGCAAAGGGCCACGACTTGAAGGAGAAACCACCAACTTAGTATCTAGTGGTACCTCTTCAGAGAAACATGGGTCAAGTTTTCAGGAAAAAATGAAAAGACAGCAAATTCTCTGATACACACACATATTTTTACTCATGAAATATAAATGTTATGCATAATTAATCTAAAACCCAAACCAATTCCACAGAGCTTACATGTAAGATCCAGTTGCTAGAATGTGGGCCTGCAAGGCAGGACAAATGGATTGCTGTGAATAGCTCAATAGACTCTCTCTGGTTTGTTTCAAGCTCTGAGAGAAAAATAAAGTTTAGAGTAAATCCTAATAATACAACCAGAATTACCCCAGAAATAAAATATTAAACTCTAACATTAAAATGGCTAATATACAAATATTTAAATATTTTTCCTAGACATAAAAGTTTTAAAACCTTTATAACTTTTACAATTTTGTTGGAGCAATGACAAGTTCACAATATGATCGAGTACAAAATTTCTAACTACAGAGTAGGATTGTTTCTTTATATGGCTTCCTGATTATAGCTAGGAAGTTTATCAGGTTAATTGTGGTAATGAAAGAAGAACCATGTTATACAGGTTTGCCTGGACATTTAGTGCCATCTTCCAAATCTATAAATCATGAGTAACAACAATGTTCTTCTTGAAGGATTGCTTTATACTTCCACCAGCAGTATGCAAGAGTTCCAACTTTTCCACATCTTCACCAACACATCTGTCTGTTTTATTTTTCTTTTGAGGTAGGGTCTTGCTCTAGCCCAGTATAACCTGGAATTCACTCTGTAGTCTCAGGGTGGCCTCAAACTCACAGCAATCCTCATACCTCTGCTTCCCGAGTGCTGAGATTAAAAGCTTGTGCCACCACACATGACACATCTGTGTTTTTGATCATAACCATCCTAGTAGGTGTGAAGTGGTACTTCTGTGGGATTTTGCTTCGTGTTTTCCAGGTGGCTAATGATGTTGAGATTTATCCATCCATTTACTAGCCATCTGTAAATCTTCTTTGTAGAAATATATACTTAGATCCTTTACTACTTTTAAAATCTGGGTTATTTTTATTATTGAGTTGTAATAATATTTTATATACTTTAGACAAATGTTCTTTATAAGGTATGTACTTTGCAAGTATTTCCTCTCATTGTGAGTTTTCCCCCATGATTTCACTGATTGTTTTTGTGGCGGAAGAGGTTTTTTAAAAAATTTATTTCCGTGTGTGTGTGCATGCATGCACACACATGCACACCTCAGGGTCTCTTGCCACTGCAAACAAATAGATGTCTGGCTATATGTGGGTGGAAAGTGAACCCAGGTAAGCAGACTTTGCAAGCAAGCATCTTTAAGCACTGAGTCATCTCCTTAAACCCCAGAACAGATTTTATCCTGATAAAGTCCAGTTTACCTATTTTTAATTTTTACTTTTGTCTTTTTCTAACACACACACACACACACACACACACAGACAACTTCTATGCTTGCAGACAACAAACCATGGTATTTCCCTCCCCTCACCCACTTTCCCCTTCATAACTCTGCTCACCATCATATCCCCTCCCTCTCTCCATTAGTCTCTGTTTTAATTTGATGTCATCATCTTTTTCTCCTATTATATGAGGGTTTATGCGGGTATTGTTAGGCACTGTGAGGTCTTGGATATTGAGACCAAATTCTGTCCAGACAGTTGTATGTAAGGAGTGGTACCCTTCCTTTGGATCTTACATTCTTTCTGCCACCTCTTCGACAATGGCCCTGAGCCTTGGAGGGTGTGAGATGTTTCAGTGCTGGATACTCTTCTATCCCTTCTTCTCAGCACTATCTTGCCTTTTGGGTCATCCCAGTGGTCTTTGGCATCTGAAAAGAGAAGCTTCTCTAACCAGAAGTGAAAGTAGCATTAATATATGAGTATGAACATTAAGTGTAGTGCTTTCAGGGCAATCTAGTGAGAGTAATATATGCATTTATCCAGACAAGAGCGGGCTTTATACCCCTAAGGCTCATGACCTCCCCTGCCATAGGCTTTTGATTAGGTTTTCAGTTCCAGGCACCTATTCTCTCCCTCCCAAAGATTGGGCCTTCAGTCCAACTAGAGAGCAGTTGGTTTTCCCAGAGCAGACATGCCGCTATTGCACTTGTTCAGTCATTTGGCCTGACTGGCCAAACTTGAGGTTTCCAGTGTCCACTGTTTTCACTGCTGATGACTTCTGTCTCCCATAAGGCTGCATAGTACAGCTTTTTCCAGCGTTCAGTTGGCTGGGATACAGGGAGAAGGTTTACTGCTCAGCACCTGCTTGATTTCTCAGTGACTTTGCCACTCAGGCATGTGAAATCTTCAGCAATAGGGTCTTACCATCTCTTTCTCACAGGAAACCAAGAGCTTTGGCAATAGCCTATAATGTTTGGGAGGCAACAGGGGCCTCCCCTGGCCAACAACTCACTGGAAGGTATCCCATCCCTGTCACTGAAATTTTTCTAGTAACAATCTATGGCTTCTGGATGTGCCATTATTTGAGAAAGTAGATTTTTGTATGTCTTATTCAGAATATCTTGAATTTTGATTGACCCTCCCGCCCACCTTTCTTTTATACTATCTCTTCCCCTGACCTTTCTTAGTCCTTTCCCCTTCCTGTAATCTGTTCTTCTACTTACATATATACAATACCATCCCCTTAAGACCTTCTCTCTCCTCCTTCCCTTATAGTCTTTTTCTAGTTTATGGGCCTCTGCTACTGATTTTTGGTTCCAGATCACACACATCTATACATTTGTAGCTAGGATTCACATATAAGAGAGAACATGCAATGTTTGGCTTTCTGGGCCTAGTGTACCTCCCTTAGTATAATCCTTTCCAGATTCATCCATTTCCCTGCAAATTTCATAATTTCATTTTTCTTTACCACTGAGTAGAACTCCATTGTGTAGATGTACCACATCTTTATTATCCATTCATCTGTGGATGGACATCTAGGCTGGTTCTATTTCCTAGCTATTGTGAATAGAGCAGCAATAAACATGGTTGTGCAAGTATCTTTAAGGTAGTGAGAAGAGTCACTAGGATATATGCCTAGGAGTGCTATAACTGGATCATATGGCAAATCTATTTTTAACTGTCTCAAGAACCTCCACATTGATTTCCACAATGGCTATACCAGATTACATTCCCACCAACAATGCAGAAGGGTCCCCCTTTGCCATACCCTCACCAAAATTTATTGTCATTTGTTTTCTTGATGGTAGCCATTATGATGGGAGAGAGATGGAATCTCAAGGTAGTTTTAATTTGCATTTCCCTGATGGCTAAGGATGTAGAACACTTTTCTAAATGTTTATATGCCATCTGTATTTCTTCTGATAAGAATTCTCTATTTAATTCCATAGCCCATTTTTAAAAAATTCATTTATTTATTTGAGAGAGAGAAAGAGGAAGAGAGAGACAAGAGAGACATACAGACAGAGAGAGAGAGAGAGAGAGAATGGGCACACCAGGGCATCCAGCCACTGCAAATGAACTCCAGACGCTTGCACCACCTTGTGCATTTGCCTTACATGGGTCCTGGAGAATTGAACCGGGGTCCTTTGGCCTTGTAGGCAAACACCTTAATTGCCAAGCCATCTCTACAGCCCCCATAGCCTATTTTTTGATTGGGTTGTTTAATTTCTTATTGTTCTGGTTTTTTTTTTTTGAGTTCTTTGTATATTCTGCATATTAATCCTCTGTCAGATGTGTAGCTGGCAAAGATTTTATCCCATTCTGTAGGTTGTCTCTTTGCTCTATTCAAAGTGTCTTTTGCTGGGCAAAAGCTTTGTAACTTCATGAGTTCCCAGTAGTTGATTAGTGGTTTTATTTTCTGAGCAATTGGGGTTATATTCAGAAAATCATTACCTATGCCAATTTGTTGAAGGGTTTCCCCTAACTTTTCCTCTAGCAATTTCTGAGTTTCAGGTCTGATATTAAGGTCCCTGATCCACTTAGATTTGATTCTTGTTCATGGAAAAGACAAGGATCTATGTTCATCTTTCCACATATAGATATCCAGTTTTCCCAGCACCACTTGTTGAAGAGGCTGTCTTTTCTCCAATGAATTTTTTGGCATTTTTGTCAAAAATCAGATGGCTACAGCTGCCTTGATTAACATCTGGTTCCTCTACTGTGTTCCATTGATCTACATGTCTGTCTTTGTGCCAATACCACGCCATTTTGTTACTATGGCTTTATAATATAGCCTAAAATCAGGTATGGTGATACCACCAGCCTTATTTTTGTTGCTCAAAATCATTTTGGCTATTTGAGGTATTTTTTGTGCTTCCAAATGAATTTTGGGATCATTTTTCCTGTTCCTGTGAAGAATGCCATTGAAATTTTAATGGGGATTGCATTAACTACGTAGATTGCTTTTGGTAAGATTGACATTTTCACAATATTGATTCTTCTAATCCAAGAATATGGGATGTCTTTCCATTTGTTTGTGTCTTCTGCAAGTTCTCACTTGAGTGTTTTAAAGTTCTCATTGTAGATATCCTTCACTTCCTTAGTTAAGTTTATTCCAAGGTACTTTATTTATTTATTTTTTTTTTGAGGCAATTATGAATGGGAGAGATACCCTGATTTCATTCTCCACATGTTTGTTGTTAGTATATAGGAAAGCTTCTGATTTATGTGTATTTATTTTGTATCCTGCTACGTTGCTAAAAGTTGATCAGCCCTAACAGTTTGCCAGTAGAGTTTTTAGGGTCTTTTATGTACAGGATCATATCATCTGCAAATAGTGAAAATTTGATCTCTTCCTTTCCAATTTGTATCCCTCTTATGAGTGTCTCTTGCCTTATTGCTATAGCTAAGACTTCCAGTACTATCTTAAATAAAAGTGGCGACAGTGGACACCCTTGTTTTGTTACTGAATTTAGTGGAAAAGCTTTGAGTTTTTAACCATTTAGTATTATGTTGGCTGTAGGTTTGTCAGAAATAGCTTTTATTATGTGGAGATATGTTCCTTTTATTCCCAGTTTCTGTAGGACTTTTATCATGAAGGGATGTTGGATTTTGTTGCATGCCTTTTTGAGATGATAATGTGACTTTTTTTCCTTCAGACCATTTATAGGATGCATTACATTTATTGATTTGTGTATGTTGAACCATCCCTGCATCCCTGGGATATAGCCAATTTTGTTGGGATTGATAATATTTTTGATATATTCTTGTATTCTGTTTGCCAATATTTTGTTCAGAAGTTTTGCATCTATGTTCATGAAGGAAATTGATCTGTAATTTTATTGTCCTGTCTTTGTCTGGTTTGGGTATGAGGGTGATGCTGGATTCATAGAAGGAGTTTGGTAGAATTCCTTCCTTTTCTATTTTATGGAAAAATTTGAGAAGCATTGGTGTTAGTTCTTCCATGAAGGTCTGGTAAAATTCACCAATGAATCCTTCTGGGCCTGGGATTTTTTTAGTTGGGAGACTTTTTATATCATCTTGGATCTCTGTGCTTGTTATAAGTCTGTTTAAATGGTTTAATCTCATCTTGATTTAATTTTGGTAGGTCATGTGAATCAAAGAAATCATCCATTTTTTTCAGATTTTCAAACTTAGAGGCATATATATTCTTAAAGTATGTCCTTAAAACTGTCTGAATTTCTTTGGTATCTGTTGTAATGGTGCCTTTTTTATCTCTAATTTTATTAATTTTTGTCTCTTATATCTTTCTTTTGGTCAGATTTGCCAAGGGTTTATCAATCTTGTTTATCCTTTTAAAGAACCAACTCTTTGTTTCATTGATTCTTTGGATATGTACATATTTTTGTGGGATTTCTATTTCATCTATTTCATTAATTTCTGCCCTAATCTTTATGATTTCTCCTTATCTACTGATTTTTGGTTTGTCTTGTTCTTCTTTTTCCAAGGCCTTAAGGTGAAGCATTAAATTGTTTATTTTTAAACTCTCTAATTTCATGACATAGGCACTTAGAGCTAAAAATTTCTCTCTTAGGACTACCTTCATTTTGTTCCAAACGTTTTGGTATGTTTTATCATCATCATTTGATTCTATGAATTTATTGATTTCCTTTTTGATTTCTTTGATGACCCATTGATCATTCAATCATGTACTGTTTAGTCTCTGTGAATTTCTGTATGCTCTGTTGTTTTTCTTGTTGCTGATTTTCAGTTTAATCCCATTGTGGTCAGATAGAGTACAAGGGAGTATTTCAATTTTCCTGTATTTGTGGAGATTTGCTTTGTGCCTTAATATATGGTCTATTTTAGATAATGTTCCATTTGCTGCTGAGAAAAATGTATATTCTGCTGCATTTGGATGGAATGTTCTGTAGATTAGGTCCATTTGTTCCATAACATCATTTAATTCAGATGTCCCTCTGTTTATCTTTTTGCTGGGATGGCCTGTCAATTGATGAGAGTAGGTTAGTGAAGTCTCCCACTATAATTGTGTTTGATGTTATCTGTGACCTTAAGTCCAATAGTGTTTGTTTGATGAAACAGGGAGACCCCATGTTAGGTGCATATATGTTTAAGATTATAATGTCCTCCTGCTGAAGTGTTCCTTTATTCAGTATAAATTGACCTTCTTTATTTCCTCACTAATGTTGGTCTGAAGTCTATCCTGTCAGATATTAGGACAGAACCCCAGCTTATTTCCTAGGCCTGTTTGCTTGAAATACTGTTTTCCAACCTTTCACCCTAAGGCAGTGTCTATATTTTATTGAGAGATGAGTTTCCTGGGGGCAACAAATTGCAGGATCATGCCTTTTAATTCAGTCTGCAAGCCTGTGTCCTTTGGATGGTGCATTAAGGCCATTGATATTAAGTTATTATTGAAAGGTATGCATTTATTCTCGCCATTCTTCTTATTTTGTAGTGTTTCCTGTTTTTCTTTTACTCATTTGTTTTAACTGTTATTTGAGTGTGGTTTATTTTTACCTTTTTCCTCCTGTGTGTTACTTGCTTTCTCTTCGGCATTAAGAATTCCTTCAAGTATTTTCTGTAGAGCTGGTTTAGTTGTCATAAATTCACTTAGCCTGTTTTGTTGTGGAATGTCCTTATTTCTCCATCAATTTGGATAGATAGCTTTGCAAGATAAAGTAATCCTGGTTGACAGTTGTTATCTTTCAGAACTTGGAATACATCATTCCAAGCCCTTCTGGCTTTTAAAGTTTGTATTGAGTAATCTGCAGTTATTCTGATGGGCTTGCCTTTGTAGGCGACTTGTTTTTTCTCTCTAACTGCTTTCAATATATTTTCTTTGCTTTATGTGTTTAGTAGTTTAATTATAACATGGCAAGGAGAGGTTCTTTCCAGGTTTTGTCTGTTTGGTGTTCTAAAAGCTTCTTGTATCTGCATTGGCATTTCTCTCCCAATTTGGGAAAATTTTTCTTCTTTGATTTTGTTGAAAACACCTACTAAGCCTCTGGATTGAAATTCTTATCCTTCTGTTATACCTTGAATTCTTATGTTTGATCTTTACATAGTGTCCCGGATATCTTGAAATTCCCATTCATACCTTGCTATTAGCTTGTCTTTCTCTTTGTTGGACTATATTAGATCTGTCACCTGGTCTTCTAGTTTAGATATTCTGTTTTTCCCTTCCTCTATTCCACTGGTGAGACTCCAAAGAGTTTTTTATTTCATTGACTGTATTCTTCAGAGCCAGGATTTCAGCCTGGTTTTTCTCTTCAGTATTTCTATTTCCTTACTCATGCATTGTAATGACTTCTTTATTTCATTAAGCTGGTTTCCTGTGTTCTCTTTCAGAAGTTTGTTTTCATCTTTAATTCCTTAGTTTTCTTCTTTGATTCCCTTCATTTCTTCTCTGATTTCTTTGAACACAGATACCATCATTTTCTTGACATTTTGTCAGGAACTTCATCTAAAACAATCTCATTGGTGATCATTTCTGATGGATTTAGTTTTTGGTGGGACTGTATTGTCTTGTGAGTTTCTTGTATTATATTGTAGCGACTTTTGCATCCTGAATTGATTTTATATTTGGGTTTTCTACTTATCTGCAGTGTTCCTAGACATGGCAATCCACCTTTATATGACCTTAGTATATGAGCTCAAGGTGCCAGGTGTAGCTCTTGTCCTCCAATCAAGTCACAGAAATAATCCTAGTTGTTGAGTCTGCTTGCTAAGCAAGTATTCTAGTGGACTGGGTGGAATAATTTATGGGCAAATTCTAAACTTCAACCAAGTAACATACACAATCAATAAAAACCAGCACAAAGTATGAAACTGTGGGGATTAAAACAAACAGATAGTCATATAAAACCAAAGTCCCTAAGCATGTCTTGTTCTATACCCTTAATCTTGTCAGCTGGGAGGTAGAGATTTCTGCTCTGAATTGGATTCCAGGTCAACCTGGATCTGGATTAAACCCTGCCCCCAATAATGACAGAAGCAAAAAACAAAGGCCCTATGTATATGCAAACATCAAAGGCTACAATATTCAACCCCCAAATACAGGTTATTTGAAAATAGTAAAGCCAACCAAGTATACACACCCCATAACCTGCTCTGACAAAGATAGATTAGCTCTTGCAGTGCAGGTCTGTGTACCTGGTTTTTTTGTTTGTTTGTTTTGTTTTGTTTTGTTTTTTTTTGTCAGCCAGCCTCGTTACCTTTTGGGGTGGTGGCTTCCAATCTCACCAGTGCTGAGTGCCTGCCTCCATCCTTCCCTGTTTTGCTGTGCACCTGTACTTCTGATCAGCTCTGCTGGCTGCACTGCCACTGGGGGGCTGAATGCTGGAAGTTCGCAGTTCTGATGGTGGGGGATGGGAGAGTTCAGACTTCTGGAGTTGCTCACACTTTCAGTAGCTCTTTAGTTGATCTCAGCTGACTTTCCTTCAGTTTTCTTAACTTTTCAAGAAGGCTAATGAAGTTGAAAATTCTGTTGCTTGGTCTCTGATGCTGCTGCTGTCTGACACGCCTGGTGGGGTGGCGTGCCTGGCAGGTGCAGAACACAGATCCCTGGCTACAAGTTCCTCAGTGGGACTCTAGCCATTTTCCTCCTTTCTGGTGGATCTTGGTCACTCTGGCTTCTCTACTGTGTCTAAGAATAACCTATATTCCTTCACTTTTCAGAAGAAGATTGTATTTTGTTGGGGTTTTGCTTAAATCCCTCCCTAGACTGGTTTGGCACGGCTCCTATGCCGCCATTTTACCCAGTTAACCTATTTTTAACAGTTTGCTTGCTCATGCTTTGGTATCAAATCTAAGAAATCATTGCCTAACTCAGTCACGGACACTTGTGTCTGTTTTCTTTTAAAATTTTTATAGCTTTAATTTTTACACTTATGCCTTTGATCCATTTGGAGTTAATTTTTATATACTGTAAGTAGGTGGGCAGGAGGGTTCCAACTTCACTCTGCCTGTGTGCATCCACTGGCCCTAGCATGATTTGTTGCAAAGACTATCTTTCTTGCTACTGAATTGTCCTAACATCCTTGCCAAAATCTAATTGCCCATCAATGTGAGGTTCATTTCTGGATTTTATCTGATCCCATTGATCAATTTGTTTATCATTACACCAGCACAACACTGTTTTGATTATTATAGCTTTGTAAGAAGTTTTTAAATTGAGAGAAATTTGAGTCTTCCAGCTTTGCTCCTTTTTAGGATTGTTTTACCTGTGCTAGAGCCCTTGAATTTCCATGTGAATTTTAGGATCAACATGCCAATTTCTACAAAGAAACAAGAGAGAAATTTAATGAGGATTTAACTTATAGATCCATTTGGAAGGCATTACCAAATTAGCCACAGGAAGTCTTTAGTCTCATATGACAAGTTACCAGCAGCCCTGTTAGCAGTGGCTATTGCCCCTCGAATTTTTTGAGGGTCCCTTTGGGTGGTTATAGAACCATCAGGGACAAGCTTTCATGTGCTTGGTTTCCAGTATCTGAGAGATGTCTTGGGAAACAGGCCATGCTGTTGCAGCAGAGTTCATTTCTGGTCAATAGAACACCCAAAGACCCATCCTTGTAATTACTTCTTGACTTGTGAAACTTAACGTTTTACATGAAATTTTCATGTTATTTTTAGCTCTCCATCACTAATGTTGACACTGGATTGTACCAGGTATTACACCATATTTGTGACTCCACCAGGGACCTTGAAGTAACCAAATGTACTTGCCATTAGTAATTTTTCAATGACTCTCTGTGAGACAAAATGACACTTTTAACTCTGGGAAATTCAGGTCTTCCCTAAAAGAAAATGTTTTGGGTCCACACTCTACAAAATCTACCTTAGTCTTATAAATATATAGAGTGAGAGGTGCCCCTGTACATACCAGTCAACAGCTTGGTGATTGTGAAAGGACTATGAAAGGCACACATGAGAAAGCAAGGCACATAAATAAGAAAAGAAGAGATGACTTGGCCCAAAGCCAATTAGAAAATGTGTTTGTTGCATTCCACAGTCTGGGTTATGAAGTAAAACAAATTATCCCATCTGGCCTTAGCCCTATCAAGCTCCTACAGGAATGTAGTGCTTTGTCACACAATGTAATCTTGTAATCCTCTGCCCATCTGTGACTGGCCTGCCTCGCAACAGGGAAGAAGCTTCCTGCCTCATGACTCTGTCTCTGCTTTGTGCCCAGTACTTATGTATTTATTGTTCCCATGCTCGTTCAGTTGACCCAAAGCCTCATTTCACTGTCTTCTGTGTGAACTGTTGGCTTATGAACAGCTGTTAGTCTCTAAAGCTGCTGACAAGTTGTCCCCATGTTCATAGAACATACTTGGTATAAGTAAATATGTGGAAGAGAAGAAATTTCCAGAAGTTCTAAGAACAGCTCAGATTTGGACCAAGAATTGGATTACATTTTCTATAAGAAAAGAGCAGATTCTATGTACTATTTACCCAGGACATCCTTTTATTGTGAACCTCGAGTAGACTCAAACATTTTCACTAGCTAATGTGCTTTGAGTTAATATGTTAGGGCCTTTCTCAAAATTAAGAATATTTGCTTTTTACTTAGGAATTATGTTTGAGGCTAAATGATTAGTAAAAGCCCAGGGAAGCAAGTGAATCCATTTCCTGTCTCCTCTCTTGCTAGATCACTGGAAAAGGTGCAGTGCCTGGTGAAACAGGGAGGGTGTTTTGAGAAAATTGGTGAACTCTCACTCAGGGCCTGGGCTCTTCCCTCACCATATCAACAAGATGACACAAAGTGCTCAGCCTCTGAGAACCCAGGCAGTTTGGAGCCAAGGGGAAAATATTAGCCTGCCACTATCAAGGAACCATGAGACCTCATATGCCGAGGAAGTCTGCTTTCTTAGCTTCAAGTCATCACCATTCAGTGTTTCATTCTGTTCTCTAAGGATTGAGATTATCTCCTAAAAGAATTGGGATTTTTTTAAAGTGTCTGTTATAAATGAAAAGCTTATTGTACCTAGGCATAAAACACTTCAAAATGTAGTAGTGTGAGAACTACCCAAAACAAAGTTACATTTGATATCCTAAGTATTCTTCCCAGAATTAGCATACCATTTCCCCTTCCCCAAAAATGACATGCACATTTTACTATGTGTGGATATTTAAAGCCTTTATTTATTGAAATGAGCCAATGAACTGTTTTATCAGAAAGTAGCAGACTGCAATAGAAAAATGGGGGAAATAAAATATTATTGTAACTGGAATAAAACTTCTAATTCTTTAGGATTGTTATGGTCCAGGTTATACCATCAAGGGTATATAGGCTGTGACCTCAGCTCCATCCCCTACAGCTTTGTACACATACTCAGAGATACACCCCACACAAAAACAGTATGTATGTATATGGTGTGTATGCACACAGTTCTGTAAAATGAGATTGGCTTTTCAAAAATTATTATTATGGAATTCCAGATGAAATGTAGTTGTGTGGAGAACTATATAAATATATACATAGACTTCACAGTGCTGGAGTGACACACTTTATAAAATACTTTCTAAAAATGATAGAAGCAAGAAAAGATATTAAATTAGAAGACAGACTATTTGGAAAGAAGGTGGGGTTCATGGAAGGGGTAGGGGAAAGGGACAGAAGAAGGAACTGGGAGGAGATTACAATCAAAATACACTACATATGAAAATCAGATCATCAATAAAAAGTTAGAAGAAAAAAACAAGTTCTTTTTTCCTTTTTCCTTTTTCCTTTCTACTCTGAGTTTAGTTAACCAGATACCCATTCTGCTGAACATTATAAGTGTCATGATTTAATTGATCTGGCTCCCAACTCCAGCCAAGGTCACTGTCACTTGGGAACTCTTTCAAGTGGCATATTCCCATTTGCCACCTAGCATCTATTGATTGGAAATTTGGAGGGTGGAAGAAAAAAATGAGGAGGAGGAAGATGAGGAGAAGAAAGGAACCCATGAAATATTCTTTGCACAAGTTTTGAAACAATTTGGGAATCCTTCAGGATGCTCTCCTTGGTACATGGAGTGAGAAAGCTCGATTTCTGACCATGACTCTTATGCAGTGTATTACCTACACAACTTTACTTGGTAGCCCTCTCTATCTTTTAAAAAGGTGCTCCAGGGGACTGGAGAGATGGCTTAGTGGTAAAGCATTTGCCTATGAAGTCAAAGGACCCTAGTTCAAGGCTTGATTCCCCAGGACCCACATAAGCCAGATGCACAAAGTAGCACATGCAAATGGAGTTCGTTTGCAGTGGTTGGAGGCCCTGATGCACCCATTCTCTCTCTCTCTCTCTCTCTCTCTCTCTCTCTCTCTCTCTCTCTCTTTCTCTCTTTCTGTCTGTTGCTTTCAAATAAATAAATAAATAAATAAAAATAAACAAATTTAAAAAAAAATGGCTCTAGAAGTCCAGACAATGGCAATACTAGCCTGTCAAATGGAACCCACTATACCTTATTATTCTAAATATCTAACTTGATGCCCAGGGAGCATTCATGAAAAGAAGCCTCACATCATTGGCAAAAGAGAAGGTCTTAGTACTGGAGTAAGAAAGTTGGAAAGTAAAAAAAAAAAAAAAAAAAAAAAAAAAGAAAGTTGGAAAGTAAGAAAGTAAACTGATAGAAAATAGATTATGGTATCAAATCAACCCATAAGCCTCTTAGGAAAGAAAGTGATACTAACAACACATTGTATAATGGTAAGGAGGGGACAACAGCAGAGGCAGGTGCTCATCTGAATCCAGCCAGGAAGGGAGAATTAGAATGGAGAACTCTATGGGCAAGCTGATGAGAAGACACCAACTTCTCCATGTCTCCCAGAAGAGAAGCTTACAGAAGCTCCAGACCTTTTCCTTGAGGACAACCTTCCTATCCTAGTTTTCCAAAACACCCAGAGTGCCCAGTGGAATAAATGCACTACCTTTGGGTACTCATCTGTCTCAAGGTAATTCTCTCACACCTTAGTGATATGCAAATTGTTGCAACATGGGTAGGGGGCTACTTTCCTGTGCCCAGAGCCGCATGTGCTAATTGAGGTTAGAAGTAATACATTTGTCAAAGGGATGAATTAACAAGTAAGCACCCAATCAGCCATGAGTACAAATGACTCACTCATAGTCCTTCTGGGTACTGGGATGTGAGGCATGTGTCTCCAAGTATCTGCCTGTGTCATCTTGGGAAAGGGAGCATCAGATAAAAACATAAGGTTGGGTCTCTGAAGTGAGAATTGAGGGAGATGTTCATTTAAAAAAATGGTTGCAGAAAAAGCCCCATCTTCCCCACTCTGCCAGCAATACCTGTTTTCAGGTACAGTCTATACTGAGGCAGATGGTACTCTCCTGCACTTTTGTCTTACAGATGCAAATGCAACAATCCCTAGTTATATGACTGATGGGCACCTTTTCTCAATTCCAACTAGAAAGTTTTTTTTTTTTTTTTTTTTTGGTTTTTCAAGGTAGGGTCTCACTCTGGCTCAGGCTGACCTGGAATTCACTATGTAGTCTCAGGGTGGCCTTGAACTCTCGGAGATCCTCCTACCTCTGCCTCCTGAGTGCTGGGATTAAAGGCATGTGCCACCACACCCGGCTAAGAAAGTTTTGATTTAATGAACATTTGTTATGTTTCTTCAAGTTTCATGTCAACAGAGCACTTGTGTTTTGGGAACCTGAAGATAACATGATGCCATTGCCCACCCTGCAGAAACTTACTTCCTTTTGGGCAGACAATTGATGGACAAAGGGGTTTAGCCAGTGAATAACTTGTCTCTATGGCCCTATACTACACTGAACCATCATTTTGAGGTTAAGAAGATTAGAAAAGCAGTAAAAGATTCAACTAGAAGTGATATCCCTTATACTCACCTACTCCACTTATTATTAACAAATACTTCTTTTAGTTCTAATGTATGTTTAATAGCTCATTGTCCAGGGTCAAGACATTAAATCAAAATCATGTCTTCTATTCACTAACACCCCAAATATTGCAATACTAACATAAGGAATATAAGCAATGGAACAAGACAAGAAATTGAAGCTACATCTTACAGAGAAGAAATAATGACATCCCAGATGATTTATTTACTACATTCATGCAATCACAAACGCCCAGTGAATGCTGATTTTACTTTGAGACCCCTGGCATAATGTATCAAGCATTAAATGCATGAACATTTCTTTAGTACTGCTTAACTGAAGTTCATCACGATCATTCAGCCATTGCCTAGCAACTTATGAAGGCAATCAAAGAGCTCTTTGTCCTCAGTCCTGGCAAAAACAGTCCCTCACAGATCTCCTTATCAGCATTAGAAAATTTATCAGGAAAAAAATACTTCAATTGAGCCAGTAATTACAGCAAATTTAAAGTTACTCCATTCCCATTTTGCCCCTTTCTCCAAATATTTTAGGAAGTTATTTCTTGAAGCCATTAGTTTTTAAACTTTTATCTGTTCTTAGGTAAATATGCCAAATAAATATCCTTATGGTATCTCATTATAGCTCTATTGCTCTATTATCTGGTATAATAGCTCCCAGCTCCCAGAATTATGTCTTCTCAAATATAAGCAGCCATTACTATCCCTTGCCTGAAAAGAGTCACCATTTTATGTACATGTACACATAAGTATGTTGGGCCTCCTGTTTCGAATGAAGAGTTCTTCAGGGAACTATAGAATACTGAGGTTGCTCCGTCTACTTAGAAAGTAGTTCTGTTATCATATAGAGAAGAGGAACTGTATTACTGATTCACTCAATAAATATTAATTTCACACTGATTAGTCATATTTAAAGCAGCAACAAGAGTTACCTGCCATAGGTTTCACTCTCAATTTAGATTCAGTCCTCTGCTATGAGGGACCCAAGTCTCCTGTTTAACAGCAACTAAGGTGGGGACAACTGCTTCATAGACTCAGACATCCTTGGACACTTTAGCCCAGAGCCACTCAGACAAATTTCAGTGAGAAGCTGGAAGAAGTGAAAGCTGAGTAATTATCTAGTTAGTCTTATAATCATCTTGTAAATTTTTTAATGCTTTTTAAAAATATGTAGTGAAGCTCAAAGAGGAGTGAGATTTAGCTAACGTCTATGCTGACTTAGTTTATCAGCTGCTGGACAAATCACTTCTGTATTTTTTTTTTTTTTTAAATTTCAAGGTAGGGTTTCACTCCAGCTCAGGCTGACCTAGAATTCACTATGTAGGCTCAGGGTGGCTTTGAACTTATGGTGATCCTCCTACCTCTGTCTCTCAAGTGCTGGGATTCAAGGCATGTGCCACCATGCCTGGCTTCAAAACAGATTTTTCATTACACTTAAATCCAGTTACAATGGGGACTGGGGAGATAGCTCAGTAGGTAAAATGCTTGCCTGATAACATGAGGACATGAGTTTGATCCCCAGAACCCAGGTAAAAAGGCTGGTTGTGGTGGTGCACACGTATAATCTTATTGCTGGAGAGGTACAGACAGGATTCCTGGGGCTTGTTGGTCAGTCAGCTCAAATGACAGAAACTGTCTTAGAAAGGAAAAAGAAAGAAAAGAGACAAAAGGGATGGACAGATGGCTTAGTGGTTAAGGTGCTTGCCTGCAAAGCCAAAGGACCCAGGCTTTATTCCCCAGGACACATGTAAGTCAGATGCACAAGGTGGTATATGTGTCTGGAGTTCATTTGCAGTGGCTGAAGGCCCTGGCATGCCCATCCTCTCTCTCTCTCTCCACATATATTTTTATACAGTCTGCCCTCCTCTCTCAAATAAATAAGAAAGTAGAATGTTAAAAAAAAAAAAAAGAAAAGAGAAAAAAAGGTGGAATAACATTCACGTTTGTTTCTGCCTCCACACATGTATACCTACACACACATGAACCTATGCACACACAAACATAAGCAATTTAGTTACAGTGAAAGGGAGTACACATCAAGTCAAAAGTATGTGCTACTTTTGTATGTTATAGGTTATAATGAATTTATAAATAAGCACACTCAGACCTTGTTATGTAGGCAGACTGGCAATCTAAAAAAAATGAGCCTAATTAAAAATTTAATTTTTATTTGATTCTTCTTCTTTTAAGATGTGCCCAGCTAGTTAGTATAACCATCAGTCACAATAAACTTTATCAAGGTAATTTTCATGAAAGTAAAAAGGACCATATTATAAGGAGATCCATTGCAAAAAATAAGCTTGTTTCACATGCGTTACCCATCATTTCATTTCCTGATATACTTAGGGAATTGTCCAGGTCGTATATCAGCCTCTTGCCTCCAATCATATAAGTATATTTCACCAGAAACAAGTTTGCCTTTATATAAGTTTAATTTTAGGATTTCAAAGGAATCTTTCCTTTAAATGTATTATAAATATTCCATTACCTATTCCCTCTTTAAAATTCAAGCCCTTTTTATTCTATCATCAGTAAAAATGAATCACCATTTTATAGATACTAATGGCTAATCTATTTGAAGTATATTAAGTATGTCTGAGACAAGTCCAAGGAAAAGTGGGTTGCTATCACCTCTGTGCTGCATTCCCTACTCCACACCTCTCCTCCCCTCAGACTCTCAGTGCCTCTTGCTATCTTTCTTTCATTGTTTCATCAGGGAAGAATATAATAAATTTGGTGTGTGTGTGTGTTAGCAGTAACCTTGGGTTGTCATCCCAGGAATTCCATCTGTCTATTTTTATTTTTTAGAGACAGGGTCTCCCATTAACCTCCATTGGCCTGGAGTACTAACTGGCTAGAATGTCCCAGGGATCAATTGATCTGTCTATCTATCTATCTATCTATCTATCTATCTATCTATCTATCTATCTATTATCTATCTATCATCATCTATCACCTATCTATTAACTGTCTAGATATCATCTATCTGTATGCAGATATACACACTGTATACATACATGTATATGGAGAGGGTAGAATTTCCAATTCCATTTCAGCTTTTGAAAAAACTTTTGAAAAATAAAATATTTGTGAACATAAGAAGAAAATAATATAGCATGCCAAAATTCCACTTATTTATCCTATGGGGAATATTTAAACCTCAATCAGTTTAATAAACAGACTTGGTTTTCTTTCTTCAGCCAGCAACCCAAGTTGAAATGAATGCCTATTGTTAATTGGACCTAGACACAATAAGGTCTGCATACTGTCATGCCTTTTTGCCAGTTTTTATCACACAAAAAATTTTCAGAAGGCAAAACAGAGTGACAGGAAAAAGTGGAGAATTACTGTTTTGCAGGGTTGGCTCTGTACCAATTGGGAGCATACCTGTGATAACTTGGGATAGGGACTGCTTCTGTGTTATCCTTCAGGCCACAGTGATTTTTCAATGAATCACTTGGGGGAAACCTAAGAACCTCAGTTTGAGGCTCGATTCCCCAGGACCCACATTAGCCAGATGCACAAGGGGGTGCACGCATCTGGAATTCGTCTGCAGTGGCTGGAAGCCCTGGCGTGCCCATTCTGTCTCTCTCTCTCTCTGCCTCTTTCTCTGTCTGTCACTCTAAAATAAATAAGTAAAAATAAACCAAATATTGGAATGGAAAATGTAACCTGCCCAGTATACTGGGTGCTGTAAGCACTGTGGAATGCTGGAGATTGTGTTATCATTGGATTTTCATGTGTTCTGTTGCAAGCAGTCACTAATGCACCAATAACTATAGCTCATTTCCTTTTCATGTGAAGAGCATTTGTTTGGGTTTTGAAGAATTCTAATTAGATAGATAGATCAATCGATAGATCGATAGATCTCAATCGATCAATAGATAGATAGGTAGATGATAGATAGAGGCATACATACAGAAACATGCATATATACATTCATACATATGAGATCCTTCTATTTTAGTTACAAATTTATGAGAATGACCTTTACCTCAAATAGTATCTGGTTTTATCTTTTTTTTTTGTTTTTGGTTTTTCAAGGTAGGGTCTCACTCTGGCTCAGGCTGACCTGGAATTCACTATGTAGTCTCAGGGTGGCCTCGAACTCTCAGAGATCCTCCTACCTCTGCCTCCCTAGTGCTGGGATTAAAGGCGTGCGCCACCACGCCCGGCGTTGGTTTTATCTTTTTGTTGTTGTTTGTTTGTTTTTTCAAGGCAGGGTCTCACTCTAGCTCACTATGTAGTCTCAGGGTGGCCTTGAACTCATGGTGATCCTCCTACCTCTGGCTCCCAAATGCTGGGATTAGAGGTGTGTGCCATCACACCCAGCTTGGTTTTATCTTTATTTTTGCAAAGTTGGCTTTTCATTGTTTCCTTTGGGCATTCATTTATTTAGCCACTACTGATTTAAAGTTTATTTACAAAATAAAAGTTAAATATCTTCATATAGTTTCATAATAATTAATAGAATATACAATAGCATATAAATGATTCCACTGGGATATTCTGCCTCTATCTTTCTAATGTGAGATTTAAACTTTAAACATGAATTTGGTTACACATTAATGCATGCTCAGTGTGTCATCAAAATATTTTAAAATGTGTTTACTCATTTATTCCAGGGCTAGCTTTTCTTGAAGTAAGAGAATTGAACTACTTTGTGTGATACTTTATCATTGTACACTTTGTTCATTTCTCTGTGAAAGCAAGAAATAAGGGGTGGAATAAAGAGAAAAGTATTAGTAGTTTTGATAAATTTTGCTTTTGCTAGATATAGCTCTGTTGCTCCCTTCTATTAAAAATGAAAAATTAAAGCCAGGTGTGATGGTGCACCCCTTTAATCCCAGGACTCAAGAGGCAGAGGTAGGAGGATCACTGTGAATTCAAGGCCACCCTGAGACTCCATAGTGAATTCCAGGTCAGCCTGGGCTGGAGTGAGACCCTATCTCAAAAAAAATTAATTTTAAAATTAAAATTCGACATAGGAAAGGTGTCAGTTCCTTCTTGACTAAGTAGAAAATAGTTATGGGTGTATTTTAATGTCATAATAATATGTGTTACTTTCTATAAAATGATTACTGAAGCTTAAACTTTATATCACCTCACTCATTATTGCCCATGGTGCATGGTTTTATACTGTGTGTTTGGTCTTCATATTTTTATTAGCATACTCAGATGCCCCCACTCAGCTGCATTCTCAGTCTTTCCTGTGTTGTTTCAGGTGTGCACTGTGACAGTGTATGTGCAGAGGGACGCTGGGGACCTAATTGCTCACTACCCTGCTATTGTAAAAATGGGGCTTCATGCTCCCCTGATGATGGCATCTGTGAATGTGCACCTGGCTATCGAGGCACCACTTGTCAGAGAAGTAAGTGTCCCAGAGGCAGTGATTTCTTTCTTCCCTTTCCTGGGCATGGCATGCAGAATGAAGGTCTCTGGGTCTGTGTTCCACCTGTCATGTGGTAGCGATGCCTGGTTCCAGCCAAGGACAGAGGAGTCCTTTGCAGAACTGTCCTCAGTAGCACTTCCCCCAAGAACTTGATTCTTTTCAACCTTCAGGACTGACTTAACAGATGGGACTTTAACCATTTCTTCATCACCACATTGGCACAATCACCAAGGCATTATTCTTCATTCTTCCTCACAGCTTGCAAATGGTGTTCCAGAAATCCACTGACCTGTAAATATTTTATTCAGCAATTTGGTATTGGTCTTACCTCAATTAAAGTCAACATCAGCCAAACCTCAAGGCAATTCTACATCCTGTGAATAATCTTAAAGTTACCGCTATGGAAAAACAGAATTAAAAATTTATAAGTGGGACGGTTGATATTGGTTAATAGAGTTTTGGGGTTAGGAAATGGTGCATAACATTTTATTAAACCTTTGAGTAACTATCATCCAGAAAGAATAGATGACTTATTATAACATATATTATTCTAATATTTTTTTTTAAATCACATGTTTCCATGAAGAGCTCTGTGATCATCTTACATCTAAATCCAGATAGTCTTGGGAAGCACATAAATATGCAGTACTGTGCTTCCACACTTTTCAAAACATGAAATTATGGGCTGGAGAGATGGCTTAGCGGGTAAGCACTTGCCTGTGACACCTAAGAACCCCGGTTCGAGGCTCAATTCCCCAGGACCCACGTTAGCCAGATGCACAAGGGGGCACACCCATCTGGAGTTCATTTGCAGTGGCTGGAAGCCCTGGCGCGCCCATTGTCTGTTTCTCTCTATCTGCCTCTCTCTCTTTCTCTGACATTAATTAATTAATTAATTTTTTAATTTTTTAAAATTACAGAGGAATTTTTTTAAAAAATGAAATTATTTCTCTGTGTTGTATATACATATGTGTGTGCAGATGCATAAGCCCCATGTGCCCATGTGTGGTGGCCAAAGGAGAATATTAGGGTGTCCTTTTCTATCATGATTCTGCTTTATTTATTTGAGATAGTCTCCCACTGAACCTGAAGCTGCTGTTTTGAGGTCAGACTGGGCTTACAGGCATCATGGCTATATCCAGTGCTTTTGTCATTTAAGTGCTGAGGATCAAACTCAGGTCTCATGCTTGCACAGCAAGTACTCTTTTACCTAAAGAACCATTTCCCCAGCACCCCCAAACATTAACACCATTTTCAGGATAACAAATCTATTAATTTTGACTGTACATCTATTTATTGACAATAATGATTCTTAAAGAATAATCAGCAAATGACTTTGGAATACTTATTTGAGGCAAATTTACATTTAGAATTTTATTTCCCAGTTTTATTCATTTAACAAAAAGTCTTTGAGCCCCTTTTCTATGCCCCACTTTAATCTACTTATAGGGGTCATAAATAGTAAAACAATAAGGTCTGAAACATCTACTTACTCTAGAGAAATTCAGAATTTAGAGGCTTCTTTTCCTTATTAAAGACTACCCACCCTTCTCCTTGTTGTCATTCTTGTTTTATACTTGGGAAATTCTCAACATCATTTTAAAAATGTCTGTTTTTCCTCCCAAATTTTAACTAAATCCTGATATGGAATAGAAAATAAGTGTGCCTCAGAAAAATTACTGTTGGTTTCCTTTCTATTTTCAGTCTGCTCCCCTGGTTTTTATGGGCATCGCTGCAGCCAGACATGCCCACAGTGTGTCCACAGCAGTGGCCCGTGTCACCACATCACAGGCTTATGTGACTGCTTGCCTGGCTTCACAGGTGCCCTCTGCAATGAAGGTAAGGCATCCAAGCACTTTGGAGACAGAGGCCATAAATTACATGCCCCATAGAGTCTGTCCTCAGATTTCCCAAATGACCTGTTTCCAGCCACCAGTTCTCAATGCCTTCTGGCATGCACTTATGGAAATATGGAAATGACCTGAGCTTTGGAAACATTGACTTGCCATGCCTGCACAAGTCTCCATGCACTAAGCTGTGGGCTCTTTAACTTTGATTGTAAACATCCTCCCGGGAAAGTTAATATGACTTTCAGTTGGGGATGTGCTCTCAAGTGTAAACAGTCAGTAGACAGTTGTATTACAACCTTGGAGATGTTTTCTGCCCTCAGAGTTCTACGTTTAAATTTTTAAAAATTATTTATTTATTTATTTATTCATTATTTATGAGAGAGAGAGAGAGAGAGCGAGAGAAGGAATGGGTATGCCAGGACTTCCTACCACAGCAAACAAACTCCAGACACATGCACCACTTTGCCTTACATGGGTACTGGGGAATTGAATTAGGGGTCATTAAACTTTGAAAGTAAGTACCTTCAACCACCATCTGTCCAGCCCTGCCCTCAGAGTTCTGTGAGATGTTTTATGACTGAGTTACTGATCTCTAGCTCTTTCACAGTGTGTCCCAGTGGCAGGTTTGGGAAGCATTGTGCAGGTATTTGCACCTGCACCAACAATGGCACGTGTAACCCCATCGACAGATCCTGCCAGTGCTATCCAGGTTGGATTGGTAGTGATTGCTCCCAGCGTAAGTCTCCTTAGAGAGCATTGGATTACCATCGTTGTTTGTTTCTACATTCCTCAGAGTTAAAGTATGAGTATGTGTATTGTCAAATAATATATGACCAATTATTAAATGCATCCTAGCTTTTAAATTAAGAGTTCCATCCAGTGATCTGATATATAAATCAAATTGATACCTTGAGAAGAATCTATGTAACATTGTATGTATGCATGTGTTTGCATGCACGTTTGGTTGTGTGATGTGTGTGTGCATGTGCACATGTATAAATATGAAGGCCAGAGGTGTCATTTGCAGCAACACCATCCACCTCATTGGCCTGGAGTTAACTAGCTGGCTAGCAAGCTCCAGGGCTCCATGTGCCCTGTCTCCTCTGTGCTGGGATTATGGACATGCATCAATTTGCCTGGCATTTTTTGTGGACTATGGGGATCAAACTCAGGTCCTTATGCTTGCACTTCACCAACTGAGCTATCTCCCAAGTTCCAATATGTAGCATTTTTGCTTATTTACTTTTCAGTCATTCACAATCTGTTGATTTAAAAGAGAAACATCTGGGGCTGGGGAGATGGCTTAGTGGTTAAGCACTTGCTTGTGAAGCCCAAGGACCCTGGTTCAAGGCTCGATTCCCCAGGACCCACATTAGCCAGATGCACAAGGGGGCACATGCATCTGGAGTTCGTTTGCAGTGGCTGGAGGCCCTGGCACACCCATTCTTTCTCTCTCTATCTCTAACTTCCTCTTTCTCTCTGTGTCACTCTCAAATAAATAAGTAAAAATAAACAAAAAAATTTAAAAAAGAGAAACATCTTATGGTTCATCTTGTGTTCTATAGAGTTAACTATGGAACCATGAATAAATAGAACTAAAATGAAGTGAGCCTTCATTTTATCTGCAGGGCTCCTGAGCAGATAGCAGGTCTGCTCACCACACATGCTGCATGCCACCTCAGCTCCCCAGGTATCTCCCACACCACTCCTCTTCAAACTAGGGTGTTATGGCCTAGGAAGAACTATATCAGTGGTGTTATATTATTTATGTCATGAAAAAAATGAGAGTGACCTTAAATCATGCTTGGAAAGGCTCAGTCAGCACAATTTTTTAAACGTATTCAGCTTTTGTATGAGGTTGATCTACTTCCATGCATTTCAACTTTCATGGCACATGCTTAGTTCATATTGAATCAACCTATCACACACATGAGATAGATAAAAGTGGGAATATTTCCTGATTGTATATGGAGGCTTATTAGCCACTAAATTCAGACTACAGACTACAGTTACTAGCAATCTGTAAATATTACTTAGTAAGTAATATATTTTTGTCTGAAGTTTTTTTTGATAAAATGTTAATTTTTTTCAGTAGTTTAGGCTGTACCTGATTTTTTAAATAAGGAGGGCTTTGGTGACCTAACTTGATACTGTGTTTGGAAGATGTTATTTCAGAGGTAGCTGAAGTCTATTCAAATTTACATGAATTAGGGTAGGAACTCACTCTGATTGGTTGGTGCAGGTTACCATATGGACAGGTTAAGAAATAGGTATTTAAATTAAATTGCAGGGCTTGTGAAGGCAAAAGAAGACCCAATATCATTGCAATAACATTTGCTCCTTTATAAAGTACTCATTATTCTGGAAGCTGATCACTTCCTCATTGGAGGAGGAATGTACTTGAGAAACAAAAATGAGAACACCACTGTGAGTGGAGACAATGCTGTGGCCTATCCCATGCTCACTCCAAAGGAAGCCAGTTTATTTGGCAAAAGCTTTTGCTTCTTTCTCATGGGGATCATTGACTTCACTGATCCTCTTATGGACTCTGTGGAACCATCTCCATATTTATTCTTGGCTGATTGTCAGCCAGTCTAAAAATAGAAAAACCCTTCACCATGAAAACAGTCTTGGAAAAAACCAAAAGGGTACATTTAAATGGGCAGGCATCCTTAGTAAAATGACTTTTTAGAGGACTGTCTCTATACTTTCACTTTGGGAATGTGGAAGATAAGTGATTGACCATTATTCCCATTCTCTGATCATCAAAAAATGTGGGCTACCTCCAAAACCTTGCTATGGGGGCTGGGGAGATGGCTTAGCAGTTAAAGCACTTACCTGTGAAGCCTGAGGACCCATGTTCAACTTTCTAGGTCCCATGTAAGCCAGATGTACAGGTGGCACAAGAACACAAGGTTGTACATGTACATAAGGTGGCACACATGTCTGGAGTTCGATTGTAGTGGCTGGAGGCCCTGGCATGCCAGTTCTCTCTCTTTCATTCCTGCTCATAAAAAGGGGGACAGCATGTTGGGCTTGCCTCAAAAAAAAAAAAAACTTGCTCTGAGCATAAAGGGGTTTACAAACGTTTATTCAGCATCATTTAATAAGTAGTTTGTTTTGGATAAAAAGTGCTACCTCAGTATCACATGACATGAATAAATGCTTTATTGTTTTCACTTTGAGTCCTGCTGTGGCCTTAATGATAGCTATACTTATCTAGCAAATTGTAAACATTATTATGAATCTGTGTGACCTTGGACATATCCTTATTCTTTTTGAACCAAACTTTCTTCACTTATAAAATGGAGAGACCCATTCTAATATTTACCATAAACCTGGGATGTCAACTATTATTTTTTTCTTGCTCTCTTGAGTAAAAATGGTATTCCTTTCTTTCTTTCTTTCTTTTTTTTTTTTTTGGTAGGGCCTCGCTCTAGCTCAGGCTGACCTAGAATTCACTATGTAGTCTCAGAGTGTCCTCAAACTCACAGCAGGCCTCATATCTTGGTCTCCCTAGTACTGGGATTAAAGGTGTGTGCCATCATGCCTGACCTGATTTTTTTCATTTTAAAATCTATTTTAAATAGATTTATTTATTTTCTTTATTGTTCCATATCCTGAACTGGATAAACAGAAACTATTAATAGTCCTTCATTAACACAAATATTCCTAAAGTGTTTGTATGAATAAAAGAAGGTTTTATTGTTAATCAAATTATTTTATTCCATGATCTTATATGATTATTTCACAGAAACTTTGTCTTTCTAGTTGCTCTCCGACTAATAGCGACCTCTAATGATTTAGTTTAATTGTCTCCTACTTCCTCTAATCATTATTCTATGAATAAACCAATTATTACACCTAGCTGAGGAGCAGAAATACAATGATGCTTCAGAGACAGCTCTTAAGTGTAGTGACAAGTACAGAATGTGGTCATCAAAGGCTTGAGGTCTCCAAGACAAATCTTTTCTAACTGATCTTTGCTCACTATCTCCTCCACGGAGAGGCTTTTAAAAAATATTAATTTAGTTACAAGGAGAGAGAGAGAGAGACTCTAGCTACTGCAAACGAACTCTAGATATGATGGATGTGCCACTGTGTGCATCTGGCTTTACATGGGTACTGGGGAATCAAACCTGTATCACCTGGGTCATTACATTTTGCACGCAAACACCTTAACTTCTAAGCCATTTCTCCAGCCCTAGAAATGCCATTTTTAAAGAAAGAGTAACTCTCTTTAGAAGTGAGAGGGACAAAGATGACGATCTTCACTTCAGCTTATTCTTCCATAGCACTTGTTGCCATTGCATTTCCGTTGGCTGGTTGGTTTTGCTACCTTGCTAAAATGGAAGCATTCAGAGAAGGTGTCTTAAACTGATGTTCTACTCTCCCTTGGGTCTAGAACAATAAATGTTGAATATGATTTGCTTAATAATGGGATCTATAAACTTGAGGTGATTCTTGCTATCCTTTTACTCTGTGGGTGTAAAAAACATGTATGTGAGTAATGTTGGTCATTTTTGTGGGTTATGATTTGAATTTGGGGTCTCTGTACTAAACTGCTGACATGTTGCTTTCTTGTATACTGCTAACATATCAATGCAAGGAGGTTGGAGGAGGGTGGATGGAAAGCTTTCTGCTTGGTGCTAGGCCCGGGACTCTTAACTCACCTCTTCATGCTTCTGTGGTTTCAGCCTGTCCGCCTGCCCACTGGGGTCCAAACTGTATCCATACTTGCAACTGCCACAATGGAGCCTTCTGCAGTGCCTACGATGGGGAATGTAAATGCACTCCTGGCTGGACGGGGCTCTACTGCACTCAGAGTAAGCAAGAAGCTCACCAAGGGGGTACCACACCCAAGGAGAAAATAGCCACCCTGTTTGCACACACCACCTGAATTCAACATGGCTGCCAGCAGGCACATGCCATCTATCTAATAACCTCCAGATATCTAAATTTCTCTAAGTGGTTAAGAGCTCCCCCACTCTCAGAATTCTGCATATAGGTTGTCAGGGAACTGAGGTAGAGCAATGTTTTGTGTGCCAATGTGTAATTTATTTCTCTTGTTTTCTTTAACCAGTCTGTTCATGTAGACCAGACTCACTTATTCCAGTTGTACAAACTTTAGGGTGAGTAAAAGAGACTAGTGAAGCACTTGGGAGGCAGAGGTAGGAGGATCATTGTGAGTTCAAGGTCACCCTGAGAATACAGTGAATTCCAGGTCAGCCTGGACTAGAGTGAAACCCTACTTCAAAAAAAAAAAAAAAAAAAATAGAGACTAGTGAAAATAGCTCATCACTACTTAACTTACTGTGTGCTCATGGAAAAGATGAGGGTTAGTCGTTCACAAACTCTAGCAAGGTTCATAAGCACCTAGAAGAATCAATAAACCCAAAGTGCTAGGCCCACCTTCCAGAGTTTCTGACTCAGCTGCATCTGGACTGGCACCTAATAATTTGTATTTCTGTCAGTTCATGGTAATGCCAGCCCAGTGTTGTATTTGGTAAACCACTGCTCTAGTTTTGCTGCTTTCCCATTCTGTATCCAATACTGACCTATATGCTTTTCCGTGAGGCTTTTAGCATCAGAAGATATAATATTCAAGTATTTCTCAGACTCACAACCTAGGGAAAAAATTACACTCTTGCTTTCAATTAAAAGGAGAAAAACAAGCTGGGTGTGGTGGTGCACGCCTTTAATCCCAGCACTTGGGAGGCAAAGGTAAGAGGACCACTGAGATTTAGAGGCCACTATGAGACTACATAGTGAATTGCAGGTCAGCCTAGGCTAGAGTGAGAACCTACCTTGAAAAACAAACAAACAAAAAATCTATAATAATGTAGTTACAACCACAAATTTAATTCCAGAATTCTAGTAACTTAGTGAACAATGACAGTAATTTCCCCACATTTTATAACCTTTAAAGGATGCTTTGTTGGAAGACATTAGTCTTTCCTCCAGGGCCACCAGTAATGGTCATACTCACAGGCGTAGAATTAGTCTGCCTACTGCTTGTCAGTTACAATCTCTTTGCAAGAGCTTGAATTTGGGATCTCTAAGTAGCTCTATGGGGGCTGGAGAGATGGCTCAGTGATTAAGGCACTTGTCTGCAAAGGCCAAAAACCCAGGTTTGATTCCCTAGTATCCATGGAAAGCCAGGTGCACAAAGTGGTGCATGCATCTGAAGTTCATTTTCAGTAGCTAGTGGCCTTGGTGTGCCCATTCTCTCTCTCTGCTTGCAAATGAATAAATAAATATATAAATAAATAATATAATATCCCTAAGTAGCCCCTGTGACAAGCTGAGATATACACTATTGTCTTTATTCCTGAATAGATCAGCATCCTTCAAGTTCAAACACAGGTATGTTAGAGGCAGGATCTGTGTTTCTTCTCAGCAGCCTATTGATTCCCATTGTCCTTCCTCCTGCCACAGGATGTCCCTTGGGCTTCTATGGCAAAGACTGTGCATTAATATGCCAGTGTCAAAATGGAGCAGATTGCGACCATATCTCTGGGCAGTGTACGTGCCGCACTGGATTCATGGGGAGGCACTGTGAGCAGAGTGAGTATGAGATCATGGTGTCACATGGCAACTGGAAACAACTTTCCTATATGCTTGAAAAATATCTAGGCAGAATTGTGGCAATTTTTGAGTTTTTTGAGTAGATGGCTGGTTAGCTACCAACACAGTTGATTTCCTATCTTAGAAACCCACCTCCCAGAATCATTGCTGGCTGCCTTTCCTTCCAGTTCTTTTTCTCTAGGTGGGGGAGGAGACTGTAAGAGTGAATACAAAATTCAAGGTATCTTTAGGTTCTTCCTGCATCTCCCTCTCTCTTTCTCTCTTATTTTATGAACATGGCTGTTCAGAGGCTTAACAGAGACAGTATATCTTTCTTCATGGCTAGGATGAATTGGAGAATGGCTGGTACCCAAGGTCAGCTCCAGTAACTGATGTTAGAATAAATACAGGGAAATGCTGGCCCCCTTTTGAGAACCTTTTGTACTGTTCCCACTAATAGCTGATCTCAGTCTTAACCTTCAAACTAAAAAGCTACCTATAAAAGTGTTTTATTAGTCCAATTCCAGGAGAATATACTTTTGTAATCACCCATCCTTACTTTTCCATTTCCATCCCATGAGCTATGCATCTGCTCATTGTTACAAGAACATTAGCCTTGAATTGAGTTTATCGATCAAATGAGTGCATCATTCCTTTCCTCTGAAGATAAATAAGTCAGGACTAAGGGCTGTGTGAGTTATATTTTCTGATAGTAAAAGCCCTGAGGCAGGACAAAGTGGATAATCCCCAGTGACCAGAGGGTGTCATATTGGGAAGGTTGCTTTAAAGATGACATGGCTGTAGAAACAGCGTCAGCAGGGCAGGATGTTAGCAATGAAACATCTTTCTCCACTACTCCAACACCTAACAACCCCTGAGCAGCCAGAAAGTCTCTATTGGATGTGCTAATCCCTAGCACATATTGCCACCCTCTGGCAAATGCAGCAGGAGACATCCAGGAACCAGCTCAAGCAAAGATGGGACAGTTTTGGTTTCACAGTGCTATTTCAGTTAGTCATAACACAGGTACTGAGTTACACCACGACATGCACAGCTCTTTCTGTATATTTAAGAAGTGTCTGTGCACAGTTATCTAAACATGGGAGTAGAAATCGGAATGGGCTCTAAACTAACTTGCACTTAAATAAGAGAGCATTGGTTAAGGTATTATTAAGTAAAAACCTCTTAAGTACTTCCATGATTACTCTAAACATCAAATTAAAATGTCTATGTTTCTGAAGATTTCTCCCAATACCATTGTAAACAGAAGCCCTGATTTTGGCCAAAGAACTCTGATACTGACAGCACATTGCCCCCTGCTGTTCACTCAAAGTGAAGACCTACTTTGCCATGACAATTTTCAGGCTTAGCATTCCTATACTAATCTTTTAAATTCAGGCTCAACTCTTGTTATAGCACATCATCAGAATCCTACTACTCTAATTTCTGAGGCTTCAACCTGCAAGGCCAAAGTTTGAACCACTCTATAATGAAGTCCTTACCAAGAAAATTACTCAGACTTCTTTGATTCCTAGGTAATCTAAGTGAAACTAGGTCTTTTAAAGGACATCTGAGCCTACAGTAAACTAAGCAAGTTCTCAAGGAAGTTTATACTTTTCAGTCTCATCTCCTACCAACCCACAACTTTGACTGCAGGAGTCATTTCAAATTGCTCATCGCTCTCAGCAACTGTTCCATATGACTCCCAGAGACCCTTTGCATATACATCAGGAAAGTGGGTATTAAGTATCTAAAACTGTCAGGAACTATAATGTTGAGTGGCTCAGTCTCTCGCTCTGGGAATCCTGGACTGTGTGTCTCACTGTGGCTCAGGGTATGCTGTTCAGTTTTGGACACTTTGGATGGTGTAAGTTTGTCAGAACTAGATGCCCCTGAGAGGGGCTCACCTCCCAACTTTCACAGGCATATAGGAAGAAATAGCCTTGCCTTGAGTCCCCAAGACTGCAGAATCTGCATTGATTTCATATCCTCCTAGAGTGCCCGGCTGGAACATATGGCTATGGCTGTCGCCAGATATGTGATTGTCTGAACAACTCTACCTGTGACCACATCACCGGGACCTGTTACTGCAGCCCAGGATGGAAAGGGGCACGATGTGATCAAGGTAGAGTAGTAGTAAACAATACTACAACCCTTTATTGTATGGCCACCATGTATAACTACTGTTAAGTGTTTTCACTTGGTTTACACTGGATAATCCTCATTAAACTTGCAAGGGGGCTGGAGAGATGGCTTAGTGGTTAAGGCACCTGCCTGTGAAGTCTAAGGACTCAGGTTCAATTCCCCAGGACCTATTTAAGCCAGATGCACAAGGTGGTGCATGCATCTGGAGTTATTTACAGTGGCTGGAGGCATGCTCATTCTCTCTCTTTCTCTGTGTCTCACTCTCAAATGTATAAATAAAAATTAAATAATATATGTAATCAAATTTAAAACTTTCAAGGCATAATTGGATTTTCATTTAGTTGCTAGATGGATGCCTGCCTTTTTCTGTCCAATGGCTAAAGAAACCAAGGACACATGGGTAATATATAGAATATCACTTCTTTTTATGCTAAGTCTTTATTATTCAATAGCTCATGAACATTCTATTGAACCAGTATTATTTTTTCATATTTACTGGGTTATAATTAACATAGAGAGCCAAAAATGATTAAATTATTGATAAAATATGAATGCACCTGCCAAGCCATCACAACAAAGACAAGATCCATCATCCCATGTTTGTTTCCTCGTGCCCTTTCTTCTACCAACTCTGAAATTGCAAGTAGTCATTGATCTTTCTGTCACTATTTGCATTTTCTGGAATTTCATATAAAAGTAGTAATATTGTGCTAATTTTATGTCTGGCTTTGTTTACTCAGCATATATATTCTGAAGTTAAACCGTAACTTGTATGTGTCAGTTCTCTTTGCTGCTGAGTAGTATTTGGTTGAATGGGGATAGTATAATTTGTGGTTGTTGAGACTGTTTCTAGTTTAGGGACATTGCAGATCAAGCTACTTTGAACAATAGCATGTATGGCATGTGCTTTTATTTCTTTTGGGTAAATAATCAGAAATAGAAATAACTGAGTTGAAAAATAGGCATATGTTTAACTTTTTAAGAAATGTATGCTCACTTTTTTATTAAACAAGGGAGCATATCATAGCCACCTGGGAACACTTGCCACAGAGTCTCACTGGGCACTTGGGCAGTTCTGAGTCAAGGGTGGTCAGTCCTTTGAGAAAGTGCTTCTAATGATTCTCAGACACCTTCCTGGAAGCCTTTGCTCCCAGAATGCTGTCTTTCAGGTGGCATTTAGCAGATGGACTGTGAGAGACTGGGCAATGCATAAAGTATTATAGTTGGACCATGCATATATTCATATTTGCAATATTTAGTTTCTTTCACAAAATACCTTTTGTATACTCATAATTTACATGTGATTATATACTTCAACAGCCCTAGCTCTCTGGGTTTGGATGCAGAATGTTTGTTTTTGTTTTGTCATTTTTTTTGTTTTTTGAGACAAGGTCTTGCTATGCAGCCCAAAAGCTGGTCTCCCACCCTGATCATCTACGTCAGTCTCCTGAGTGTTGGGACGACAAAGTGTGTGCCATCACGCCTGGGTCTTTAGACTGTTTCATAAGAAGGACTGTCAGCATCGACTCTTCAGAGTATAGAAGCATTTGTTTACCTGAAAGGAGCTCCTTGATTTTGAAACTTCATCTTAAAAGAAATTTCATTGAAAGGAAAGTTTGGGGAATCTGAGTCCTATTTCTGATGCCCAGTTTCTTGAACTTTCAACACTAGATTTTTCACTTGATGGACCACAAGAGCGATCTAGGTGGAGCTGAATTTTGAGTTTAATGAATAAGAGTATAGGGTGATGTTACTAGGTACAACCAAGAGAAATGGTTCTGTCATAGAACATAATTTTCATATAACAGTATCTCCTGAGGCAAAAGGTTCATTAAACTAAGTTTGTAATGGAATTATTCTTGCTTACAAGGCAAATTACTCTTAGTATTGGTATGCCACACCTGTAATCATAGCACTTAGCAGGGTGAGGTAGGAAAATTACTGTGGGTTCAAACACAACCTGTACCATAGAATTAGTTCCAAGACAGCTTGGGCTAATAGAATAAGTCCCTGACAAAAAAAAAAAAAAAACAGGAAAAGAAAGTAAGAAATGCTAAGGATAAGTGAAAGATTAAGTTAGTCAGTAAGGCATTTGGCTTTTATTCCTCTATCAGCTCAGTACTAGACAATATACAAACAAAAATCAGATAATTAGGGATGGGGAATGGCTTAGTGGGTAAAAGCACTTGCTGTGAACCTGGATCCCCAGAGTTCACTTAAAGCCAGACTCAGAGGGGAGTCTGTAATCCCAGCCCTCCTGCTGGTGAGATGAGAAGCAGAGTCAGGAGAAATCCAAGCTCATGGGCTAGTCACCTTGGTATAAGCAGCAGTGAACAAGAGACCCTGCCTTAAGCAAGGTAGAAAGCAAGGGCAGACATCTGAGGTTGTCCTCTGGTCACCACATACATGATGTGGCATGTATGTATCTGTGCTCTCACACACAAACACACACATATTTGTTACAAACACACACAAACTTTTTTCTTTTTTATTAATTAATTTATTTTTTATTAATTCTTTTTGTACTCAGTGAATACAGTCAAGTTGGTACCATTGTTAGGCTTGTCCATATCCTACCCGTTCCCCCTGGGCCCTCCTTGTTGAAGTATATGGGTCATGCATTGTGGAGTTAGCCCACAGTTATGGGTAGGAGAAATGTCTGAGTATCGTGACCCAATGTGTGGCTCTGACATTCTTTCCCACCCCTCTTCAGCAAAATTTCCCTAAGCCATGTTGGGTTCACTTTGGGTCTGCTTCAATGATGAGGTGTTGGGAGTCTCTGTGTCTCTGGATATCTGATTTGGTAGGAGTAGATTGTTCTCTGTATTAATCTCCTTCACCCTTGTGCTGATACCCAGTTCACCAAGAAAACAGCACCCTTGCTTGTTTTGCCAATTATTCTTAGTTTCAGCTGGGGCCCTTTTGAGGTATGATGGGGTGATTCTCTCCTTAGGATCTGTGTTTCTCTGAAAAAAAGAAGCAGATTCACCAACAGAAAGTAAAGCTATCACCAGACAAATGGGATAACCCTTATTTTTTTTATAGAGAATTTAATAAATGTAGGCACTCTTGTAGCCCATGATTGTTAATAGTTTGATAATGGAGAGTGGGCTCATGTTTGGATATGGTTATGACTTGTTTCCCAGCTCCAGCTATAGGTCCTGTTCCACTGAGTGGATTAGTTAGCCAAATTAAGAGCAGTTGGTTTCTCACCATGGCTGTGCACCACTATTGCACTTGTGTGAGCATCACGACAGGTTATTTGCTACAAAGTAGGTTATACCATGAGTTACTTGGACAGATATTGGTCATTTTTCCCCCAGTCGCCCATGTAGCATCTTCTGGCACTAGAGGTGCTATCTGGGGACTGACTCTCCTCCAGCCATGCCATTCCATTTTACGTGTCAGTAGCATATGGTGACTTCAGCAGTAGGGTCTTACCACTAACTTTTGGTGGGTCATCAAGTACTCTGACAGAAATCTGTCTTTCTTTTAGGAAAACTTGTAGGTATCTCTGATTAAAAGTTCATTGTGGATGATAGCCACATGTTGGTACTGGGAGTTCCTGGTCAGTGCCCACTAAGAGAAGGAAGAAAAAGATAACTAATACAAAAGAGATAGAAGAGAGAGAGTGAGAGAGAAGCTGTAGAAGATTAAGGTCAGTCTTTAGCGTACCCTATCCAGTGCCTTGTGGCTCAGGTGTTCCCTCTAAGGGCCTGGTGAAGGTTCAACTATTTCATCTGCCTTTTAGGATATAAAATTTTATGGCACCATTGCCATTTGGGTCTAAATTTGTGTCCCCCCACCCTCTTCCTTTCCCTCCCCTCCCTCCTCTCCCTCCCCACCCATCCTATAGTTTAGTCCTCGAGATGCTTGTTGGGTATGTCAGCATCTTGGGTTGATTCCAGTTAGGTGCTATAGATGAGTGAGACTATGCGGCGATTATCTTTCTGTGATTGGGTAAGTTCACTGAGAATGATCTGTTCCAGGGTTAACCATTTTTCTTCAAATTTCATTGTGTCATTTTTTCTTACTGCTGTGTAGAATTCCATTGTGTAGATATACCACATCTTAGGTATCCATTCTTCTAGTGATGGACATCTGGGTTGATTCCAGCTCATAGCTGTTATGAATTTAGCCACTATAAACATGACCGAGCAAATCTCTCTGGACTGAGGTCTAAAGGTTTTAGGGTACATGACCAGTAAGGGAACAAGTGGATCTGTTGGTAACTCTATAGTCAGCTTTTTTGTTGTTGTTGTTCATTTTTATTTATTTATTTTAGAGTGACAGAGAGAGAAAGAGGCAGATGAGAGAGAGAGAATGGGCGCACCAGGGCTTCCAGTCACTGCAAATGAACTCCAGATGTGTGAAGCCCCTTGTGCATCTAGCTAATGTGGGTCCTGGAGAATCAAGCCTTGAACTGGGGTCCTTAGGCAAGCACTTAACTGCTAAGCCATCTCTCCAGCCCCATAGTCAGATTTTTTAGGAGTCTCCATATTGCTTTCCAAAGTGGTTGCACATGACCCTAAACAGTCACTCAACCAATGGGATCACATGAAGTTGAAGAGTTTCTTTACAGACAAGTATACAATAAACAAAGCCAATAGATAACCCACAGAATGGGAGAAAATATTTCCTGAATATCCAACTGACAGAGGCCTAATCTCTAGAATCTACAAAGAACTCAAAAACCTAAACAATAAAAAGTCTAAAAACCCACTTACAAAATGGGGCAAAGAGCTGGACAGGCAATTCACAGAGAAAGAAATACAAATGCCAAACACACACTTAAGAAAATGTTCACCATCCCTAATCATCAGGGAAATGCAAATTAAAACAACTATGAGATTCCACCTTACCCCAGTCCTGAGAACATCAAACATCAAAAAAATCAAATGAAAATAAATGCTGGCGAGGATGTGGAGAAACAGGAATCCTCATCCACTGTTGGTGGGAATGTAAGATGGCACACACATGCTGGGGTCCGCATGCAGGCAGGTAGTGCTGAGGAAGGACCAGGCCTGCTGGTTCCTCCCAATGGGTTGAAGAAGAGGGAAAGTGTCATACAACTCAAAACCTCTCCTATTCACAGGAGAAAAACCACACTGAGTCGGGTGTCTTTTGGAAGCAGGAACTCACAGGAACTCACTTTATTGTTACAAGCAGTTGCCTATAAGATGTTGGGGATGAAGGTGGGGACTTTAGGATGGAGAGAAAGGTAAGGGCCATTAGTAAAATGTGACTATTGAAATGATAATTCTAACTCCTGCACAGAAGCAGCAGGCCAGAAGCCATTAGGCATCTTGCTGAGTCCCAGGCAGAGCACCAAACTTTAGCTAGGCTCAGGAAGTTCCACTAGGCCTCATGCCTGGGCCTTTCAGGGCCCAACATCTCTCCCTTTTGTTTTTGTAAGAGCATTAGTCACCATGGCCCCTGTCTTAGGTTGTTCCTCTCTGGGGATCTTACCCGTCACTGGGTACCAGGTGTTTAGTTCACTGAGAACCCACTCCATGGCCTGTCTTAGGTTGTCTCAGTCAGTCTGAGATCTTACCCTTCATTGGTCACATGGAGGGCAGAGGAGGTGGCAGTGGGTCATCTGAGGAACTTAATTCCTGAGTTGCCAGCCTGTGGTAATGTATCTCAACCTGATGGAGTTTTATTGCCTCTAGCCGCTGGTGAATGAATTGTGTAATTTTGTTTATTACACAAGGCCTGACAGGATAAGGAGGAGGGGAAGGAGGGGCCTAAGATAAGGGAGGAGGTAGGGTAAGAAGCCCATCCACAGTGGGCTGTCCTGGGGGTCACATCACCTCCTCTTCAAGTCTTCCTGGAGCCTCTTAATCTTGTCCTGGATGATTCCTGATTTATTGGCATAAAAGCAGCATTTTTCCTATAGAAACAAGCATATGCCTCCCTTTTTGGCCATTAGTAGGTTTAGTCTCCTCCTGTTTTGTAGGACTACCTCAGGCAGGGAATCTAGCTTCCAGGAATGATATCTACATCTGGGATTAAGGTGGCTGGGGCACAAAGGCCCATCCAACTGGTGGGCAGAAAGTTATAGACCATCCCACCTCCACAAACATAAACCATTCCAGAAGGTGGGCAGCATTGTGTTAAAAGTACATAAGGAAGGATGAATGTACCCCACATCTATACTGGAATTATTAGGGGAAGGCGGGGCCCAAATGCAAGTAGAGGAAGCATTGGGAAAAGCTGGACGGGGATGGGGAAGGTGGCTGAGCAATTGTACTGCAAGCAGCTGGGGAGGCCCAGGTATTTTAGGTCTCTTGCTGGTACCCAAATGGGTCTTTTTCTTTTTAAAAAGTTTTTCTGTGGACAAAAATTTTATAAGCTTCACACAAGTTTCTATCAAAACCCTCCTTTCTGTTGCAGAGTTTTTGCACTTTAATCACTTTTCAGTACAAAAGATTTTCCCAAGGTTGGGAAACAAACAAACCCTTTGATCTCAGCAATACAAACATAAATCTTAAGGAATGGCCAGCTCTTATCAGTAACATTGAATGTGTATAATCTTGCTTACATGTAGGTGCTAAAGTCTTGCTGTCAAATGGCCCAGAGCTATGGATACAAGGCCAGCCAAATGGCTCCAGACAATTCCTTTTACCTTTTTTATTTTTATTTTTTTTTATGAACCAGGCCCTTCTGGGCCTCGGTGCAGAAAGACTGTGTCTGTCTTAGGTTGTCCTCTGTGATATTTAGGCCTTACCCATCATCGGTACATGAATTCCATCATTCATGCCCTGTCTTAGGTTGACCTAAGTCAAGAGAATCTTACACATCTTTGACTACCAGCCTCTGCAGGGGCTTTAAGATAAGGTCTCAGGAAACCGAGGTTGGTCCATAGCTGTATCCCATGTACTTCTGCACGGATATCCATAATGGATCTCAAAAGACATTTAACAAGTATGGGCAGCAGACACAGAATGAGCAAAAGACAAACACCTGTAGCAGTAAAGCTTCCTATCCATGAAGTGAGAGAATTCCATCCAGGCAAGGCAGACTTAAAAGCAGATATTAAGTCATCAGCAGCTTTAGCTGCATCAAAAGTAAGATGATTATTTTGCAAAGACAAAATCTCTGAATGAAACTGAATCAGATCCAAGGAAATATTATTATTATGCCAAATACCTCTTAAATTCATTTTCTCAATTCTGTTGACTGTCATTATATTTTTTAGAAGTAACACAAACCCATTGAAAATCTATATGACCCTCCAAACAAGTTCTAACTTTCAACCCTAGTATATGGAGCATCTAACAGATGAAACTGTATCTAGGATAAGGATCAAGCCCAAGATCTTAAAGGGAGGCAGAGTTTCAACTTTCTCAGGAGCTACTTTAAAGCTGTGAGTATGAAGGATAGTTAGACATTAAAAGTACAAGCATAAAGCCAAAAGCCACAGCACACTTCAGGAACTCCTGTTAGGCACACTTTGTATATCTTTAGATTGAAATCTGAAACCTACTATCACACCTTAAGATCCACACAATGGCAATGACTTCAGCCAGGTGGCTGTAGAATGTAGACTACAAGCAAATAAACAATTTAATATATTGGGGGCCATTTATTTAAATTACCACATTCCGCCCCTGGAGCCCAATAGATTTATAACCATCACACATTATAAATTGTTAGAAAACTTTAAAATATTTAGGGTAAATCATGCCTTTTAAAGTTAGTCTGTGGGGGTAAGGATTCCCCCTTTTGTTTTTGTAATTGAGACTTAAGAGTTTGATTTTATCTTTTAATAATAGCTTGGCCCCGGGGTTGTATGGGATGCCTGTGGAATGTGAGATTTTCCAGGTCTGGAGAAAATCTACAAAGGTCTTGCTTACGAAGCAGGGGCCATTATCTGTTTTAATTTGATCAGGCAGCCTGTAAGTGGCAAAACATTGAAGCATATGACTAATGACCTGTTTAGATTTTTTTCCAGCATGTTCCAATGTCCAGCAGGTGCGGGGAAAGGTATCGACTGAAAGAAAAATATCAGTGAGCCCAGTCACCATGAGAGGGCGGACTTCTTCCCTGTCCCCACCTGGGTCAGTCCAAGGGAGCCACGTGGCAGTCACCCAGGAGGTGGACTGCCCACCAACTCCCAGTAGGGGAGGGCCAGGCACAAGCTGCCAGGAGGGGGGCCATCTATTTAAATTACCACATTTTGTCCCTGGCTCCCAATAGATTTATAACCATCACACATTATATATAAATTGTACTCAGTTTAATTTTAAAGAACCCCCCAGTCTTGACCAATTTAAGATATTAAGACCAGTAAAATTAAACAAGTTAAACACTTTTAACATATAAAGGCACAGAGTAAACATTTTTAGTCTTAGTGCCTGTAATTTTTACTTGTTTGAGGTTTTTTAGCTTAAAATCTTAAATCTCAGCCAGGCATGGTGGTGCATGCCTTTAATCCTAGCACTCAGGAGGCGGAGGTAGGAGGATTACCATGAGTTTTAGGCCACCCTGAGACTCCATAGGGAATTCCAGTTAGCCTGGGCTAGAGTGAAACCCTACCTTGAAAAACCAAAACAAACAAACAAAAAATCTTAAATCTCTCAGTCCAATATCTCTAGCTAGGCAAACCAGCCCATTAGAAATTTAACTTTGATTAAACTCTTTGGGCCTGGGCAGCAGGATGCAGCCAGCCTTTATGTCAGTATCCCAGTTCCAACAAAGTCCCCTGCAGTCTTTCTTTTCCCTTAGAAAGCTCATAAGCCAAGCCTTGAAGTTTAATGTTGTCTGTATTTAGCATTCTCAGACTCTCATAAGAATAGTTCATAAAATTTGGCTTACCACTCCAGAAGACTCCTTCAGTTGCAAGCATCAAGTCCATGTCTATTCCTCCAAAACAAAGGTTCTAAAAGATCAACATCCACATGGTCAGGTTCATCTCAGCCCACTTATCAGACAGCTTCAGGTTCGCTGAGATAAACTTGCAGTCCAGGTACAGTTATGGAGGAAGGGATATTTATTGAAGCTTACAGATCCAGGGGAAGGAAGTTCCATAATGGTAGAAAAAGCTGGCCTGCCTTCACAGGCCCAAGCAAGAGAGAGAGAGAGGGAAAAACACAAGCCTTCAGAAATACAAAAGCCTCAGATATAGCTTGATAGGCCTTGTTCAGAAATACAAAAGCCACCAGCAAACTGAAAGTGAAGGGAAAGAGAAAGGGAACGAAGAGATGTTGACAAACAAGTACAGGTTATAGAAGCAAAGTTTAGCACATTAAATATGAAGACTGCCTCATAACTCATGAGGATATGCTCACTCGCACACCGATTGACCTCCTCAATGAATACCTCTCATGGGGCACTAGTCTGCCGGGTTCCCAGAGCTCCACGCTAGGCACCAGATGCCAGGCTCCTCCCTGGTGGGCAGGTAGTGCTGAGGAGGGACCAGGCCTGCTGGTTCCCCCCAAGGGGTTGAGGAGAAGGGTGGACGTCATATGACTCAAAACCTCTCCTATTCACAGGAGAAAAACCACACTGAGTCGGGTGTCTTTTGGAAGCAGGAACTCACAGGAACTCACTTTATTGTTACAAGCAGTTGCCTATAAGATGTTGGGGACGAAGGCAGGGATTTTAGGATGGGGGAAAGGTAAGGGCCAATAGTAAACTGTGAATATTGAAATGATAATTCCAACTCCTGCGTGGAAGTAGCAGGCCAGAAGCCATTAGGTGTCTTGCTGATCACCAAACTTTAGCTAGGCTCAGGAAGTTCCACTAGGCCTCACGCCTGGGACTTTCAGGGCCCAACACACACAAACTTTTAAAAAGTCATATAATTATCCAGAATTAATTGTCAGTGTACACAAAGACATGCACATATATGTAAACACATACAAATATCACACACAGTTAAAAAACAGATAATTATGCAAAATTGCCAATCTGTCTTTTAATTTGAAATATGTGAGAACCTTCAAAACCTTATCCCTGAATCTTCATTCAAATTCAGTGTCTTTTGAGCTTTGAACATCTTTCTAAGAGACAAACCAACAGCATCTGAAAATGAATATTTGTTTTTCTTTCCTATTTTGTTTTCAAGTTAACATTTCATGAACTTGAATATCCTGACATTTGCACAGTGGGAGTTTTTTTTTTTTTAATTAGAGATCAAACCTTTATCTATCATACTGCCCTCCTTACTCAAGTCTGTTTCCTTCTTGATCCTAGCTGGTGTTATAATAGTTGGCAATCTGAACAGTTTAAGCCGAACCAGCACTGCCCTTCCTGGAGATTCCTACCAGATCGGGGCCATTGCGGGCATCATCATCCTTGTCCTGGTTGTGCTCTTTCTCCTGGCACTGTTCGTTATTTACAGACACAAACAGAAGGGGAAGGAGACAAGCATGCCAGCAGTGACCTACACCCAAGCCATGCGGGTCATCAATGCAGATTACACAGTTGCAGGTAGGATGACAACATGGAGAGGTACTTCCTCTTTGTAATGTTAAGCTTCATCTGCCTCTAAAACTGACTGATTGGCTATGTGTCCACTTTTCTGTCCACTCTCCCCAAGGTAACTGCAGGGTCATAAAAGGTATGCATCTATGAGGCTTTTACATTGTGAGGTGGTTTATGGAATTCATTATAGGAAGAGGCTTTCCTGAGCAGCCAGGCCCTACTTCTGTCATATGTGAAGGGGCAGGAATTCAAAGACCCAAGGACATGGAGCACATCAGGGAAGCATCCTGGACCTCATTCTTTGGTCTTGTGTACTTCTTTTCAGCACCTTCTGGCCTCTCCTTATGCCTTCATGAGTCATTAGCTGAAGAAAACCTAGTTATATAGAAGACAGGTTTTTTGTGTTTTGTTTTTGTCTTTTTTTTATCCTATTAACATGAACCAAGGCAGTCCTTTAAGAAAGTTATTATTATTATTATTATTATTATTATTATTATTATTATTATTATTTTGAGGTCAGTTCTCTCTCTAGCCCAGGCTGACCTGGAATTTTCTCTTTATTCTCAGGCTATTCTTGAACTCACAGTGATCCTCCTATCTTTGCCTCCCAAGTACTGGGATTAAAGGCATGCATCCCCATGCCCAGCAAGAAAGATCTTTTGAATCTTTCTGTCTAAAGTCCCTATAAAATAAATAAAATTAAAAGTAATAACATTCTACCAGCAAAAGAGGTAACCTCTTAAAATCTTATTAATTCTGGAATAATTACTGAAGGATTTCAGGCTGGTTATATACTTATAAATATGATTCTGGGAGAATATATAAAGTAGGCAATTTACACAGGAGTATATTTACTGTGGAGAACTATTGTCATGAAAACAAGTTTTTTTTTAAACTTTATTTGCAAGGAGAGAGAGAGGGAAGAGAGACAGACAGACAATGGGCATGCCAGGGCCTCTAGCCACTGCAAATACATTCCAGATGCATGTGCCCCTTGTTCATCTGGCTTATGTGGGTCCTGGGGAATCGGACCTGGATCCTTTGGCTTCACAGGAAAATGCACTAACTGCTAAGCCTTTTGTCCACCCCAAAACAAGTATTTTTTTTTAAGCATGCCAAACAACCTATGCAGTCCCAAGCTCCTACAAGTCCCAAGTCCAAGGGCACTTGTCTGTGGATGCATTCATACTTTCCATGGAGGTAGTAACATGTTTCTGTTGCTTCTAGAGAGGCTTTTCTGTGTAGGTTGAACAGTAGTGAATCCTCACATTTGTTGTGTTATTTTGATTGCCTTTCTCCATATAGATTTGGGGATGGATTAATGCTATCTTAACTCTTTCTTTTCTTGCAGAAACCTTGCCCCATAGCAATGGTGGAAATGTCAACAGCCACTACTTTACCAATCCCAGTTATCACACACTTACTCAGTGTATTACATCTCCTCATGTCAACAACAGGGACAGAATGACCATCACCAAGGTGAGAGCTAATGGCTAAGTCTTAGAAGGTGAGCAGAAGAGCAAGGTAAGGAATACACATGTATGAGGATTACTGTTTGCTGCTGCTCCAGGCACTTCACATAATTGATTGTTCAGTTGACTCCTCCAAACAATCCTCTTGACAGAGCTAACCATCCCAAGCATCTTAACTAAAAGCTGAGCAACAGTGAGCTCCAGTCTCTTCCACATGGCTGTCCAGCTAGTGGGAAGGCAGCTGCTATATGAGGCAAGGACTCCTTGCCCCCACATTCTGTGCCTCTTCTATTATACCTTCTTAGAAAGTGCTCCTAATTTTACATGAGATTTAACAATAATTTCTCATGATAACATTAATAAAGATACTAACACCTACAGCAGAATCTGCCATGTGTAAAACGTTTTCCTAATTACCTGTACCTCTAGATCCTTCCCACAGTGCTCTGAACTCCAAGCATTTCTGCCTTCCAATTGTACCCAAATTCTGTCCCTCAGTCTCCATTGTCTGGTTTGCCACTGTCTAGCTCTCAATAAGGAAAAATAAAATAAGTAGAACAACAATAGCAAGTTAATTAACATAATCCACTTATTTTTAAATAGGGCTAGATTTTAATGATGGTACCGCAGAATTAAACAGTATTTCACATTCTCCAGAGTCATATTCATCATTCCATTTGTTCTTGTACAGATTCTTAGCTTAATCTCATATGTATGCCTAGGAAGATGTCTTAGTCACTGAGGACCCACAGGTTATTACAAATTTTAATAAGAGAACTTTGACCTAGAATTTTTTTTTTCATTTCAAAATTTCTTGCATCAAGACCAAATAAGGTTTAATTGACATAGGGTGACAGGATGAAACAAAGGCCTTCGGGTGGTGGAGGGAAGAGTTGGGACATATGCTTTGTACCTCAAGAAGTGGTGACCTTTTTCCTTGTTCAGCATCATTTGAGAGTAGATTCTTCTGATGTACCATGGACTTGCTTTTCCCCAATAGTTAATATACTGTGCTATGCCATATGCATTTTCTTATTAAATTGTTTACTGTTTATGATTTTAACAGTCGAAAAACAACCAGCTATTTGTGAATCTTAAAAATCTGAATCCAGGGAAAAGAGGCCCAGTGGTGGACTGCACAGGAACTCTGCCTGCAGACTGGAAACATGGTGGCTACCTCAACGAGCTTGGTGCGTCCACCCCCCTCAACTTGCATATGCTCATGGTTCTCTGGGCAAGCATAGTCATGGAGCAGTGTCTGTACCATACTGACACAACGGAAACACAAACCAAAAATCCAGATACTGTAAACCAGGCACCATAATGTAGATCTATAGTCCTGGGAACTATAGGTAGGAGGATCAGAAGTTCAAGATCCCCCTTGGCTACAACAGTGAGTTTGAGGCCAGACTGTGGGATACATGAGACCTTGTCTCAAAACAACAATAATAGTAATTTTGTTGAAGACGCCTACTATGCCTTTGGAGTGGATTTCTTCTCCTTCTACTATGCTGAAATCTGTAAAAACCAGATCCTTTAACCAAGAGTTAGAGTAGCATGAATCAAAGCAGGTAAACATAGTGTTTTCAAAGATTTTTGATGGGCGATACCCTCTGATATTAACCAAAGAACAGTGGGAACTTGTTGTTAGAATATGTACCTTCCCATCCACATAATTCTGTCTTGTTTCTCAGTGACAAGTATGAATTCCCTCCCACCTAGTGGGTCTCAATTCTAACTGGAGAACAATTGATTACCTCCATAGCCTGTGTGCTATTATTGTACATATGTGTACATTTTGCATGGCTGGTCAATCTTATATCTCGAAGATTCCCACTTGTTTATGCTGTTGGTGACCATTATCCTCCCAGAAGCTCACATAACACTTTGAGGGCTATCTTTAGTGATATGGCTTTTTCCTCAGTCCCAGTGTGATCTCTCATTGTTCCGTGCTTGCAACCTATGGTATCTATAACAATTGGGTCTTACCAGTTAACTCTGGTGTTTTGGAAATAGCCTACATTGTTTGGGGGACTTCGTGCATCTCGCTGATCAACAGATCATTGTGGGAGTAACCTACTTCTGGTAAAGAAATTTACCAACCAGAGTCTATGGTTTTAGGATTAAGCTTTCTCACCTTCTACAGGGCACCTCTCTGCCATTTCCCTCCCTGCCCCCACTTATTAAGAGTTATATCTTTTAGGGCTGGAGAGACGGCTTACTGGTTAAGAGGCTTGCTGCAAAGCAAAAGGACTCAGGTTTGATTCTTCAGGTCCCATGTAAGCAAGATGCACATGGTGGCACATGCATCTGGAGTTTGTTTGCAGTGGCTACAGGCCTTGGAGTGTCCATTCATACACACTCTCTCTATCTTCCTCTCTCTCTCTGTAATAAATAAAGAAAATAAAACTTTTAAAAATTAAGAGGGCTGGAAAGATGGCTTAGCAGTTAAGGCATTTGCCTGCAAAGCCAAAGGATCCCAGTTCAGCTCTCCAGGCCCCATGTTAACCAGATGCACAAGAGGGCACATGCATCTGGAGTTTGTTTGCAGGGGCTGGAAGCCCTGGTGTGCCCATTCTCTCCCTCTCTCTCCCCCTTCCTCTCTCTCTCTCTCTCTCTCAAGTAAATAAATAAAATATATTTTTTAAAATTAAAAAGAGTTATTATCTTTTAGTTAGATACCCAGGAGGAAGGTTTCTATGGTACTGATTCATGCTGTCATTACATTTTTGCAGTTCCTGCTCCATCCCCCCTTACTCTCATCCCCCACAAGATCCTTAAGCCCCCTGTACTCTGTCTCTCCACTTGCCTTAATTTGCTTTTGGGTTGTAGGAAGTATCTGTAGTATTGGCAAATAACTAGCATGAGAATAGGAGAAGGATGAGAGGATACTTCCTACAACCCAAAAGCAAATTAAGGTGTTCTAATTTAGGAGCCACATATGAGAGAGAAGGTATGGCATGTCTTTCTGAGTCCGTATAAGCTCCACTTAGCATGATTTTTTTCAAGTCTATCTATTTTCCTGCAAATTTGACTCTTGATTTTCTTTATTGATGAATTTGATTTTTTTTTTTTTTTTGATGATAGGCATTCTGACTGGAGTGAGATGGAATCTCAGTCATTTTAATTTGCATTTCCCTGATGGCTAAAGATTTTGAACATATTTTTAGGTGTTTATTGGCCATTTGTATTTCTTCTTTTGTGAACTCTCAGTTCAATACCTTGTCCCTTATTTTCAGTGAGTTACATGATTTTTATTGCTTAGTTTTTTGAGTTATTTGCATATACTAGATATTAAATCACTGTTAGATGTATAGCTTGTAAAGATTATTTTCTATTATGAAGGTTGTCTATTGAATCTGTTGATGATTTTCTTATCTGTACAGTAGGTTTTTAGTTTCATGAGATCCATGGTTGAATGTTTGTCTAATTTCCTGGGCTATTGGAGTCCAATTCAGAAAGTCTTTACACTTAGATCTTGAAGTGGCTCCCCTATTTTTTTTAGTTGTTTTAAAGTCTCAGGTCTTATATTGAGGTCCTTGATACATTTGGGAGATTTTTAAGTAGAGCTTGAGAAGAAGGTCCAAATTTATACTTCTACATGTAGTTACCCAATTTATCCAGCACTCTGTCAAAAATTCTGTTTTCTCCAGTGTGTTTTTGGTCTGTTTGTTAAAGGCCAGGTAACTGTAGTAACTAAAATTTAAACCTGGGTCTTCTATTCTATTCCACTGACCTATGTGTCTGGTTTTGTGCCAGTGCCATGCTGCTTTTATTACTATGGCTTTGTAATATAACTGGAAATCAGGTATGGTGACACCACTGGTAGTATTTTTTGCTGAAGATATTTTTGGCTATCTGAGGCCTTCTGTAATTTTATATGAATTTTGAGACTACTTTTTTATAATTCTTTGAAAAAATGTTGCTATAATTTTGATTGGAAATGCATTGAATCTGTATATTGCTTTTGGTAGGGTGTCCATTTTTATTATTTTAATTTTTCTAGTCCATGAGCATGGCAGGTCTTTCCACCTTTTCATATCTTCCTCGGTTTCTTTCTTTATTATTTTTATGTTATCACTGTATAGGTAAAAACTTTCTTAGTAAGTGATATCCCAAGATGTTTAAATTTTTGTGGCTACTGAAAATGGAACTGCTTCCTTTTTTGCTTTCTATGTTTGTCATTGAATAAAGGCTACTGGTGTTATCATGTTAACTTTATATCCTGCCACAATGATGAAAGAATTTATTATCACTTTCCATATGTTGAATCATCCCTGCATCCCTCTCATGAAACCTACTTGATCAAGATGGATGATACATTTGATGTGTTTTTGGATTTTGTTTCCAAGGATTTTATTGAGAGGTTTTGCATATAGTTTCATCAGGGATATTGGGGTATAATTTTATTCTTTTATATCGCTGTCTGGTTTTGTATTAGTAAATGCTTGATTACTGGAAGGGGTCAAGGAACCTTCACTCATTTTTCATTGTGTGATTAAACTTGAGAAAAAGTAATTTCAGTTCTTCAGTGGTTTGATAGAATTCTGCAGTGAATTCATCTGGGCTTAGACTTTGTTGTTGTTGTTGTTGGGAGGGTTTTACTTACTTTTTCAGTCTCATTTGATTTATGGCTCTATTCAGATAATTTATCTCTTCTGAATTCAGTTTTATAGGTGATATGAATCAAGGAACTAATCTATTTCTTCCAGATTTTCCAATTTTGTACCATGTATATTTTTGAAATATTTACTAATATTCTTACAATTTCATTTGTATCTGTTGTAACATCTTTTCACTTTCTACTCTTGTTAATTTGAGTCTTCTCTTTATTTATTTTGATCTATTTGGCTAGAGGCTTGTCAATTTTGTTAATTGTTTTTGAAGAACCAGCCTTTAGCAATTAAACTTTTCTCATCATTTCCAATTCATTGATATCTGCTTTGATCTTGATTATTTCTTTCTACCTGGTACTTTTGGGTTTAGATTGTTTTGTTTTTCCAATGCCTTCGGGTGTATTGTTAAGTCATTAATTCGATATTTCTCTAATTTTGTAATGTAAGAATTTAGTGCTATAAACTTACCATAACTTTTGGTATGTTATGTTTTCATTGTCATCCAGTTCTAGAAATTTTTATTTCATTTTTATCTTTAATAAGGTATTCATTGTTTAATAGTGAGTGTTCAATCTCCACAAGCTGGTGTATTTCCTGTTGTTTCTCTTGTTCTTGATTTCTATCTTTATTGCATTATGGTCAGATATAATGCAGAGAATTATGTCAATTTTCCTGAGTTTGTGGGTACTTGCTATTTTTTTTTTAAAGAGAAGGTTCTATTAGTTGCTGAGAATAGTGTGCATTCTCTTCTGTAGAGTTAGGATGGAATTTTCTGAAAATGTCTTTTAGGTCCATTTGATCAGTGGTGTTGTTTAGCTCCACTATTTAATTGTTTGTTTTCTGTTTAGATGATCTGTCTATTGATGATAGTGGGGTATTAAAATGTTCTACTATTATTTTATTGAGATTTATTTCTTATATAATATCTAGTAGATACTGCTTTTTAAAATTTGGTGTACCTTTGTTTAGTGCATATAACCTTATTATTGTAATTATTCTTTTGTTGAATTGTTCCCTAAATGAGTGTTAAGTGGCCTTCTTTATATATTTTGATTATTTTTGTGTAAAGTCTATTCTTTCAAATAGTATAATTACAGCTGTTTGTTTCTTATTTCCAATTGTTTGGAATATCTTTTTCCATTCTTTCATGGATAGATTCAGTTTTCTGACCTAGCTTGTTAACCTGTATTATTTGATTGGAAATTTGAGTCCATTGATGTTCAGAATTTTAATTGTAAGGTATGGTGTGAGTAATTCCCCGTCAAATTGAAGACTTTGAGAAGTTTTGTGTTTTCTTGATCTTCGTATGCTTTCATGTCTGTCCTAGTTTTTATTAGTACTTGTCCCCTCCTGTAGCCTCTTTAGTATGTTTATTCATCTCTTCAATGTGGAGTATTTCATACAGTATTCTCTGTAGGGCTGTATTATTACTCATATATTCATAAAATTGGTTTTTATTGTGGAAAGTTTGACTTTCACCTTCTATTATGAGGGATAATTTTGCTAGCTATAGTAGTTTGGGTTGTCAGTCATAGTCTTTTAAAATTTGAAATACTCCATTCCACACCCTCTGGCTTTTAGAGTTTTCCTTGAAAAGTAGGAGGTAATTCTTATGGACTTAGTATTGTATGTAATAAGGTTTTTTTATTGCAGCTTTAAGTACTTTTTGTTTTCTGTGTATAGTCTTTTAACTCTAATGTGACATGCAGGATTTTTTCTCTTCTCCTGTCTACTTGTTGTTCTGTGTGCCTCCTATATCTGGATGGGCCTCTCTTTTGTAAGAGTAGGATAATTTTCAACAATTTTGTTGAAGATATTCCTTGTACCCTTGTCCTACATTTCTTCCCCTTCTTATATGTCCATGACCCAAATATTTGGTCTTTTTAAGGTGTCCCACATTTCTCTCATATTCTGTTCAAACATTTTTTTTAGCTTGTCACTGTTTTTTGACTCCTGATTTTTTTCTTCTTTTTTGTCCTAGAGTTCTGATAGTCTAACCTCCATATTGTCTATTCTGGTGAGGCTTTCTTGGGAGCCTTTTAGAAGGATTATTTCATTTTTGTTTTCCATTATATTTTTCCTCAGTTTTTGATCTCTATTGAATTGTGTTCTTATTTCTTGAGTTAACTTTTTTATTTTCTCTTGGAATATATTCCTGCATTTGATCATGCCTTTATTGTGTTTATTCTACTGATTAGTGAGTTCATTTTTTGCTCATTCTTTTCTATTTCATTCAGCTATATTTCAAGATTTTTTTCCCATTCTCTTCCATTTTATTTGGCTATCCTTTGAGATTTTTTTTTTTTACCTATTTTTGCTCTTTTCTTGATTCACTTTCTTTTCTTTTTCTTAATTTCTTTCTTTCTTTCTTTTTTTTTTTTTTTTTTTGTTATTTCAAGGTATAGGCTCACTCTAGATGACCAGACTGATCTGGAATTCACTATATAGTCTCAGGATGGCCTCAAACTCACTGTGATCCACCTACCTCTGCTTCTGAAGTGCTTGGATTAATGGCATGTGCCACTATGCCTAGCTTTTGTGATTCTCTTTCATTGCATCTAGCCACTTGTTCATGGCCTCATTAAGTTTGTTTAATATGCTTATCATTATTTCATTTTGGAATTCTGTGACTGGAATATTTTTATTTATTTATTTATTTATTTATTTATTTATTTATTTATTTGAGAGTGACAGACACAGAGAGAAAGACAGATAGAGGGAGAGAGAGAGAATGGGCGCGCCAGGGCTTCCAGCCTCTGCAAACAAACTCCAGACGCGTGAGCCCCCTTGTGCATCTGGCTAACGTGGGACCTGGGGAACCGAGCCTCAAACCGGGGTCCTTAGGCTTCACAGGCAAGTGCTTAACCGCTAAGCCATCTCTCCAGCCCTGTGACTGGAATATTCTCTGAAGTTTCATTAGATGCTTTCAATATTGAACTGGAAAGTCTTGGTGGGAATATATCTTGTTTTGAGTTATTTGCTTTGCTTTGCTTTGGGTTTGCCTATCTCTAGATAGTACTCTTGTCTTGCTAAGAATGCAGCAGCAATAGCTCTTGTGGAGCCTGTGTTAAGTGTCCTGATCAACTTTAATCAAAATAGATGAGGGATGGTGTTCTGTGTGCAGGTTAGAGCTGGATGCACTTGAATCTGAGCATATATATATATATATATATATGTATGTATGTATGTATGTATGTATGTATGTATATGTATATATTCCTCCTCCAGGCAGTTCTGGGTACAACCCTGGGAGGCCTGTGCAAGCTGTGGAATGTGATCAGCTAGGAATTTGCTACTCAGAGAGGTTTGACTAGAAAGTGAGGGGGTTGTATGAGCAGGGGTTTTGGGGGAAGAATCCCTTCTCAGTAGTTCTGCTATTGCTATCAAAGGCAGGGTCTGGGGAGTAAAAGTACTTCCCAGCAAATTCCAGCTGGATCCAAATCCCTATTTCATCTTTTTATAAATCTGTTTATCATCTGGCTTACTGACAAACAGCTACATTCTCATATCTGCTTTTGCTTTTTGTCAATTGTGATCTCATATTTTGTATAGTCTTTGGAAAGCTACACTGTACAATTGGAAGAACATTAGAATGAAGAGCCATTTTATTGTGAAAATATTTTTAATTATGCTGATCTCCTAAATGGGGGTTATAGATGCACCACTGAGTATGTGGTATAATTTCCGACCATCCTCTGGAAAGAGATTAGTGATATAGTAATAAACACGGGTGCTGTGCTTTATAGATAATAAACCCTTTCAAGTAGGTTTATTTGGTGGTAGTGTTGCCAGAAAGCCCAGTGAAATAGAAATTTTAGATAAAAATCAAGTGTGTTTTAAAAATATTACAACTGGCCTGGATAGACAGTTCAGTGGTTAAAGGTACTTGCTTCCATAGCCTAACTGTCTGGTGTTGATTCCCCAGTACTTATGTAAAGCCTAATTTAGTAATTGGTGCATATGTCTGGAATTTGTTTGCAGTGGCAAGGGGCCCTGGCATGCCCACCCTCATTCTCTCTCTCCTTGCAAATTAATTAATTAAAATAAAATATCACAACTATTGCATTTAACATGACTTAAAAATTATTTGTTTTGTCAATAGTAATTTTACCTGAACTTATGCATTTGTATTTTTTAATTCTGGCAATCTTACTAGGTAGGCTCTACTATCTCTACCATGAATATTGATCCAGTGATACATAAAGTAGAAAACAAAATGCTTTACAAAGCTGGTCTTGTGACAACTCCTCTCAGCTTCTTCTGTGAACTCTATGCATGTCAGTCCACATTCCACTCTGGAATGCTTCTCATTGTAAAAATAGAAATGTTTTAGTAAAACAGTGATCATAAATTCATAACTCTTATTTGTTTGCTATGCCAGTATTATCAGTGTGATATGTATTTCTAAAATAGTAAAATTGTATGTCAGAATCACAATAAAGGTCTAAATTATACTTGAAATTCATTCCAAAGAAATATTTGGGTCAACATTCAATACTGGTGAGAAAAAACTCCTCATGTCCAATCTTATTGTATCTTGTGCTGACTTTAGAACACACAAAAATAATGACATTGACCCTTAATAACTGCCTTTGCTTTTATCCTGTTATGTGACACTGAGCCAAGCACACTTACCCTCATGTTGATTTATTCACTTGTAAAATAGGGACAATGATCATGCACTGACTTCCTGTGTGAATCAGATGAAAACAAGCATGCACACTTCCCAGAGGCTATTACATACACAAGTTTGGGATGAAGCCTACCTGCTCCTTGTCAAAATTGTTTGCAGAAACTGAGGAGAAAATATGACTGGTTGATTGATTTCACATCCCCAACTTTTCCCTAATTTAGACCTACACATGCACTTCTTTTCAATGCCTTGATAAAGGCTAGAAATTGCACAGCCAGGACAAAGATAGGCATTTAGTAATACTTTTTTGCAGTTTGGAGACAGCTGAGGGAATTTGGCAAAGAGGAACATAGACAGAACTCCCCATGAGGTTGCTATCAGAAGCTACAGACCTTGTTTTATCCACAGTCTCTCCACAAAGTCTGGCAGTCGCCAAGACTAGTCTTAGCTCTGACTCCAGAAACTCATGAGTGAACACGACCTCTGGCTTAATAACTTTCAAGAAGGACTCACTGAACACTCCAATAATCCTTGGTTCAGGTTTTTATAGTAAAAGGATATGGACTCAAATCAAGCAAGGGAAAAGTTCAGGGAAGCATGAGTCTCTCAGTTGCCCTTTCCCAGTGGAATCATGGATGGTGCTGACTTATTCCAGAGTATTGCCATCTCATCCCTTATGTCCAAACATGGCTTACTAGCCTTATGGCTGAACTTTAGTTTCTGTGCCTGTAAAAGACAAGCTCTTATGACATGCCCTCCCCCACCATACACACACCATGAATCTCTCTGTCAGGCTATCTAGCAAAGCTGTCCCCTTGTTCTCTAGGATGGCAAAAACACTTGTTGGGCAGAATATTGCAAAATCTTAGAGGTTATTATCTTCCCAGGAACTGAGAGCAAAGGCTAGACCTCTCTTTGGTATAAACTCTTTTGTCCTATCTCTCTGTATAACATATAATCTTGTGCCCTTTCCAACAACTTGGAGCTGGGCTAGACTCTTAATAACTAATACCCAAAAAGATATACCCGAGAGAAGAAAATATTCCCATTTCCTGCCCCACAATGATTAATATTACACACCCTTTTTTTTCTTTAGGAAAGCCTCTCTTCTTCCTTCTCAAAGGTGTGCCTTTCTCTGTGGCCCCCATAGGACAGAACTGTGGTATTTTTTTTTTTAATTTTTATTTATTTGAGAGCAACAGACAGAGAAAGAGGCAGATAGAGAGAGAGAGAATGGGCGTGCCAGGGCCTCCAGCCACTGCAAACGAACTCCAGACGCATGCACCCCCTTGTGCATCTGCCTAACGTGGGTCCTGGGGAATCAAGCCTTGAACCGGGGTCCTTAGGCTTCACAGGCAAGCACTTAACCGCTAAGCCATCTCTCCAGCCCAGAAATGTGTTTTTTATATTACTGTAAATGTATACAAAGGAGCAGGGCTTTCATTTCTTACCATTCTCAAATACTTAATGGAAATGTTCCTCATAAGTCATTACTGACTGCTTCTCTTTTCTTTTTTGAGGTAGGGTCTTACTTTGGTCCAGGCTGACCTGGAATTAACTATGTAGTCTCAGGGTGACCTTGAACTCACAGCGATCCTCCTACCTCTGCCTCCTGAGTGCTGGGATTAAAAGCATGTGCCACCACGCCTGGCTTAGTGACTGCTTTTAACTAAGTCTATAACATTGCTTTGAAAATATTAGAAAAATTCATTGGATGCTCACAAGTATCACAGTAAATGAAACCCCGTTCCTTCATATGGTGCTTCAGAGTTTACAAAGCTTTCTCCTTATGTTCTACTTCACTTAATGAGGACAATAGCCATGTGAAGCTGGAAGGCAGTTTTTGTCTTCCCCCTTCTAGAGATAAGAAAATTGGCACTCAGAACTTAGCATCTTCCCATAGATATGTGGCTAATAAATAAGGAAATGGAAGTTCTTACTCCCTAATCTATTGGGGATTTTTTTTGTTTTTTTTTAATGTTTTATTTTTATTTATTTATAAGAGAGAAAGAGACAGAGGCAGGCAGATAGAGAGAGAGAATGGGTGCACTAGGGCCTCTAACCACTGTAAACTCCAGACACATGTGCCACCTTGTGCATCTGTCTTACGTGGGTAATGGAGAATCGAACCTGGGTCCTTAGGCTTCACATGTAAATGTTTTAATCACTAAGCCATCTCTCCAGCCCTAATCTATTTTTTTTTCTTTTTGTCATAACAGTGCCAATAGAATCTTTGATTCCTATATAGTAATTCCAGAGCATATTAGCCTTTATGCCAGGTGGGCTAACATGCACTACAGGAGAACCTCTTGTCTTCTTGGTAATATAAAGCCATGAACTTGTGCTTAAAGTCTGGTGTTCTTAAAAAGATGGCTACTACTTTATTGGTTTGTTAATACCTCATTTTTCCCAGTGTGGGCAGGAATATTGTTATATGTCTCACTAACTTCCTCCATGAAGGTCAGACATTTTAAAACAAGAAAGCCAATTTACCTCATGCAGAAATTCCACCCTTCAAACTGGACAGGTCAAATTGTTTAAATAAAAGCTGAATAAAAATGGTCAAGGTCTGGTCTTGGCCTATAAAGTGTTATGTCAACAGTGCTTAAAGCTTCTAATTTTTATAACAGAGGCAATAGCATAACAGGGGTTACTGAGAAAATAATTGGGCTCTTGTTAGGGCTGCACATAGGAGTGAATTCTCAGATTTAGTTTGGGCTATTTCCTTTCTATTATGCAGCCTTGATTCAAGTAACTAATTTATTGCCCTGTGCCTCATTTTCTACCCTTAATACATTAGCCTCTCATAAAAGTCCTTGTCACAGATTAGGAGGTGCAGCAACCTCTGGCACAGACGATGTGGTATTAAGGTTTTTCTGCACAGCCTTGGTGAGTCACTGCAATGAGATCACCCACTACAGTCTCCGAAAATTTGATGGTTTTCCTCTATACTTAATTCTTATAGGTGACTTTCTTTCTTTGTCATAGGGGCTTTTGGACTTGACAGAAGCTATATGGGAAAGTCCTTAAAAGGTATGGTGTAAGTTTGAGGAAGAAATATGCGTAGCTGAATCTTACTTTAGAGGATTATCTCAGACAAATAATTTTTAAAATAAGCAAAAGTGGAAGTGTACAGATAATCTAGAGTTGTCAATGTGAAAAATTGATCCATGAACATATAAACATGTTTGATTGGCATCGAGAGAGTGATGATGGAAGAAAATCTTTAGGGAACAAAGGTTTCATTTTGATGAAGAAATGTTCATATTTCCTTTAAAAGAAATATAGAGAGGGAGAAATATGAAATGGGAAGTAACCAGGAAGAGAAAAAGAGATTAATATGCATATGTGATGACTGAGTCTGCTGTTCAGGACAGGTTTGAGCAATATGGTGCCCAGTACTCAAGTTTTACAGGGCATTTTCACAACATAAATACCTTTCTCATAATGATAATAAAATTGTCTTGTGTTCCTGGAGCCATTAACTGCTGGTTTCCTTACTTAAAAGCTTTAAGGAGTAAATTTTCTATTAGTAAAACAGAAGAGGATTAATCGTATTTGAATGTGAGCATCAAAATTAAATCAGCTCCAAGGTATTTTCATTTTTTTCCCCTTAGGAGAACCAAAATTGCTTTATAGATGGACAAGTTTATAGAAAATTGTCTCCAAAATAAGTAGAAAATGTGTAGCATCATTTTAAACAGATATAATTATAGGAACATACGCATAAAGAAACAGAAGCAACCTGTCCAAGTAAATTATGAACAGGAAATGATTATGCCTATGCAATAATATATTTTTTTTTGCCTTCCTTCTCTCTTCATAGATCTGGGAAAGAATTCTGAATATAATTCAAGTAACTGCTCCCTAAGCAGTTCTGAAAACCCATATGCCACAATTAAAGATCCACCAGTACTTCTCCCTAAAAGCTCAGAATGTGGCTATGTGGAGATGAAGTCACCAGCTCGAAGAGACTCCCCATATGCAGAGATCAGTAACTCAACTTCAGCCAACAAGAATGTGTATGAAGTTGGTGAGTTCTCCAGCTATAGAAAGAACCTATGTTTTGGAAACAATCTTAAGTGGTCCGTATTTTATAAGCAACTAGCATTTATAGTCATCCTATTAATGGTTATGAAATGTTTTTTTTTACCTCTTAGTAAATTTCAAATAGTTTTACTTACCTTCTACATGTTCATCTATCATTTGTTTTATAATCATAAATATCTCAGCACAGCTGGACAGTGGTATGTATATGGTATTAGTTAATGTATCAGGTAGGATAAACCAAATGATTCAAATAGATTCAACAGGCGGCTCCATGTGCTGGTTGTATTCTTTATATTAACACAATGCTTTTAGCAGAATTGGAGCATTTTATTTTAAACTTGTCTAATACATCAGTTGTATTCTTAGATGGAAATATGATACAAATTAGAAATAATTCAATATAAAATTATTGTTATTTTTAGTGTCTTTTGCAACTGTCATTTGGGATAAAATAAAATATACAATAGCCAACATTCATTAGACAGCAGGTCTCTATAGTTTTTTCTCTCTCTCTCCTAGAGTTCATGATTTTAACTTTTTAAAAATTACTACCTATAAAATAAATGACTAATTTAATGCAAGTAATTAATTGTATGTCATAAGCATGCCAGAGATTCATTGGAGGGTGTCTTAGAAAGGGGTGGTGGGAGAGGATTATGGTCATGATATATTGTCTATAATTATGGAAGTTTCCAATAAAAAGTTTTAAAACAAAAAACAATTAAACTTTTTTTTTAAAGGATCCAGCAAGCCATTCAATGTGGAAGCTATAGTGAAGTTAAATTCTCATTTTGAATCATTAACAACCCCCCTTGAACTAGTCTGTAAGCCACCACAGTAAGATGGAAATTCAACTCAGTGTGTGAGACTTGAGTCCTAAAGTTGTGAATGGATTGTGTGCTTCCATGAATTAAGGGCTTGTCACCTATAGAATTAGGGTTTGGCCAAAGTATTCCCAAGGTTTCAGACAATGATTTCTAACCAAGGTTTTTGTACATTCCCTTGATTTCTTCACACCAGCCCCACAGTCATCCTTTGTTTTGGACACATTTCTGTATTGTGAACTGGTCCAACAATGGCAGAGTTCCCAGTCCTATGTGATTATAAAAGAACAATGTTTTTAAAGTTAATATTTCCTTATTTTTATAAAAGTATTTCTTGTGTATTTGATGTTTGTAATAATATATTTTTAAAGTATCCCCTTGCTGATAAGTCATATATCTCTGGTTATCACAGAACCGACAGTGAGTACTGTCCAAGGGATATTCAGCAATAATGGGCATCTCACCCAAGATCCATATGACCTCCCAAAGAACAGCCACATCCCTTGCCATTATGACCTTCTGCCAGTCCGGGACAGTTCATCTTCCCCCAAGAGAAAGGATAGCAGCCATGGCAGCAGCAGCGGCGGCAGCAGCAGCAGCAGCAACAACAGCAGCAGCGAATGATAAACAAAGGGCCACTGGGTGACTGCTGGACCCTTTTCAGAGCTGCACTTCAGTTCTCCAGCCTTGAGTTTGCCACTATAGGCGAATCTTAACCAGTTTGGTAGGCAATTGTTAGACATGAACCAGAAAGCTCAAAGCTGAGGAAAATGCCAATTGTATATGTGTTTTGTATAGTGGTTTGGAAGGAGGTAGCAACATGATTTCCTGTGGATGTAAGGGTTAGAACCTACTGCACCTGTGAAACAGCATATTTTAAGCTGTTGGCTGAAAGCATGAACTTGATATAACTCCCTTAGAGACACAGATTGGAGTGGGCATTGGTATTGTTGCTTGAAATTTTTAAATTTAAATATTTTTTTCATGTGTATCAGAGAGCCATTGCTAGGATTGTGCAGTTTACCATAAATTTACTTAATAAAAGTTGGAATTGTCCAAATATAGAAGACAAAGGACATACTATTGAGTCATTGCTTTTTTTCCCCAACTGGACTCAGAATTATAGGATTTATAAGAATGGAAGAAGGCTGAAGAGATGACTTAATGGTTAAGGTGCTTGCCTGCAAAGCCAAAGGACCCAGGTTCGATTCCCCAGGATCCACATAAGCCAGATACATAAGGTGGCACATGGGTCTGGAGTTCGTTTGCAGCAGCTGGAGGCCCTAATGCACCCATATTCTCTTTCTCTTTCTTCCTATCTGCCTCTTTTTCTCTATCTCAAATAAATATAAAAATAAAAACTATTTTTTAAAAAAGATTGGAGAAAGAAACATTTTGTTAAGAGGTAGGATTGTATAAACTTCGAATAAGCATTAGCAATGGATAGCAAATTTACATATTAAAACTTCAGAATTTTTTGAATGAGAAATGTACAAATAAAATTATTTTAGGACTAGTATAAGTACCACGGAAATCAATATATACATGTGCTGGGCAGAACACTGTTTCTCTGACCCTTGACCCATTTTACATGTGCATTATTCTGACCACTGTCCATCATGCATATTCACCACTTGAGAGTCATATCAGTGATTATTTCATAAATACAAACCTGAAATAATTTTCTTTTTGACGGACTGAATTGAAAGAGTGTATAATGATTGGCAAAAGATGTAAACTTTTAAGTGGAGTTTTGTAAACCATTAGGCATCCATGCTGTAATATAGAATTAGAGAAGCATTTGCATTAATTTTTCTTAGAAGTGACTGAAATATCTTTGTGCATATGTGAAAATGGGCATTTTCCTTTATTAATTGTTGATTTAGAGAAACTATGCTTAAGCTGGTCTTTTGCATTGCTAATATGACATGTACCCCATTTTTCATTAATTTGTACTTCATTAAGTTGTATATTCTATATTTTGTAGTGTTTGGATTGTTAATGAAAAACTATTATATGTTTATTGTTGCTTGTATTATTGCCATTCATCTCTGCTTGATAAAAATACATTTTTTCTTTTGGAGGGAAAAAATGAAAATATATACTTTGAACCTATTAAAATTGGTCATTATTAAATAGTAATATTTAATAATGTTTAATATTAAACAGTAATCATAGGTGAATGGCTTAGGATTGGAATGGAGAATCTCTAATATTCTAAAGTAGATCTCCTATTGCTGTATTTCTGAAAGTGTTAGTTTAACCATGGGTAAAGGAAGCAGTGAGAACTGTGGACTGGTTTCACTAAAGACTTTCATATAATTAACCATCCAAACTGGGATGCTTTAGTTAGTAAATGAAGGCATAATTAATAATTCTCCAGCAGTGAATTTAAGTCCAGACAAGGCAGACCTGAACACATATTTATCCTGTAGACACTTAGGCAATAATCTTTTCATTCCAAGGCATTTGTCTCATGTGAATGTCAATATGACACAAGGCAGCCTGTTTCTCTTTCTTGGGTATAAATAAGCAAGCAGAGAGGATGAAAGGCTGAGGGAGGATGTGGCTTCATAGTAGAAGCAATAGTGCACAATATTTTAAAGAAATGAAGCCCTATGTGTCATTCTCTCTGAGTCAGTTAATAATTACATATTACACATCTATCTGCCAAAAGTATTCATAAGACATTGTTTCTGTCAACCACTGGTTTCATGCCATATACCTGTTCTTATCATGGTAGTTTGTTTTGGTCAGGCAGATAAATCAGGATAGTTGCTATTTTAAGGATTTCTGTACAGAAATTCTGGAAATTTTGATGTAATTCCTCTCTTATATCCTATGTGGTAAAAGCACTAAATGAGTTTGGTGACACCTTACAAGAGCCACTTATATAGGAATGTGCACCCAAGTAATATTCTTTCTTTAGAAGTTGGTGATTCAGAAAAATTGTATAATGTCTGTATTTACAAATATCAGGATCTTTCCAAATGTTAACTTATTTGCTTGCTTTAATTAGGAGAATATATTGTTTGTGATTAGTTATACAATGAGAAGGAAGCTTTCATTATTATTAACAGCATTTGACATTAGCTCCTCTCCTGTGGCATATACTATTAATGCTAACAGAGTTTAATATGTTTAGCAATATTTGTGTGAATATTCACTAAATATAGAAAAAACAACTATAGAAATTTATAACAGAATAGCATAATGTCACAACCAAATCCATCAGCATAATGACTGCATGCTATGAAAAATACAAACACCTTTCTGAAGATGTCATCTTAACTTCAGTGAGCCATACTAGTGGTTATTTGTGGAGGTTGGGGGAACTTTTTAACCAAAAATATCTTTAAGGTCGAGCAAAAATATTACAATACCATTGATAATTCACATTGATATTAGAAATCAACTTGGCAGTTAAATGTGACAAAATTATAAAAATTAAGTTTTGGAGTTGTGTTCTTTAAAATAATTTTCTAGTCTCTTAGGTGACATGTCTTTATTACTCAAATTAAGTACTGAAGAGATATTTTGTTCTTAAATGCTTAATGCCATGGGAGTGTACACAGGTATTGGGTGGAAAGCTCATTCATGAGTTTGTAATGACATAGCAAACTGTGGTCTTTCAGAACTCCGTCAATGCTGGTGTCCTAACACGGAGTCCTTCTGTTCTACTTGTCCATCTCATCCAGGCTCTTGACATGACCCGTTCACAATAAATGTTTTAAAAGAAAAACATCAAAATTCATTAGGATTTACTTGATGATAACAAACAAATGAGTGCTTTCAGTGTTGAACTCTCATTTTCCAAAGATGATAAGCTTTCCTTAGTATTAGTCTCCACTGTCATTTACATCACCAAATAAATTTATAGATTAATGCAATAAACTTCCAATAAAAAATTTCTAAAGTGGTATTTATTTCTACATGTAAAAGAAGGCTTATTATCATACCAGGAAATTAACATTTTTTTCATGTGTGGTTTCAGAGTACATTTAAAGGCAATATAACATTAATTGTTAGTTTGTACGCTTGTCCTTCAGATTACGTGCTTTTTTTTTTGGAGACAGGATCTCATGTAGGCCAGGCTGACTCCAAACTTGCCATGTAGTCACAAATGACCTAAAACTCATGATACTTCTGTCCCAACCTCTTGCTCCAGATAATTCATTCTTCATGGAGGGAAGTAGAATTTTATAGTAGAACCCTTATTATTGATTGCATCAGGTATTGGTAATCATTTTTGATTACTTCATAGAGATTGCTGCTATTGCTTTAATTAGTAAAACATTAATGAAGCATTCACTTATAGAACTGCATTCTAAGGATAAAATATTATTTTTTTTCTGAATGCTGTCTATTTCCTGGGAGCCTGAGTACAAAACAATGCCGATGATGCAAATAAGTGTCACAAGTCATACACTGCACTCTTCAGTTAGGAAGCATCTTAAACCATGTGGCTTCAGAAAATTACATAACCTTGTAAGGCCTTGGTTTTTACATCATAATATGTTGGAAACATTAATACCCATTTCATAAGGTTTGGGAATGATTCAAACATTTTACACATGCAAAACACTTGTTTTGTGCATAGCATGAAGTAGGTGCCTAGTAAATGTTAGCTAGCATTACTGTCTTGAGAAAGTACCTAATAATATGATCCAGTTTGCAGAAACCAGATGAATTATGAGGCTGGTAAAGAAGTGAGCACTTAATGGGTATGATAAAAGTTGTATGCTCATATGACCATGCTATAGTTTTTTTGAACTATCACAACATTCCATACCTTTTTATTTCTAGAGAAGTTGTTTTACAAAACAATAACATTGTTTCATATTTTTGTAGCTTATTAACTTCCTGAAAATTAATAATGTTTTTAAAGCATGGGTGAAGGTTATGAGAATGAAAGCAACCTGAAAAAGTCATTTCAATATACAGTTGGACATCAACTCCCTGAAGGAAGGTATAAGTAGAAGGTGAAAATGAAAATGTGAGTTTCTGGGATGGAGAGAAGGCTGAGCGGTTAAGGTACTTAACTGCAAATCCAAAGGACCCATGTTTGATTACTCAGGACCCACATTAGCAAGATGCACAAGGTGGTGCATGCATCTGGAGTTTGTTTGCAGTGGCTAGAGGTCCTGACATGCCCATTCTTTCTCTCTCTCTCTCTCTCTCGCTCGCTCGCTCTCGCTCTCTCTCTTTCTGTCTCTCTCTCTCTCTCTCTTTCCTTACCCCTCTCTCAAATAAATAAATCAAAAGAAAATATAAGCTTCTGAGAGCCAAAAAGGGTGTTTTATGAAGTGATACATGGTAAGAAACAGTAGAATTGGGAGGATACACCAAGAGAAAGTAAGGGAAGAGTGTCCCTGTTGTTTACACTCCACAGCAATGATGGAGACTAACTGTATTGGGTGCTGTAGTGGTTTGATTCAGGTGTCCCCCATAAATTCATGTACTAATGCTAGGTCCCCAGCTGGTGGCAATTTAGGAATTGGAGCCTGACCTGAGGAAGTGTGTTTTAGGGGGCAGGCAGACTTATGGTTCTCAAAACCAGCTTCCCCTTGCCAGTGTTTGGCACAGTTCCCTGCTCCTGTTGTCTGTTTGATGTTGGCCAGGAAGTGATGTTCACGCTCTGTTCATGTCATTGTTCTCCCCTGCCATCATGGAGCTTCTCCTCAAGTCTTTAAGCCAAAATAAACCTTTTCTTCTCAACAAGCTGCTCTTGGTTGGGTGTTTTCTGCCATCAATGTGAACCTGAATGTGACACTAGGGGTGGAATGTGGTGGTTTGAATTAGGTGTCCACCACGAACTCATGTATTCTGAATGCTTGACCACCAGCTGATGGCAATTTAGGAATTGGAGCCCTGCTGGATGAGGTATGTTGTTGGGGTGGGCTTATGAGTATTTTAGCCAGTTCCTCCTTGTCAGTATTTACCACACTCTCCTGTTGCTGTTGTCCACCTGATGTTGGCCAAGTGGTGATGTCCAACCTCTTCTGCCACATTTTCCCTTGTGATCATGGAGCTTCCCCTTGAGTCTGTAAGTCAAAATATACTCTTTCTTCCCATAAGCTGCTTTTGATTGGTTGCTTTGTGCCAGTAAGGAAAAGGTAACTACAACAGGTGCTCATAGGCATCTTAGGAAGGTTTATTTCCTTGTGGGCTAAGGTGAGCCTGTCTCTACTAAGATTTGTGAACTGAGCATCTTCTGCCACAGTCATGGTCAACATGACTAAGTTGGCAATGTCTGTCCACTAAGCTTACTTACTGCACTATGCCAAGGACCAGAGAGATCTACAGAGGTGCTGAAATCCAGTACATTATATAAATAGATAAAGAAAGATTAATGGGAACTTTGCAAAATGAAAATTGCAAATGGAAACCCTGTATAGCTTTTGGTTTATAACATGTAATAGTTCCTCCTGGGCCAATGACTTGGACTTATTTGCTGATTGTCATGTAGCAGAAAAAAGCAAAAGAGGACACAAATTGGCCACATTGCCATGGTGTACTTGAGAAGACTGTAGGGAGCTGATGCCCCATCTTCCCTTGTGGAGTTCGGGAAGTCTGCCGATCCATGCCCTGGCAATTCTTAACACACTTGGGCTTCATCTACTCCAACTCTCCTGATGCACGGTGTGTGAGCAGATGCCCTTTTAAACTGTTGAATTTTGAGCCACTGCTCTGTCAACCTAGAGGTGCCCAGGGCCTCTCCAGCTCCTCTGCACACTCCCCAATTGCATTCTACTCACCATTGTCGAAGGGACAAAACAGTTAGCTTGTAGGAGGTGTATAAAGTATTGAGGAGTCTAACACCTGTGGATGGGTGTGGCAGGAATGTGTCTGGTGGCTAAGGCTCCGCCCACGCCCAGAGCGGCCAATTGACTGGTTTCGGGCAGTGGCAGGGCTGGACTACCAGGATGTGCGAGCTCCTCACTTAGCTTTTTCCTGCTGCTGTGCGAGCACGCGGCCTCAGAGACAAGCACAGGAGACCCACAACAGTGTCTGTGCCGGGGTGAGTCAGCCAGCTTAACACACGCATGTGGGTCCCAGAGCTTCACACCAGTGTTGCAGACTGCAGAAAAGGACTGCAGGGCCCGGCTAGGGCGATGTGGAAGCAGACCATACCCAGCAGGTTTGCCCTCCTGGGCCTGTAAGACCCCCAGAACGAGGACCCCACGTTCTGCCCGGAAATGGCGACACCCCAAATCACTCACGAGAAACGGTCTTGATGCAAACAGCAAGAGGATTTTTATTCCAAGTGCGCTGGGGCCCACAGTCATACACCCCACAGGGGTAGAGGACTGCAGAGCCCCGAATGCAGGAACGGGACAGTTTTTATAGGGTTTCTAACAAAGCCTGTGCATTAGACCAATCATTTTTTTAACATCAGGAGCCCATGGGGTGCGAGCCAGGCAGTTTGTGCCACTCCATAGTTTCTAAGCCAATTACTTTAATTTGTTCAAGGCCCTCGTGGACCAATCAGTCTCCTATGACCTTGGTGGTCAGCATTTGTGCAGGTCCTTGGGTGGGAGTAGCAGAGTGTGGTATCAGTCTCCTATGACCTTGGTGGTCTGAGGCAGGCTGCTACGACTTACGGTGCGGGCTACTAAGGCTTACGGTGAAGGCTATTAGGGCTTATGGTGCAGGCTATTTACAGAAACCAAATAAGTGGTTCACTTTATTACTCATTTCCCATCCTTGAGGGCTATCTTATGCCCTTTTTACCTAGTTTTATATTAGGAGCAGGCTCTGATATAATGAGAAGAGGGATTCTTTTTTTTTTTTAATTTTTTTTTGTTCATTTTATTTATTTATTTGAGAGTGACAGAGAGAGAAAGAGGCAGAGAGAGAGAGAGGGAGAGAATGGGCGTGCCAAGACTTCCAGCCACTGCAAACGAACTCCAGACGCGTGCGCCCCCTTGTGCATCTGGCTAACGCGGGTCCTGGGGAACCGAGCCTCGAACCGGGGTCCTTAGGCTTCACAGGGAAGCGCTTAACCGCTAAGCCATCTCTCCAGGCCCCAGAAGAGGGGTTCTTTACTTGCCTCCAACAGAGAGTAAAGCCTGGAGTTTGAGGTATTCAGGGGCCCGCTTAAGCTCCCTTTGGAGCGTGATAGTATTTCTGGGCTTCTGAATTCTTGGGTCTTTCAGGGCCAAGTACTGGAAATGCTGAGACTGTCGGTCAGTATTGCTCACCTAATGGTCTTCATGTCATCTCAGCTGGTTGGTGAGTTTTACCTTCTTTATTTAGAGTTCTGTGCTTACTTGAGATTGTGTATGTTCATTACAAAACCAAAGGGTGCTCTTGGTTTACTATAATGACTTACTTTGAAACTAAAGGTATCAAATACAGGAAGCAGTATTTCAGTCAGAGAATGGTACCTTATGCATTGAATGTTGAGGCTGTTAAAAGGCAGAGAAGGCCCCATCTTTACATCTAAGTTGAAGACGTTCCACTCAGGTGCAGCCTGATTCTTAACCCAGCTGAAAAGAATTTCAGGCCGAGTCAGAGGCAGGGTTGGTGAGTCTGAGTAGGAGAAAGGACAGATGACTGAGGAGAGTCAGGTTCTTCAGCAGCAGTTGAGTCAGTGACTGGGGCATTTGGGGTTACAGTGTTTAAAGTAAGTGAGCTTCTCATTTCCTTATGAAGATTTTATAATGAAATCATAGGGTTGTTTATAAGGGTACTAGACAGACTAGCCTATAAGAAGTGAAGGACTCAGGAACCAGAGGAATACCATGACAGGCTTCAAAGTCACCAGTAGGCCTAAATTTCTGTTTCTCAGCAAGGTTTAAATAAGAATTTAACAGTTACTGAAAAAAGATCATAAATTGCTTATGCCATACTTTTCTATAGTCATAAGACAAGTTGCTTAAGTTCCTCAAACATACATAGCCAATCACAATAAAGGTTACCTAATCTGCTTGAAATTCCCCTAGCCCCCTGCCCACCAGCTCTGCCCCCCAGCATCCTAAGCCTATCAGAAAAATACAAGTGCAGTTACTACTTAAATCTACCAATCATGTAACCATTCCCCTGCTTCTTTGTTCAAATCCCTACAAAAAACCTGCCCCCTGCTGCTCAAGGCTCTTGTACGGATCCACTGCATTAGTGAAGTCAAGAGTCCGAGCTTAAGCCCCAAATAAAGCTCCTTGCCTTTGCATATGTGTTTGATTCTCCTTGGTGGTCACTGGGGGCACCGAGCACTGGGCATAACAGAAGAAAACATAAAAGTAAATATAAAATGGATAAGCATTAAAAATTTTTTAAATATTTTATTTTTACATAGAGGAAGAGAGAGAAAGAGACATAAGACAGAATGGGCATGCTAGGGTCTCCAGCCACTGCAAACAAACCCCAGATGCAAGCACCACCATGTGCATCTTGCTCTTTGTGCATACTGGGTAATCAAACCTGAGTCCTTAGGCTTCTCAGGCAAGTTCCTTAACTGCTAAGTCATCTGTCCACCCCAATAATTTTTTAATCAAAGTCAGTTTGCTTTACATAGATCATAAAGATGTTCAAGAATGTGGTAGGGCTGGGTGTGGTGGCACATGCCTTTAATCCCAGCAGAGGTAGGTGGATCACTGTGAGTTCAAGGCTAACATGAGACTACATAGTGCATAGTGAATTCCAGGTCAGCCTTGGCTACAGACCCTACCTAGGAAAAAAAAAAAAAAAAAAAAAAAGAAAAGAATGTGGTAGGAAGGCCTTTTTCCTCCAGATATAACCTGATGCCAGTAGAGAATGCCTTCTTCTATCAGCCCTATCAATATGATGCAGTCATAGCTGCCCCAGTTCTTGGCATCCCCAGTGGTCACCAAGGAGAACCAAACACGTATGCAAGGGCAAGGAGCTTTATTTCCGGCTTAAGCTCGGTCTTGACTTCACCAATGCAGTGGATCCCTACAAGAGCCCCAACCAGCAAGGGGGCAGGTTTTTTATAGGGATTTGAACAAAGAAGTAGGGAATGGGTACATGATTGGTTGATTTCTTAGGACATTAGCAACGTTGGGGGGCGGGGAGCGAGGTAACTAAGAAACCTCTGTTGTGATTGGCTAAACAAGCAGCAATAACATTTGTATGTATTTCAATTGGCCGAGACAGGGAGATAGGCGGGACAAGTCCTTGGCAAGTCTCAGGTGTCCTGGGCAGGGGGCAGGCCAGCTGCCCCTTTGTTCCTTTGTCTAAGTTGAAACTTGTAACTTAGGCCTAACCAGGGCAGCACTCTACTGAAGCCTGTCATGGCATAATTCAGTTTCTGGGTCCTTCAATAGCCAGGTCTATGGAAACGGTAATGGAGCTATTGACACTGCCTGATAGAAGGGGGCGGGGGTGTTACTGGCCCCTTTCCGGGAATTAGAGCCATTACTCCTTCCTGCCCTGATGGTATGAATGGCTGTTTTGGCACACTTCTGTAAATAGCATCCCACTTGTGCTCTCTAAGTTAATACATTAAACTTGTTCATTCACCTGGTCCGACTTCGGTAGAATTGTGAGCAGTAATAGCACCAAGATAAGGCTTCACCCTGTCACTCTCAGCAGCATTAGTAGTTCCACTCATATTCTAGGAGCCCCAACTCGGGATAAAACCCAGGATTAGTGGCTTACTCCCAGTAGTTTTGTGACAGTAATTGAAAGGTAAACATAAGAGAGAATTCTCAGTTCATATTTAATGTTGATATGTGTGTGCATATTGTAAATGTTCTGTGTGTGTTCACCATCCAAGTACGGTATGTAAATGAGCAAAGTATTTACCTCTGGTGAGTGCTTTTGCACCAATAACTTTGGGGTATCCCCAGATTCTTATGATTTTAAAGAAGTGAAATTCACAGATCATAAGGTAAAGTTTAGAGAGACTTTATTAGGTTAAGAGAAGAAAAGTGGAGAAAGTATAGAGAGCTCCTGCCATATGGAAGGTGTTTGGGTGTAAAGCCTGCCCTGTGACCCAAATTGGGGTAATTTATAGATTGGGAATGGGGCCTGATCTAACCTGTCATGATGCAAAGTTTTACCAATATCAGATTTAAACCTTCCAGGAATCTTAATTCTAGGGAAAGGGAACAGGGAGGGATTCGGTTGTTTATGGAAAAACAGATCTAGATTTCTTTTGGGGGCCCAGTTATCCTAAATTGTCTCAGTATTCCTGAAAGTTTTTCTTCTTTTGACACAAAACAAGAACTTGCCTAATTTTCCAATTGGTGTTAGAAGGGGTAGGGGCACATTTGAATATTGTTCTCCCTTCATGTCTCTCCCAATCCTTTTGTTATTTTTGTTTGTTTGTTTGTTTGTTTTAGAGTTAGGGACTTATTCTAGCCTAGGCTGACTTGTCACCTACTCTGTAGTCCCAGGCTGGCCTCAGACTCACAGCACTACCTGTGCCCCCCCATTGCTGGAATTAGAGGTGTGCACCAACATATCCATGCCCCCTTAGTTATTCTTAGAATTCTTAGTAAGAATGAATGTTAGGCAACCACTGTGATGAACTACATGTTGCTGTGTACTGGAATGAAAACCATGTGTGTGTAGCACCTCCCTCCTGGCTGTGCAGAGCATCAGAGCTTTCCCTGAGGGACTGATCATGTAAGCCTCTCCCCAGACCCCTTCTACACCCACTGGCTTTCCTGGAGACAATAAACCATGATAACCATGATAATTCCCTCCCCCACTTTCCCCTTCACAAATTCACACTCCATCATATCCCCTCCCTCTCTCCATTAGTAGTGGTATTTCTTTATTTTACTATTATTAATTGAGGCAGGACTTTACTGTATGGCTTAGGCTGGCTTTGAATATGAAAATCCTTTTCTTTCAGCTTATCTTCTCAGTGCTCAAATAATAGGTGTCCACAACCATGTTGGGCCAGTAAAAAGAAAAAGAGAAAGGGCAAAGTGTTGTTTTTTTGTTTTTCTTTTTAATGGGCCTAACTGGTGAAAGATATGTTTTCCACTTCTACCTTCTTGGAAAATAAGAAATATCTCTCATTAATTATACTAGCATGTTCCTGCCAGATCTATCTTTCAAATGTTGGCCCGATTTGTACATATTACACATCATGATATTAGGGTTAGGGTAGGGGTAAGGGGTTAGGGTGAGAGGTTAGGGGTGAGGAGTTAGAGGTGAGGGTTTAGGGTTTAGGGTTGAGGGTTAGGGTTAGGGAGAGGGTTGGGGTTTAGGGTTAGGGGTTAGGGGTTAGGGGTTAGGGATAGGGGTAGGGGTTAGGGTTGGGGTTGGGGTTAGGGATAGGGTTAGGGTTGGGGTTGGGGTCAGGGGTCAAGGTCATGGTCAGGGTCAGGGTTAGGGTTAGAGTTAGGGGTTAGGGGTTAGGGGCTAGGGCTAGGGGCTAGGGGCGAGGGTAGGGGTGAGGATTTAGGGTGAGGGTTTAGGGTGAGGGTGAGGGTTTAGGGTGAGAGTAAGGGTTTAGGTTTAGGGTTTAGGAGGAGGGTGAGGGTGAGGGTTAGGGGTTAGGGTTAGGGTTAGGGTGAGGCTAGGGGTTAGTGTGAGGGTGAGGGTGAGGGTGAAGGGTTAGGGTGAGGGTGAGGGTTAGGGTTAGGGTTAGGGTTAGGGGTTAGGGTTAGCGTTGTTAGGGTTAGGGTTAGGGTTTAGGGGTTAGGTTTAGGGTTAGGGGTTAGGTTTGGGGTTGGGGTTGGGGTTGGATTTGGGGTTGGGGTTGGGTATGGTTAGGGTCAGGGTTGTTAGGGTTTAGTTAGGGTTAGTGTCAGTGTCAGGGTCAGGGGTTAGGGGTTAGGGTCAGGGTTAGATTTAGTTAGGGTTAGGGCTAGGGTTGGTTAGGGTTAGGGTTAGGGTTGGGGTTGCAGTTGGGGTTGTGGCTGGGGTAGGGTTAGAGGTGGGGGTTGGGTTAGGGTTAGGGATAGGGTTAAGGTTAGTTTTAGGGCTAGGGCTACAGTTGGTTAGGGTCTGGGTCCGGGTCCAGGTTAGGGGTTAGGGTTAGGAGTTAGGGTTAGCAGTAGTTTTACGGTTAGTGTTAAGGGTTAATGGTTAGGGTTAGGGTTAGGGTTGGGTTAGGGTTAGGGTTAGTGATGATTCAGGGTTTAGTTTTGGGTTGGGGTTAGGGTTAGGGTTTAGAGGTCAAGGGTTAGGGTTAGGGTTTGGTTAGGGTTAGGATTGATTTAAGGTTAGGGTTGGGTTAGGGTTTTTAGTTTTAGGTTTAGGGTCAATATCAGGGTCAGTGTTAGTTTCAGGATCAGGAGTATGGGTAGGAGTATGGTTAGGTGTAGTGGTAAGTAAAGGATTAGGGGTAGGGGTATGGGTAGGAGTTTGTTTAGGGTTTGGGTTATGGGTAGGGTTAGGGTTAGGGGTAGGGTTAGGAGTTGGTTTAGGGTTATGCCTAGGATTAGGGGTAGGGTTAGGCTTAGGGTTAGGGTTAGGGTCTAGGGTTGGGGGCTAGAGTAGGGTTAGGGTTTGTGGTTAGGGTTTAGTGTTGGGGTTGGAGTTGGGGTTTTGCTAGGGGTTACAGTTGGGGTTGGGGTGGCCTTTGTTTTGGGGCATGGGGTTAGGGTTTAGGGTTAAAACTAGGTAAAGGGGCATAAGACACGCCCTTGAGGATGGGACAAACCTTTAGGATCAAACCTTTAGGAGTAACCAATTAAACCACTTATATGGCTTCTGAAACTGCTCCCACCATAAGCTCTAATAGCCTGTCTTAACCACACTTTGTCACTCCCACCCAAGAGCCTGCGCAAATGCTGACCGCTGAGGTTATAGGAATCTGATTGGTCCACGGAGCGTGTGCTTGAGTAATTTAAAATGATTGGCTTAGAAACTATGGAGTGGCATTAACTGACTGGCCTGCACTGCGCGGGCTCCTGATGCTAAGAAATGATTGGTTTTAATGCACAGGCTTTGTTAGAAATCATATAAAAGCTGTCCCATTTCCTGCATTCGGGGCTCTGCAGTCCTCTACTCCTGCGTGGTGTATGACTGTGGGCTCCAGCGTGCTTGGAATAAAAATCTTCTTGCTGTTTGCATCAAGACCGTTTCTTGTGAGTTATTTGGGGTGTCACCATTTCCGGGCGGAGCGTGGGATCCTCGTTCTGGGGGTCTTACACTTCATGCCTTCTAGGCCCAGGGAAAAATTGCTGAATCCAGGCCAGAAAGAATTAGGAGTGTCGGGTTCAAACGTGTATTCGGAGGGTTTGTATATCCTACTCACAGGCTCTCCAGAACCATCCTGACCCGACTATGTATGCAGGTGGATTGAAGAACCAGAAGCATATTTATTGGGTAGTCATAGCCGTGCCCCCGTTCATTGAGTCACTCTCACAAATATCAAGGGAACTACCATAAGTACATAACACACGGTACACTGTGAACACAGTGAGAATTTGTTGTGGCTTTACATGCCCCTCACAATCATGAGTAATTCCCATGTGACTTGCAAGTAAAGAGCAGGCATGAGTGTGCTTTATGGTGACATTGTAGGCGACACTGCACACCAACGACTCCAGTTTTCCAAACATCTTCTTGGGTATTGTACTGGAATGATATCTTTGCTTGCCAGAAAATGATAGCAGAAAATGATATCTTTGGGTCAAATGTAAGTCACGTCCATATTTCTGTCTAGGATATCCATTTGAACAACAAACATTTAGGCCTTTTTGTAACCTTGGACCCATCTGGCATAGTTTTCATTGAATCTCCGATTTTTCAATGATCAGAGCAGTTGAGTATCATGAACACAGGAAGCTTGAAGCCATGGGAGGAACCTTTACTGCCAGCAGAGATTACGGGATGAGCATTGCATTGCCGGCACCCTGTGGCTACATCCTGAATCCTAGGTAACTGGGTACTAGAATTGAAGCCTTTTCAGGCAAGCACTTTTCTCCATGGACCCATTTCTCCAGCCTTCCCCTCCCCCCCCCCCCTTTTTCTTGTTTATTTACAATGCCTCAAACTCAAGACAACCCTCCTACCTCTGGGCTCCCTAGTGCTGGGCTTAAAGGCATGTGCCGCCACTCCCTACTCTTTTGTTTTGTTTTGTTTTGTTTTACCTGTGTATGCACTAGCCCTCTAGGATCACTTCATGCCAGACACTTACACTACTTTTTCTTTTAACTTTTTTATTTATTTATTTATTTATTTATTTATTTATTTATTTATGAATGATGAGAGAGAAAGAGAGAGAGAGGAAGAGAAAGAGAGAAAGAGACAGAGAGACCTCCAGGCACTTTAAATGCACTCCAAATGCATGTGCCATTTTGTACACATGCCTGTATTGCTGGCACTGGGAAATGGAACCCAGCTTTTCAGTCAAGCTCCTTTCACCATTGTCGGGAGCCATTTTGGCTGGACTTGTATCCATAACTCTGGGCTTCTGGCAGCAAGACATTAGCAAAACTATAGCAGCCTACCTATAAGCAAGATTATGTATATTCAGCCATTTGGCTGGTCTTTTGTACTGAGAAGTGATTGAAGTGCAAACACTCTGTAACAGGAACGGTTTTTTGATAGAAACTTGTGAAGCTCATAAAATCTTTGTCCATGGAAAAACTGTTTGTAAAAACATATAAAAAGGAATGCTGTGAAATAAACTGTGTCTTCAGTCCTGGCTTGAGGCCTTGCTTCAGCCCTGGACTGGGGTCCATGCTTTCAGTCTTTCTTCTGTCTTTCCTTAATCCTCACTCCCCATCAGGCTCGAACCCTTTCAGCCGGCAGGCTCCGGCACACCATGGAGCTATTTCTCCAGCCCTCCTCCCTTCCCCCTTTCCCTTTTTATTTACATGTGCATGTATAGGCACATTTTCATCTCTGCCAGTGGTTTTATTTATTTATTTATTTATGTTGGTTTTTCGAGATAGGGTCTCACTCAAGTCCAGGCTGACCTGGAATTCACTGTGTAGTCTCAGGCTGGCCTCGAACTCACCACAATCCTCCTACCTCTGCCTCCAGAGTGCTGGAATTAAAGGCGTGTGCCACCATGTCTTTCTCTGCCAGTGTTTTTGGCACATTCTCCTGTTGCTATTGTCCACTTATGTTGGCCAGGGATGATGTCTACCCTCTGCTCATGCCATCACTTTCCCTGCCATCATGGAGCTACCCCCTTGTCCTGTCCCGCGGGACCTAGTTATTCATGGGGGCGAGGAGGACCCTAACCTGAAATAATATGGGCGAGAGAGAGAAAGAGACTCAAGCAAATGTACACTTGTCACGAGTCCAATTTTATTGAGCCGGAGCGGCCTTTTAAAGGGTTAGGGTTAGGGTTAGGGTTTTGGGTGAGGGAGGGGCTGGAGGAGGCAGGTGGTGGAAAGTTACAGAATCTTCTTGGCCTTTGGCCTAGGACAGTTTGCGGTTATTCCGAGAATTCACGGTACAGTTCTCACGTCTCTGCAGTTGCCAGGCAGGGTGTTAATTAGTTAGGTGTGGCGGGGTGGGGGGATGAGGAAAGGTCAGAAGTTGCTCAGGGCTTGTCTCTAACATCTCCCCCTCTTCTGTATACAAGGACTAGGATAGGGAGGTTACCGCGACCCCCTGATGATGTCCCAAAGAAGGGCTTGTTTTGGTGGCCGATTATTTTTGTTTAAGAGTAAAAATGGATCCAGAGGAGCAACCTGACAGCAACCTGACATCAGAGAGGCGAGCATTCCCCAGAGTAGGTTGAGCGCTGTTACTCATAGGTCATTGATTTCGATAAAGTCATTTGGATTGACCTTAGAACAAGGGGCACAAACGGGGTCTGAGCCTGTTAGAAGGGCAGTGCTGGACCCTTACCCATCATTGGATCGGCCTCCTCTCGGTGAGGTCGTCCTGTCTTAGGCGGGTTGAGACTTAGCCCACCCGTTCCGTCGCTGACTTACCAGACCACTCACCTTGTGGAAATGTAACACATTTTGCTCTCAACAAGACCGTCAAAGCCCCATAAGGATCCTGGAGGAAATATGTTTGGTAGCCAAATAGTATATGAGGGGTCGCGAAGACCTGAGTTATTATTCGGAGGGGCGGGGCCAAAATTTTCACCCCAGGGTGGATTTTTGTAGGGAGGTAAAGTCTAAGGGTCGAGATGGGGGGTCGTCTTGTTCTTTTGGTGGGTCAGCGGCAGATGTTTTTTTCTGTGGCGAGGCGATGGTAATGGACTTCCACCGACTTGATTGTAGAATCTACCTGACCTTAACAAAACTTGTTAATCGTTTAAAGGCCCAGGGGCCAAAAGAGAGAAGTAAAATGATACCTACAAAAGGTCCTAGCAGACTGGGTAGCAGAGTGGTTAGCCATGGAGATGTGGAAAATCAATTTTTATACCAAGATTCTTGTTGTTCTCGAGTCCTTTTTCTACCCTCTAGATTTCTTTTAACTTTATCAAGGCTATTTTGTACTAGCCCAGTCTTATCTGAGTAGAAACAGCATTCTTCTTTGAAGACTACACAGAGTCCCCCTTCTTTAAGGAAGACTAAATCTAATCCTCTCCAATTTTGAAGAACTACCTCAGAAAGGGAAGCTAATGAATCTTTAAGATCTTGTATTCCCTCATGTATGAGGCTGAGATCTCTATCCACTAAGGCACTGAGATGTGAAAAATGTTGTTGGGAGGTAACCATTGAGGCAATACCTGTCCCGGCCCCTGCAGCACTAAGCCCCAGGAGTACAGTCAGAGTAATGGTGGTCAGGGGTTCTCTTTTCTGCCTAACAGACATACCTCTGTCTAATGTAGTTAGAAAACTCTCTGGATCATGGACAAAGAACCGTGGTAGCACAGTGACTACAACACAATAATCCTTGTTATTAACAAAGTCCTCATTGGTTATAAAAGGAGTTAGACCCGGAGAGCAGGCAAGGAAGGTGTTATTGGGAGCCTTAGTATAAGTGGATGTTCTATTGATAACAATAGTCTGATTACAGACCAATATGAGTGAATGGGGGGGCAACATTTTAGGGCCAACAAGACAGAGTCCAATACCTGAAATGGAACTAAGAGTAAGGCCTCCATCTGGGGCAGCATGCCAAGGCAGGCCATCTGTGTCATTAGTAAATATAGGGGTCATAAGCATCGCAACACCCTCATAAAAGGGAGGTGTAGGAGAGAAGCAGATCCAGCATTCTTGATAATTGGATTGCTAGTATTATGAATAGCTTCCAGGGAGGCGTTCACTAAGGAAACAATAAGATCAGTCTAACTTGGGGGTCCCTCAGGGATGGTGGGTTGGAACAAGGTATGTCTTTGAGAAAACTGAGTAACAGTAGGGGGTGTAATAGACTTTGGGGTAGCAAGTAATTTGGGCTTTGCTGGTTTAAGCAGGACAGGGTTAGGTCCTATGGCCACAGAATTTTTGTTGGGAATAGATTTAAGTAATTTGATTTTAAAAGTAAGTCTAATATCTGTTCCTTCTTTATAGACTCTGAGCCCTCATTCAAATCCCCGACCAGTCCAATCTTGTTGTTTGGCCTGAGGGGTAAATTGAATTAACAGGGGGTTGCACCATCCACCTGTAGAGGAATGGGCAGTATTACAGAGTCATCTCACATCCTGGGGGGAATGGTTGGGTGTTGCCCGAGGATGTTTCCACTTTCGTTTGACAGAAATGTAGTCCCAGGAGGAAGAAGGCTTCCAATAGGTGTCCCGGGAGGTCTCACAGCCCCAGGAGGCACAAAAATAGTCATTAGCCCACCCGCACTTATAATTGAGGGATTTATCCTGGTGGGCTACCGGGCAGATGTAAATACCCTCCAGGCTGTGAAGAAGACTTTTTTCGACTTCGTTTCTACAGCCAGGGAAACTGGGATTGCGTGCGGGAAGTTTAGGTGCTAGACCCTTGGGCCAAGGCCAGAATACCTCCGCTAGACCCCAATCAGGATGTGCTCCAAGGGCAAGGGTGCAGAGATCTACTTCTAAATCAGGCCATTGGGGCTGGGACCCGACCGAAGAACTAGAGTTAACAATGTCTCCTGCCTGATTCTCAATGATCCAAGTGTAGTTCTAAATTTGATAAGGGGAGGGGGCACTTACCACCAGTCAGGCTACAAGCAGAAATGAGAGAATGGCAAGGCTGAGCATCTTTCTGTAATTAAGCACAATTAAAATCTTTCTCAGGGGTTTCCCTGGGAGAATTAATCAATTTTATTAGCCTCTCTGGGAGCCATCTAGCATTTTGTTCTTTAGAATATATATGCAAGCATGTCCTTTCCCCCAGATTAACACAGGATCTGGGCCAGACCACTTATGAGTTAATGGATCCTTCCATAATGCTTGAGCATAATTATTTGATGTAGAAGGGTGCCAAGATCTATCAGCCGTGGATTTACCATCTTTATCAAGGGTCAGGAAATTTAAAAAAAACAAAACATGGTTTAATAACGTTTTGGGATTTGCTGCCTGGGGGTATAATATTCCCCCTGAGTGTTGTAGCTTGGAAAGCATATTTTTAAGGGTTTGATGTGCTCTTTCTACTATACCTTGTCCCTGTGGATTATAGGGAATACCAGTAAGATGTTTAATTTTTAATTGAGCACAGGATTGTTTAAAGCTAGTGCTGGTATACCCAGGGCCATTGTCTGTTTGGATGACTTTTGGCAATGGCCTTAAGGCAGAGCAAGCAAATACATGATTAATAACATTTTTAGTAGCTTCCCCCGTCTGAAGGAAAGCACAAATAAATCCACTAAAGGTATCTATAGACACATGAATATATTTTAATTTGCCAAAGGGAGAATGATGGGTGACATCCATTTGCCATAGTTCTCCTGGTGTAAGGCCATGAGGATTGACCCCTAAGTGTGGCTCAGGCAGAAATGTTACACAGCCCTGGCACTGGCGGACTATCTGTCGGGCCTCTTCTCAGGTGATAGAAAACATCTGCTGGAGAGTTTGGGCATTAAGATGGTGTAACCGATGTGTCTCTTGTGCCTGAGATATGGGGTCAGGTAGGGCGACCATTCCCGTTAGGATAATAGAACTATTTTGAGTTGCCTGATCCACAAGGTCATTTCCTTTACTTAAGGGTCCAGGAAGACCAGAATATGCTCGAATATGTCCTACAAAGAAGGAGTGAGTTCTGGCCAGGATTAGTTGTTGAAGTTTAGCAAAAAGAGGGGAAGCATTGGTAGAGGGACGGATGTAAGGGACCGTCTCAAGCAAAGGGACTAAGCTGGCTACATAGGCGCTGTCAGTATAAAGGTTAAATGGGTGATTGGAGAGAGTCTCAAAGACCTGTATAACAGCAACCAATTCCACAAGCTGTGCCGAAAAAAGTTTAGTTTGGACTTTGGAGATTTTTCCATTGATGTTAAAGGCTGCAATTCCAGATGAAGAACCATCAGTAAAAACTAACATGGCTCTAGGAATGGGAGAGCTTTTAGTCTGTTTTGGGAAAACAATGGACTGTCTATAAAGGAATTGAATTAGTCTGTCTGAAGGATAATGATTATCTATTTTGCCTTGGAAGGAAACACAATCAACAACCCATTTATCAGAAGACTGTACTAGCCATTGAACCTGGGAGGCGCTATAAGGCACACTAATGGTGTCTGGGTCTTTTCCAAAAAGTTTAAGAGAACTTTCTCTCCCAAGTTTTAAAACCTGAGCAACCAGGGAGGGGTAGGTAGGCAGAATTTTGTGGGGGGTAGCAGGTAAATGGATCCAATATAAAGGCTTAGTTTGCCATAAAAGACCGGTGGGTGTAAAGGTTGTAGGGAGAATAAGTAACCATAATGGGGAGGTGGGAGAGAAGTATCCAATCTTTTGTGCCTGAATGGCCTTTTCAACAATTTGTAAGGAATTTTTAGCCTCTGTAGTAAGCTCTCGAGCCGAGGAAGGGTCAGAATCCCCTCACAAAATATCAAACAAGGGTTTAAGTTCTCCAGTAGTTAATTTTAAATAGGGTCGTAACCAATTAATGTCCCCCAAGAGCTGTTGGAAATCATTAAGTATTTTTAAAGAATCTTTTCTTAACTGGTTTTTTTGAGATAGGATTTTATTGGAGTGTAATTTAAATCCAAGTAAAAGGTGGGGAGGATGGATTTGAACCTTCTTTGGGGCTATTTGTAGTCCGAATTTTTGGAGTATAAGGATTAATTCTTGTCCCACCTCATATAATTTTGTTGTCTCTGGTCCTGCTAATAAAATATCATCCACATAATGAATGATATATAAATTAGGATATTTAAGCCGAAAGGGATCTATTGTTTGGGCGACAAATTTTTGACAGAGGGTAGGGCTATTGGCCATCCCTTGTGGCAAAACTTTCCATTGGAAGTGGGGTGATGAACCGATACAATTAACAATAGGGAGGCTGAAGGCAAAACGTTTGCAATCCTCTGGGTGGAGGGGAATGCAAAAGAAGCAATCTTTAAGGTCAATGACTAATTTAGCTTAACCCTGCGGGATGGCTACCGGTGACGGGAGACCAGGCTGAAGGTCCCCCATCGGAACCATGGTCTTGTTAATTTCTCTTAGATCTTGGAGTAATCTCCATTTACCCCCCCCCTTTTTTTGTATAACAAAGATGGGTGTATTCCAGGGGGAGGTGGAGGGTTCAATATGACCAGCCACTAATTGTTCCTGCACCAACTGTATGGCTGCTGTTAACTTATGTTGAGGAAGGGGCCATTGATCTACCCAGACAGGGGAATTATTTTTCCAGGTTATTTTATCTGCCTGGTGTGCAGGAGGAGCAATGGCCCTTAGGAAAAATGTGAGTCATAGCCAAGACCTGTCCGTGTTGTTTTTGGAGTAACCGAGACAGGGTCTGGTATTCCTTGGTTTTTTTTTTTCTAAGGCCTCTGCCTGGGATAAAACCCTGGTTAAGCATTTGTTGAGTAACTGCCTCAGAAGGGCTGAACATGAGGACTCCCATCTGGGATAAGATGTCTCTTCCCCAGAGGTTGACCGGAAGGCCAGGGACTACGAATGGCCGAACGTGTCCAGTGTTCCTTCAGGGTCCTCCCAAGTCAGGAGCTGGGAGCTCTGAAGGGTGTTAGTAGATTGGCCAATACCTTGAAGATGAGTTAATGAGGGCAGGAAGGGGGCCAAGCGTTTTGTGAAATTACGGTAGAATCCGCCCCTGAGTCTAAGATGCCATCAAAAATTTTACCATTTATTTTAAGTTTTAGGCTAGGACGTTCTTGGGTCATTTTTTGAATCCAATAAATGTCTGAAGACCCAGGCCTGGAGGCTCCTCTATGGGGACCTATCAAAGGAGCCATTGAATCCAAGGGCAGGGGGAGGGCCTGTGCTAAACGTTGTCCTTGTATAATAGGAAGAGGCCCTTGTTTACTGGCGGCCAAAATTTTTATTTCTCCTGTATAGTCATTATCAACTATTGATGGAAAAATGGTGATGCCCTTTAAAGTACTAGATGCCCTTCCCAGAATTAGATAATAGGTTTGTGGCAGGGGTGGGCCAAAAACTCCTGTAGGAATTATTTGGACTCCCTCTTCTGGTTTTAATATTGAGTCGGTGGAGGCACACAAGTCCACCCCTGCACTTCCGGGAGTGGCCCTGTGGAGGCAGGCAGTTGATTGGTGGGTCTGGCTGGCTGTTCCTCGAGGCCGGCAGGAAGGCTATCGGTTGAGGGGCCCGGGGCTGGCCCCTAATTCTGTTTCCCGGTAGGGGAGGGAGAGGATTGCCAGAGATGTCTGTTTTAGACTGGCAAGTATTAGCCCAATGTTTACCACGACGGCAGCGAGGGCAGACTGTCGTAGGTGGGGGGCAAGCCCCTCCAAGTTGACCAGGAAGCTGTGGCTGACCAATGGACTGTCCCACAGTTCCTTGGGGGCATTGCCGTGCAAAATGGCCTGTTTGTCCGCATTTGAAGCAAGCATGTTTAGAACCGTTGGGTTGAACAACCGCTCCAATGGCCAGATTGATTGCCTGAGAAACCTTATGGGTAAATAGATCTACGTCTTGGCATATGCAGATCATGTCATGAAGATCCTTGTCTCTATATTTACCACATAGGGTGGCTCTGCAGGCCAAATTGGCGTTTTCATAGGCAAGTTGTTTAAGAAGTTTATTTTCGTTTTGACCAGGTCCCAGAGACCTTTCGGCAGCCTCTATGAGGCGACTGACAAAGTCACTATATTTTCATGATTGCCCTGGATGATTTTTGTCAAGGGCGAGAGAACAGATCCCTTAGAGGGAATTGCACGCCAAGCTGCCATAGCTTCATTAGCAGTTTGTGCCAACAGACCTAGAGGAAAGTTTTGTTGTCATTGGTCAGAGGAATATTTCCCTTGACCTGTAAGTTTCTCAAGTGTCCAGCCAGCAGAGGGAGCTCTAGGTCTATTAGCATTATTAGCCAGAGTCCTACAGCAATTGACCCAATCAGCCTGCCATGAAAGGAATTGTCCTCTAGTTAAGACCGACTGTACAACAGTGAGCCACTCATTAGGAGTCAGATAACCTCCCCCGCCAAGGCTTTCTAATAGGGAAAGGGTAAAAGGGGCATTAGGTCCATAGTCTCTAACTGCTGAGTTAAGCTTTTTTAGGTTTTTAAAGCGGAGTCGGCAATAAACAGTCTCCTCACCTTGACTATCTTGGCCTGTGGTGGGCATATTGTGGCGTGGTATACTCTGACTTTCTTCCTCCTCATTTTCATTTTCACTTTGAGAATCATCCTCATCAGAGGAAGGCAAGGGAACAGAGACTGCGGGGAGATGGCGTGAAGAGGATGGGGCATCGCGATTAAGGACAGAGGAGGAAGGCCCGTGGGGGTAGGATCCATGTCCCCGATCTGGGGCGTGTCTAGTTTGTGAGCGGGTAATGGGAAAAGCCAAACAAGGAGAAGATGAGGGGTGAAGGGGCTGGGGTAGGGGAGAGGGGTGTCTGGCGGAAAAGCAAGCAGAGAGACAAGAAAGTTGTTTTTGAAGTTGGAGAATTTCAGTGAGATCTTGAACTTGAGAGGAGAGGCGAAGCTTGGTCTCAGAAAGGGAATTAGGCGGAACAATCGGAAAAGAGGGCAAGGTCAAAAGAGGAGCAGAGGGACTTCCGGTTAAGATGGCGGCGTAGGTACCACGCCAAAACAGCCTGGGGGGGGAAGACCAAAAAAAACTCAGCAAAATACACACTTTTACTAAAAAGTGAGGTGTATAGGAAGTTGAGGCAGCAGCGGAGAAGTAGAAGAGTTCCAGAGCATCCAGAGCCTGCACAGGCGGGAACAGCGGCTCCAGGCCGCTCGACTACCCGCCGCAACCGCGGAGCGGCAGAAAACCGCCGGACTCTTGGCTCAAGCCGCAGGACAAGCCAGGTGCGGGATTTTCCCCTCACACCGCGCTCTCCGCAACTCGGGAAACGTGAGGGGAGAGCAGCAGCGAGCAACGGAGGGAGGAGCAGACCGCGAAGTAAAAGCACACGATACAACCAGAACAGCGCGGCTCCCTCCCCTCCCCTGCCGCCTGAACCCAGCTCCAGCGAACACAGCAGCGGCCCGGGACCCGGCCACGCCAACTTGGGCTGACGGCGGGACCCAAGCAGGAGCAGAATTTGGCAGCAACTTCAGCGGCTCCAGCACCGGTACCAGTGGCCCCAGCAGCAGCGGACCCAGGAGCGGCAGCGGTGACAGATCCCACAGCAGCGACTTCGGGGGAGCAGCACCGGTGGACACGGCAACGGCAGCTTCAGCAGCGGTGGGGGCTCCGGGGGTGGCGCCTACAACAGCTGCAGAGACGGCGGCAGCGGCTCGGTTTGCCCCGTAGGAAAAGCAAGTGCCCAGCTCCAGAAATCAGAACAGCAGCCCGACGACCCAGGCAGCAACTTGACTGAGACCACAATCACCCAAGGTAACTGGGATTGCACCAGGGAAGGGTCTCACTTGGTCACAAGCTGACTTGGATACCTCAACAGACCAGAAATCTAAACCTCTTTGTTGATAGAGGATCTGGTCATTATAATAACTACTCTTGCATACATACTCGGGGCTGTTTTTGATGGAATGGGTACAGTGTTTAGCTAAATTTTAGAATCTACCAGTATATTATTCCACTACCTTAAGGTCCTACCCTGAAAATATATTACACCAAATCAATTGATACAGCTAAGAATACACAGCTAGCTAGAAAATCCAAGCATTCACTTAATCCAAGATGCAAAAATATATACATTATAACACAAGAAACACTAAAAAGCAAGACGATATAAATCCACCTAAAAGTATTAATGCATCAGAAATATCCTCCAGTGAGAAAGAGTTAGAGGAAATGCCTGAGAAAGAGTTCAAAAGAATAATTATAAATATGTTCAAAGAGGTCAAAGAACACATGAAAACAATCAAAGAAGAAATCAAAGAGGAAATCAAAGAGGAAATCAAAGGAATCAAAGAAGAGGCAGGACACCAATTTAATGAAATAAAGAAGGCAATACAAGACATAAATAGAGAAATAGAAATAATAAAGAAAAACCAGTCAGAATTACTAGCAATGAAGAACACAGTTAATGAAATAAAAAACTCTGTAGAAAATCTCACCAGTAGGATGGATGAGGGAGAAGACAGAATATCTAAGCTAGAAGATCAGGTGGCAGACCTAATGCAGTCCAACAAAGAGAAAGACAAACTTATAGAAAAGTATGAGTGGGAATTTCAAGATATTCGGGACACTATGAAAAGATCCAATATAAGAATTCAGGGCATAGTAGAAGGAGAAGAATTCCACTCCAGAGGCATAGTAGGCATCTTCAACAAAATCATAGAGGAAAATTTTCCCCAAATTGGGAAAGAGGTGCCAATACAGATACAGGAAGCCTTTAGAACCCCAGCCAGACAAAACCCAGAAAGAAACTCTCCTCGCCACATTATACTCAAACTTCCAAACACACAAACCAAAGAAAAAATATTGAAAGCAGTTAGAGAGAAAAATCAAGTTACCTACAAAAGCAAGCCCATCAGGATTACAGCAGATTATTCAACACAAACTTTTAAAGCCAGAAGGGCCTGGAGTGATATATTCCAAGTTCTGAAAGATAACAACTGTCAACCAAGGTTACTTTATCCTGCAAAGTTATCCATCCAAATAGATGGAGAAATAAAGACATTCCATGACAAAAGCAGGTTAAAGGAATATCTGAAGACAAAACCAGCTCTACAGAAAATACTTGATAGAATCCTCCATGCTGAACAAAAGGAAAAGCACACATATAAGGAACCTAGAAAAAACCAGCCATACTCAAATACCAGTTAACAGAAGAGAGCACAGGTAGAACAAGTAACACACACACACACACACAAATGGCAAACATAAATACACACCTTTCAATAATATCTCTTAATATCAACGGTCTCAATGCCCCAACGAAAAGACATAGATTTGCAGACTGGGTTAAAAAGCAGGATCCTACAATTTGTTGTCTTCAAGAAACTCACCTTTCTACAAAGGATAGACATTATCTTAGGGTGAAAGGTTGGAAGATGGTGTTTCAAGCAAATGGGCCTAGAAAACAAGCAGGGGTTGCTATCCTAATATCAGACAGGGTGGACTTTAGCCCGAAGTTAGTCAAAAAAGATAAGGAAGGTCACTTTATATTGATTAAGGGCACACTCCAACAGGAGGACATTACAATCCTAAACATATATGCACCTAACATGGGGGCTCCCAAATTCGTCAAACAAACACTATTAGAACTAAGGTCACAGATAACACCAAACACGGTGGTGGTGGGTGACTTTAACACCCCACTATCATCAATTGACAGGTCATCCAGGGAAAGAATAAACAGAGAGGCATCTGGACTAAATGAGGTCATAGAAGATATGGACCTAACAGATATATACAGGACATTTCATCCAAAGGCTGCAGAATATACATTCTTTTCAGCAGCACATGGAACATTCTCTAAAATAGACCATATATTAGGACACAAAGCAAATCTTAACAAATTCAGGAAAATTGAAATAATTCCTTGCATTCTATCTGACCACAATGGAATTAAACTACAAATCAGTAGCAAGAAAGGCTACAGGGCATACACAAAATCATGGAAGCTAAACAATACACTACTAAATGATGAGTGGGTCAATGAAGAAATCAAAAAGGAAATCAAAAAATTTATAGAGTCAAATGATAATGAGAACACAACATACCAAAATCTCTGGGACACAATGAAGGCAGTTCTAAGAGGTAAATTTATAGCCTTAAGTGCCTATATTAAGAAATTAGAAAGGTCGCAAGTAAACGACCTAATGCTTCGCCTTAAAGCCTTGGAAAAAGAAGAACAAGGCAAACCAAAAAGTAGTAGACGGGAAGAAATAATAAAGATTAGGGCAGAAATTAATGAAATAGAAACAAAAAGAACAATCCAAAGAATTAATGAAACAAAGAGTTGGTTCTTTGAAAGGATAAACAAGATTGATAAACCCTTAGCAAATCTGACCAAAAGAAAGAGAGAAGAGACACAAATTAATAAAATCAGAGATGAACAAGGTAACATCACAACAGATTCCAGAGAAATTCAAAAAATTATAGGGACATACTATAAAAGCATATACTCCACAAAGTATGAAAATCTGAAAGAAATGGATGATTTCCTTGATCTATATGACCTACCTAAATTAAATCAAAATGAGATTAATCACTTAAATAGACCTATAACAAACATGGAGATCCGAGCAGTTATCAATAATCTCCCAACTAAAAAAAGCCCAGGCCCGGATGGATTCACTGCTGAATTTTACCAGACTTTTAAGGAAGAGCTAACACCATTGCTTCTTAAGCTTTTCCAGGAAATAGAAAAAGAAGGAATCCTACCAAACTCCTTCTATGAGGCCAGCATCACCCTGATACCAAAACCAGGCAAAGATAGAACAAAAAAAGAAAATTACAGACCAATCTCCCTCATGAACATAGATGCAAAAATTCTCAACAAAATCTTGGCAAACAGAATACAAGAGTATATCAAAAAGATCATTCACCCTGACCAAGTAGGCTTTATCCCAGAGATGCAGGGATGGTTCAACATACGCAAATCTATAAATGTAATACATCACATAAATGGGTTGAAGGACAAAAACCACATGATCATCTCATTAGATGCAGAGAAAGCATTTGACAAAATCCAACATCCCTTCATGATAAAAGTCCTACAGAGACTGGGAATAGAAGGAACATATCTCAATATAATAAAGGCTATTTATGACAAGCCTACAGCCAACATATTACTAAATGGGGAAAAACTGGAAGCTTTTCCACTAAAATCAGGAACAAGACAAGGGTGTCCACTGTCTCCACTTCTATTTAATATAGTTTTGGAAGTCTTAGCCATAGCAATAAGGCAAGAGACACACATAAAAGGGATACAAATTGGAAAGGAAGAAATCAAGTTATCACTATTTGCAGATGACATGATTCTATACATAAAGGACCCTAAAGACTCTACTAGCAAGCTGTTAGAGCTAATCAAAACCTACAGCAATGTAGCAGGATACAAAATAAATACACAGAAATCAGTAGCCTTCATATATGCTAACAACAAACACACAGAGGATGAAATCAGAGAATCACTCCCATTCACAATTGCATCAAAAAAAATAAAATACCTTGGAATAAACCTAACTAAGGAAGTAAAGAATCTATACAATGAGAACTTTAAGACACTCAAGCGAGAAATTGCAGAAGACACTAGAAAGTGGAGAAACATCCCTTGTTCCTGGCTTGGAAGAATCAATATCGTGAAAATGGCAATCTTACCTAAAGCAATCTACACATTTAATGCAATCCCTATCAAAATTCCAAAGGCTTTCTTCATGGAAATAGAAAAAACAATCCAAAAATTCATTTGGAATCATAAAAAACCTCGAATATCTAAAATAATACTGAGCAACAAAAAAGAGGCTGGTGGTATCACCATACCTGATTTTAACCTATACTACAGAGCCATAGTAACAAAAACAGCATGGTACTGGCACAAAAACAGACATGTAGATCAGTGGAACAGAATAGAGGACCCAGATGTAAGCCCAAGTAGCTATAGCCACCTGATATTCGATAAAAATGCCAAAAATACTCATTGGAGAAGAGACAGCCTCTTCAGCAAATGGTGTTTTGAAAACTGGATAAATATCTGCAGAAGGATGAAAATAGATTCTTCTATCTCGCCATGCACAAGAATTAAGTCCAAATGGATTAAAGACCTTAACATCAGACCGGAAACTTTGAAACTGCTAGAGGAAAAAGTAGGGGAAACCCTCCAACATATTGGTCTTGGCAAAGACTTTCTAAATACAACCCCAATTGCTCAGGCAATAAAACCACAGATTAACCACTGGGACCTAATGAAATTACAAAGATTTTGCACCGCAAAGGACACAGTGAAAAAAGCAAAGAGGCAACCTACAGAATGGGAAAAAATCTTCGCCAGCTATATATCTGATAAAGGATTAATATCTAGGATATACAAAGAACTCAAAAAGTTAACTAATAAGGAATCAAACAGGCCAATCAAAAAATGGGCTAAGGAGCTAAATAGAGAGTTCTCAAAGGAAGAAATACGAATGGCATATAAGCACCTAAAAAAATGTTCTACGTCACTAGTCATCAGGGAAATGCAGATTAAAACTACATTGAGATTCCATCTCACTCCTGTCAGATTGGCCACCATCATGAAAACAAATGATCATAAATGTTGGCGGGGATGTGGAAAAAAAGGAACCCTTCTGCACTGCTGGTGGGAATGCAATCTGGTCCAGCCATTGTGGAAAACAGTGTGGAGGTTCCTAAAGCAGCTAGAGATTGATCTACCATATGACCCAGCTATAGCACTCCTAGGCATATATCCAAAGGACTCATCTCATTTCCTTAGAAGTACATGCTCAACCATGTTTATTGCTGCTCAATTTATAATAGCTGGGAAATGGAACCAGCCTAGATGTCCCTCAACAGATGAGTGGATAATGAAGATGTGGTACATTTATACAATGGAGTTCTACTCAGCGGTAAAGAAAAATGAAGTTATGAAATTTGCAGAAAAATGGATGGACCTGGAAAGTATTATACTAAGTCAGGTAACCCAGGCCCAGAAAGCCAAGCGCCACATGTTCTCCCTCATATGGGGATCCTAGCTACAGATGACTGGGCTTCTGTGTGAGAATGAAAATACTTAGTAGCAGAGGCCAGTAAGTTGAAAAGGAGACATAAAGGGTGGAGAAAGGAAGGGAGGAGGATACTTAATAGGTTGATATTGTATATATGTAATTACAATGATTGTAATGGGGAGGTAATATGATTGAGAATGGAATTTCAAACGGGAAAGTGTGGCGGTGGGGAGGGAGGGAATTACCATGGGATATATTTTATAATCATGGAAAATGTTAATAAAAATTTAAAAAAAAAAAAAAGAGGAGCAGAGGGGAGAGTTTTGGGGGAAAGAGTTGGGGCAGTGGGGGCGAGGGGTGGCCAATCAGGATTGTGACAATGGGCGGCCTCACCTTCTAAGGTGGTTGCATTGCCAGGTTCGAGAGGGTCATCTGGAGGGGAGAAAGAGGATGAGGGACCAGCAGGAGGAGGCTGAGGTTTAGTGGTAGGTTGGTGCTTTAGAACAGGATTGATTAGGTGAGGCAATTGGTTATGGGGGGGGGGGGGTTAGAAATGTCAATAGGGGGTAGTGGAGGGTAAAGTTGGGGGAGATTCAAAGGGTCAGAAGTATGAGAGTCAGAAACATCAACGAGAGAAAAGGAGTCTGAAGCTCGAGAGGGGGGACGCGAAGGGCAGCAGGAGCCAGGCAGGCTGTGAAGATGAGAGACAATGTTCGGCCACAGAGAGAAGGTGGCGTTTACCAGAGTCATTATTTGCTTCCTCGCCAATGTCTTGAATTAAGCCCCAGAAAGAGAAAATAGTTGGGGATAGTGCGTCATTGCCTTCCTCAGAGAGTTTCTGATTTAATTCTCTACCTACTCTTTGTCACTTTTTGGGATGAATATTAGGTCCATCAATCATCAACCATGGACATGTCTTGTCAACAAAAACAAAAAACTGTATAAGATCCTTTTTCTTTACCCGTATTCCTCACTCTCTGAGAGAGGCTTTTAAATCCTTTATGAAAGAAGCCTCTTTAGACAATGAATGGCCCATCTCGATGGGATGGAATGAACAGGGAAAACTTACCAGGTGTTGCCGTCTTCTTGGGCGGAGAAGCAGTGACCACTTAACAAATCCTCCAGAGGTCGCTGAATTAGGAGTCTCCATCTGGTGAGGTCCGTGCCTCGAGCCCCACGTTGGGCACCACGTGTCCCGTCCCGTGGGACCTAGTTATTCATGGGGGTGAGGAGGACCCTAACTTGAAATAAGATGGGCGAGAGAGAGAAAGAGACTCAAGCAAATGTACACTTGTCACGAGTCCAATTTTATTGAGCCGGAGCGGCCTTTTAAAGGGTTAGGGTTAGGGTTAGGGTTTTGGGTGAGGGAGGGGCTGGAGGAGGCAGGTGGTGGAAAGTTACAGAATCTTCTTGGCCTTCGGCCTAGGACAGTTTGTGGTTATTCCAAGAATTCATGGTACAGTTCTCAAGTCTCTGCAGTTGCCAGGCAGGGTGTTAATTAGTTAGGTGTGGCGGGGTGGGGGGATGGAATCAGTTAGGTGTGGCGGGGTGGGGGGATGAGGAAAGGTCAGAAGTGGCTCAGGGCAGAAGTTGCTCAGGGCTTGTCTCTAACACCCCCTTGAGCCTGTAAACCAAAATTAGCCCCCCCCCTTTTTTTCCCACAAGCTGCTCTGGGTGGGTGATTTCTGTCAGCAATGTGATCCTGTCTGCAACAGCTTAAATCTAGCAGTAGGGAAAAAAAAAGTAACCTTAGAGAGAAACAAAGTTGAGAAACCAGGAAACATGAAAGTTTGTTATTGGAAAAACTTCCCAAATTTTCCATTTATTGCCAAACACTCAGTTTAACCAGAAATAATAAATAGGTCGGGCGTGGTGGCACAAGCCTGTAATTCCAGCACGTGGGAGGCAGAGGTAGGAGAATCACCATGAGTTTGAGGTCACCCTGAAACTACATAGTGAATTCCAGGTCAGTCTGGGCCAGAGTGAGATTCTACCTTAAAAAAAAAAAAAAGAAAAAGAAAAAGAGAGAGAGAGCCCATCCTATGAATTAGTATACCTCAATAAATCAGATGATCTGAGTGCTAGGGAAAAAATCCTAAAATACCTGAATCTCCTTCATACTGAGTCACAATTAGAAAATTTGAATAAACTCAAACAAGGGTAACTGCCTTCAGATAAAAACCTTCCAAATTCCACCAATAACCAACCCATGAGGCCTGTGGATTCTAGCCCTGCCCTATTATCCAGTGTCTTCCAACTTCAATATCTCACTGCATCCCATTTTAGCCATTTGTCTGCCATCCCTTCCCTCACATAGCCAGGCACCCAAAATCTTGCAGCATGGAAACTGCAATCCTCTCTGCTTGGAGGACTTATTTCTGTTTGATAATTTCATTTCTTTCCTTTAGTTTTTTTTTTTTTTTAACTATTGTAATTGGGGAGACAGACTGAGCTGGAAATGGGAGGAAGGGTGTTGTAGACAGGTGAAAGGTTTTGAATTTTACCACCATGCTGTAGGATGTCAGAAAACTTGTATTTATCATACCATCAGTATCTTTATACCTAAGAACAAATCATACTTCATTATGTCTAAATAATAATTTATACACTATCCTTTCAGTTGTCTTCTCACTCACTTCTTGAATTTTAGCTCTAAACTGCTCATCCTAGCACCAAAGTTGTGACCGTGGCTTTCATTTGTTCATTGCATGTGTGGATGCACATATATGTGGGCATGTATGCATGTGTGTACATGCATGTGGGGGCCAGAGAACAACCTCAGGTATTGTTCCACAAGCACCGTGGTTCTTTTTGTTCTTTCTTTGGGATGCAGTCTCTCACTGACCATGGACTTTTCTGTCTCTGGGATCCCAGAACTGGGACTCAAGTGCACATCTCCATGTCTATCTTTTTTAAATTTATTTTTAATTTTTTTGTTCATTTTTACTTATATGAGAGTGACAGAGAAATAGAGAGAGGAGAATGGGTGCGCCAGGGCCTCCAAGCCACTGCAAAGGAACTCCAGATGCTTGTACCCCTTTGTGCATCTGGCTAATCTGGGGCCTGGGGAATCAAGCCTTGAACTGGAGTCCTTAGGCTTCACAGGCAAGAGCTTAACCACTAAGCAATCTCTCTGGCCATTTCTTCTTGTTCTTGTTCTGCTTCTTCTGCTTGTTCTTCTTGTTCTTGTCCTCCTCCTCCTCCTCCTTCTTCTTCTACCTGAGTTCTACCAATCAAACTCAGGTCCTCATGCTTACAAAGCAAACACATTACCAACTGAGCTCTCCCAGAGCCCCTCATCAGTTTATTCTTACTGTTCATGTGAAGAAATCCTTAGATGTAGACATACTTATGTTGAACAGTTGAAAAGCTCTTATTCCACTTTCTGTTTTTTTCCAACTTGACCATGTGTAGAGGCTTTCATTTATTATTTCCATGATGACAATTTTGATTCTGAGCATGGTTCTGATTATCCTATATATCGCCAACTTTGTGCCAAGTATTTTAAAATTTAAAATTTTATCTTTTGATGCCACTCTTCCTCCATTATTTAAGAGATATTGTTATGGGCTTTCTGAGGCCCAGGTGTTGCCAAGACTGCCAAAATGTTTTGGAGCTTTTAAAAATATTTTAAATGTTTTTCCCAGGAGAAAGAGAGAGAGGGAGAAAAGAAAAAAGGAAGTTAAGTAAGTATGGGCACTCCATGGCCTTTTGCCACTGCAAGTGAACCCCACATGCATGTATCACTATGTGCATCTGGCTTTTGGGGGGCACTGGCGAATCAAACCAATGCCATCAGGTTTTATAAGCAAGTGTTTTTAACTGCTAAACCTCCTCTATCCCTGTTTTTGAGCTTCTTTTAAGTGAATCTAGGAAAATTCAAAATAGGTTTGAGACTGTACAGACAGAAGCTACAATGAGGGAAATTTCGTGCCAATGCAACAAAAAGAAAATCAACCAGAAGGAAATTATGGTTTTCTGAAAGATTTATTTTTATTTATTTATTTATTAGACACAGAGAAAGGGATGGGGGAGAGAGAGAGAAAGAGTGAGAATGGGTAGGCCAGGACCTCTAGCCACTGCAAATGAACTCCAGATGCATATGCCACCATGTGAATCTGGCTTACACGGGACCTTGAGAATCGAACCTGGGTCCTTAGTCTTCACAGGCATGTGCCTTAATTGCTAAGCCAGCTCTCCAGCCCAATAAATTATGTTATTTTTGTGTGTACCACAGAGCTAATATTTTATGCCAATGAGCAGTCAAGACAGGAGTGTTGACTCTGTATAATCCCTATAAATTGGTCTTAAGGTTCAAAGTTTTGTGTAGTACTCCAAATAAATATGTTGTCATTGATGCTGCAGGTGCAGCAAAACCTCACTGTTGTGTGAATATTGTGATTCATCATATAGATGTTTTATTCTGTCACTCTGGTATAGAGGACTAATTCCATCTCTAAGTTGCTGAGGAAATCCAGAGGAAGGAAAGAGGTTATTGCTACTCTTCTCCCAACTGCAAAATAACAATAAAAGGGAAGAAAAAAAAAAAAAAAACCCTGTCTCTTCAGGATTTCATTTACTGTCTTTCTGGGAGTGGTGTGCATTGTGGCTCTTATGTTGTCTATGCTGGGGGATATGAAATCACTGGTGCCCCTTTACTTCCACTTAAGTGTGAATCAAAAATTAGTGGCTGCTAATATCTTATGTCTTATCACAGTGGTTATACTTTGAACATGAGCAAGGATTAAAACTGACTTCTGGCTGGGCATGGTGGTACACCCCTTTATTCTCATCACTTGGGAGGCAGAGGTAGGAGGATCACCCTGAGTAAGAGATAATCCTGAGACTAAATAGTGAATTCCAGGTCAACCTTGGCTAGAGTGAGACCCTACTAGGAAAAACAATAAACCTGACAAGTAAATTTATTTTCAATTATTCTTTAACTTTGAAGGACCCTGTCACTTTATGTTACAGACAATAAGGATTCTTCTGCGTGATACCTAGAAAATTATCTGAAGTAGAATAAAATAATTGTTTTTGAAAAAGAGATACCATTTGGCTAGCCATGGTGGGGCATGTCTTTAATGCCAGCACTCATGAGGTAGAGGTAGGAGGATCAAAGTAAGTTCAAGACTAGCCTGAGACCATATAATGAATCCCAGGTTAGCCTGGGCTAAAAAAAAAAAAAGAAGAAGAAAGAAAGAAAGAAATGGTTATCAGTTGCACTGTGTACCACTCAAAATACTGGATCTAACATCTAATACTTTTCCTCTCAGAGCTTCATTTTCATCTGCTAATTGGTGAGATCATTCTGTAACATAACACACTACTATTTTTGGTGTTAGTCTTAGAGTTAGAGGTTTGTGGCTAGTGTCAAGGCCAGGTTTAGGATTAGGGTCAGTGTCTGTTTCAGGGTCAGGATTGGGGTCAGAGTCAGGTTGAGTTTAGGAATTTTGGGGTGAAGGTTAGGTGTTAAGGTTTTGGTTAGAGTGAGAGTCAGGAGATCACATTCTGCAATCACTGCCTGTCTTTACCTCATCAAATTACCTTATAGAAGGGTATTATCATACCCAAAAAGAAAGGCATTGTAGACACTTTTCTTGGATGTATGACTATACTGAGATATTCAGAAAAGGTTGCTTGTACCTGAAAGCATTAAGACATCAGAAAATGTTTTTGCTGTCTTTGAGCAAGACCAGAAAGAGTTAACAATCTTTGGCTACAATTTGTCTTAGGACATCTTGATACCACTATAGAGAATTTCACTCTTCTTTTAAAAACTTTTAAAAGTATTTTATTCTTTCTTTATTTGAGAGAGTGAGCGCATACCAGGGCCTCCAATCATTGCAAACAAACTCCAGATGTGTGGGTTATCTTGTGCATCTGGCTTATGTGGTTCCTGGGGAATCAAACCTGGGTCATTTGGCTTTGCAGGAAAGTGCCTTAATTGCTAAGATATTTTTCTAGTTCCCATGTAAACTTCTTCATAAGGGATGAAGAGATTTCTCAGCAGTTAAAGCACTTGCTTCTAAAGCCTAATGGCCCAGGTTCAATTCCCCATTACCCATGTAAAGCCAGAAGCACAAAGTGACCCATGCATCTGGAGTTCCTTTGCAGTAGCAAGAGGCTCTGGTGTGCCCCTACACATTCTCTCTCTCAAATAAATAAACAAATTAATTAATTAATTAAAAGATAATCATGGTGTGGATAATGAAGACATGGTACATTTATACAATGGAGTTTTCATTCAGCAGCAAAGAAAGATGAAATTATGAAATTTGCAGGGAAATGGATAGATCTGTAAAGTATCATACTTAGTGAGTTAACTCAGACCCAGAGAGCTAAGTGCTGTATATTCTTTCTCATACGTGGATCCTAGCTACAAATGTTTGGACTTGTATGTGAGTTGGAATAACACTCAGTAGCAGAGGCCATAAAGCTAGAAAGGGAAGGGAGGAGAGGGGAGGATTCAAGGTGATGGTATTGTACATATGTAAGTAGAAGATTTACTGGGGGTTGAAAGGCCTAAGTAAGGTTAGGGGAAGAGATTGTAAAGGAAGGTTGAGGGGAGGGTTAATCAAAATATAAGAGGATATGAATAAGCCATATGGAAACCTACTTTATTGGACAATGGTATACCCAGAAGCTATAGATTATATCTAGAAAAATTTCAGGCCAATGATGGGATACCTTCCAGTGAGTTGTTGGCCAGAGAGGTCCCTGCTGCCCCCAAAACATTACAGGCCACTACCAAGGTGCTTGGTTTCCTACCAGGAATAGATGGTAAGACCCTATTGCTAAAGACTCCACCTGCTTGGGCTACAAGGTCACTGAGCAATCTTGCTGGAGCTGAGCTGAAAACCTCCTCCCTGTAGACCAGCTGACAGAAAGCTGGAAAAAAGCTATGCTGTATGCAGCTTTATGGGAGAGAGAGAGAGAAGTCATCAGGGGAGATAAAAGGCAGTGGGCATTGCTGCTGAAGACTCAGGTCACTGAGAAATCCGGCTTGAGCTGAGGTGAAAATTTCATCCATGCAGACCCTTTATCCAGGCCCTGGAAAATCTCAACATACTTGGGCCTCATCTACTCCAACTCTCCTGATGCACGGTGTGAGCTGCTGCCCTCTCAACATGATGAATGGAGAGCCACTGTCCTCCCGATGTAGAGCTGCCCAGTGCCTTTCCAGCTCCTCTTCACACTCCCCAAACGTGATCCACTCACCATGGTGGCTACAGGTTAGAAGGGACAGAAACAGTGACCTTGTAGGAGATGCCTAGTGCTAAGGAGTGTAACACAGGTGGATGGGTGTGGCTGACATAAGGCTCCGCCCCTGCCAGGGTGGCCAATCAACCGGGTTCAGCAGCGGTGGGGCTGGACTTCCTGGATGTGCCTCACACAGGTGTTTCAACTGCTGCCAGCAGCTCCAGGCACCAGTGCCATAGGATGAGGGTGGGTCCAAAAGTTTCACACAGGTCTTACAAACTGCAGAAAGGTTCTGCAGGGCCTGGCCATGGCAAACTGGCTCCAGACACATGCATGTGGGACCAGAACCCTTACACAGCAGGTTTGCCTTCCTGTAGACAGGTATTGTAAACGCAGATTGCTGGTCACCGGGTCTTCATGCCACCCAAGCTGGTCGGTGAGTTTTACCTTCTCTCTTTAGAGTTAATTCTGTAACTTGAGAATGTGGAGGTTCTTTAGAAAAATGAAAGGATGCTCTTGGTTTTCTATAATGTCTTACTCTGAATACGAAAGGCATAAATAAAATACAGGAAACAATATTTCAGTTGGTTAGAAAATAGTACCTATGCATTGAATATTAAGGCTGTTAAAGGGTAGAGAAGTCCCCATCTTTACATGTAAGCCACCAAGTTTAAGGAAAAACCCTAGGGACTTTTAAAACAAGATTTAAAAATGTCAAATGGTGCTCAATGGTGGAAGTGAATGAAACTTGAGGATGGAGGAAATTGTCTCCCACTGACCGATATTATGAAGCAGGAATTTTTGGGCTACTTAAGAATTTTCTAAAAGGTCTGCTTGGATCCTGATACTGTCACCATGCCCAGGTTAGGGTTAATAGTTAATTTACCCCTTCCCAGATCTATTCCAGCACTATAAACTAAATTGCTCAGTCTTAGAAACATATACAGTGACTAATGTCAAAAGGTGACTTTAAAGCTGTTCAGGGAAAAACAAAAATACAGTTTTGAGAAAAACCAAAATAATAAAATAGTTTCCCAAGACAGCCTGACCAAGGACTTAAACTCTGGTTATGCACAAATAAGATATGTAGACATAACTGTACAAGCTTGGCAAATACCCTTGTGAAACCCCCTCCCCTTTCCCTTCCTTGCTAAAAACCCTATAAAAAGAAACACCCAATAGGGCTCAGGGTCGACTCCTCTGTCTCCTGCATGAGATACGTGTCGACCCCAGAGCTCTGGTTTCCCGAATAAAGCCTCATGCTTTTGCAGCAAGTGGGGTCTCCTGTGTGTCTTCGGGTGCGTGCTATCTTGAGACTTCAGTGAAGGTCTCCCTCTGGGGGTCTTTCAGCACCACCATGTCTGGGTCTAAGATTTTATTTAACTATTTTATTTTTACTTATTTATTTGAGAAAGAAAAAGAGGCAGATAGAGAATGAGTGTGCCAGGGACTTCAGCCACTGCAAAAAAAATCCCAGATGCAAGTGTCACAAGGCACATATGGCTTTATGTGGGCACTGGAGAAATGAATCTGGGTCCTTAGGCTTCACAGACAAGTGCCTTAACTGCTGAGCCATCTCTCCAGCCCTATAATAATTTTTTTTTTTTTAACCAAAGTAAGTTTGCTGTATGTAGATCACAAAGACGTTCAAAAATGTTGTAGGGCCAGGTATGGTGGTACATGTCTTTAATCCAAGCACTTGGGAGGCAGAGGTAGGAGGATCACTGTGAGTTCCAAGCCAACCTGAGACTACATAGTGCATACTGAGTTCCAGGTCAGCCTGGGTTAGAGCTAGACTCTACCTAGAAAAAAAAAAGAATCTGGTAAGAAGGGCTTTTTCCTCCAGATATAATCTGATGCCAGTAGAGAATGTCTTTTCTTAGTAGGCCTGTCAAAGTTAATTGAGCAGAGCTATGCAGTGATAGCCAGGTCTATGGAAATGTTAATGGAGCTATTGACCTGTCCGGTAAAAGGAGGGGGAGGGTCACTGGCCTGGGATACACTAGGAAGTGAAAGGTTAAGTAAGTAGATGCTATCATACTGTTTTCATATAGTCTCTGGTGGGGTGGACCTTGCAGTAATGCAGCTGTTTTGGGGTCACCCACACTCCTGTAAATAACACCCTACCTGTGCTCTGTAAGTCAACCCAGTAAACTCATTGGCTCACCTAGTTGGACTAGTTGGTAGAATTGTGAGCAGTGACACTACTAAGATTGGCTTCACACTGTCACTCTCAGCAGCTTTAGTAGTTCCACTCATATTCTAGGGGCCTCAACTTGGATAAAACCCAGGATTAGTGGTTTACTCCCGGTGATTGTGTGAGAGTATCTAAAAGGTAAACATAAGACTGAGAATTCATATTCATTCATTCAATTCATATTTAGTGTTGCCATGTATGTGCATATTGTAAATGTTGTGTGTGTTCACCCTCTGAGTATGGCATGAAAATAAGGAAGTTATTTATATCTGATGAGTGCTTTTGCACCAATAAACTTGGGTTATCTCCAGATTCTTGTCTTATGTTATGAGCATGTAAGGACCAGAATATGGTCCAGGGACAGTTTAGATAAATAAGTTTGTTTTTCTTTGTGTGTGAGAGTAAAATTGCAAAGTCAACCTTTGTAAGCAAAAATCTAAGAAAAAAGCTGAGTACAATGACATAGTAAGAGATTACCAGAAGGTGTGTGCAACCCTAGATAAGTAGTGGAAAATACAAAAAACCCAGCTGCTTAGCAGCCGTTGTCCCAGTCCTCCCGACACTATGACTGACTGAACGGCTGCTCAGCGGTCCGGACTGAGACCTCCGCGAGACGCATCACTGATCCGAATTCATCTGCCCGACACGCTGTCCGAACGACCGAGACGACTGAGACTCGCCTTGAAAACTGCGAACCGAGAGAAAGTCGGAGCACGGACCCCGCGTCGCCAGGTTGTGACGTCAGAAATCTCACAGACCGAGTCTCGCGTTGAGCCCAAGTTTCGCGATATCAGGTTGTATACATTTTAGACTCATTAGAAATATTGTGTTAGTAGTGATGAATATAATTTGGATATATGTTATATTAGCTATAATATTAGTTGTGATAGTTTGGACTTGCTTGTGTGTGACTTTCATCCCAGTAAACTCCTTTGCGAGTACACCAGCGTCTGAGTATTATTGACCTTCGTGGGCGGAATCCTCTCAACCAATCATCTTTGAGAGTGCTCGCAACATCTTACAAACTAAAAAAGGTGAAATTCACAGATCATAGGGTAAGGTTTAGATAGATTTTATTAGATTAAGAGAAGGAAAATGGAGAAAATATAGAGAGCTCCTGCCATATGGAAGGTGTTAGTGGGTAAAGCCTGCCCTATGACCCAAATTGGGGTCACTTATGGGTTCAGAATGGAGGCTGAGCTAACCTGCAATGATGCTAAGTTTTGGGGCTGAGTAGCCATAATGCCACTATCAGATATAAATCTTCCAGGAATCTCAGTTCTAGGAAAGGGGTGTATGGAAGGGCTCAGGTTGTTTATAGAAAAACAGATCTAGAGCACTCCTTCAGGCAAGAGATAAGAAGAAGACTTCTCTGGGGGCTGGGGAGATGGCTTAGTGGTTCAGCACTTGCTTGTGAAGCCTAAGGAGGTTCGATTCCCCAGTACCCACGTTAGCCAGATAGATGGAGAAGGTGGCACATGCATTTGGAGTTTGTTTGCATTGGCTGGAGGCCCTGGTGCGTGCGCGCTCTCTCTCTCTCTCTCTGCCTCTTTCTCTCTCTGTGTGTCACTCTCAAATAAATAAACAAATAAATAAATAAAATACAAATTAAAGAAAAAAGCAGACTTCCCTGATTGTACTAACATGGGGACTGTTAGGTCAGGCTTGAGGATATTCCTGCTTTTTTACTTTTGGGGGCACAGTCATATTAAATTGCCTCAGTGGTCGTAAAAGGTAAAAGGTAAAAAGCCCCATTAGCCACATTTAAAAAATTTGTAAGAGCCCATGTGATTCGGACATTGAAGAGAGTTACAAAGATATAGCTCTCCTCTCTCCCTCTGTGCCTATACATCTCATTCTTCCCTGTTGCCCCTAGAGATAAGCATTTGTGTCCTGAGTGACTGTGAAAGTACAGACATTGAAAAATTGACTCTTTTAAAAACTATTTTTATTTATTCACTTGCAAGCAGAGGAGAGAGTGTGTGGGTGAGAGGATTGGCATGTCATGGCCTCCAGGTGCTGCAAACAAACTTCAGATGCATGCGCATCTTTGTGCGTCTGGCTTTAATTGGATACAGGGGAATGGAACCTAGGTCATTAGGCTTTGCAGGCAAGAGTATAATCTGTTGAGCCATGTGATCATCCCAACTGATCCCCTTTTTAAACTTTTTATTTACAGTTTCCATAGTTACAGGCAATAAACCATGTTAATTACCTCCCCCCCCCACTTTCCAATTCACAATTCCATTCTCCATCATATCCCCTCCCTCTTTCCATTAGTCTTTCTTTTATTTTGATGTCATCCTTTCCTCCTATTATGAGGGTCTTGTGAAGGCACTGCAAGGTACTTTGAGGTCATGGATATTGTGGCCAATTTCTGTTTGGAGCAGTGCATTGTAAGCAGTCCTACCCTTCCTTTGGCTCTGACGTTATTTCTTCCACCTCTTCCTCAGTGGACTCTGAACTTCAGAAGATATGGTAGAGATATTTCAGTGCTAAATACTCTTGTCAGTGCTATGGTGCCTATTGAGTCATCCCAGTGGTCACCACCATCTGAAAACGGAAGCTTCTCTAACCCAAAGTGAAAGTAGCATTAATATATGGGTATGAACATTAAGTAAAGTGCTTACAGGACAGTTTGTTGAGCATAGTATATGCATTTAGTCAGGCAAGAGCAGGCATTAGACTCCTTGGGCTCATAACCTCAACCACCAAAGGCTTTTGATTAGGTTTTCAGTATCAGGCATGTAGAGTAGGCCTCTAGTCCAATGAGAGAGCAGTTGGTTTTGCCCATAACAAACATGCCCCTCATGCACCTGTGCGGTCAATTGGCCTGCTTGGCCAAACATGATGCAGTGCCCACTGTTTTCTGTTTCCCATAGTGCTGCATGTGGTGCAGCTTTTTCCAACTTTCTGTCAGCTGTTCTATAGGGAGGATGTTTTCAGCTCAGCTCCTGCTTGATTTCTCAGTGACCTTGCCACCCTGGCATGTGGAGTGTTCAGAAATAGGGTCTTACCATTTATTTCCAATGGGAAACCAACAGCATTGTCAGTGGCCTGTAATGTTTTGGGGGCCTCAGGGACCTCACTCCCCAACAACTCACTGGAAGGTATCCCACCCCTGGCATTGAAATTTTTCTAGTAACAGTCTATGGCTTCTGCGTGTGCTGTCATCCAAAAGAATAGGCTTCCATGTTGCTTATTCACAACATCTTGAATTTTGATTAACCCTCCCCCTACCCTTCCCATGACCTTACTTAGGCCATTGCACGCCCAGTAATCTGTTCATCTAATTTCATATATACAGTACCATCCCCTTAAATCCTCCCCTCTCCTCCCTCTCTTATGGCCCTTTTCTACCTTACTGACCTCTACTACTAATTTTTACTCCAACTCACATAAAAGTCCAAACATTTCTAGCTAGGATCCAAATATGAGAGAGATCATGCAGTGCTTGGCTTTCTGGGCCTGGGTTACCTCACTTAGTATAATCCTTTCTAGTTCCATCCTTTTCCCTGCAAATTTCATAATTTCATTTTCCTTTACCACTGACTATAATTATACTACCTAAATATAACACATCTTTATTAACCAATCATTACTTGAAGGACATCTATGCTGGTTTCATTTCCTAGCTTTTGTGAATAGAGCAGCAATAAACATGGTTGAGCAAGTATCTCTAAGGTAACAAGAAGAGTCCTCAGGATATATGGCTAGTAGTAGTATATCTGGGTCATATGGTAAATCTATTTTTTAAAATATATTTTATTTATTTATCTGAAAGAGAAAGAGAACAGGTGCTCCAGTGCCTCTAGCCACTGCAAACGAACCCCATATGCAGGCTCCCCCTTGTGCCTGTAGCTTCCGCGGGACCTGGGAAATCAAATTTGGGTCCTTTGACTTTGCAGGCAAACTCCTTAAATGCTAAGCCATCTCTTCAGCCCTGGTAAATCCATTTTTAGCTGTCTTAGGAACCTTCACACTGATTTCTACAATGCTGTACCAGATAACATTCCCACCAACAATGGAGAAAGACTTTTTTCCCACATCCTCACCAGCATTTATTCTGACAGGAGTGTTGTGTAATCTCAAAAGAGTTTTAATTTGCATTTCCCTGATGGTCATTTAATCCTTTATAATAGACACAAGCTAGCAAATGATAATGCATATAATATTGTAACTTGATTTATATATCTGAATATCCTAATTTTTTAATTGTTTTTTTGAGGTAGGGTCTCACTTTAGGCTGACCTGGAATGCCCTGTACAGTCTCAGGGTGGCCTCAAACTCCCTCTGCCTCCCTAGTACTGGGATTAAAGGCATGTGCCACCATGCCTTGCCCTAATCAACTTTTTGAGGTAGGGTATTACTTTAGCCCAGGTGGACCTTGAATTTATTATAGAGTCCAAGAGTGACCTCAAACTTGTGTTGATACTCCTCCTGCTTCCCAGATGGTGTGATAAAAGGTGTGTGCCAATATGCTTGGTTAATTATTTTTTTAAATAATGAAAATAATTTTCTTCTTAATTTGCAAGAGGAGAGAGAGAGACAGAGAATGGGTTTGCCAGTGCCTCCAGCAAAAGTACTCGAGACATATGCACCACCTTTTGCTTCTGGCTTTAAGTGCGTACTGGATAGTCAAACCTTTGCCCTTTGGCTTTGGAGGCAATTGCCTTAACCACTGAGCCATCTCTCCAGCCCCCAGTTTAGTTCGCATTTTATCTGTTAATTCATTATTATCACTAATAGATGCCACATGGTTTATTTATAACCAGCAAACATAACTTACATTGTTTTAAAGAACAAGGATTTGTTAAGCCTTTGAGGGTTTTTTGTTGTTTTTGTTGTTCTTTTGTTTTTTGTTTTTCAAGATAGGGGTCTCACTGTATCCCAGGCTGACCTGGAATTCACTATGTAGTCTCAGGGTGGCCTCAAACTCATAGCAATCGTCCTACCTCTGCCTCCCGAGTGCTGGGATTAAAGGCATGTGCCACCACGCCCGGCAACCTTTGAGGTTTTCAAGAGGCACATGAAACAAGATATCATGTCTCTTTTAAATTCCAGGGTCCATCTTCCTTCTAAAAGCTGTAAGATTTCACTATATGTGGTTGGGATGAGCTCAGTGCTCATATGTTTCCATTGGTGCCAGATTCTGACCATGTCATTTAATCTTGTTTCTTCCCTAACTTCAACTCCTCCAAATTGAGTTTCTCCTATATTATTATTAACATTAAACAAAATGTTCTCAACTCTATGGCTTAGGGGTTGGGATTGGGGTTAGGCTTAGGTTTGGGGTTTGGGGTTAGGGGTTATGGGTAGGGTTAATGTTAGGGGTTAGGGGTTAGTGTTAGGGTCAAATAGGGTTAGGGTCTGCAAATGTTGACTTGTCAAGGGGGACCCTTTGAGATTAAAATGGCAGAAACCTTCCAAATGCTATCACTTTGGAAATAAGTCATAAGGTTCTTCCTATCATCCAAGAGGTCAGAAGTAGGACTAATAGGAAGTTACTAAGTAGGTACAGGTTTCTGTTTAAGTTACATCTCTTGATTTCCTAAAAGTAGAATTGACTATTTTAAGTATGCAGTTATCTGTGAATCTGTAGAGATATTTAAACAGAATTTGGACAAGATGACAGAAGGAGAGTGAAACTGATTGATCTTGAGGGTCCATTTTGAACATGCCCTGCTAGTACCCCTAATGTTCCATTAGCAATGCTAATGTGGGGTAGGTTATAGTTGGGCCTTATATTCAGGTCCTAGATAATTACCAGGAGACCACATCCTTGAGAGATATAATACACAGTAACTAACATAAGTTGGTTGGGGCGGTAGGTCAGGAGGCTAGGTAAGCACATTTTGAAAAAAAGGGTGGGGGGGTGGCTTTGTTTTTCTTGCTTAGCAATGATTCTAGTTATCTAAATCTTGGTCTCCTTCATTAGAATAGATGGTCATTTCACTATAATAGATACTCCTGATTAGTTCTAGTTATGTAAATCTTGGTGCTTCATTAGAATAGATTGTCATTTCACTATAATACATACTCCTGGTTGCTGCTTTGGATAAGACAGTTACATTTAAATTTGCCATCAAGATATTTTTAAATATATACTGATATTTTTAGCGCATTTTTCAACAAAAATTTTCTGGAAAGCCTACATAGACCTTCATTGTCATTGTCATTGTCATTTTGGTTGAGGATTATTAGCATGGCTCAACCAAAATATTCATCAAAAGTACAAATTTGTTCCACAAACAAGATTTCAAAGGCGTATTTGTTTTCTGTCTCTTTACACTGCTGTTATTAACATTCGGTTCATCAGTCATGATGGCTCTGATCCAGGTGGCCACTACACCTTTCCGCAGCAAGACGACCTTAGACAGCCAAGCCCACTTTACACCTGCCCCAGGACCAGATTTGTTTTTCATAACTACCCAAGTTACTTTAGCCAATTCATCCATTTTATTTATGCTCCCGTGAGTGGTGGGCCATTATTGATACAATGAAATGACCATTGTTTTTCTCTTGATCAATCATCAAAGGCATTATTGGGAGAACCTTTCCTGAAAGCTCCAGAAGAGAAACAGTCTCCACAAGATGCATTCTGCATTCTTTCGGTAGCTTCCTGGCTCATCACAAAGAATAGTTTACCGTACAGCTTTTTTAAAAATTATTAGTCCATTCTTGATAAATAAAAAAGAAAAGAAAAAGGGCGCGCGGGTCTGGGTGGTATGAAAGCTCACATCCTTTTGTTCGTGAGCCTGAAAAACAAAATGGCAATGTCACATGTCATTAAGGATTCAAGCGCACTACCCGTGTAGCATCATGTCAGGACTTGTACTAATCCAGCACTCAGCCTTACTCCAGAGAGAAGTGTTCAGCTCTGTGACTTTCCAGTCACTCCCTCCCATAATACGGCACCTCTGCACAGAGCCACAAAACGTATATAATATGGACAGTTACAATTCAACTCAAACTACAATCGTCCCCAATAGTAGCACCCCTATCTCCCCGGAATATTGTACCCAACACCATTCAAAGCAGCTTGGCTGGAGAGATCTCAGAGCTCCTGAGACTCCATTACATATCTTTTATTTTATTTTTACAAAGTCTTATTCCCCAGCTCGAGTGGACGAAGGATTCTGGTCCAGTTTGCGGAGGTTCCACGCATGTGCTTTGCTGGGGCCCAGCTGAGGTTGAGCCATCTCCCCAACCCAGGATCTTATGTGGGCGGCTGGGGAGGGGGCGATGTCCCCCCACATTCTCCAAGCTCAATCCCTCCCCACCCCCCAGTGAGGTGCATGGGTCTGGTCCCTCGGCGCTTCCAGGCTGGCCGCTCTGTGCAGATGTGCGCTCTGATCTCCGCTGCCCACTAGGTGCGTTCGGAGCTGGAGCGGCTGCGTGGGTGGAGGAGAAGCGGAAGGAGGAAGGGCCCCGCCATAGGGAGGCGATGGGGAGGACGGGGCGCTCGCTTAATGAGCCACGTGAGGGCTGGAGTAGGAGGAGTAGAATGGGGGAGGGCACTACCCGAGGAGGCTCTAACCACAAAAAAGTGCCCAGAGGATCGGCTGAGGAGTGGGGCGAGCGGGACCCATGGAGAGGACACCGCCGCTCTGTCTCCACCGGCCGATCGGGGCTGGAGGAGGAGGAGAGGACAGGGACCCGGAGGCGCCGCCAGTTCCTGCAGAATACAGCACAGCAGCCAGCGCTGCCAGAAGTTTCATCCCGGCAGCTCTAATTCAACCCAAAACTTAATGGTGACAGGGGTAAGGGGCTGGCCGGCTGCGTGCACCTCCTGGTCTCGCTGCTGGCCTTGTTGCTGCTACTGGCGAGCTCTGGGACCCAGGCGATGGTGTACCTGCCCTGCCAAGTGCGAGGAACCCCGCAGCTACCCAGGGAGCTTCCCGCATTGTGAGGTTGCTGCTGCAGGTGTGCCCGCCCGAGGAACCTTTGTTGCGGCGGAGCCTACGGGCTCCACGAGGCTTGCGACCGAGGGTTTCTCTGTGTCATCTGACACCCCCCACCCTCCGCTCAATGGCGACTCCAAGTCCCCAAGTATGAAGTGGGCGTGTGCGAAGGTACGGGTGCCCGCCCCCACGCGTGGCGCCCCCGTCCCCTTGGTAGGGGGCTGGCTCCAACAAAGTTTCATGGAGACTCACCCTCCCTCCTCAACCCCCGGGGCTGAGGGAGATAGGGCTCTCCGGGAGAACGGACCACTGCCCCCCCCCCCCCGCCCCTGGGGTATATGCCCTCCTGTGCGCTCATCCCGAAGCCGCGTCGCTGGTGGCGATTGCGTGGTTCGGGATCGCCCCCTCCCACACACTCAATTGCGCATAAACACGCACAAGTGTGGTGGTCCCAGCTTGGGCTGGGTGGCCGTCCCGAGCTGTGGGTCCCCCGCGCGTGGCTTTTGGGTGGGAGAGGTTGGCTACTGCAGAGGCCGCGTGCAGGAGCCCACACAGCCCGCATAGCTCAGTGTGGCTCCGGGATTCTGCAAGCAGCAATCCACTTCTCGGGGACATTCAATCTAGCTGGGTACCCAACTTGCAGGTTCCCTCTGCTCTGGAGAGTGAGCAGGTCAGAGCTACAGGTTCCTTACCCACGTCAGAAATAGGCTTTTGGCACTGCCTTGTGGATTGACCAGCACCTGTGTCCCCAAACTGCAGAAGCTGGTGTCTTGACCCTTGCTCACCAGCTTTCAGGCTCTTGGTTCCTCAACCCCTGTTTCCTTTGTGCTGAAAAGTGTGTGCAAGATGATCAAGATAAATACACACACATCCCCCCTCTCTGTCCCTTACCCCCTCTCTCTGTCCCTCCCCCCTCCCATTCTGGTTGCCAGATCTATGGAAATGGTAATGAAGCTATTGACACTGCCTGGTAGAAAGGGGGAGGGGGAGGGAATCACAGGCCCCTTTTCTGGAATTGCAGCCATTACTTCTTCCTGCCCTGATGGTGTGAACTTTGGAGTAATGCAGCTGTTTTGGCTCCTGTGAATAACACCCCACCTGGGCTGGTTAGTTCACCTGCTTGGACTTTGGTAGAATTGTGGGCAGTGACAGCACTAAGATATGGCTTTACACTGTCACTGTCATCAACAGTAGTGGTTCCACTCATATTCTAGGGGGTCTCAATTTGGGATAAAACCGAGGATTAGTGTCTTACTCCCAGTGATTGTGTGAGAGTCATTGAAAGGTAAACATAAGACAGAGAAGTCACAATTCATATTTAGTGTTGATATTTGTGTGTCTATTGCAAATACTGTTTGTAGTCACTATCTGAGTATGGTATGAAAATGAGGATGTTATTTACATCTGTTGAGTGCTTTTGCACCAATAACCTTGGGGTATTCCCCATTTTTGTCTTATGAATTAAAAGAAGTGGAATTCACAGATCATAGGGTAAGGGTTAGAGAGACTATATTAGGTTAAGAGAAGAAAAGCGGAGAAAGTATAGAGAGCTCCTGACACATGGAGGGTGTTCGTGGGTAAAGCCTGCCCTGTCGCCCAAATTGAGGTCACTCATGGAATTGGAATGGGGCCTGATTTAACGTGACATGATGTAAAGTTTTGCCAATATTAGATTTAAATCTTCCAGGAATCTTAATTCTAGGAAAAGGGAATATGGAGGGACTCAGGCTGTTTATGGAAAGACATCTAGATAACTTTTGGGGGCACAGTCATTCTAAACTGCCTTAGTAGTCTTAAAAGTTTTTTTGGACGCAAAACAAGAACTTGCCTAATTTAAAAAATATATATATAAGTCATTTTTATTTATCTATTTGAGAGTGACAGAGAAAGAGGGAGAGAAACAGAATGGGCATGTCAGGGCTTCCAGCTACTGCAAATGAACTCCAGCCGAGTGCATTCCCTTGTGCATCTGGCTAACGTGGGTCCTGTGAAATTGAGCCTCGAACCGGGGTCCTTAGGCTTCACAGGCAAGTGCTTAACTGCTAAACCATCTCTCCAGCCCAAGAACTTGCCTAATATTCCAACTGGTGTTAGAAGGGTAGGGGCATTTTTGAATATTGTTCTCCATTCATGTCTCTCCCCATCCCTTATTTTGTTTGTTTGTTTGTTTTCAAGTTAGGGACTTATTCTAACCCAGGCTGACTTGTCACTCACTCTGTAGTCCCAGGCTGGCTTCAGACTCACACTCCTACCTGTGCCCTCCCTGTTGCTGGAATTAAAGATGTGCACCATCATATCCGGACCCCTTAGTTATTCTTAGAATTCATAGGAAGAATGAATGTTAGGCAACCGCTGTGATGAAGTACACGTTGCTTTCCACCTGGAATGAAAACCATGTGTCTGTAGCACCTCCCTTCTGGCTGTGGAGAACATCAGAGCTTTCCCTGAGGGACTTGATCCTGTAAGCCTTGATATCAACTTCTAAAACCACTGGCTTTCCTGGAGACAATAAAACATGAAAATTCCCCCACTTTCCTCTTCACAAATCCTCACTGTATCATATCTCCTCCCTCTTTCCATTAATAGTGTTATTTCGTTATCTATTATTACTTAAGGATTTTACTGTGTGACTTAGGCTGGCTTTGAACAGCTCATCCTCCTGAGTGCTGAAATTATAGGTGTTCACAACCATGTCAGGCCATTAGTGATAAATTTAGACCATTAGTTAACTCTCTTTAACTTTATGTATTTAGGTATCTATTTAGGGTTAGGGTTAGGAATAATGAAGAAAGGTGTCAGCATAGTGGAAGGTCTTGGGAGTCCAGGTCCTTGGACTGAGGAGGTTGTACTCACAACAGTCAA